>NC_092631.1:51264684-52003851 GCF_039555335.1 Amphiura filiformis | reverse complement strand
ACAGTACGAGGTCTACCATACTGGCCATTAGGCCTACCACCTTCATCCATGCCACAGCGGGTTTTGCCCGAGACTCGGCCAAGAGTCAGGCACACCGCACCATGTTCGTCACCCGCTCGGGTGAGAGCACCGCGAACCCCTCCGTGAGGGTGATCTGGGCCCCTACAAATAGTGGTGTTCTGCGTCGGGACCACGCTGGACTTTTTGAGCTGATCAAAAATCCAGGGTCCCGTACCCACGGACTATCAACCCCATGAGACCCGTAGTCTTCAGTGGAGTGCGTCCGTACATGAGCCAACCGTCCAGGTAGCAACTGATGTTGACACCCCTGTGCTTCAGGTACGCTGCCACCGCTCTGACCAAGAGTGTTAAACACCCTGGGAGAGATGGACAGGCCGGAGGGCCGGTATCAAAACTGGTAATTTTGATCCTGTACCTAGAAGCGCAGATGCCTCCGATCTTGAGAGGCGATTGGCATATGCAGATAGGCGTCCGAGAGATCTAGCGATGCTGTTCCCATGCCCCTGATGGGGCAGGCTAGCACCGAGGCGAGAGTCCCCATTCTGAACCTCTTGGGCCTGAAGAACGTGTTCAACAGCCTGCGGTTCCGGATGGGGCTCCCGTCGCCGGTCTTCCTTGGAGCCAATGGCTCCAAGATCACCCGTAGAACGGGGGTAGACCGGGACAATCGCCCGCTTCGTGAGAAGCTGTGTGATCCCTGTCAGTAGTGCCCGACGCTGGGGGCCGTCTGACGGCATTACTGTGGACCTCTGAAATGTGCAGACGAATGTGGGGAGACTGGGTTGCCAGTCTGTAACCCCCACTCACCACTGACCATACCCAGGCGCTCAAAGAGATGGTTTCCCACCTCTGGGTGAAAGCCATAAGCGGTCGTCCACTGCGAGATCCCCCTGTGGAAAAACCGCTGAGCCCCCCAGGAATGCTCTGCCTAGCTTCCCTTGGAAGAGCGCTTGCTCTTCTTCGGGCTTGCCAGCTGTTCCTGTGCTACCCTTGCGCCTCCCAGAAATGGGTGCTGCAGAGGTAGTGGGCTCGGGTACTGTTGGTGGTGCACGGCCTGCTGAAGTCGGAGCTCCTACCCATGGTAAGGGCAGTTTCCGACCTCTTCAGAGTGCTCCCGTTGGTAGCTTCTTTGCACGGTCCTCCACCAGCGCAGAAGCATCCAAAGAGAAAAGGACCCTGCCTTTCCATCGCGTTGAGCGATTGGAGTGGCAGGCCCCTCCTCCCGGCGCTGAGTGGACACCCTATGGGCTAGGCCCATGGAGCTCTCGTTGAGGCTAGCTGTTAGCACCGCTAATAGGCTCACCTCGCGGAAGAGCTCAGATGTTGTCTGAGCGTGATACGCTTGAGCGACATCTGGGTCCTCTCGGATCCCCTCAGGTAGGTCCCGTGGTCCTCCGCGTTACACGCAGAGGAAGCGTGCAAGCACGCGGCGCCATAGCTCTACTGAGCTCGACAGCCCACGATATCTACCCGTGAGGTTTGCGGGAATGAGAGTGCAGGCGCCCCCTGTGAGGAAGCAGCAGCTGAGCATCCTACTGAAAGGATCCCTGGTCCTCCTCCATGGACTCCCCTTAGGGGTGTCCGGAGGAAGATCAGTGCTGTTGCTCCCCTCGCGGGGCAGCGGGGGCAGGAGATTGTAGTGATGTCACTACCGGACTCAGCTTCCGACTCCTTTCCCTCGCCCACAGTATCCGTATCATGCTCCGATGATGACGGTAACTGAGGACGGGCATCTGAAAGCGGGTAAGAAGGCATAACCACTGTGTGGCTCGCCGACTACCTGCCAGCAGAAGAGGGAGTTCTCCCGCAAGGCCCTGAGGTATCCGCCATGGCACCACTGGGTCCGCATGCTCTCGCAGCCGTCGTCCTAGCGCTAGCAGCACGGGCCTACCCTGATCAAGATCTGGGTTAGCCCCATGCCGGCTGGCCTGGTCAACAGCTGATGTTGGTACTGCGTGGCCATCGCTGGCGACACTTGCCACGGTGCTAGGCCGTGGAAGAAACACCCTGCGGCGGGTACCACGGGCATACCCAGCCGGCAGCTGACCCTGAAAGGATCCGCCACCAGGGTAACCCCATGGTACTGCAGTACCAGCACCGCCTCCCCTTGTTGCCACAGAGACTGTGGCGACTAAAGCGGTGCTGCGGTACCGGTGCGGTATCAGCGTGGGTACCGTGAGGGTTCCCAACTGTGGACCGCTGTACCCTCGCCACACTGCGTTCCCTGTTTGGGGGATCAAGCTGTGTGCTGGCGTGGTACCGGCGCGGTACTAGCATGGGTACCCGTGAGGGTTCCCGGTTGTGTACCGCTGTATGCGTGGTTCCAGCGTAGGTGCCCGTGAGGGCTCCCGGCTGTGTACCACTGTACCCATGCCTCACTGCGTTCCCCGCAAGGGGAACAAGCAGTGTGTATGGGTACCCCGATATACCGGCTGTCCCTTGGCTAGAGGGAGCTTGCCTAGTACCACGGGTAGCTGAGCGTGCATACCCCCGATCAATCACCTCGCCACCTGAATAGGCAGCGTCAATCAATGGAGCTATGCCCTGTTGATTTGACAGTGATCGATCAAGAGAGGGTAATTGACCCATTGACGGTAATGGATCACCCACGCTCCGCTGGCTCTCGAGGACATAAGTGGGTTGTTGATCAGCTAGGCTGTTCAAGCTACTTACTGTACCCTCTAGAGCTTCGCCTAAGGTCGCTGTGTGTGGCGGACCACTCACGGCAGCTATGGGCGGGTGCATAGCGGCTACCACTGAAGTCAAGCCGTAGCTCGTCTTTGTAGCTGCCACCGAATGCACCTGGGTCGCTGTCCCGTGAGAGACTGCGAGCCCAACCCCTGAATAATCGCCAGCCAGTCCCTGTGGACAGCCAGCAGCTATTCTAGGGCCCAGGGTATCACTCGGCGGTCCCGCCATGGAACGCTGCCGTGTGACAACCCCAGTTGGTTCTGCTAAGACTACACCCACAGCGTTAGCCGCGATAACGTCTCTGCTGAACCCATGCATGCTAGGGTTCAACCCAGGCAAGCCCGGGTACCCTTGCATGCTGCCCGTCGCTGGCTACTACTGTGGCTGTTTGAGCCCGTAGATATGCCTGCAACAGACGGGTGTCCTCCTGCTAAAAACCCGTGAGGATTTTCGCTAGAGGACTGGTATCCTCCTGCTACAAAACCCGCTAGGGTTTTCGCTGGTGGTTACCGCTCTGCTGCCTGCTACTTTGCTCCGACGTATAGTCAGTGCTTTCGCTGGCTGCTGAGCCTTTGGACGCGCTTAGCAGTCCCGAAGGAACCGCCTGCTTGTCCGGGACCGGAGCCCCTTAAGCAGACCTGCCATGACCCATAGGGGCTGTCACAGCAGAATCTACCGTATCGACTGGTATCCTCCTGCTGCAAAACCCGCTAGGGTTTTCGCTGGTGGTTACCGCTCTGCTGCCTGCTACTTTGCTCCGACGTATAGTCAGTGCTTTCGCTGGCTGCTGAGCCTTTGGACGCGCTTAGCAGTCCCGAAGGAACCGCCTGCTTGTCCGGGGACCGGAGCCCCTTAAGCAGACCTGCCATGACCCATAGGGGCTGTCACAGCAGAATCCACCGATCGACCTTACCAGTGCCCTTGGTAGATTTCTTCGCGTCTTATGGCGATGACGGAGCCTATCCCAATCGTCAAGCTGGAACTCGGAGAGTCCTAAGCAAAAGAAAGACATCTAGAAGATCGTGAGCACTCCCTGTGGGTGAAACAGAGCGGTGTGGGTCCCGCTCCGTCACCAGGGAAGGGCAAGCCCGACAGGGCCGAGGCGAAGCGAGGAGAAAGGGAGGGGGCACTACCCCCCCAACACGCGACTCAAGCCCAGTAAGCAAACCTGAGCACGGAGGCTGGTCGCTAACGTTAGTGGTAAAGTAAGGACTGGCTAACTTTATTACTAAAATGTCAGACGGGTCCCTACCAATCCCCACCGTATGAATATCTGATTAACTCGTCTTTATTGGACGGTAATGAAGACATAACGATAGAGTAATCACCCTAACATAGCAACAATAACCTACCGTACATGAAATACAATGTGTATGTACAAACATCTATTGTAACTTACAGGCTGCAATGGTTGTTTTACGTGGGAAACAAAATGAATGGCGTCAACGTGCGGCCATTTTGAATTGCTCGTGTGTCCCGTATACAAACGGAGGCACGATATGTAGCTAAGTTTTGGATCGTTTTTTGTCACTTTTTCGCCAGAAAATGCCGTCAAAACTATCCTCAGCCGAACAATACCGGTTTGGTTTTACCTAAGGTGTGAAACTACAACCGTATATCTCGCCGTGGTCGAGAAATTGATACACAGTGCTATGAACAATCGATAGGCACGTCTGTGTCAGTCGGAGACCAAGGAGGATAAGGGACGATCATATGGTGTGGCGTCACCTTTTGGGTGAGTCCACCGGGGATCGGGGTTTTTGTTATTTATTCATTTATGTGGGACAAAATGACTATTGGTTTTTCCGCATCTCGGGATCGATGCAAGAAGTATCTTAATCAACATCGGAAGCGGTAAGATCGACCGGTGTACTGAGTCATTAAAATTGCAAAGTGTTTGTCAACGCTTTGCTCGAGAAGTCTAGCCAAGAATTTGCTCACCAATACATGTAGCTTCACATTGTAGGCTAGAGACCATTGCATTCAAAATCTAGTCAGATTCGCTGAAGCATGACACTGTAAAGCAATGGAAGTTCAGAAGTAAACACAGCCGATCATGACAGGCGATTGCATACAAAATTTGCTAAAATTACACTTCCGCTAAATTTTAGACTGTCCAAAATAGGCAAATCTTGCTGAAAAGATACAGTTGACTCATCGAAATAACTTTCATCCAAATTTCAAATTGCACCGCTGTCTGACCAAAAAACCATAGCAAGGCACTCTAGCATCGAATGCGTCACTATTGTGTGCAAATTCAAGAGAGTTCTCGAGTAATCAACACATTATAAAATCGGGGAGGCGCCCTAATATTTTTGTTATTTCCTCAAAGCGCTCAGAAATTATTTGGTTTTTGTTACTGCACGCGTCAATAAAGTGCGAACTCACGCTCGCGTAAATTCACATAAGCATGCGCTAGTCACGCGTTACGCAACGTACAACTAGCGTAACTATTGCGCCCAACTGCATGCATGCCATTCTATATCAATTATCAATACACGGTGTTATGAGTCTTATTTTTTAAATTGTATTATTTTGGAAAACAGGGTATCTTTCCTATGTCTCTCTCTGCTAGATTGATACACCCTGTATTATTATGAGTCACCCTGTATAATGACTCTCATTGTATCATTTCTGAATCATCTGAGTATATGCTCTCAGAATGTATATACTTTTATTGGGTTCTAGTGTGAACTTATGGAGTTATAACACCAAACCTGTAAAAGCATGTGATTAGCTTGAAAGATTCATACAATGTATGTCACGCAATTGGTACCCAGTATAAAAAACATGAACTTTTAAGCGCTTGATGTACGCTCGTTTTGACGGTAATTTACGCTAGCGTATCATGCATTTTCAAGCGCGTTTGCATGTTTGACATCGTTTTACTGCGTGACGCAATTCTGCATTTATTCAAGATGGCGGAATTTCTCGAAAAACGTGATGTATTTTACCCCGTAATTTCCCTCATTACTCAAAGCCCTGCCCTCTCAATATTTTAACTTCTTGTATATCATCGGAAACATAGATTAGTAATATTAGGTAGGTCACTGTATTTTAAAAGATTTATTAGATGATTTTTACAATGAAAAAATTTATGTTTTAAGCTTCTTTTCAAAAATTGGTTTTAGCTTGTTAAAAAACGGGTAAAAAAATTGTTTTTAGCTTGTTTGATATTTTTGCTTTAAAAGCTTCTTAGAATATTAAACCTTGATGAAATAGTAATATTTGAGCCCTATAGCGCGGGTGGTCTAAAAGTCAGGATCGCCTAACATGGAAACCGAAAATTATAAGCTAAGCAGCAAATTTATTTGGCAAATATTTTTAAAAAAGAGAAAAAAAGGGAGGGGGGGGGACAAAATAGGCAAAAGAAACTGAAAAGAAAGAAAGAAGCTAAAAAGGAATATGCAAGAAGCTTCGAAGGGACAGGTCTAGAAAAATAAAATTTACCTTTTCAATGAGTTTACCTGTTCATTAATTCCTCCTGTTTGAGTGAACACTTCCATTTACTCAGCGCGGGTACCCGCTATGATGCTATACCGAAATTATTAATTTCTCGATCATGAGAGTATGAACGTACTGCGTGCACTGAGCTGCGTAATGTTGCAAGTTATAGTGGAATGATACGATAGCGTGATCGATTGTGCACGCACAGGAAATAAAGCGCTACCCAAAGCGTGTGTGGTAGGCGTTGTATGCGTGATTGTCATTGCGTGCCGATTGGGCTGTCACTCAGTGTCTCAGGATCGAGAAACTATCTATTATTTTAGCTATATAGTAATCTTAATTATTGCTCGTTTATCGTTAACCTACGCAACAAACGCATGAACGCAGGTCATTCCCTCAACTTTAATCAGTGGCTTGTGATTATATCTCATTGTAATTTTGTAACATAAATTAGCTAGAGCGAGGACTTCGCTAGGCTAGTACATGTGTAGTAATACATGTATAGTAGTCTGACGAATTTTGCCCTATGCCTGCCACTTCCACATACTTGTGCATAATACGGAAGGTCGAGTTGTGCCCATTTAATGTTTAGGCCTATGTTAAACTGTATGTTATACAAATTGTACAGCTATCATTTCTACCCTATGACGAACCGACATACCTGTAAATCAAATAGCCCACAACAAACTGGTCATCGCTGGTATTTTTCATGAAGAAAAACGACACTTTTTTTACGCCGGAACATGTCCAAAACGCGTCAGCTGACGTACAAGCCTCCCCACGCATGTACATAAACAAGCCGTGTTCATTGTTTAATTGTCACCTGCAGCTGTTCGCAAGAAAACTTTCTGCATAAAATTACCTGGGGTCGTTATCAGGCCTGAGACACACACATTCTGAAGGATCGGTAATAATTAAAATATTTTTCATGGTGTCGGTAGTGCAAGTTGAAGTTAGTGAATTTGTGGTTTTGTATGTTATGTGCAAGAGTGTTTTCAGGAAGCGTAAATAGGCAGGCCGTTATGCTAAACTCTCCATCTTATATGTAAGTTCGGCGTAGTGTGATGAGCTGGACACATCACACTACCGTGTGATGTGTCCAGTTCATCGCCGAACTTTCAAATAAGATGGAGAGCTTAGCATAACGGCCTGCCTATTTACGCTTCCTGAAAACACTCTTGCACATAACATACAAAACCACAAATTCACTAACTTCAACTTGCACTACCGACACCATGAAAAATATTTTAATTATTACCGATCCTTCAGAATACTTGCAAATATTGGCAGTTTCATAAAATCCTGCTGCTGAAAATCGTAAATTCCACAATCTTCTGTCAGATCCAGGTCAGTAATCACAGGTGGGCGAATCTACCAGCGTGACAAGACCAGAGATAATAAAAAGGATGAGAGGCCACGCCGCACAAATAGCTAGCCTGATTGGCAAGCCGCCGCTGGCCAGATCTTCACGGTCGTGTATGATGAGTAGAGACCATAGAGCCTTTATATAGGGCTCTGTGGAAGAAACGGTTCCTAATTTTGAAGCCATGGATAATATATTGATACGAGAACCATATTTTTGTACCAATCACAGAACAGAATTTCACTTACTCACAGCTGTCAATCATTCTTGTGAAACGTAAGCTCCGCCTAGTATCAAGGTCTTCTTCTGCGCATTGGTTGTGCGCATTAACTAGCCTCCAGCACAAATCCTGTGCACACGATCAGGTTGGATGGGCGGTTTACGCCTGGTTTACACAACAGGAACTGCGATGCATCCTAAACTGGATCGTTTCCGTGTATTCGCATTGCATGGTGGGTAATCGCCTGCCAATTTGCGTAGCTCCACGTTCACAACAGTTTAAAATCAACACAGGTAAATCCATATAAAAATTAACATGGACACAAAATTGACATAGCTTATGTAATTCAAATAATAAAATAATAAAATGTAATATTATCATGATAGATGCACGTTTTATTAAAACTTGAAAAGATTATTAAGTCCAATAATTTGTTTGTGTTAGTTTGCACGAGTCACAAAATGGCGACCCATCACGCATTTTCTGCATGTGCCGACATTAGTAACTCATAGTGACTGTCCTCAAACTAGCGCCAGTGTGTCTCAGGCCTGATAACGACCCCAGGTAATTTTATGCAGAAAGTTTTCTTGCGAACAGCTGCAGGTGACAATTAAACAATGAACACGGCTTGTTTATGTACATGCGTGGGGAGGCTTGTACGTCAGCTGGCGTGTTTTGGACATGTTCGGCGTAAAAAGTGTCGTTTTTCTTCATGAAAAATACCAGCGATGACCAGTTTTTTGTGGGCTATTTGATTTACAGGTATGTCGGTTCGTCATATGACATAGGGTAGAAATGATAGCTGTACAATTTGTATAACATACAGTTTAACATAGGCCTAAACATTTATGGGCACAAATCGACCTTCCGTATTATGCACAAGTATGTGGAAGTGGCAGGCATAGTGTGATGTGTCCAGCCTGGATATAATTTTGCCCCCAAACCGTAACGTAAGCTTACCGCGTCACCTCCCAAAAATCTCTTTACCTTCTCTCATTTTCTGATCTAATTCATCCAGAGTTGGTTCGATCAGTTCCCAGCCATCTGGTGGTGGTTTTCTACTTCTTTTCACCTTCGGCATAATGTATTTATTTAGCACTATTGTTTTGTATAATTCGACAACTGGACTTTGTTTACAATGAAGCTGCATGCCCTGCCAAATAAATTGGGCGAAGCACTTTAGCTTTTCGGCACGACTAGAGGAGGTTATTAATATTAATGAAGTGACGTCATGCACCGTGTTTCGTGAATAAATTAATTTTAATTTTAAATTACATAATTAAATTGCTTTATTTATTTATTTTTTTTACTTTGGGGTGGTGAAAATGTTTTAAAAGTTTAATTTAACTTACTAAATTGCTTTATTTATTTATTTATTTATTTATTTATTTATTTATTTATTTATTTATTTATTTATTTATTTATTTATTTATTTATTTATTTATTGATTGATTGATTGATTGATTGATTGATTGATTGATTGATTGATTGATTGATTGATTGATTGATTGATTGATTGATTGATTGATTTATTTATTTATTTATTTATTTATTTATTTATTTATTTATTTATTTATTTATTTATTTATTTATTTATTTATTTATTTATTTATTTATTTATTTATTTATTTATTTATTTTTCTTGGCCCCGAATTACTATCTTGGGCCCTGAGTTACTGAAATCGGGCCCCAGATGTAGATTGGGTCACAAATACCTTCAAACCGTGTGGTCGTTACCCAGGACCAGAGAAGATGAGAAAAGAGGAGATCGCTCGAACATAATAATCCGATTACCCACAGTTAACCTCTATTCACTTTTCTTTGTTTGGGGTACTTATGCAGCCGTCAAAGGGAGTCTTGAACCTACCCTCCTCAAGCCTTCACTCTTATTCACCAATTTGTCTTGAACTAGCAACGCCAAGATTCACCCCCTATTCACCTTTCTTCTGAAAATTTTAGGTCAAGATTCACCTTTCCCTATCATTTGTTAGTCAAAGATTCACCAAGGTCTCCAAAATGGTTGGGCAAAGATTCACCATCGTCCCTAAAATATTAGGCAAAGATTCACCAACCCTTTTGGCGTTCTTAGTTCAAGATTCACCATCCCTTCACCATTATACATCAAATGCATGTTACTATCAATGTATAAAAAAAGACACTGGTAGGGAGCAGTATAAATTATTATAATAGAATTTATAGATTTATAAAGTTTACTTCGAGGACTGTTAATGTCAAAAACATATTTTTTTAATAATTTGTCATAAAACTTTGTATTCGCATTTCGCAAATTTCAAAATATCAAATTTATTCAAGATTTTTCATCAACAATATTTTGCATCTG
The DNA here is from genome assembly GCF_039555335.1 of Amphiura filiformis. Lineage (NCBI taxonomy): Eukaryota > Metazoa > Echinodermata > Ophiuroidea > Amphilepidida > Amphiuridae > Amphiura > Amphiura filiformis. The sequence goes on along the minus strand of NC_092631.1, from coordinate 51,993,768 downwards.
AGTGACAATTTGTTTGATATTTATTTCATAATTGGAATTGCCCACTCAGGCATTGTATTGAGCCACTCCGGTTGACTCTTGCAGATGTTATGCGGTTGGGGAGAAAACAAATTGAAAAATCCGATTTAAATTTAAACTAGAGCGGTTCTCGACTTGCGCGGTTTCTCGACGCAAAGCATCGGCTGCAATGCCTCCACCTTGAGGCGTATCATTTTAACCGGTGCAATTTCACTAGGAATTGGCTATCTCTAGATGACAGTGTAGGTTTACTGTACCCACCAAGTTTCATGCCCATACAACAGTTTAGTAACTTGACCTTAGATGACCCTGGGTGACCTTGGATGACCCTGGAATGACCTTCCAAAATTTGACTCTAAATGTTGACTGTACCCACCAAGTTTCATGCCCATACAACAGTTTTTAGTAACTTGACCTCAGATGACCCCGGATGACCTTCCAAAATTTTGGCTCTAAATGTTGACTGTACCCACCAAGTTTTATGCCCATATGACAATTTTTAGTAATTTGACCTCAGATGACCCCTGGGTGACCTTGGCTGACCCCAAAATGACCTTCAAAAAATTGGCTCTAAATGTTGACTGTACTTACCCAGTTTCATGCCCATACGGCAGTTTTTGCTAATTTGACCCCTGGTGACCTTGACCCACTGACCAATACAAACTTGTTCTGTCTAGGGTCAAGATGCACCCACCCACCAAGTTTGAGGAACGTGCGACCCCTAGTCTCCGAGAAAATGGTATTTTGCTTGTTACGCATAAATTATGCAAATTAGGTACTTAATTATCATATTTTGTGCTGAAAATCTAATCAGGTCATGAACCTCTGGCCCCGCTACTCCCCACCAAGTTACGTCACTGTAACCCATACGGATCTCCAGATAATCTGTTCACAAGGTTTTTTTGCTTGATACGCATCAAATACACATAAATTATGCAAATTAGGTACTTAATTAGCATATTTTGCGCTGAAAATCTATTCAGGTCGAGAACATCTGGCCACGCTACTTCCCATTAAGTGACGTCACTGTACCCCATAGGCCTACGGATCTCCAGATAATCTGTTCACAAGGTATTTTGCTTATTACGCATATTACGCATAAATTATGCAAATTAGGTACTTAATTAGCATATTTTGCGCTGAAAATCGAATCAGGTCGAGAACATCTGGCCACGCTACTTCCCACCAAGTGACGTCACTGTACCCCATACGGATCTTCAGATAATCTGTTCACAAGGTATTTTGCTTATTACGCATATTACGCATAAATTATGCAAATTAGGTACTTAATTACCATATTTTGCGACGAAAACCTTCTATAATTTGAAGACCCCCAATGACCATCCCTCCACCAACTTGCATCACTGTATGTCTTACCAGTTCTGAGAAATTGCACTCGCAAGCTCGGACGGACAGAGAGACAGACAGACGGACAATAACATAATACCTCCGGTGGAGGCATAAAAAAAAAACTAATCTGAATTTTTGATTTAAAAAAATGTATTGATGTAGGGCCTACGTACGTCATGCAGCATGTTATTTGAAACATGGTATCGGCAAAGAACTGAAGTCGGACGTCGATTTGCATGGTGTATTCAGAAGACAAGATCGAGGAGAAAATTCATTAATTTAGGCCCCAACTTTCGATCCTGCTTCGGGATACTTGACAATCAGGTGCAAATCAACAAGTCTGACAGCATCATTTATAAATCCTATTCTGGGAAAAAGTAAAGGCCGAAAGTCAGGACGAAATCCAAGTGCAATTTTTCATCAACATGCTGACAAAGTTTCTAGCGATTGCTAGTTGCAAGTAATGCATGCATACGAGTACGACACAAACTGATTTTCATTTTCTAAATTCAATCAACTTTAAGCTTACTAAAGTTTGGGCCAAATTCCCCTAAAAACAATGACTCTGCATGACAAAAATCCACCGAATCTAAGGGTAATATACCCAGAGGCAGTAGTCACAGATAATCTCACCTGCATAAGAATTATTTTTACAAATATTTGCAGAACATACACACGCCGAAAATGCACATCAACACGTACCGCATGGCTAGCACTGGCAGCGGCCATTTTGATTTTTATTGATCATAAAAAATGTTCTGAAAATCACTGGTTGCGATCCAAATCATATTTTAGCAATTCTTACTTCAAATCTGGGTCTATAAATATTTTATTTTTACTAGTATAGGTCCTCACATGTTTACTTAATTTGTTTACTGTTTACTACTGTTTTGTTTATTAACAAATGAATGAAAAGTTGTTGGAATATTCCATTTAACTTACGGGGGTGATCCAGAGATGGAGATTTTGTCTTTTGCTAATACTTGAGGAAAAAATGATAAAAATGTTAATTTTTACGTTTTTATACTGTTATTGAAATCTGGATTAGTTAGAAATTCGAAAAGATGAATGAGATTTTGGTGATAAATAAAAAGTTTACAGAATCAACATTTGGTCAATCCACCCTCTCCCCTACTGTGCCAAATGGTCCAAATGGAGAGTAAGATTTTCAAGCCAATCAGAAACAGGCTCTCCTTTGCTAAACTTTTTTGTGAATGGGCATTTGTTTACTATAATGTGATTGGACAATCTCCGGCCATGTGACTTCATTATACTACTTCATTAATATTTATTAACCATATCTATCATGGCTGAAAAGGCAGCAAGTCGGGATTTTCATCTCAAACTTAAAACTGTTTTAATTTGTTTTTCTATTTTTATGCTCAATATAATGTTTCAATCTGTGATCAATCGCAATTTATAAGACTTCCTTCGCACAGGAGTGTCATATTTTTGGCGATATTTGTGAGGAAAATGGCACAATTTTAAGCAGAATAGCTTTCGACTATTTATAACAAATTGAAAACCCCGGGGTGTAAACACGTGCATGATTAGCATGAATACATGCATGCATGGCTAATAAAATGTCACCCACTAACTATTTGTAGGCCTACATAAAACAATCCAATCTTTTTGTGACAAAATACACAATTATAACTGGTTTGAAAATCTCGTTAATAATTCTAAAGAAAACAGAAATAATTATGTTGCATTGAAAATATGAGCGCCGGATGACAGTCCCGGGGATCATGTCACGATCCTCAACCTCGTGAATGGGTGGGTTGGTTAAACCAGCTGCACGAACACGTACGTCGTACGAGAGTGGTGAGTAGCCTTGGATTTTTGCGACGTAGAAAATATTTACAATTTAGGCCTATATGACTTTTCAACTCAGAATATATTGTATCATTCATATCCCAGAATTTAATATTTCTGAATAAGTTTATTCTGTTGGATGATTTTTCATGCGATAGTACAGCAAACACAGACAACTGAAGTATGAAATCTTGAACTCCGGAGTCAAAGATATTCGACGGTCGTTCGACGTAACTATTTGTTGCACTCGACGATGTTTCACTTGTATCAGAAAAATATTCGTTCAAGATTCACCACCTGCAATAAAAGTATTAGACGAAGTTTCACCAGTCGCAAATAAAAATTTAGGTGAAGATTCACCATGTCCCAAATAAAATACGTCAAAGATTCATCACACCAAGATTTTCTAGACCCCAAGATTCGACGCCGAGTTGACGTCGAAGTCTTGACGACCCTTGAGGAGGGTAGGTTCAAGACTCCCTTTGACGGCTGCATTAAAACACCACTTGAAACTTCCTTTGTGGTAATCTGTTCATCCGCCACACGCTCGTCTGATTTGGTAGTTCTCTCTAGTGGAGAAAATATTCCACACACGGAAGTACATCGTTAAAGTCCCAATTTTGCAGTCAAATCATGTTTTTTTTTTAAAAAAAAAAATACTAACCAGGGTGACCATGATTTTTAAACGAGTGAAAAAGCATTATATATATCGCAACTCCCATTAAAAAAAATCAAAAATTGTTAAGTTATGGAAAGTCAAGCATAATTAATTTTCCAATCAAATTAATATAAGGTCAAAGGAAAAGAAATTTAAATGATAACTATTTGAATATTTGCGGCAGTTTACGGAAACTTAAAACCAGTGTAATCAGTAATTCAAACTCGTGTCAGTTTCTCCATATACTCCCGTTTTGTGTCCAAACGTGTCCAAAAATGCTATTTGGATCCAAAATGCGGGTCTTTTTCACAGGGATCTCGGGTCAAATTTAGCAGCCAGTCATGCCAAACAATACAGAAATTATATTTCGCGGTCAACTGACGTAACAAATTGATATCCGGGCATGCGTCGTTTAGAGCTAGACAGTCGTGACTCGCAAAGCCACTTATCGTATTAGTTGATCAATCGGATTAGATCATTGTTTCCATCAATAGGCGGATGCACACATTATTTATTTGATGTGGGCAGCGAGCGACCTCCTCTTTTATCATCTTCTCTGCCAGGACCAAGTAAAACCATGTTAGAGATCGCTCTAGACCACAATCTTCAGCAGGTTGTCTTAAAACCAACGAGAGACAATAGTATCCTTGATCTATGTTTTACCAATAATCCGGCTTTTGTCAACAATGTGGATGTAAAACCCGGGATTAGCGACCACGACATAGTCGTCATACATGCTTCTATTAAACCCAAAATCACAAAACTTCCAAAACGGAAAGTGTACCTGTATAAAAAGCAAATTTCAGTAAAATCACTGATGAACTCGATGAACTTGGTGCTGAATTAACTGAAGAAGTTGTCCAGAACTTGGACATCGATGAGCTCTGGAATCGCTTTACAAACACTATCCAAAAATCAATGGATGTTAATATACCATCCAAAATGACTTCATCAAAACCATTAGTGTTCCTTGGATAAATGCCACCATGAAAAGAAATATCAGGAAAAAACGCAAGCTTTATGACAAGGCTAGAAAAACTGGTGATTTTGAACTCTGGGACAGATTTAAACAATCAAGACGCAAAATTGACAGACAAATGAGGACACTGCATCGGGAACATGTCCATATAGTATTGGTGAATGTCTTGAAACTGATAACTGGAATTATATAAAATCCCTCCGTAGGGATGTTTTTGGCGTTTCCCCCCTAAATTTGACGGGTCGTATAGCATCTAGTGCCAAAGAGAAGGCAGAGACCCTAAACAAGCAATTTTGCTCGGTCTTCACTAGAGAAGACCTTTCTTCTATTCCAAATCTTGGAGTTAGTGCTGTACCAGATATGCCAAAAATCACGATCACTACATTTGGAGTTGAAAAACTGCTCAAGAACCTGAAAATCAACAAAGCGTCAGGTCCTGACAACATTCCAGCTAGGATATTAAAGGAATGTGCTTCAAGTGCGGCACCCATTCTTCAGAAAATTTACCAAAATCCATCTCTTCGGGGGTTTTACCCCAGGACTGGCTGAATGCTACCGTCTCGCCAATTTTCAAAAAAGGCGATAGGTCACTCCCAAGTAATTATCGTCCGGTATCCCTGACATGTATTGCCTGTAAACAATTAGAACACATAATCCATAGACCCATTCCATGTCAACTCCAGGGATGTGCACCGCAGCACCTCTTCAATTTTTTTTTTTTTTTGTGTGGTGGTAGATATTGATGAGAAAGTAAAATTCCGAAAATGTGAGCTTCATACTCCATTTCGTTTCCCCGTGGCATAAATTTGAAATTTAAGGGGGCCAGTGTAAAAAATGTGTCGCAACGCGAAATACAACGTTGGAGGTCCATAAATGTATAAAGGAACCATTTACAACTTTGAAAAGTATGTATTCTGGGGTACTTATTTGTGTAGAATTCAAATCTGGCATCAGAAAACTTGTAACTCCTTTACTTTAAAAGATATAGGGCCCTCAAAATGCAACTTCGTCCATCCAGGACCAACTTTGGGGTCAAAACTCCAAAAGTAAAAAGTAATTTTACTGTCCATTTTACTGTCCATTACTCTTTTTTTGCCAGTCAGAGCCCTTTGGTAGGACATTACTCTTATTCAATATTGGGCCTATTAGAATACTTTTAGCTGAGATATTACCCATGCAAAACCCCAATTGTACATTTTTTGTACATTTTGACCCCCCCAAAGTTGGTCCTGGATGGACGAAGTTGCATTTTGCCCCACCATCAACTTCAGGTAAGTTGAAAAGGATGTCCTTGGACAACATTTCTGATGACAGATATTGGCTTTGGGACTCGAAGCTTACACATCAGAATTTGCATTCTCCATAAGTTGTAAATGGTTCCTTTATACATTTATGGACCTCCAACGTTGTCTTCGCGTTGCGACACATTTTTACGCTGACCCCTAAATTTCAAATTAATGCCACGGGAAAACGAAATGGAGTATGAAGCTCAAATTTTCAGGATTTTACTTTCTCATCAATATCTACCACCACACAGAAAAAAAAAAAATTGAAGAGGTGCTGCGGTGCACATCCCTGGAGTTGACATGGAATGGGCCCATAGCAATATCATGAACCATCTGGAAAAGTACTCTCTGCTGTGCGATAGACAACATGGGTTTCGAAGTGGTAGATCCTGCGAAACTCAGCTTGCTGGGTTGGTAAACGATGTTGCTGAGATCCTTGATAATCGTGGCCGTGCTGATTTATGCATAATGGATTTCAGTAAAGCGTTTGATATGGTTCCGCATCAACGACTCCTCACAAAATTAGACCACCTTGGAATAAGAGGAGATACCAAATCTTGGATTGAGGAATTTGAGGGCTTCCTGACAAAACGCCAGCAAAGTGTCGTCATTGATGGACAGGCATCCCCAAGTTCACCTGTAATTTCCGGAGTACCCCAGGGGACTGTCCTTGGTCCCCTGTTGTTCCTAGCCTATATTAATGATATCCCGGAGGGAGTAACATCTGAAGTGAGACTCTTCGCAGATGATCTGATTTTGTACAGAGCTATCAAGGCCCCTGAGGACTGTGATATTTTACAAAAGACATCAACTCTCTTTGTACCTGGGAAGAAACTTGGCAGATGAAGTTCAATATATCCAAATGTTTCATCATGCACGTGACACATCAAAGAAGTTTCATTCCACACCAGTATCGCATGGGAACTTCTACTCTCCAAACTGTAGATCACCATCCCTACTTGGGGATCGAGATATCCAGCAACTTATCTTGGGCTAAACACATAAATCAGACTGTCAACAAAGCAAACAGCATTCTGGGCTTACTGAAAAGAAACCTTTGGAACTGTTCCCCTCGCACTAAAGAGATTGCTTATAAAACCCTGGTGAGACCGAGACTAGAATATTGCAGCCCAATCTGGGATCCGTACCAGAAAATTCATCAGGATAATTTAGAAAAAGTCCAGAGGAGGGCAGTTAGATCTGTAAAGAGCGACTACAGACGCACCAGCAGTGTCACGGACATGCTTCATGATCTGAAATGGGACACTCTTCAAGACAGAAGGAAAAGGCTCGCCTCATAACTATATACAAAGAAACTCACAAGTTCACACCATCTAACATCAGTCATCACCTGACCAAGAACACTACAGCCAGACGCACTACTCGTCAAACTCATGAACTTAACTATAACGTCATACGCCCCAACAAAGACTGCTATAAATTCTCACTTTATCCACGGACAATACCAAAATGGAACTCACTGCCACCTACCACCAAAATAGCTCCTGATGTGGCCTCTTTCAAGAACATGATCGGCGGTAAGGAAATTGAAATCGAGAAGAAAATTTAATAAGTTATCAGTGAATCGATGCATGATCTGTACGCTGATAGCCACACCAGGCGTTTTGTGCAGTAGCAGACAAGACAAGACAAGATATTTTTCCATGTCACTTCGGGGTTTCCGTATTTTCGACTTGATGGGGCGAGTCATCGAGTGGGTGAGTGTTCAAGTACTTGAAAATGAGTGAGTAAAATGAATGAATGAATAAATGAGGGAATCCACAGCCACGCATGGCCATTTTGTTCCGACCTTTGAGACGCATAATGAGCCGAGGGACATCGACTAAGGCTACCATGGCTACTGACAATAGCCTGGTAATTGACCTCTCTGTGTGTGAGTGAGCATGTATACGCCATTATGAGGTCAATGGTCATATGCTTTTAGACTGCTTGCACGAGTGCAGCTAGCCTACGCTGCACTATAGTTCGTCACATATAAAATCAGAATATTTTTGTCAGTTTTTGAGTTCAAGACTCACGCTTCTTTCTCAAGACGCTAGCTAACGACTAGGGTAGCTGCAGGTAATATGGGACAGCAGGTAATATGGGACACCTGTTTTCATTTTAACAAAAAGTAGCTTAGAGAACGTAAACACTTTAAGTTGATTTGTTAGGTGTTTAGAGACACCAATTGTGCTTCTAGAAATGCAGTTTTGGAGTCTGACGTCTGTGTATCAAACTCTTGGAAATCAATGCCAAAAAGCGTGAAATTGCCAAAAAATTATGTCGTTTTTTTTGACCTGATATAAAATCAATGACGTCACATTTTATGATTGTGTATACAAAAACTCTGGTACTGAGGGGGCATTTGTCATTTTTTATGATCTTTAGGTGATGGGTTAAGCTTATCAGCAGGTAAAATTCCACTGACAAGTGGCACTTTCCTTTTATAAATGATTATTTTCTCTGATTTTAAACTGAATGGGTGCAGGTAATATGGGACACATAGGAAATTGTGTGCATTGTCAATGCGAAAAGCAAAACTATTTAGAAAATTGAATTTTCTTGTTGAAATTTGCATTTAACATTCAAAATCATGTAACAAAAATGTTTTTAGAACAAAAGAGTGATTTTCTGAACTTTTGATTTTCACCATAGAGATAACGTGTCCCATATTACCTGCACATGCAGGTAATATGGGACACTATTTGACGATGACGTCATTTTGACGTCATAGCGTCCAAACAAACATAAAAACAAGGTAACATTGCCTGTTTTATTAATCTTAAAGGACAGGTTGTTCATCAACAATCTCTTGTGGGCATATCTTCTTTAGTTTTTATGCAAATAAGCTAAACGTCCTTAATGGTCCCATATTCCCTGCAGGTACCCTATCATATCCATTGAAATGAACACGTATATTCAAGTGCAAGGAACCAAATCTGGCTTCTTTAGACTAAATCAATTACGGGAGATATTCATCATTTTCTACCCCGGTATCCAAAGATTTATCGTCTATGATCAAATCGTGCATAGCACATTCACGTGTATCAATCCCGGGTATTCATTTCAGCCTTGTCGCTGCTGTATAATGTAATTATTAACCGGGCGATGTCGGTGTGCGCCGAACAAAAAATATCGAAAGCAGGGCAAATTTCGCTGTAGATGGGGTAAACATCAATGTCACGTGACAAAAAATATCAAAAGCGAGGGCAAATCCCATGTTTACCCCAACTACGTCGAAAGGTGGGCAATTACGGAACTTTCCACAAAAATAGTTTTAATGTGGAATATAATTTAGACTGTTATCTCAGGGTACTTTTGAGAATATCTTATTGGATCAAACAGGTTCTTGTTTAATGTGGTTAACATATAGACGAATCCCACGAGCCAAGTCATGGTCAAGATTTGGGCCGGGGATTTGGTCGGCCATTACTGGGTCCCCGCTGCACCAAACTGGTGTTTTGACCGCCCAATTGTGCGAATAAAAGCCGCCTAACGCCTAGAGAAAATGCAAGGACGAGGAGGGTTAAATAGAATAATATATACAATACATGTAGAGATAATTCCGCAGGTAATCCCGTCGCATCTATTCAAACTGTTACGAGTCACTTAATGACTCGAAGGCGAACAGCTAAAAACACCTTTATCCCAAATTCACTTTAGAATGCACAATAAAACACACTGATTAATTAAGTTAACAACTAAGTCTTTAAGGGCTGGGGTATGAACGTTTGGACAGTATTTATTTTGGGACATTAGAGCACATCAGACATATCGAATTGCATTCTGAATACGAAGAATGTCATTCTGATATCAAATAATTTTGATTTTTGAAATTCGCAATTTAATACACATTTTATGGCAAATCATTAAAATTGATATTTTTAATATTTAACAGTACTTGAAGTAAACTTTATAAATCTGATGATTTATACTTAAAGTGTATGTAGGTGGGATGAAAAGCTGACGATCAATTGAAAATGTTGACCTTTCGTATTGAAGATATGGATTTTTTTTCCCAAAACACCAAAAAAAATTAGGTCTTTTTGGGAAAAATCCATATCTTCAATATGAAAGGTCAAAATTTTCAATTGACCGTCGGCTTTTCCTTCCTGCTACATACACTTTAAGAATATATCATTAGATTTATATAATTTACTTCGATGACTGTTATATATCAAAAATTTGAAAAATATCAAATTTTTTTAATTTGTCATAAAATTTGTATTATATTGTAATTTTCAAAAAATGAAAATTATTTGATATCAGAAAGACATGCTTCGTATTCAGAATGGAATTCGATAGGTCTGAGGGGCTCTCATGTCCCACAAAAAATACTGTCGAAACGCAATTAACGCTCATTTTAGATCCCTTAATTAAAAGTAAATTATGATTGGTACAATACCTATATGACAACAAATGCAATCAATCATACAGATACACTCATTACGCAAGGTTACTAATCCGGCAGCCTTCATCTTGTAGTTGATTGTAAGGTTCTTGTTCTCAATGTTCTTGATGATCCTGGTTCACTTGTCCTGCGAAGATCACTGTTCAGCGAAGTCCACTCAAGACTTGCAGTTAATAATCCTATGCGTAAAATCCTTTGCGTATAAAATCCTCGCTCAGATATGGTGCTGCTTTCTCCACACTCAACTCCCGTTGCGCAGTTCTCCAAACACTTAACTCCTTGCGCCGTTGTCTTTCTCCAAAATGGTGCTATTTTCACCATTCACACAATTTCTTCAGGAAGCATGACTGAATTGCAGTTGTACTTCCCACTGTTTCCACTTATGGGAGCACACCACCATAAGATTCCGCTGCCAAAAACTGTGACCCGTAAAATAGTCCTCATAAAACGTTGAAATTAAGCTTTTTGTTACATGATTTTTCAGCAAATATGTGCCTGAGATACGTTTGTTTGATGCCTTTCTAAAGCTGAAACGGTTTTGATGAAATTACAAAATTGAAAAAAGATACACTGTAACAGTCTCATTGTTAGATTAGATGTGCTAAATCGTCCTTGCCATGTAAGGCAGGATTAGAAAAAACGAGGATATGAGATATTAGGAAATATTTCCTAGCCTCTTAACCACAGGGTTGGTGAGCTACAATGAGCTATTCAAGACAGTATGTAAGGGGTAAACTGTGCAAGTGAAATTAGAATTTCACTCCGTGAACAAAAAAAGGTGAAATAGGCCTACTTCAAAGTGACGGATAAAGTTATTAAAATTGTCATTGTGTACTTTTGAAATGAAAAAATTGGCAAAAACTAAGAAAAACAGCAGTATTGAGTATTGAGTATTCAAATACATGCAGCTAATTTCATGTTAATAATGGCTTAGGCCTAATTGGGTTAACATAAAATGTCATATTCAGGAATAACATGTTGTGATCACTAATATTTAATATACGATCTTCATCCGCGATCATACAATGATAAGTTCTATCTAGTTTACTTAATGAGTAATAAATGTGGATTTTGAAAACGTTTAACACCTTATAAGAGGGCGCAACACTAAATCACTCCGCATTTTATGTAACAACGAAATTCGGCTAATATAGTCCATAGTGAATATGAGATTGTAGCGACCATATCTACCGACATGTTCACTTTAAATCACTCAATATTGGCTCATATGAATTCGACAAGTGTCTTTAATGATAACATGCAGAAAAAAATGGACAATTGATCTCAAAAGCAATTCTCTGTGGCGGATCAAGAGAAAACCCGATTTTGAAATGTGAGTGGCGAGTTTAGTATATTTTTAGCTATTTTTTTTTGCACCGCAAAATAGCGAAAAAAGTCAATGGTCATCGATATATGCTGACAAAAGTTTTGGAATCTAGAGAAACAGAGCTTTAATTTGATACCAAATTTATTTTGCCAAGTATTGCAGGGACGCCAGAAATGGCGCTTGAAGTAGGCCGAATTCACACGTTATCCTATGGGACGCTGAATTAGTGCTGCGCCCCCTAGTGAAAAGTGCCGGGATTTCGCGAGGGACATGGGGGCTATTTTTTTTTCTAAATGGTCCATAGAAGTCGAATCAATCGTCAAACCTTACTAGCCAGAGAATGGTCACGGAATTGAGGTTTTTGGCCTAACTAATGACAATTGTTATCAACTTGTATGACGATGGAATGTAGCTGAATGTGTGGTGTGCAAAAAGTAGAAAGTACTTCTTATTATTATCCAAAAATTGTATACATTATTGCTATGATAGTTAATCATCTTTATTTCATTCAAAAATACAACAATCATGACAATACAACAACAGCAATACATACACATTTGTATTACGTCACTTCTACGGCGAATATAATATATATTGATGACAAATATGTTTTAAAGAACTTCCAAGTAATACATGTATTCATTTGCCTTATTTTCTACAATATTTTATGAGAATATTGCAAATTATCAATAATGTGGACCTTCACAACTTGTAAAAGCAATGGAATGTGTGGTATGCAAGAGGTAGAAAGTACTTATTATTATCATCACTAATGATGATTATGGTTTTAGGAATATGTGACGCGATCAAGCAAAATCAGTCGGAACTCGAAAATATTTAATTTTGAGTTTCTTATAAGATTTTGCAGAAAACCCCATTGAAATTGAACAACCAGTTCCAAAGATGAGCAATTTACTACAGAGTTTCCAAAACAACAGGAAACAAAAGTAATTATTAGTATTACCATCTCAAAATCAATATTCCCGAGTTCCGACTGATTTTGCTTGATCGCATCACATAATAAATTAACAAAATTGAAAATATTCCAATTCAGCTTGCAACAAGCAAGTGGCATCATCATCAGAAAGTAAACTGATTTTAATTTAATTTATTTGGATTTGGTGATTGGTTGATAGGCCTACGGGGTGCGCTATTATTTTGCGTTTATGAACTCTGGCACATTCTGGTTGAAAATTGCCTTAGGGATGAAATCAAAACTCGACCGGCGGTTGACCGCTGGTTATGTCCGGTTGTTATTGTTCTAAACAATGGCAACCGAACGGAATCGCCGGTCAACCGCCGGTCGAGTTTTGATTTCATCCCTTACCACTTCTCGCGCCGCGACTGTCCCATTCATGCATTAGTATACTAAGTAGTGCTATTCGCGCGATTGGGCGTTTTTGGTTTGGTTGATAGATCTATATGGGGTACGCTATTCGCGATATTTTCCGTTTATAATAGGCCCATACATGGACCCCATACTGATTACAAATTTGCCTTACCTGTGATGCGCTATACGCGCGATTCTGCGATTTGGTTCCAAAAGTAATTGAGAAGCCTGTTGCGCGATTTTGCGCTTTTGGTAGTTGATTGATTGACCTACACTGGGTGCGTTATTCGCGCGGTTTGCGTGTTTCTGCGATTGTGACGGAGATATGCGGCCACATTGACACCCATTTTCAACTTCCTCTCACCCAATGACACCCTTTTTTGTTTTACTGAACTCCCTCTCACAAAATAATGACCTGTTTTCCTGTCGCCAAAATGCAACTGACCCTCTTTTTTTCAAGAATTTTGGACACATTTCTGATGATCTTACCAAATGTCCCAGTATTTTTAATTTATCTTTCTTCACATTTCACAATAAATTTTGATGAATCTTTGAAAATTTTTGTGTCAACTTTTATATTATTCCGCGGAAAGACCCCCTTTTTGGTAAGATTTTCCTCATCAGTCTCAATGAAAGACCTCCTTTTGGTGTCTTGGCTCTCACCGAAAGACCCATAGTTTCAAACTGCTGTCGAGCCCCCCCCCCCCCCCGCCTTCTCATAGGCCTACCTTATAAATAGCCTACTTGTGAAATAAACAATTTAGATCAAATATTTTTGAGTGTTTTGATGACTTGCAAATTTGAAACCTATTTAGGCCTATATCATAACAATAAGCCTAATTTCTGTCATCAAATATTTTAAAAGCTTTTAATATTCGCTTCACTTGCAATTTTGAATACAGGTACTCTGATTAACCATCCTCTATGCATCGTGCTGAAAGTCGATCCATACATGTTAAAATCAGCCATACATGTAATTCAAAAATACACCTTTTTGCTTTGAAATTAATTTTCTCAGTCAAATAAAAACATTTTTTTTGTAATTTCTGATAAAAACATGACACTTGGCTGTAGATTTTTTTAACGAAATCTGGTGTTAAAATTAGGCATGAAATTGTGTCTTTTAGTGTAAGATTTTTGATTTTTATAGGCCTCAACTTAGCCCGTGAGATTTTTTTGGAATTCACTTTATAGCGTTTCAAACTAAAGAAAGATTTTTCCCACCTCTATAAGGCACATCGTGTGGGTCTATTATTATAGTTTTGTCAGAATATCCTTTTTTCACTTGCGACTGGCGACTGCCAAAATGTAGGCTCCTAAATTCCAAAATTCAATTTAAAACCCCATTTCTTTTCAATTTTGCCTCATTTTAGGCAGTTACTTGGGTCCACCAAAAGGGTTCGCGACCTTTTCACAAATCGAGTGGAACGGTCCATTCTCAACTTAGGGCATAGACCCTATCCAATTCAGCAAAACAAACTGTCCACCAATCTGTCCTGCCATTTCAATATCGTTCCGGTTTATTTGATAGGGTCTATAGGTGATGATTGTCCACCTGTTTTTGTTGCAAGAAATTATATGCGCGATTACGTTTTAGGCCTATCCCATTATGCTGAGCATTATCTTTTTCCTAAACAATGACATTAAAATTATAGATTTCGTTCTTATTTCATCTGGTTAACAATCTAAATGTAAAGGAATGTATTCATAAAAGCTTGGCCTATTCTAGAAAACCCTAGTTCTATTCACATTTTTATAATAACGTAATGTTTCAACAGTGGGGTTTCAATACAAATTAGGCCTACTGGCAATATAGCTATATTTACCCAATACTTACTGATGCGGATGGTCGAATACTATAGTATTCGACCATCCGCATCAGTAAGTATTGGGTAAATCTAATTATCATGACATTCGTCCCCAGTGCACTAAATGGATTGATTCCAAAAAGTTTATGGTACCCGACGTTCTACAGCTTTTTATAAAAATATCGCGGGAAAAGACCAAAATTGAAAAGAAATGGGGTTTCAAATTGAACTTTGGAATTTGAAAAGTATAAATCACGTTGGGTCTAAGGCTGTACTAACACTTTTCTTTGATAACTTTGACCACAGTGTTTTATTTTTTCAAATATCTTAAAATTACAAGAATCTAAGCTAATTGAACAGACAGTAGTGTACTTTATTTCTAATATAACAGAAACTAGAGCTAAATTGCGCATACACATATACGCGACCTTAGCAATAGCTAATTAACTAGGCCCATGGCTAATTAGCCCAGCTAGCTATCTAGCATGCATGGATGTATTAAGGCATAAACAGCCAGCAGTAGTATAATATGCTGATTTTACTGAGAGGTCTTTTTTGATATGCACTGTAATTTGAAATTGACCATAGGGACAATGGGAGCAAGGTTAATTTGTTAGCTCACCTATAGCATATGTGAGTTCAAAAGGTCCAGCAGTTTGGTGTAATTCATTGGAATATACATGTATAACTACAACAGAAGTTTATAGTATCATATAGCCAAGTAAAATAAAAACCATGTTTCAAGTCCGGGTCTTTGTAAAAAAGGAGGAAGAGGGGGCTTTCTATTTTATATTTTCATGGCAAAATCGGTGTGAATACCTATAATTTGAGCTGGCCTCTTTTTATTTTTGTTCTGAGGATATAGGCCGGCTCCTCTAATTTTCATAAAACCTTCCAAAGTGTTTCTTGTATATTAGCAAGGCTATAGAAATATTTCTGCTTCCTAGATATATTTTTTGAAAAGTTAAAACTGAATAAATATATAATTGAAGAAACCTCAAAAAAGGAAGCGGGAGGGTACATGAAACATGTTTATTTTTTTTATTTGGCCTTATAATTATTAATTATATTACATAATTATTTTCCAGTTGTGAAATCATTTTGTTAACCAAAATTATTCAATATTCATGTAAATATTTCTGTGCAACTTTGGTAATGCGCTATTAGAGTGCGACTTCCTAAGGTATTTTTCTACAAACCGGAAGTAATATCTGCATGACCTTTGACCCCAATGGATGAATACAATGTGTAATGTTATCATGCTATATTATAATTTGTGGAATGACTTAGCATTTTAGTAACAGAACAGAAAATCACATCAGCCATAATGATCTTCGTATGACCTTTGACCTCAAGGCTAATGCATGTGTCAAGTGACATCATCTTGCTGTGTAATTCGTGTAAGGTGTAGCAGTTTTAGTAAAAATAACAGGAAATAACTTTTTCGGCCATAATGATCTTTCCATAACCTTTGACCTTGAGTTGGTCACGTGACATTTGTGCCACCAGCTATTGGTCCTGATGACCAAGTAACATTGTTGTACCATATATATTTGCGACAGCAGCAACATTTTAGGGTATTTGGTCATATACCGGGAGTATCCCTTAATGACCTTTGACCCCAATTCTGGACAATAACTTTTAGACACTGGGTATAGCTGATGCATGTACCCAAGTGCCATCATTGTGCTGTATAATTTGTGGAAGAAGTAGCATTTTTAGTGAAATCACGTTTTTGGCCATTGACCGGAAGTGGATGACCTTTGACCTGAAGTTGACCATGTTTCATTTGTCCCCCCACCTAATGGTCCTAATGACCAACTATGGTCAACATGGCTCAAAGCATATGGCTACGGTGGCTCATTATAAGATTGACAGAAAGAAAGAAAGAAAGAAAGAAACAAAGAAAGAACTTGACAGAAACAGACCTTAGCAATTTTGCAAATTGCTAAGGAATAATCGATATTTCTATTGTGGTATGGCTTGCAAAATCATGGGTACATTGATTTTGACACCCGGAAGTTTCACAAAACGGTAGTCGGAATTGAAAAATGGTGCAATCAAAACCGAAATTCTGACAAACTATAATATATAGCCCTATATGATGTGCTTTAGAAAGTTGGGAAATATCATTAGCGAGTTATGTTACTTTGAAAAGCAAAAAACGTTGACCCCCCCCCAAAAAAAAAGCTCACGGGGCAAGGCAAGTTGAAGCCTGTGAAAATCAAAAATCTTATACTGAGAAGCCTAAATTGCATACCTTAGTTTGACACTAGGGTTTGAAAAAAATATACATTATAGGTTTTCCTGACATTTACTGACAAAAATGAAAATTATTGCTTTTCATTTGGCCGAGAAAATTAATTTTACAGTGAAAAGGTGGTTCTCAAAATTTTGCTTTCGACACCAAATTCAATTCGATCGTTTGCCTCATTAAATGACTGAGTGAGCCTCGTATAACAACCGCGATTACTAGCGTTCTGATGAGTGCAAAGACCATTCATAAACTAATGACAAAGGCTTATTGATCAGAGAAAAGGACTGTAGTCCAATATAATCAGTAGTCCTGGCTGTAGTCCAATAGATTACCGTAACAATCGTGCAAATCATGTTAAATGTGCCATATTTGGCACACCCATATTTTGTGGGAAAAGGTCATTGGACAAGTTCAAAATTGCTCGGAAATGGTTAAAAACAACAGTAATGTGTTCATCTAGTCATAAGGATTCAGAATAAAGTATAGTTTGACATATCTACTACGTACGGTTATGGAGTCATAGGCAAGTAACATTCTGAAGTCATAGATCGAATTTTGGCTCCACAGGGGTGAAAATGAAAATTGTTCCAATTTTGTTCAAAATGGTCTCAAACTATTTGTTTTGCCATGAGAAATCAGATAAAGAATAGTTTCCCCTATGTAGGATGTTTCATTACCTAGGTAATAAAGCAAAACAATATCCACTGAGTCGCATTGAATTCTATATTGAGTCAATTTGACCGTGACAATTGTTGTTACCTGCATAATTAAATACTCTTAGAGAGTTATAATTAAGTTCTTTTTCTTGCAACAAGATTAATAATTTGAGACCATTTTCAACAAAATCAGACCAATTTTTTATTTTCACACCCTGCGGAGTTAGACATATGACGTCATCGTTACAATGTTACACTTTTGCCCATAAATCCATAACCGTACGCGATATAGATAGGTCAAAGTATACGTTTTCCATAGATTATCTAAGATTATTGATAATCTATGCTTTTTCTGAATCCTTAATGATGCTTAATAATGCCCACTGGGTCCCTTTGTTTGCCCCACCCCCCCCCCCTCCTCCCTCGACAAAATGTCCAGGCAAGCAACTAAAAAACTGTTTCAAGTGGACCTTCATATTGAACATTTTTCAATTTTTTCCAACTAACATTTTACACAATAATAGTCAAAGTATCCACCAATTGCCTTCATTTGGCGCTCATTCGGTAAAATTTTCCAACGGCTGAGGGGGCACATCACCCCTCAGAAACCCGGCCTGCGTAATTTAACAAAACTTGTGCCCCCCCCCCCCCTCCACTTTCCCAGATAACATGCATATATTGGCCCAATGTTGGTTTTCGAACGCCAATCTTGGCATCGGCATTATTTTGCTGGTCATATTGGACCAATCTTGGCTTTCCATCGGTATCTTCATATTGGCATCATTGTGGCAGCCTAAATTGGTCCAATATAGGCACAATATATTGGTTGTGAACAGCTGCAAACATGAAGCAGTCTTGGCATTATTTTGCTGACCCATTTTGGTAACAAATTGGGTAACAAATAATTATTGTGAAGAGTAATAGTGTTTAGAGGACCTCCTCTAAATCCTAAGTACTAAGTTGAAATAATAGGAAACAAAACCATGGATGATAAAACGCAGGGCAAACGCTATTTAACACCACGGATAAGGAAATACACAAGAATTTTCGGCACTTTCTTCTTTAAGACCATAATTTTAAAGATAATTTTTAAAGTACGTGTCACCGTGCTATCAAATCACATACACTTGATGGTTAACACCACGGTGATGAGTTCCTCTCTTAGCGCGAATAACGTCCAATAATTACAGTAATCCATTGAATCAATATTGGCCCAATACTAAAATTACATATTGTTAAACATTGGCAGCCAATTGTTTGCCAATAAGAAATAGGTACAGGCCCAATGTTGGTTCAATATCTGTGACATGGTTTGGGCCAAGCTGGGGCCAACATTGGCCCAAGCCCAATCTTGGGCCAAGCCCAATCTTGGACCAATCTTGGGCCCATGAGCAAATGATATTGGTGTGATATCAGCAACCAATGTTGGGTCATTATGGGACATACATTGGGCCACAATTGGACCAATATCGCCAGGTGGTGGTCGCATTGCATTCTCTAAATTCAGTAAATTTTAATCGTCAACCGTGAAATTGAATGGGATTATTTTGAAATTTTAAAACGCTTGAAATATCACAAACAAATAGGCCTATGTTAATAAATAATATAAATAGAAGCTAAAACCGTTGGGGTTCGATAATGAACCCCACAAAACTAACCAAGTATCCCGGTCCCCGCACTCCGTGCATCCGCGGGT
Organism: Amphiura filiformis; assembly: GCF_039555335.1. NCBI lineage: Eukaryota > Metazoa > Echinodermata > Ophiuroidea > Amphilepidida > Amphiuridae > Amphiura > Amphiura filiformis. The sequence continues at coordinate 51,974,174 of NC_092631.1, read as the reverse complement.
ATTCATGCTTGTCGGTGAACTTTCAAAACGCCCCCTTTTGCATCTCATTTCGCGAAGTTTTTAGGGGAAAAACACCCCTTTTTTAGCGATTTCGCGAATTATTTGCCCTTCGACAATACCCCTATATTTTCGCTAAAACGCGAACTATATTTCTAATACACCCTTTTCTAGCAGAAACGCATAGGCTGCTCGATGTTATATTTTTTTTCAATTTCGCGAACATGTGGTTTGAAAAAAAAAATACCCCTTTTTTGTGTATTTCGCGAATCGCGTTTCTTCATCTGAAAACACCCCTTATTTCGCGAAATTTTCGACGAGCATGAATACCCGTGGATGCACAGAGTGCGGGGACCGGGCCAAGTATATGGAAAATGCCATACGGCCGGGCGTTTTCACATGAGTTGCCGGCTCGATCATGCCATTCGCCGCCTGAATATCGCCATGTTATCTGGGTTCAAATTCGGATTGACGTCCTTGCGCAAAAGGCCCGTTATGATGATCTAAACATGAAACTGGGCATTTTAAGAAGTGTAAGAAATAATTTAAGGCGTATCATTTCAGTATTTCCGATAAATGATTATGAAATTGGGTATAAAAATCGGCACCGGTCACAATTTCAGTTGCCATACATCTCTACGTAATTCTAAACAATTTGGGTTATAAGTTTTGAAACATCACTTTTTCTACGATAGTCACAATACAATAAATGTTGACTTTATATAGTAGGCCTAATGCTTTTATTTGAACTAACTTGAAAACCAAGGAAATTATAAAATCGTGCTTCCAGGTAGGCTATTATACTCGAAGTGGAACACAACATTTGTTGACACTAATTGAATTGAAATACATATATTAAATGTACCAATGATAAGTATGCCAAATATGAAATGTTTATCACCTATGTCACGAGCGAGATATAGGCCTACTACATGGTCCTTGGATTTAACAATACATGTATATTTAAAATCGCTCCGGTCAACATCCTATCGCTGGTAATATGCATGAGGCGTCACAAGATTTGGAGTATTAGATAATAACACTCTAGGTTTTGGTATAGAGGCCTTGCATTCTTTTATCGATTGGCTCCAAACAAAGGATTTGAACCGGTGTCCTTCACCGTAGTTATGGCGGAGTGCAGTCCATTCAATCAAATGTTGTCATCAACCTATTCGATCGTAGTGCAGGGTTATATGAGCGAGACGAACTGTCACGGTAGATTGCAATCATGCTTTTGTTGAATGCATTTGAGTAGTCCGCCATATTTACGGGATGATACGTCACATGCAAGGCCTCTATTTAGCGGCTCTGACATAAACAAACATAAGGCCGAATAAAAAAAGTATATGTTTAGCGTCCAGGTTTTTGACAAATAAGGAAGGAGGAGTAGGAGCCTTTTTCGCAAGCCCATAGGGGCTGGCATATGTTTCACAGATGGGATTTGTGTACACAAAAGATTAAAGTTGTCTTCTAATGGTATGAATTATTTTATTTTACTTTTTGTGGTGAAAATATTTTAAAGTATTGCTATTCGATTTGTAAGGAAAAGAAAATATGGTCCCGGGAGTTTGCCGCGAGTGAGTGTTGCCAAAGTTATGTTTGAATTAACTTGATAACAGATCTAATAATGTTGTAGAATCCAAATCTCCATTTATATGGACCATATTGAAGTCAAAGTAATTATCTATCTTATCCTGTATCGTTTTATGGATAAAAATGACTCAAAATGTTATTGATGAAATTAGGCCTATTGCTATTGTAAACATCAGTTTTGTCTTTTCAAAGGAAAAATCCGATGGAAAATAAAGTTTTTAGGGGCTAGCTATAATATGGGCATAATTTATATATATTTACTAATGTAGGCCTATAGTATTGAACAATGTACCCCATATTTTGACATGCACTTATAGAAAATAAATAAATTACATTAATCATAACTAAAATGACACATAACTAAAGTGAAGCCACTTTGTATCTTTTTGATTTGATTTATAAAATTACATTCAACAAAATGATTGAAGACTGAGAAAACACACAATGCAGACTATTATAGAATGGAGTGCTTCCTGATTTAAAGTGCTTCTTATACATGTACATTTGTAAGGCTAGAACTTCTCATCTTAAACAACCTTCATTAAAAAGTTATAACTGAAATTTTAGAAAATAACCAGAAAATTTAAGAATCTTCAAAAAGGAAGCGGGAGAGGACGCTAAACATGTTTTTTTGTTTGTCTTTGGTTTTTTTTACTCGGCCTAAAGTGTCTTAGATCTTCAACCCCATTCTTACATAATAGTTCAATGAACCCCATTCTTACATGGAAATGGAAATATATTCTTACATAACAAATACTGCAACCGATTACACACGGTACCACAAATCACTGCATACGGTACCACAGTTTCAGGTAAACTATATATAAAATGAGGAAACCCCGTGAATCGTGTCATTTACGCCACTGATCTTACTCATCGTCGACTCGTCGTACAAGTTATTTACACTTTGCAAGTGTATTGCTAGTTTTCTTTATCGCTGAATTATTTTGTTACGAACTATCTACCATGCCTTTCAAGTGCGTATGCTGTGTTGGTAAGTAATTTTGTTGGTAAAATAATAATTATGTTGCATTATTACGATGATTCGTCATTCTCGCATTTTTAGTTGTATAGGCCTATTTTCTTTTTATTTTCTAAAATTTCAGTTATAACTTTTTAATGAAGGTTGTTTGAGATAATTTTTGTTGATGTTCCCGCCCAGCGATTTTCAGCATGTAGGCCTATTACTCGTGTAATTTTGTGTTTTTTTTAAACAAATAGTGGCGCAATTATTTAACTTTCTGAAATTTGTACGTCTTTTTTTTTATGAGAAACCCGGTGTCTTCAGTGCGCATTTTAACATTTTTTAAATTTAATTTTCCGCGATTTGGATGTGAATTTTTAATGACGTAATAAGGTAGTCCGAATAATCGGTCCCAGAACAAAAATATTTATTTACTGCATGATCGTGTGGTAATAAGGCCGTATAAAATTAATGTTTTGGTTTTTTTTTTTTCAATGTAAAATTAGCATTGTCAGTAGTTTTCGGTCTTCTCCAACAGTGCTCGAGGAAACGATGAGGCCCTTTTTTTTTTCAAATGTGAGATTCTGAGGATAAACCCCTAGAGTACCACAAAAGATTTGGAAGTGATGCTTGTTCTCTAATAAACTTATTTATATGTATGAAGATTTCATAAATCATTCCAAAGTCTAAAAAAAAATGAAAAAATCTATAAAAAAAAAAAAAATCTGACAAATCCCAGAAATTGAGGAGGGAGGGACGAGAACCAAAATATTAATTTTACACGGCCTAAGGGTGGTGTCGCCATATTCATGATCTTGCTTCAGTTTACCGGCCATCTCGCATCTCGTCATATAAACTTCTTTGGATTACTAAACTCAAGAACGCTACTGACCATCCTCTTGATATGCATAGGCGTGCTAAAAGTGATCGATACATGTTGAAATGAACGTAATTCAGAGATAGATCTAGACCTTTTTGCTTTGAAATTAATTTTCTCGGTCAAATAAGTTATTTTTTTCTGCAATGTCTGCAGATAAAAACGTGCTTTAAAAAAATCCTGGTTAAAAAAATTAAAAAATTAAAAAATTGTCTTTTACGGTAAGATTTTTGATTTTTACACACCTAAACTTCGGTCATGAGCGTTTTTGAGGATTACATTTTTAGCGTTTCAAACTGTTTCAAACTAATAAAGTTCGCTAAAGAAAGATTTTTCCCGACTCTGTTGACACATCGTGTGGGCCTATATATTGTAGTTTTGTCAGAATATCCGTTTTGATTTCATCATTTTTCAATTGCAAACTGTCAAAATAATGTCCAACTTGCTTCATTTCGAATGCAACCAGCAGAAATAAATCGATATTTATTTTGTTGCATGCAAAATCATCCATCTTATATTCATTGTCGATTTTGACAAAATTGTCAGTCGCACTCGGAATTGAAAATTGGGGCAATCAAAACGGAAATGCCGACAAAACTAGAATGATTATGATAAAGTGCGGTATGATGTACTTTAGTCTTAGAAAGTTAAGAAAAATCTTTCATTAGCAAACTATATGTTTTACTTTGAAAAGCTAAAAAGTTGACACAAAAAATAACTCACGGGCGAAGTTAAGGTGGTACTACACCCCTTGATAAATTTGATTTTTGCATTTTTCTCAAACAATTAAGGCCCTACACATCTCTGCTACACACTGGTAACAAAGGTTATGTAAGGAATCCAGTTACTACACTGGAATTTCAGTGACTCAAGACAAGTGGTACGCCTACCGCTAGATGTACGTTATAATGAACCACTTGTCTTAAATCACTAAAATTTCAGTGAAAGTAATTGGATTCGTCGTTGCCCCTATAATATATAATATATATATAACGTTTGTTACCAGTGTGTAGTTATTTTTTGAGAAAAATGCAACATTAGTCGCACAAATTATTTATCATGCGGTGTAGTACCACAAGGCCTGAAAACTATTTCGCTGGAAGACAAAATTTCACGCCTAATATTTAAACGCCAGGATTAAAAAAATTCAATATCGTGCATTTTGGGTTTTCTGCTGATATTTACTGAAGATTAAAAAAAAAATTATCTTGGGTGTTTACAATTTTTCATCAAAATTCACGTTTGGACTTGAAATATTTTATAGTTGATTATTCAACAAAGATCATATTTGTACTTTGAAAATATTTGGGATTTGAATTTGGAATCAAAAGTATGTTTGGATTTTGAAAAATTTTGGAATGTTAATGAATTATTTAATCCATGTCATTGTGGACTTCTGGAATCATTGGGATTTAAATTAGATCATTATCATAAGGTTATCATCCGGTAACAAGGTTTCTTGTATAACTCTGTATTGTTTGTTTTAATTATTGATGGAGAAAAGAAACTCAACTTATTATTATTATTGAATAAATTACTTGTAAATAAGTTATGGTATATATTGAGCAATAGTTAGGGGTTGTATTTGCACTTACAATTTATGGGTACGTCATTATTTTTGACGTAGGGAGGAGTGTTAAGGTGGTACTACACCCTTTGATAAATTTGACTATTTTTGCATTTGTCTCGCAAAATAATAACACACTGGCAACAAAAGTTATGTATATTATAAGCTATTATAGGGGCAAGGAATCCAGCTACTACACTGTAACCTCATTTCTTAACATATATATAATGAACCACTTATCTTGAATCACTGAAACTTCAGTGAAGTATATAGTTGGATTTTGTTACCAGTAGGCCTATGTAGTTATTTTTTGAGAAATGCAAAACCTTAAATGACTGAGTGAACACTGTATACAATGTAACAATAACCATTGATTAACTAGCGTTCTGAGTGTGAAGCGCAATACCAGTATACGGGATTTATGAATGCATTGCCACCTTCCAAGCCATTTTGGCACTAAATTGGCAGGTCGAATAGCGCACCTACGCTCTCTACATCTATTTCGTTATTCCGAAGGGTCGTTATTCCGAAGGGTCGTTATTCCGAAGGGTCGTTATTCCGAAGGGTCGTTATTCCGAAGGGTCGTTATTCCGAAGGGTCGTTATTCCGAAGGGTCGTTATTCCGAAGGGTCGTTATTCCGAAGGGTCGTTATTCCGAGGGTCGTTATTCCGAGGGGTCGTTATTCCGAGGGGTCGTTATTCCGAAGGGTCGTTATTCCGAAGGGTCGTTACTCCAAATTTAAAATGAGGCTCGTTATTCCGAAGAGTCATTTTAGGTTCGTTATTCTGATGGGTTGGTACTCCGAATTTTGGAATAACGGTCCTTCGGAATAAAGACCCTTAACGTAAATTCAGAGCGATGACCCTTTGGAATAACAAATCTTATAAATTCGAGGTAATGACCCTTCGGAATAATACACCTTCACAGAGTAATGAGCCTTCGGAAGAACGAACCTTGTTGTAAATTCGAGGTAATGACCCTTCGGAATAATACACCTTCGGAGTAATGAACCTTACTGTAAATTTGGAGTAATGAACCTTCGGAATAACGACCCTTCGGGATAACGAAGCTTACGAAGCTTAATCCAAAGGCGGTGGGGCAATATTTCCCCCTAAAAAATCTGGCATGTTTAAAAAAAAAAGGGGGGGGGGGGCAAAGATTTGTTGGTACATCAAAAAAAAGGGGGAAGATTCTTTGGCACTGCTAAAGGGGAAAGCAATTTTTGACAGTCCCATTGTAGCTCATTGTGAAAATTCGCCACTCTAGGGGTACCAATAATTATTGCATTTCTCACCAGATTTTAATCGATTGTAATTTCATGTCCCTTTACAGATGGTAAGCCATGTGCCTGTGCAGGGAAGGCATGCTGTGAAGATGGAAGCTGTTGTAAAGAAGGGGACTGCAAAGGATGTGGGGCATGTTCAAGTAAGTGTTATTTTTATAGTAAACGGCCTGAAGGGGTCATTTCCGGTATATAACCAAATACCTTTAAAATGTTTCTTCTGCCACAAATTACATAGTACGATGACGCCACTTGCATCGGTCATATTCAGTATCTATAGGGTGTTCACAGAATTGGGATCAAAGGTCATTAAGGGGTCATTTCCAAAGTATATCGACCTTGGTACCAAAATGTGGGAAATTTCAGACTGGTGGCACATTCTCCGATAAAGTGTCCAAAAGGCCAAATTTGTGTCGCCCATAGTTTCAAGTCGTATTCAGACTTGTTTCGTCAGAAAGAAATGACTTTTATTAATATAACTAATACTTAGGAGTTGCTTTCTAAAATGTGTGAGGCTAGAGGTTGTAACATGCCTAGAAAGTATAAAACAATAAAGCTGATTATGCATATCCATTGTTTTCCTCCATGTCGCCAGCCAAGGTGCGATCCGTATAATGTGTCCCTGTTCGCTATACATGCGCGCATAATAATGGATTATAGGTACTTTGTATTAGCTGGTATCATGCCCTAATTATAAAGTATAAAACATCACAACGCAGGTTATTAAATTATTCCAACAGGTCTTTGAGACTGTCGCCAATATTGTTCACAGATACGTTACCATATTTCTAATGGATAGCAATCTGTCAAAATAACTAGCTATATGAATGTTCTCATATGTGATGGATCAAGCAGGCTCCATAGTTATATTATATATGTGGTACATAACACAATGGTTTCAAGTATAAAAAAAATCAGGTCTATAATGGCAAAAAATCCTGACGTTACGTTCATGTCGTCACAGATACGTTACCTAAATTCTACTCCCCTCGGAAAAAACGCTGTAATAAATGAAGCCAAATACCATACCAGACTTTAGTACATTGGGTGATGACTGATCAAGTATGAGTATTAAGTCGGTAAGTTTTTACACTTGCACGATTAAGACAAAAGTGTGAAAGGGCTTCACAGATACGTTACCACTGATACGTTACCACCAATGCGTACAAGTAATATTGCTCAAAAATAAAGTATTGTTGAAAAATCACCCATGCATTGTTTTGTGCTCTGAAACTATTAAAGTTTACAATTCTGAATGATTTTCATGAATTCTTCGTGGTTGGAATTTTGCAATTACCGAGACCAAACTTGAACGCTTTATCGGAGAATGAGCATGGTGTTAGTTTTGTGATTCGACCTTTCCGTCTCAAGTTATATGCAAATTAGCTAATTAGCATAAAATGTTAAACATCCAAAGTATATCGACATGTTACAAATATTTTATGACCCGAAATATCCCGGCACCCCACGGCTAGGTCGTGTTCTATGAACACGGTCTAGTTCATATTGTGATTTACTCCGTAACTGTTAATTAAGGTTGGTCTGAACCCTGGAATTATGGAAACTTTCGGGCATCATAACTGCTAAATTGTTGGTCTAAAGTATATAAAAATGTATACATATTTAGAATGGCAAAGACTTGATAAGTTCATCTGTGAGGTCAAATTTGGGCCAAAATGCTCATTTTTGGCCCAAAATCCCAAAAAACGTTTTTTGGCCCACTTTTTTTTTCGTGCAACGTAAAAAAATTTTTTTTTTAAATTAAATTTTAAAAACTAGATAAAAATATCTAGGAGCCGTGTTTTTTTTCATTTTTTTTAATTTCGACTAACTTCTAAATGCTTCTTAAATGCTGAATTTTCAAAAAAATCATAAAAAACCAGATTTTCGCAGTTATAAGGCCCGAAAGTTTCCAGAATTCCAGGGTTCAGACCAACCTTAACTGGGTCATTTGAGGTCAAATTAGTATAAGGACTCAAGTCTAGCAAGTTGCACCCTATTCGGTAATTGTACCAAGATTTAATGAAACTTTGTACTATTAGTATTATAATTATTATTGTTATTTATTAATTATATTATATTATATTATTTTACTTTACTATTTTCAGATTCAGCATGTCCAAACTGCGCGTGTGGGGCTGACTGCAAGTGTGCACCTGGCTCATGCACTTGTTAAACTACCTCCCTCTGTCCTCCGTTGTATATACTGTATCAGTTTGGTAAGTAACATCATTTCTACATTTCTACAGGGCGAGTCAAAAAAGGTGCAATAGAGCAAAGAATCGTTATTTATGCACGAACCAAGTTGAACTTTCCCATTATTGAAAGTTTTCATAAATACCATTCTCAAAAATCACCTGTGAAAAAATGAAGTGAATCTCAACTACCGTTTAATTTTTATGAGTCCTTTTGCTGCGATACCCAATTTCATTATTTGTCCACGAGGTACCATGTATTTTGAATGAGAGCACACAATTACACGATAAAGGCACCAGCTTTGAAACCGACTTAAACTTAAATAAGGTTGATTTTGCGATTTTAATTTCTTTCTTTTTTCTGTTCAAACAAACTTTCTAACATTACTTTTAAGTCCTTCATATCTCACTCGACTCAATAATCCCAATATGTCCAACTTACTGGATATTTCATTGAAAAGCCCGTCTACAAATTTGTATATTTTTGATAGAGAATAAACATCTTTAAAGTAAAGGGGAAATGAAAATTACAACAAATGTTTCTTCTCCTTAAAACAAGACCAAGGACAATAACACTTTGGGTGCTCATTTTATTTCAATGCCAATGAGGTTAAATCTACCTTACACAGACTCGGCTGACATTCACATTTTAGATGTCTCTTGGACAAACATTAGAATTGGGTATCGCTATGAAATGTGTCATAAAAACATAACCCTAATGGATATATCATTTATAAAATGTTTTAAAACCTAAAACGATTTTGACATCGGAAGAAAGCACATGGGCCTATTTTTCTCATTTAAAGCCAGATCAGTGGCATTGGGGGATGAGGTTGAAAAAAGTAGAGGGAAGCCATCACCTTTTGGCGACAGAATAAGTTGATGTTACAAATGCGCGCGAAGCCCGCTAAAATTGGCAATTTGGGGGTTGAAATGGCTAAATTTGGTCAAAACCCACATACAGGTGTCAACATTGCGGTGGGTGGGGGGGGGTTGGGGGTGATTGTATGGACTATCCCCCTCCCCGGTATCTACGCCTACGACTGCCACAGATGGGTTTCGTTAATTGTGGTAACAACACCAGAAGTGTATACTATCCTATGGGGCATTGTTATACACATTTTTGCTTCTCATATCAAAACCACAGGAGAAATACAACTGGAAACGTGTTGTTTTAATGAGAGGTCTCGATGTATCAGAATATGAAACAATTGGATCATGCCCCTTTAAATGTATAGGCCTACTGCGCAAAAAAGTATCCTTGCACTTGGAAAAATAATTACAATTTCAAAACTGATGAATAATGGGAAAAATGCACTATCTAATCTTGCACATTATCACTGAATCCAATGTAACCTCGAGAAGTAAAGTTACAAGCAATTGAATAGACAAGGTCCAGTTTTAAAAGTGACAAACTGGCCTATATACAAGGCGCAAAAGGATTCCAACCAGTGGCGTAGATTTCTTTTTGACATGGGGGGGGGGGGGGGGGGTGGGGGCTGGAAAAAAATTATAGTGAATCCCGCACCTTTTGCCAACAAAATAAGGTTGTGGTACAAATGCGCTTGGACCGCGCGAAAATATTTGCCATATTGAAGCTAAACTGGTGAAATATGGTGTAAAAGGGCAATACATGCGCGAGAGGCGCGTGAAATGTGCACTTTTTAGGCTAAAATGGCCAAATATTAGGTTAATTTGGTCGGAAACCCACATACAGGCGTCGACATTGGGGGGATGATTGTATGGGCCACCCCCCGACAAAATATTGGGGGATTTATCCCCCAGGGATCTACGCCTATGATTCCAACAAGCGCTTCAAAGAGACGACACAATGAAGATTTATAGCAGGTTTTATTTCAGTTTTTACTTATGCAATTTTCATGACTTTCATTTTTTTGTCGGTTCTTTAGTTTGTTTTCTTTTGTACCTTTTGTTTTAATAGTAAACGCACGCATAAATTAGCCATTCACCACTCTCAAACCAGATGTCTAGTCCGTGGAGTTTGGAATATAGCCAGTTTGTCACTTTTAAAACTGGACATTTGCCTAATCAAATGCTTGCAACTTTGCAATTTGTAATAGCAACACCATATGGGATACTAGAGCATGCGCAAATCGTAATAATGTGTAGAATAGAACTTGGTGGTATCTCATATGATAGTCGTATGATAGTCGTACTATGCTTAGCCCGAGTCGCTCGGCCTATATCTCGAACAAAATCGCCATGCGTAGCTATTGAAAAACGAGAGGATTCGCGGTACTATCACGGCAATTTTTGACACGAAGATATAGGGATGATGACGCGGTGTAGCGCATCTAATAAAAAACAAATTTACCCCAATTGTTCAGTTTTGAAAAGTGTAAGGATACTTTTTTGGTTTTTTGGCGCAGTATATATATTTTTTGCCTATTAAAATGAACAATAAACGCAATGTTTACAAACTTATTAATTGTATTTTATCTTTTTATCTTTTCAGGTCGGATATCGAATATAATGCTGCAAGATCAACTAAAGAAATAACTATTTAAAACTTTAAAACTGTTAGAATAATGATTGGCAAGCAGAATATGGCGGGAACATGGGTCATCAGAATTCCTGTCAGAAGTTCGGAACACAGCTGATAAATATCTTGATAAATTGCAAATGAGTTCATTTGTTTATTGCGGATTGTTTCAAAACGTTTACTGAACGATATCTCTGCTACACACTTAAAAATATATGGGGTCAAATTGGACCCTTTTTTATTCGGTGCATAGTTGACGGTCGCTTGCAGGGTCAAAAAATTACCCTTTTGGTGTTCTTTTTGACCCCATGCGGGGTCAAATTGGACTAGATACAAAAATGGGTTGTTTGCAATGAAACGGTGAATTTATTTTTAGTCGGTGCATATTTTGACCCCGTAATTTCAAGAGTGTAGATTCTGCCGTCAAAAAAAATGTATGTAAATTTAGTTTTAAACTTGAAGATAAAGTACACTCCAAAAACCTGTCTTAGAGATAAAACACTTCTAGGACGCCACCTTTTCCTCAATTTGTAAACCTGTTTGAATGCTAAACATGTTTAGGAATTTGATGCCTTATGTTTAGATATTAAACAATTGTTTGAAGTTGGTGTTTAGATTTTACACGCGTTTACAAATCGAGGACAAAGCGTTCAAACCATAGACAGTTAACGTTTTGCCTGAAACGATTTTTAGTCTCGGGTTTTTGCAGTGTACAAATCGCTGTCATTTTATAATTTGATACGGGTTTAGAATAATGATACAACTTATTCCAGTTCATATTTACTCCGGTTCGTATCAAATCATTATCTGAAATGTTAATTTATAATTATAAAAGTATTACATGTACTTCTTAGAATCCTACAGGATCATAATATTGAGACCAATATATTGAATACAAAAGCAGCATAGTGGCATTCCATATTTCTTTAGCCCCAACTTATTACCGAGTTTAGTGTTTTTTATTCCAAAACTTATAAACGTAACTGCCTTGTTATGTAAATTCGTGGCAAGTAATCAATAATTAAATAGCTTTGTTATACAGGGTGTGTCAATATATTTTGCCCAACAATTGGTCAAGACCGTCGATCACAATGTAGCTCAAGATCCGCATTTGTAGATTTATCATGCAAAAGATCAAGACTACCAATTCTGGTGTAGTTTCAAAAGGCTATGTCAAGAGGATTCAATGTTGCATTTGGAAGAAGCAGGCTTTTCAATAAATACTAAAAGTGGCTGCTACTGGTCATAGCGAAGCGCTCTGTATACATAATGGGGAAACGACGTTCCATCGACAAATTGGATGGTATATCATGCTAAAACATTTCGGAAACTTTTGTTTACTGTAAGGATTCAATTTATGTCGTGTATGAAAAAAAAAAGATTAATAAAAACTAATCTTCGGAAATATAATGTAATTGGATGCTTTGCGAGTTTGTCGAGTGGCATGTGTAATTCTTCCACTTCAACTTGAGGCTTTCTTTTCCTTCTCTCCGTTTCGGGACCAAGAGGCCTCTAAAGGGCGTTTTCAGATCGGTTTTCGGTCTTCTCCCTTTCAAAAGCGGGTATAATTCCGTTTTCTACATAAAATCCTATAACACCCCTATAATCGCATTTGGGAAATCGGTGTTCTGGTATAGACCAATCCAATTTCACGCAATAGCCGCCATAGCTGGGTCCCCCCTTGGGTCTATTCCACCTAAAATGTGAAATGATGTGGCCTTGGCGGGGATATTAAACTGCATTTCATCACCAGTGTTACACGTAGACAAAAGAATGATGAAAGTTTACAACACAATACAATTCGACATCAATTTTTAAGCGGATCTAATCCACCCAATTGGGCAGTAACAACACCAGTTTTGTGCAGACGGGACCCAGTAATGGCGGACTGCGGGCAGCACGGTTTTGTAGTCTTTGTAAGCGAGCAACGTCTTTGCTTCTACATCCAGACAGAAGGGCGTTGGCATAATCAAGCTTGGATAACACTAGTGCCCGCATGGCATTACTGGATGCATCTTCGGTGACAAACCTACGAATTCTGGACAAGTTCCACAAAAGAAAGTTAACGGTTTTACAAATAGATGTTATATGGTTAGACATGTTTATCGTAGCATCAAAAACAACTCCCAGATTCCTGATGGTAGCAGATGGAATTACTTCAGCATCACCGATCTTTATATTGATGTTGGAGAGACTAGCAAAATGAGAAACATGTAGCACCAACTTGAGGTACATATGAATACAACCTTTATGCAAGCCCGTTTTGGGGGAACATTTTCGAGAATCTTGCTTGAGAAAACACTGCTTTTTTGCATTATCGATATCTTGATTGTTAATCTTAAGTTAATTTTGACATCTAACTACCAACATTATTTCTCAACATTCAGTCGATTACTCTACCATTTGCTTTTCATTCCAAATTGAAGCTACTTTTGCAAAAACCGTGTTTTTTCGTCATCGATGCGTCCGACTTTGCGGGGTAATGCGCTTGTTTATCATAACAGCCTGTATGCACAATTGACATGATTGAATATCATAGTCGGTTTGAGACCCTCAGTTTTCGTAAGCTGCCTCTGTGGCGCAATCGATTAGCGCGCTGGACTAATACGCTTCTCGACTATGTAATAGATTTGAGCTGGTCAACTAGTACGGGTTCGAGTCCCTGTGTGGTCCAATTCTATTATTTTCTATTTTTTTCTTTTCTCTTCTGTCTTTCTATTGCTCGTTTCTTTATGACTGCAGTGATTGATTGTTTTTGCCGGTTTTTTTTATTGCATTTTATGAATAGGCCTACTAGTCTAAATAGGCGCGGCCTATATAAGCCTATGAATGTTTTTTACAAATTGGATATTGGTTGTTGGTTTTGTTATTGTTGTAGTTATTGTTGGATATATTGCATAATCAGGGTAGGCCTACTAGGCCTATTATAGCCTGCGGGGGCGAACTTCGCTATTCCGAAGGTTCGCTATTCCGAAGGTTCACTATTCCGAAAATTAAAAAGGCTCTATATTCCGAAAACAGAAAAGGTTATCTATTCCTAATATATGAAAAAGGTTCTATTCCGAATATGAAAAAATGGGTTCTCTATTCCGAAAACGAAAGAATGTTCTTTATTCCGAAATAAGTCGCCGTGTTCTCTACTCCGAATATGAAAAAAGGTCAAAATTTTCAATTGACCGCCGGCTTTTCCTCCCTGCTACATACACTTTAAGAATATATCATTAGATTTATATAATTTACTTCGAGGACTGTTATATATCAAAAATTTGAAAAATATCAAATTTTTATAATTTGTCATAAAATTTGTATTATATTGTGATTAAAAAAGAAAGAAAATTATTTGATATCAGAAAGACATGCTTCGTATTCAGAATGCAATTCGATAGGTCTGAGGTGCTCTCATGTCCCACAAAAAATACTGTCGAAACGCAATAAACGCTCATTTTGGATCCCTTAAACATTTTATGTGGATCTCCGGGAGACGGTAAGATTCAACCCATCGTGGGACGTTTTTCCAACAAATCCAGGCTGCCGGTCAATTGTCTTTAGCGTGATATGCATGATCGCCCGGTAGCCTGAATTTGTTTGAAAAACGTCCAACGACCGGTTGAATATGCTAGTTAAGAGTCTTTGCTTAGGCCTAAAATAACTATCCCCGGGGGGGGGGGGGGGTTCTTCCTGGTTGAAGGTATACGGGGATGTGCCACGGTTTTGGGATACCTTTTCAGCGATTTTGGTATATCGATGGGTGGGTTTTCAGTGGTGGGCGCATTTGGGCAAAAATGCCATTAAAGCGCCCAATTATGGCAAATTTGGGTGCTTTTTCTTGAAAATTGGTATACTGATGGGTAGCAAAAACAGCAACAAGTAGGTATAGAGAAAGTCAGCATCCGAAAGTCTGCGTGGCACACCCCGTACAAAATTTTTCGAAGAACCCCCCGGGTAACTATCCGTACCGTAACAATAATCCCAACTTAACCCTTAATCCAATTAACCTTTAAACGTATCTATAATGTTAATACAGTTTGCATGATTCGAAGGGTCACTCACATAATCTGAAATGCATACCAGGAAAGGTATATAATATCATTGCATATTTCCGGGTTCTTTTGCCGCTTCAAATATTTTACAGTCCAATCACTCTCAAATTTACATCAGATTTAGATGAATTTCAGCACCCACACCATAAACACCTGAATTCTATTATAATATATAAGCCCAATTTAGTTCCCCAATACCGTAATTCGAGTTAGGTTAGAAGACTGACAACGTTCACCGCAGACCCTCTATTATATCTCTGTTCTATATTAGAACCAATTTCAAACGGGGCCACGAGCACAAAAGCGAACATTAAATAAGGGCTGATAATGGAGAGCAAGGCCGGATTTACCAGGGCCCCCAAAATTTGGAGGCCCCAAAATTGCCCTATGCATCTTTCTTTTAACCCCATAACCCCGGGGGGGGGGCACTGGTCATTGACAAGGGGTATCATGCGTGGCTACGAAGTCTCAAATAGCACCCAAAACAAGTATTTACGAGGTCTGAAAATGCACCCCTAAACAAGTATGACAAGTGCAATTTTATACCCTAAATAAGTATTGACAGTATTTTTGCCCCTATTAGAAGCAAATAAATCAGTCATATTTTGACTCGAAACCCCTTTTTAACCCCTTTTACCTTTATTCCATACTACATTTGTCTCAAAGGATCCAAAACGCTATGATTTATTGTACAAGGTATACCCTTTTTCTTAAATTTCCTTGTTTTAGAGACCCTATTCACGATACTTAAGTACAGGGCCTGATCATGAAAAACGACCCTTTTTACTTGAATCTTTGGCCACGCATGATACCCCCTGGTCAATGACCAGTGGCCCCCCTGGGCCCATAACAGCATGTTAATAACAGCATGTTGTTTTGGTCAAAATTGTAAAATTTTCCGCGCTTCGCGCACATCAAAATTTCTACATTCATGTTGATCTGGGGCTAAAAAGTCTGAAATTTCTTCGCGTGCCTTGTGCGCAAATGTCCTAATAACATTGAAGCAAAATATGTTAGTCTCCCTCTATATTATACGTAAACCAAAACTTGGCCACTGACTTGAGTGCACATGCCTTCCTCGGCACGTGAGTTCGGGGCCTCCAAATTTTGGCCTGGCCCAGGGCCCCCATAAGGTAAATCCCGCCCTGGTTGAAAGGGCCCGTACAGCTCCTTGTCCATGGCCCCTGATGCTCTTGCTACGCCCCTGCGAGTGCGTTGCTATTCTGGTTTTATTCGTGCGGCATACATCTTGTCATAAAACACCATAGACTTATCAATCAAGGGCAGCAGGTCATCATCCATTTCATCTCGTGAAGGTGGGTCGCCAAGCGGAAGGAAATGAGTGCTGCTAAAAGCTGCATCGTAAAATCCTCCTTCTTCTAGTCTATTCGCTTGCTCCAAGACATCTGCTAACTTCCAAGAATCAACCACCCCGGTTCCCGCTTCCCATTCCAGCAGGTTCTCCGAGTAAGGAATACCAACAGCTTTACAATACTGAAGAAGAATGGATCCGGGATATTTTTGGAGATCATCAGCATCTATAATAATGGGATCTTTTTCCAGACCGTGATCGTGCACATACTGATAAAGTTCATACAATTCACCAAAGGCATGCTTTGGTGGATTAATATATGGAGGAAGCTCTTGGTATTGGAAAGAATTATCTTGAAGAAGTTTGGCCCAGAGCTTCTTGAAGGACAAAAACATCTTTCGCGGATCACGAATCAAAAATGTATGGCGGTATCCTTGAGGAATCCAATCATAGTTCTCTCTTAAGGCAAAAGCAAAGTCCTTACAGAAAACAATCTGCTTTCCTGGATAATCTGCTTCCAGCATCTTCTTCGCCCAATCATAGGTGGAGATGTTGACATCATATCCGTTCCCTTGGGACACTGCTGAAGCTCTTGCCACCATAGCATCAAATATGGCTTGGATCCTGGAACCATCGTCTCGCAGCCTTTCTGGTCCACACAGTAAAGCCATGTGAAAAGGCTCATTAATTATCTGGATTCCATCAACGAAACTGAGGCATTTTGTGAAGACTGTGGAAAGACTACGACCTACTGTCCACAGGAACACTCTGTTGGTTGTTCTGGTTGCGTCAGCCATAGTAAATCTGGAATGGGAATGAAGGCTTTAAAAATTATACCAGACGACCGCAATCGACTAAGTGTGGGGGCAGGGCGAGAACGTGACAGTGATATAAGTAGGACTCTGGGGGGCACTCCAACTTTGGAGGTGACGCGTATGTTTTGTATGTATTTTTCCATTCGATCTGTCACCCAAAGACCCTTACAAGTTCAATTTGAACAGCAACTTCCATTTATCACTGATTTTGTTACTTATTTTGAAAAAACACAGACATTTGAAGCCATTAAGAACTAGAAATTCGATTTTCGAGGTCTCTCTGGCGCTGTTTCGGCTCTCACCCAAAGATTCAATTTAAAAAATTTCATGTTCTCACCCAATGACCCCATATTTTTTACATTTTGCTCTCACTGAATGCCAAAAATCATGCTCTCACCCAATGACCCCATACATGCCATATTTTTTACATTTTGCTCTCACCGAATGCCCCTTAGTGCGAGAGTGCCAGCCCTACATATCTATTTCATATTGAAGTGCCCCCGGGGTAGGACTATACTGTTCATTTGGTGGGAAATTGGTTTGAGAGATTTATTCGCACAATTACTCAATAGTTTTAACAATCATTACAAGATTATTCTTGCATAACAAATGAATGTCGACAAATACCAAAAATAGTAGATCAGGGGGTGATAAAGGATAGAATTTTGTGGTGGCTTCTGTCCCCGGCACCCCACTCAGCTCCGTGTATCCGCGGGTAGGCATGCTCGTCTGCGAACTTTGAAAATACCCCTTGCATTTCATTTCGCGTTCAGGCAAAACACCACTTTTTATTATATTAATAGCTATTTTTTACTGATAATCCCTGACGTTAAACTTACCTGAAAGGTTATTGGAACAACTCAAACTGAAATACAAACAATCTTCGAAGCTACTCTTGGTAAGATTAACTTGGATGCAGAATGCATTCGGTAGGCCCCTATTATGTCAGACTACCAGCAAAACAATAGGTGTGTGTGTGCACACAGATGCTATGATATATTATGCAAATTTTATGAACAGTTTTATACTCATCCGGTTTTATGCATAAAATAAATGGTTTTGTTTTAATTATTATTTGTGTTTATTTATTAATTTGTGCAGTTTCCCCTTTGGCCAATGAACACGTATTGTGACTTGACTTGAAGGATTTTAATGTTTCTCATCCTATCCAAAATGTTTAGTGTAATTTTCCAAATTTAGTCCCAAAAATGTTTAAATTTGGTTCAAAAAGGTGTCATAAACACATGCTATATTAATTCAAATTATGAATAGTGTAAGTTTTATGCCGGGTCCTATCAGAGGTTGTTTAAATGTAAGCCCAGAATACATTGCAGCCACTGACAGCATGTTTGAGAAACACATGGTTATTTTCAGAAAACATCACACTGGGCTCCTGCTGTGCATGGTCAAGGTTGTTATACAACAAGATAAGCTATGCGCCTGCATGCATGCATGTGCAAGAAAACTTTACTGGTTCTACCTTCTTTTCCCAAGCATTTAAAATATCTAAAATTGTTTTAAAAACACGAGACTTTTTAACTTTTTTGGTAGCAATGTATCCACAAACATTACCCGTACCCAATTATCAATTCAAAACATAAAAGTCGCGATGAATATTCCATCAAAACTACTGGTTCTTATTTTGTACACAAATTTGAAGGTGAAATGGTGTTGAAATGGCTCCTTTATTACCATGATTACTACATTGCACATAATATCATACTGCATGCTGGGATTACATTGAATCAACCTCTGGGGTCCTATGCATGAAATCAGATAAAACGACATTGAAAAGGTCGCATTAATTTTGTTATCATCATGTTTTTCTCTATTTACATATTTATTTATTCCATCCGGAAGAGTCTCTTATGTTTCACCTGTTGTTATTCATGCATGTGGACATCAAACGGTGAGCATTTTTTGTCACCAATTATAGGTGAAAACAATTTTTGAATATATCGCGCTGCACTAGTACGTTCACGCGGTACCTCTGCATTGAACAATAGATAACAATAGATCATGATGCAGTCATGTCTACAGTAGAATTCATCTCGACCTTTGCAGGACTTAACCCCATTAAAAGCTATTAAACCAAGATAACACTCATTGAAACAGCTCAGCTGATTAAATCGGATCTTCTCTGGTTGTGCACAAGTGTCTGTTTTCATGTGCGATATCGCAATAAAGCTGGTATTCATAGCTTCAGTTGGGTAACCGATTATAAAGGAAACGAAAGGAAACAATGGTATGTGTGGCTTTGTTCACGAAATCAGACAATGGCGTGCTTTTTGTAAAGCAGCATTCTTGAAAATGAGCAACATAATGATTGTTGACTTAACACGGTTTGGAAATAATTTCTTCATATTTTTGGTGTTATCTGTCGTTTACATGTCCTTCCTAAAACACAAAAGTACGAACCTCTCCAAACACCTAAATTAGCTAAAAATTTAGGACATGTTACAAAACTATATTGTCTAGAATTTTAGAAGAGTACTTTTAATATTGGCCGGTTATTTTTCACACAGCGACGTTAACTAGGCAATGTACTATTACCTATAACATTAACTAAAACACCAAAGCACGAATATTTCCAAACATCTAAATTAGCTAAAAATTTAGGACATGTTATTTTTCACACAGCGACGTTAACTAGTCATATCCCCATACTTTTAACGTAGGGCTATTTGTAGAGGTCACGTGTCAATGGGAAAGAGCACTGTGTATTGTGTATAGGAAAACGGACAGTAACTGCAGTATGTAAAGACCTGGATCGTAATTCTATAGAGTATTCATATCATGCTGATCACTCGCACCTGTAAGATTAGTATCTTTAACACCCGATAGAGGATAGGGCCAGAAGAATGAGGGAAATGATGGGTAAAAAACTGAAAGTATGAAATGGGTGATGGGCTGTCGCTAAGTATGAGCTGTCGATAACGAAATGCCGTTACCCTAGGCTGGGGCCCGGCAGTATCAACAAAAAATGTCAAGGCCGCAGGACCCGCAGGCCCGAGGCCGGCGACTCCCATACGATGACTTAACACTCCAAGTGGGACCCCAATATAAGGGCCTGCAGCATATAAATTTGTAACCGCCCTTTAGCAGTCTATAATAACGAATTGATTAATTCGAATTAAACAATTCATCGTGTGGCCATGGGCAGCGCCATTAGACATGTTACAAGACTACCAAGTGACAGGTGGTGGACCGTACACACACAAAAGAATAGACCTTTTTTGATAATTTTCATCAATGTTACTCAAAACTTACCTAGCTAATTTATTATACCTCAAGGGTCTCTGCCTTTTTAATATGTTATGAAAAACTTAATTAAAAAAATATCTACCGACGGAAATAAAAATCCATCGACGGATAGTCTTGTTATGCTCGCACAAACTTTTGGTCTAAAAAATGGCCAAAGGTTACTGCTGTCCCATTCAAAAGCACAGGAAGACCTCCCACAGCGTTGAGGTCAACTTTCTAGACTTCCTGTCTACTGGCAGTAATGGCTACTACCCAGTGCAAACATCAATGAATTGTTTAATTCGAATTAATCAATTCGATATTATAGACTGTTTAGCAAAGTCATAGTTCATTGAATTTGCAACCGTATGACAAAACAGGCGAAAATAGTTCTTTTTTTAGTAACATTGAAATGAAGCTAGTATATGGATAATGTACTCTTTCATTTAATGACATAAAATTTGAAAAATATTTTAAGGAACACTTGAGGTTTTGACTTTTAAAACCTACATTTTGGTCAGAAACTGTGCTAAACATTGAATTGCGTTATATATTGAAGTAATGAAAAAAGGTGTTTTTAGGGGGAAGTGTTAGCTTTCGTTCGATATAAAAAAAATCTGATTGATGAAGGGAACACTTGTGGTTTTGACAAAAACCAATCACAGATGCCTATTTTACACTAGATCTCACACAGCTCTTATGATGCTATGCACTCAACCGTGTAGTATAAACACAACTGGGTAGAGGCTAGACTCGCTGTGCTTGGAAATATTTGTGTACTCTGGTGTATCGAGGTGGAAATTGTTAGTAGATGCATTTATAAGAGAATCGTTTTTTTATAACCAAACCGTTTTATATGTGCAAGAAAGTAAGAGTAATCTTAATTTTAAATAAAGGCATCAATATCTACCAAAAATGTTTCAAAACGTAAAAAGGGGCCAAAGTTTTAAAAGTATTTCCTGTGCTTTTCACCTTTTTTAAACTTGGCTCCGTTTATGAAAGTTTTTTAAGACCTATACAAAGTCATCTATACTTGTTGGTTTTCTTAGTTGGCAGTGTTTATTTCGTAGAGTGAATGAATTAATGTTCCTGCGTGATTGAAGTTTTTCCCGTAAAGACTTACTTTCTTAAAATCTTCATCGTCATGCGGGATTCTGTGCCAAAAATATGGCATTTCTGCTCAAATTGTGAAAAAAAATAACTCGGTGACCCCCATTTTTATTAGCTTTATTGAAACATCCTATCAGTGCGCATATATTATATCAAAAAACAGCAAAATTGTTGCTATAGATTTTATGTTATAATCGAAATTTTCATTTTCCCATAGACGCCTGTACTAATTTCCCCCCCAAAACCACCTTTTTAAAATGGTTATTTCTCAAAACCTAGCTGGGAGTAGGCGAGGGAGGGCATTGGAAGTGGACAGGGAGGTGCTTTGCTGGTAGCCAAGGGGGGGGCTCCCCCGTGGGACATCTTGTCTTCCTTCTTGACCCCGGGGGAGGCACTCCCTATCTGAAATGGCAGGGATGTGCCTCGGCCATGTTAAAAGTAGGGGGCATTCAGGTCAAATGTACAATTACAAAAATATGGGGTCATTCAGTACACAACCTGAATAAAAATGGGGTCATTCGGTATGAAACTTTCAAAAAAGGATGGTCATTGGGGTAACAAAAAGTAAAATGGGAGTCATTGAGTACAGGATTGCCAAAAGAGTATCATTAAGTACACATAAATAAGTGCCAAATTGCGTAAAAACAACTTGGCCACCTTAGAAATGTGCAAAATCTCATTATTTCTGGAGGAGAACACAAATACCACCTAAATTTGGGAATTAAAAGGGGGGTCATTAGGTATAGCAGGAAATAGAAAAAGGGGGTCATTGAGTACATGAATTTTTTTAAAGGGGGTCATTGGGTAATAGGTAGGACCAAAAAAAAAAAAGGGGGTCATTGGGTACAAGCCGGTTTGAAAAAGGGGGTCTATCCCGAGGCACATGATGCATATCTGTCATGGAAGTGCCCCCCCCCCCGGGTTCTTGACCCTCCCCTTTTGGATGCTGGCCGCCGTGATATTTTACGCTTTTAGGCCTTTTTCTGCCATTTTAAGCCCATTTTTTTGTAAAAACGTTTCCCTTTGAGAATCGGCTCACGCCCTCCTAACAGAAAAAGCCTGACAAAATCACTGGGGAGGGGGAAACAGGAGTGCGAGTGGGTAATTATAGGCGGGTCAAGTTTGAGAGAGCGAGTACAGAGAGAGGGGAGAAGGAGGGGAAAATAAGGAGAAGGTAGGGAAGGGGAAACAGGAGGGGAAGGGGGAGAGAGATTCAGAAGGAGGGGAAAAATAAAGAATATGTATTTCATTAGGCTTTGCGTAGTAAATTGGAATATGAAATTGACAAAGCTGACGAGCCTTTATTAAATAATATTATACATATAGGCCTATAACTATCGTAAGAATATTAATTGAAACGTACAGCTAGTTTCAAAATAATATGATAAGGAGATTAACGCTGGGTCACGACATAATCCATGTTGAGTGGTATCGCGAGTTCATTCACTCAAACGAAGCTCTTAAGGTAGAGTCTTTTGTCTTGAAGTGGGACTAATAACCACTTGATTAAACAAAAGAGAGACATTTGGATGTAGTCGGTTACAAGCTCTTACACATGCCCTTCTTTTGAACGCACATTGATACACATGTCCCGAGTTTAAGCGACAAGACGCTATTGTTGCAGTAACCAACCATACGTTCGCGTTGGAGTAAATTTGAGCAAGAAATCCAATCGATATTTCTGAAGTTGCCGTTCCAGTTAAAGTATATTTTCAAACTTTATTTCGCAAAGTCTCTATTATACATACAATCATTTACTGAAAACACCAAAGGTCTATCATACTTGGTTTTTTGATAGATACGGCACGATTTAGGGTCGGAAAAAAACCGGACATGTTTTGAAAAGAAACCCTAATACCTCATACTCATTTGAGACACTAAGCAATATACCGTATAATGCTTCTTTTCAATGCTTATTATCCATTCTCATGATTTTCCTCATAATACAATAAAAAACAAAAGAAATGGATTTACAGATCCTAATAAAACAAAGTCAAACATAAGAATGACTTTTTTCTAGATGCTTATTTTCAATTCTCATGATTTTCCTCATAATACAATGAAAAACAAAAGAAATATATTTACAGATCCTAATAAAACAAAGTCAAACATAAGAATGACTTTTTAGATGCTTATTTTCAATTCTTATCATTTTCCTCATAATACAATGTAAAACAAAAGAAATAGATTTTCAATCCCTAGTAAAACAAAGTCAAACATAAGAATAACTTTTTCTAGATGCTCATTTTTAATTCTCATAATTTCCTCATAATACAATTAAAAACAAAAGAAATATATTTACAAATCGTAATAAAATAAAGTCAAACATAACAATAACCTTTTTCTAGATGCTTATTTTCAATTCTCATAATTTTCCTCGTAATACAATGAAAAACAGAAGAAATATATTTTTATTCTTTTTTAATTATTTTAATTATGTTTGACTTTGTTTTATTAGGGTTTGTAATGCTATTGCTTTTGTTTTTTATTGTATTATGAGGTAAAATTGTGAGAATTGATAGAAGCATCTAGAAAGAAGTTATTCGTATGTTTGACTTTGTTTTATATAATGGTTGTAAATCTAAATTATCACAATTTTCCTCATAGTACAATGAAAACAAATGAAATACATTTTCAAACCCTAATAAAACAAGGTCAAACATAAGAATGATTTTTTAGATGCTTATTTTCAATTCTAATAATTTTCCTCATAATACAATGTAAAACAAAAGAAATACATTTACATATCCTAATAAAACAAAGTCAAACATAAGAATAACTGTATCTAGATGCTCATTTTCAATTCTCATAATTTCCCTCATAATACAATGAAAAACAAAAGAAATATATTTACAGATTCTTATAAAACAAAGTCAAACATAAGAATGACTTTTTAGATGCTTATTTTCAATTCTAATAATTTTCCTCATAATACAAAAGAAATATATTTTCAAACCCTAATAAAACAAAGTCAAAAATAAGAATAATAGATGCTTATTTTCAATTCTCATAATACAATGAAAAACAAAAGAAATATATTTACATATCCTAATAAAACAAAGTCAAACATAAGGATGACTTTTTTAGATGCTTATTTTCAATTCTAATAATTTTCCTCATAATACAATGTAAAACAAAAGAAATAGATTTACATATCCTAATAAAACAAAGTCAAACATAAGAATAACTGTTTCTAGATGCTTATTTTCAATTCTCATAATTTTCCTCATAATACAATGAAAAACAAAAGAAATATATTTACAGATTCTTATAAAACAAAGTCAAACATAAGAATGACTTTTTAGATGCTTATTTTCAATTCTAATAATTTTCCTCATAATACAAAAGAAATATATTTTCAAACCCTAATAAAACAAAGTCAAAAATAAGAATAACTTTTTTTTTCTAGATGCTTATTTTCAATTCTCATAATACAATGAAAAACAAGAAATATATTTACATATCCTAATAAAACAAAGTCAAACATAAGGATGACTTTTTTAGATGCTTATTTTCAATTCTAATATTTTTCCTCATAATACAATTAAAAACAAAAGAAATATATTTACAAATCCTAATAAAATAAAGTCAAACATAACAATAACTTTTTTCTAGATGCTTATATTCAATTCTCATAATTTTTCTCATAATACAATGAAAAACAAAAGAAATATTTTTTATTCTTTTTTAATTATTCTTATGTTTGACTTTGTTTTATTAGGGTTTGTAAAGCTATTGCTGAGAAAATAAAGTCAAACATAAGAATGACTTTTTTTCTAGATGCTTATTTTCAATTCTCATAATTTTCCTCATAATACAATAAAAAACAAAAGAAATGGATTTACAGATCCTAATAAAACAAAGTCAAACATAAGAATGACTTTTTTCTAGATGCGTATTTTCAATTCTCATAATTTTCCTCATAATACAATCAAAAACAAAATAAATGGATTTACAGATCCTAATAAAACAAAGTCAAACATAAGAATGACTTTTTTAGATGCTTATTTTCAATTCTAATAATTTTCCTCATAATACAATGTAAAACAAAAGAAATAGATTTTCCTCATAATACAATGAAAAACAAAAGAAATATATTTATATATCCTAATAAAACAAAGTCAAACATAAGAATGACTTTTTTAGATGCTTATTTTCAATTCTAATAATTTTCCTCATAATACAATTAAAAACAAAAGAAATATATTTTTATTCTTTTTTAATTATGCTTATGTTTGACTTTGTTTTATTAGGGTTTGTAATGCTATTGCTTTTGTTTTTCATTGTATTATGAGGAAAATATTAGAAATGAAAACCTCATACTAAATTCCCCCTAAATCGTGACATAGCTGTTTTTGATGCCTATTTTCTTATGTATTTTATTGTTTTTTTTACTCCATATTTTTACCTTTATCTCAGTTTCAAATTTGCCGCCTTTGGCCCCCATGGACCAGATTGTGTCGCATATATAATATTATATAGACCAGAGTAAACTCTACCCTAGCCACTGCTTCCCGGTAAACCTACCACTGAAAGATAATTAACTGTACATAATTTAACCTGAGTAAATTGAAGAGCAAACCATACCTATAGTCACTACCTCCCAGTACAATAAACAATAAACGGAATTTATATAGATGAGGTGACCTATGATGTCACATGTTTACATTCAGACCGCCCTCTGTTGTTTCAAGCCAGGCAAAATAACACAGGAGTGTCTATGACAGACCACATAAATCTCTTCAAAACCCAACTTTTAAAAACCTTTGAAGTTTTGTGTGATACTATGTATATAGCTTGAAGCATTTGAATACATGAATACAAAACCCACCCAAGTCCATGGGAAGTGATTTTGAGAGAAAAACCTGTGTATCATTTTAATTCCGTACGTTAGATTTACCTGGTCAATATGGTAAGTTTTACGTGCAAATGAGTGGATTAACCTGTATTAGGTATGACGATTAGCATTTCAGGGACTTCGTGGGGTTCATTTTAAATTTTGGACTTGGGTGGTTTTTGAATCATATACAAAGACAACAATGTTAGAATGAGATTACCACTAGTAAGATAATACAAAATAAAGCACACATGTATGTATAATGTTGATAAGCATTCTGCCATGTAATATAAACCACACACTTTCTTTTATTAAACCCATTTTTTTCTTCAAAAGTCATTCTCTAGCAATGAATGTGTTACAAGTGAACTTTTATACATACTGGATTTCAATCAATGTGTTACAAGACTCAAATCATGGAATTGGGTGATTCTTTCATACATGCTATTTTCACATGCTCAATAGACACAGAGAATGAATTTGAGTTGTTCTTTCATACATATGACAGGCCTACGTATAGCAACACTTTCCCATGCTTAACTCAATTTGGCCAAAGTATGGACTTGGGTGGGTTTTGTATTCATATATTCATTTGTAAACAAGTTTGATAACATTTTTAATAGTATTTGCTTTGAAATCAAAGTTAATGGAGAAAAATCAACTTATTCCATGTAAACTATAGTCTTTTTTGCCTGACAGTTTTGATCTCATACCAACAGAGGGCGTATCAAATGTAAACACATGTCAACTCATCTATAGCGCCTTAGTATAAGTATGAACAAAGCGCTTAACAAACCGACCACTGAAAGCTAATTTAATATAACATAATATTGATCAAGTTAACCTGAATTTATTATTAGGCCATATGATCAGAATTAATATCATTAACATGATTAAGAAAATAAACCACCCTTAAGGGGTCGGTTACCCACCATATCAAAGTATTTTTGTGGGGCCTGATAGCACATCAGACACACCAAAATGCATTCTGAATACGAGGAATATCCTTCTAATATCAAATAATTTAGAAATACAAATTTTAAGGCAACTTATTAAAATGTGATATTTTTGATATTTAATAGTCCTCGAAGTAAACTTTATAAACCTAATAATATGTACTTAAAGTATATGTAGCTGGGAGGAAAACCGTCCATTATATATGAAAATTTGACCTTTCGTATTGAAGATATCATGAAGTTTCCTAAAAGACCTACAATTTTTAGGTCTTTCGGAAAAAAATGTATATCTTCAATACAAAAGGTCAACATTTCCAAATGATGGTCGGCTATTCCTCTCAGCTAAATACACGTTAAAATAATACATATAATTAGACTGACAAAGTTTACTTGGAGGCCAATTGATGTTCTAGTTGATTAATGTGGAAACTGGAATGAAGATGTAGGCCTGCACACACTGTACTAGTGTGTACATACATCGTAACTCTATATCAGAGTCCATATCACATTGTCTACCTAGGGTAAGGTTATTCTGGGTTACCCATATATTTCCGCTATGATCCATGCATACTAACTACAAATTCCATTATTGAGGTCGATTGCGCCCCAGTCGATTATGGGAGTGGGCAAAATCGCCAGAAACATTGGCAGCCGCGGTCGACAAATCTGTGGCGAGACAGACACTCGCAATGATTTCTGCTAATTTGAAATTGGACATTGGCCCCGTGCAAGACATCATATTCAAACATTGTCTCTGCGTAGGCAACCCCGTTCCTCCCCCTACTGTTCCCACCAAGACATTAGGCATATGCATTTTTGCAGTAATCCCACCTTTTGACTCGTAATTTTTGCTGATATCAAAGAAAGCTTGCGAACACTCTCCTACTGAACCCAGATCTTGACCTGTAGCAGCAAAGACTGCAGCTACTGTATTTGGCATACTTATATTGAATTGTGGGGTACCGCTTCTCAACGTCATATCTTTTGCTATATTGATGAAGTCAACCAAATCTTCTGAATTAGCTTTCAAAACAGATTTTATGGTGGCTTCACTAATTGACGCTTTCGCGATAACTGATATACCTCTTCCGAATATTGGGCTTAATGATGAGATTCGTTTGTCACCTGACATGGTGCTTTCTTCAAATATTTTGGACACGAAAACATCTGGAAGGTCGGTACGAACGGAGTCCAGTATCCATTCCGTGCAAGCCTTTGTCGATACTGACGACATGTTCTGACCCGCAGCTTCGGCAGTTTCGTAGGTGAACGCCAGATGTAGGATCTTGAAAATAAGAAAGTAAGATTCCAATTAATGTAATAAAATGTAATGTATTAACGTAACGTAATGTAGTGTAATATTATGTAATGCAATGTAACGTAATGTATGATTATGATGGCATTACAGAAGTTGCATAAGAGAACATAACTATTATGTATTGAAGGAAGGTGAAAAGGGTCACAGATCTACAAATATACATATACAGGGTGTAACAATAAAATTTGTACAATTGCATTTTGACTTCTCAGGAAAAAACTAAAAGAGTAAGGGCACAAATGTTATATGCAATAGAATCAGTAATATCTTGGCTAAAAGAAGACGTTTAGTTGGTTTCTTTACTAGCTTTGGTTCAAAAGTTATGTCCGATTAATTAAATCGTCCAGAAAACGTGTTGGGCCACTTTTGCCATGTTAGTGTATATCAAGTTTGAACCGCGTAGATTGTGCTTATCGTGCATTGAACATCAAAGAACTTCAACAAAAGAATTATAAGTGGCGTTTCGTCATATAATTAACATGAACTTAATAATAATATGATATTTCTTTAAAATCTATAAATAAAGTCATGAAATTTCTTTCAAATTATCTTATAAATAAAGTAATTTCTCATATCCCTGAGATATCATTGGTAAAACTGAGAACAGTTTTTGCACCCATAAGTACAAAACAATAAAATTTTGACATAAAGTTCAGCTGGGCATCTAGCTGTTTTGGGGCAACCACTATTGCCAGCATTTCTGTTAACAAATTTTACATACTTCTCATAGTTATTATGTAATTGTGTGCCTTGAAGGAAGACGTGAGTTTGGAAAATGAGCTATAAACAATCTTATGGTTTCTGCTTGAATCCATGTGCTACCGAATGTCACAACCATAAAAATACGCTCTTCCAGTGTGAATTGGGGCAACCACTATATTGCCAGCATTTCTGTTAACAAATTTTACATACTTCTCATAGTTATTA
Source organism: Amphiura filiformis (assembly GCF_039555335.1). Classification (NCBI taxonomy): domain Eukaryota; kingdom Metazoa; phylum Echinodermata; class Ophiuroidea; order Amphilepidida; family Amphiuridae; genus Amphiura; species Amphiura filiformis. The sequence continues at coordinate 51,944,637 of NC_092631.1, read as the reverse complement.
TGTAATTGTGTGCCTTGAAGGAAGACGTGAGTTTGGAAAATGAGCTATAAACAATCTTATGGTTTCTGCTTGAATCCATGTGCTACCGAATGTCACAACCATAAAAATACGCTCTTCCAGTGTGAATTGGGGCTGAAGGTGTTGAGCTGCAGCCACGATTTCTAGTAAATGAGATTGTTATGCCAGTGCTTAGTTGTGACTTTCAAAAGCTCAAGAGATATTCTATTATGTAATCATTTCTACCACTTCGAATACCCCATTGTTTAAATCGACCTATCATAAGAGCACCCGGGTAAGAGCACCGTCCAACTGGTCCATTCAACTCTATTCAGTCACTTTTGTAACACTTAGGCAAAAGTGGCCCAAGCGGTTTTAAGACTAGGTTACATAATTGGCTATATCTTCACTTGCATACCTACGATTTTATTGGAACAAAGCTTATCTGGTGGCTAAAGAAATTATCTTGATAGACATATTAATATCAAACCAAAAATTAGGCGGCATACTTGTGTCATTCTATTTTCAAAATTGTACAAATTTTATTGTTACACCCTGTAGAGTCTATGTAGTGTGACTTCTGAGAATGAAAATTGAACGTTTACTGATAATACAAAAGAGGGCCAATGATTTAGCCTTGGGGAACACATTGATTAGTTATCGTATTGATTCCCTACCATTTAGAGAATGACGAATTTACTATGTACCTCATTGTCAATAATGGTTTGTACTCCTTTAAGGACTGCTTTCTTGGAGACTGTCCGAACCACATCGTGAAGCCGTGGGACCGATTTTTGTATCCATTCACCAAGACTTTGTGCTTGCTCTGTATCTCCGCATATTATTACTGGATTCCTCTGCACATGTTGACGATAAGCTGTAACCACCACACCACCAGACTCGTTGATCGCCTTACAACCTCTTGTGCACCCAGCAATCATTGCGCCTTCAGTTGTTGCCGCTGGAACAAGAAAGTTTCCTTGAGCGTATTTTCCCAGGATGTTGATTGGACCAATAACACCAGCTGGGATTTTGATTAACCCGATCGGTGATTCAATATTTCCAGAAAGCTTATTCGTTTGAAATGGAACGTGAGGATCCCACCAACCATCTAAGGTATTGAGAGATGTGTTGGTGATGCGTTCTACCCATTCACGTCTATTGTCACAAGCTGTTCTGCTGTAGTCATTCCTGCAATTGATCAATTTGAAATGAATAATTTGGCTATATTACAGAATACCATTTGTCTACGACAATGTGCTGGCGTCGAAGATATTGCGGATCCACGGGCTTCTTTGTCTTGTCAGATTCACGATCAATTACTTTATACCCCCCCCATTTAGAGTGATTTATAGAGGCCACAGGGTCGGCAATGCCAGATTTGTGCACAGATTTGTGAATGTCAGAGGGACGGACAGTTTCACGTACCAATGTAGGAATTGAAGTAGTCAACGCAGGGGGTCTCGTAAATGGCCTCCGCTTTTTGTTCGGGGAGAAATCTGTCCTTTGGGTGAAACAGATAGTAGGCCTACGGTGTGACAGTAGAAAACCCGTGTTTTTTTTAAACACGGGAGACTCGCTCAGATAGGCCTTCTATATAGGGAACTACAACCCGGGAACTACAACCATGCCTTTTGATTTCTCATTGTTATGTTTTCGCTCTGAGGTGAGTTTTCGTGTGAGGAATGGATCTATTTTGTTTGACTTTCTTAATTAACCAATCCGCAGTCGCTTCGCGGATATTATTTCCCTCTTTTTGTTTGTCAGCTTGCTCGGTTACCAATGCGTCACTCCCTGTTGCCCACAACAGTCCTATGTGAGTTGCCAGTCTGATGAATCCACTACAGCGGTGTGGTGGTGAAACGTCACTAAAATGTGAGTAAAACGTCTGTATTTTATGTTTGGTATTGTTCCTAATGAGCTTGTTCAAAGAGTCCTGGACCCTCTCAAAATTTACTATACAACAATAACAAGTTTTGAGAGCACATCAGACATATCGAATTGCATTCTGAATACAAAGAATGTCCTTCTGATATCAAATGATTTAGATTTTTTGAAATTTGCTATATAATACAATTTTATGACAAATTATTAAAATGTGATATTTAATTTATTTTTAATATAATTATAGCAGTCCTGGAACTTTATAAATCTAATGATATGTACTTAAACTGTATGCAGCTGGGATGAAAAGCCGACATCATTTTTTGATCTTTCGTGCTAGTGTCGTGCTAGTATTACGAAGGTCGGCGATTCGAATCCGGCCAGATGCACTGGTTTTTTCAACGTTTATGTGCCCTGACTACTTTGGGAAAAGATTAAAAAATTTTCATCCTATTAACCCAAAGAACTAAGTATAGGCATAATAACTTTCATACTTATGCGACTTTGTGTATTTGTTATAAATATGCAGTTCAAAAAGGGGTCATTGATACCAAAGGCCTGAAAATGCTACCCATATTAACGTCCCGTATGGTCATTTGTACTGAGTACCCCCCCCCCCCATTGCCCATCTGCACATGAGGAATGTACAAGGACAATTTCAATCGGAGATATAGTACTTTCCCCCACCTTGTGATATTGGTCATTGAAAAACCTGGAACACTAACCTGCAATGATTAGGAAAAACCATCGTAGATACATTACTGTTTGCACGTAGGCCCACACCTGCTTGTGGCGAAGACGAAGATTTGAATCGGAAGTTACTTCTCGAGTCAAGAATCCTGGCAAAGTTTGCTTGTTTACACACTGATCGCAGCATTGCTATATCTGATCAATTTGGTGGTCTTTCTAGAAAGGCAATATCTCATCACTCAGGAATCGCAGCCCATTGTTAGTGAAGCCAGTGTTAGACGGCATTTAGATCAACAAGAAATGTTTTTAAAAAAAGACAACACCATGGTTGAAGTTCATGTTTCATAATATTTTACAAGTGGCATCAACATACTATGTTACATGTATTAGATATGAATTTTTAAAGATTTTTTAATTTTAACCGGAAATGACCCCTTAATGACCTTTGACCCCAATTATGTGAACACACTATATAGACACTGGATATAGCCGATGCATATGTGTAAGTGACGTCATCGTACTGTGTAATTTGTGGCAGAAGAATTTTGAAGATATTTGGTTTTATACCGGAAATGACCCCTTAATGACATTTGACCCCAAATCTGTGAACACCCTAATAGACACTGGATATAGCCGATGCATATGTGCAAGTTACGTCATTGTGGGATGTAACTCGTAAGAGAGTCACATTTTTGGCCTTTTATCCCTCTGTGACCTTTGACCCCTTAAGTGTCATGTGACATGTATGGTCATGGTCAATGATGGTTATGACCAAGTTTGGTCAAAATCGGTAGAAGTATGTCTGAGCTAGAGCAAACAATGTGTATTTGTTGCCAGATTCAAGACCTAGCCGTGACAAAAGTCACGGCTAGGTAAAGAATTGGCGAAAGACAGAACAAGCCGACTTTGTCGTCGACTTGTAATGCTTCAAGTTAGTCCCGCAGAGTTTACATGCACACGTATAAGGGCAGTTTGACAACACGCGTGTAGAGCAACCGTGAACACGCATTGATGTCACTACTGAACTTGACATGATAGTGATAGATATAGAATAGATAGCTTCAGTGACAGGCACTGCCCAGCAAACACAAAAACGTTTTTAAAACGTTTTAAATAAGTTATATTTTGGGTTTTGGTTTAGGTTAAAACGTTTTAATAACATTAAAATGTCGGGTTATGTAAAGGTCATGTCATCGTTTTAAAACGTTTTGTATGAAAACACACTACAACAATATTTTTAAAATGTTTTCGAAATGTCATTATAAACTATTTTTGCAAACATTTTTGCCCAAATATTTTGTCAACACTTAAATAACATTTATATTAAAATATTTGCAGCCAGCAAACACAGAAATGTTCTTAAAATGTTTTTTACAAAACGTTTCAATAACATTTAAATGTCGGGTTATATAAAGGTCGTGGAAACATTTTAAAAACGTTATTGTAAATATTTTGGGCAAACATTTTTTGTAAAATATTTTTCAACCCCAAAATAACATTCTGTTTAGAATGATTTGTACCAAGTTTTCAAAAATGTTTTTGGAATGTTATTAAAACGTTTTTATACCCTTTATATAACATGACATTTAAATGTTTTCTGTAAAACATGTGTGTTTGTTGTGCAGTAAATTACCAACAAATGTTATTTAATGTTATGAAAACGTTTTATACCATTAATATACCCTTTATATAACCCGACATTTAAACGTTTTCTGACAACCTTTTATAACCTTTTGCGAATGATGTCGAAAACGTTTTGTGTTTGCTGGGTGCTTTCCAGGCAGGCCCTCATACAAAGTACATTATATTATACAAACATCATTAATACGGTATTTAAAATTTGCACAAGATGTACACATTAAATTACAATGTACACAAAGATAAACTTTGCAAACAGGAGCTTGGTAAACTTTTGATTTGAATTGGCCTATTGAAATACTTTGCCGTTTGGAGATGGATCTTCTGCCGAACTTTTTAACATGAATTTCATATTGTTGGACATAGATAACATATTTTACCCAGGACAGTTATTGAATTTATCTTATTTTAAATGTTATTTCATGCCAAAGAATTTGGGTTGTGGTAAGAGGAAATTTGCTTGTACTTTTTTTTCTCACTTCTGCATGCAATAACTGTTTCGCCCTGTTCTGATCCCATTTTCTTGGTTATTTAAGACTACCGTTTAGAGATGGATCTTCTGCAGAACTTTTTGTTTAAGCGGTCGCTCCATATGGAGACACGCTTGGGTCCTGGTGGATGCTTACAACAAGATATGTCAAATCTTTAATAGTGTTGCATATAATAATAGACCTTATAGTCATGTTTAGTGAGACAAAACAAAAAGTTAATGGTGTCCTCCTTGTACAATGTTTACTTTGGGGTCAAAAGGTCAAAATGTGTACTATGTCAAACAGCGCGAGGTATGGCAAATCTGAGTGCTGCATATGATAGACCTTAAAAGGTCTAAAGGAAGGTTTTATTTCAAACTCTAATGGTGACCCGCAGGTCAAATTGTTAGAATTGTACATTAAACACAACTAAACTGATACAATGCAATTTGCAGGCAGCAGCGTAATCAGCGCCAATATTGCAACATTGAAACAAACAACTATCCAGACATCCAATCCAACCCAACCCCATCACCCAGGCAGTAGGCAATGAAGATAAAATGCCTTGCCCAAGGACACAACACCTTGGCACGAGCGGGGCTCGAACTCGCAACCTACGGATTATGAGTCGGGCCCGGAGTCGGGCGCCTTATCCACTCGGCCACACGTGCTCCCTTAGAGAGACAAAACAAAAAGTCAATGGTGACGGTCAAAGTTCAGGGGTCAAAGGTCAGATTTTGTTGACAACAAATCATCTTTATAATCTTGATGCAATATGTTGGGTCAAATGCATTATTTTGATGATTTTGTTTGTTTTCAATTTTGTCCAAAAAAAGTTAATTTTAAATGGAATTTTTAATTTTTTTAAAACTTTTGAAATAAAAAGTATACCAATGCATTGATATGAATGTGCATATCAAAAAAAGTCAATTATGACAACTTCCTGAAACCAAAGGTTTTTGACCTATGACCTCTTGAAAATCGAAGGTCAACATAAAATGATCGTTTTTGGCAGTTTTGCCATCAAAATTTACTAAAAAATGGCGGGAAATGTGGTTGCTATGGTAACTGACCAGCCTGTGACCCCTGCAACTATTGAAATTATGGTACTAATTCATATAAATAATATTAGGCCTACTTGCAATAAAAACTTTTTATAGCAACAATAACCATTTTGAAAAAAATAAGCATTTTTAGCTAAAAATTGCCATTTTGAGCCAAAAACAAGCATTTTATACTGACCTTTGATTTTCAAGTGGAAAATTGCTCACTAGAAATCGAGTTTGGGTGAGCGGTGGCGAGTGAGAGTCGGATCGCTCGCACCAAACGGCAAGACCTGTATGCTGCGACGATCTAAAATGGTTAGAAGAACCGCAGGGTCAAAGTTCGTAGGCCTAATTATTTTTCATACGTAGGGATTGAAGGCTGTGTAGGAGAGGTTAAGCGTCATTTCATATTTTCGTTAAAGTTCGTTAGAGTACTTATGAGCTACTTACTAGAATATGCAGAATAAATGCAGTTTGGGAATCGAGTTGTAGTGAAAATGGCTTAAGAGTCCGTGCGCCGGGGCAAAAAACGACTCTTTGCAAGAATATTTGAAGAAAGATAAATATTAAATAGAGAAGAAGTAGCTCTATTATTGAATAGATTTGCACGTGAATTATTAATTCAAAATGACTGATCATACTGATGCAGGTTCCAAAAACAATGCATAAGTTTGAAAGATGCTATACATCAAATGATGTTGAATTTGTTTAATTTCGTGCGAGAGAATTCAATCTTTAATTACACTATATATAAAATGTGGAAGCAGCAATTTGGACCATAAACTTACACATGCTAGCTGCGTCTCGCACCGTACCGATGAACCTCCGAAAACCTTTCAAAATTATAGGAGCCTGGCATAAACGGAGAATTAATTTCAAAATTTAACGACGTGTAATGGAAACAATAAGATACATAGCAATCATACCTTTCTTTTATCCAAATCTCATTATCATTGCCAGACAGGATGAGAATATTTTATCAATTAATTAAGTAAATTTGTTTTTTGCAATCGTTAGTATCAGCAAAGCCAATACAAAATTTGTGCCTGGACACCTCGAATAAGCCGTAAAGTCCCCCTCTGGTCATTTTTACTTTTTTACGTATTTACAAAGAACATGTTTCAGGAATTAAAATGACACCTCAATGAACTTCATATGACAATCAGAAGCGAAGTTATGGCTTGTTATAGGTTGTCATGAATCGAAACGCGTAACCGAGTAAAACTCGTTCAAAGTTAGGGAAGCAAAATGACCATTCATCAGATGGGCCTCAGAAAATGTAGATTATTTCATATTTCCACTTATTTCTTTAAAATGAAACTTTGTATGTGTTTAGAAGAAAGCTTAAACATTTCAAATCTGCAAAAATCTCAACTTCGCCAAAATACGAGATTTGCATATATTTTCACCTGTAGCTCGAAATGAAGTTTGCCGAGTTTACGGCTCATTCGCCGCGTCCAGCCACATTTGATTAAGCGTAAATGAGGCATATTCGTATACAGCTATAATGAGATTTTACTAAAAGAGTGGTAGGCCTACAATATTGTTTTTGTATTTTATCGTTTTTAGTAAAAAATCAAAATAATGTTTCCCGCCATGCGGGTATAATACTGAATTTAGGTGTAATTTATCTTGGGTCGAATCTCTATCATGGAAAGTTTGCTATATCTTTATAAATATAATGATCAGCTATGTTCGATTGTTCTAGATTTGGGTTAAGTAGCGTTTTATATTTTGAAAGAACTAATGTGTAATTGCAATATTTTGAAACAACAAACCAAAACTGGGTGCTATGACGTACGAGATTGGGCTACAAGTGTGCATTTTACCAAGTTAGCAATAGGGAATTGCTTCATTTTGCATATGCATGAGTTTCTTGTGATAACCTTCAAAATGTGGTTATTTTCAGAAAAAAGGATGAGGTTGTTCAAGAGTTTAGGTAGATATGAAATGTGCTGAATAAGTTTTTTATTTATGGATGAAATTTTCTGTAATCAACGAAATCTGGCGAATGGCTCATTTTCAGTCCAGATTGACACCCAACATATTCAAATTGGTTAAATTTTGACCAAAATAGGATATTTTCTTTTGAATTAATACTTGTCCAATTGTTTTCCACCTACCCCATTATGTTTCAATGAAATTCCCAGTAGGCAAAGTTCTCTAAATATATAGTCAGTATCCTTCCATGGTATCTGAGTTTTTTCCTATTATACTCTATAAAAATTCCTTTAAAAAGGAATGGGGCGCCCAATGTGAGCTGGACGGGATATGATGATCAAATACGAGAGAAATGCTTCATGGAATGAAGCTTTCGTGTCAATATGTGCGATTATGTGGGGTGGGAGTTCTGTTTTGGGGGCCTATATTGAGGATATTGCTTTGGATATTGAATATTGTTGAATTTCGTTATGCAGGGCTTAGGGTATATGATGGATAGTACACAAATAAGTAAGCTTTCCCCTAGTCATCTATACACTCATTCTTGTCACCCGACGAATTTCGACCAAGTCATGTAAACGTAATTTCGTTTTTCACCCGACCTCCGTCCAGAAACAATCCTGAAATGTTGAAAACCTTGGGTCGGCGCACTCATGCCAGTTTATCCTAAAGTATACTCTGTGTCTTTTGTAGCCAACCCTGTGGCTAAGAGAGGCTAGGAAATACTTAAACTAATACAAAAAAATCATACCCTCCTTTCATATTAAACAATTCCAAGAAATTGACAGGCCTGCTAAATCAAGGGTAAGATCGATCGTTATTCTTCATGAAACGGGCACAGCCCATTTTTATGTTATTAATTCTGCTAAAAATTTATTAATAAATAACAAAATTACGTCATAACTTTAAATCGGCCATAGAACTCTATTTTAAATGGACAAAATAGCCATTGGGGTTTCTTTCACTTTACCTTGCTAGGAACCCTTCCCAGCAGTTAGGCATATTACAATAAATATTATTTCATTCAGCATTTTGGGTAAACACTAACCAAATGACGTAGGCCTAAATCGTACATTATTGCTTTAAATTGCCCAACAACGGTGAACCACGAGTCAAAAGTCGCCTAATTGGGCTACCATATCGCGGGGTTGGCAACTCTGGTTGCAAATACACTTCTGACCTTCAACACAGTCATGTCTTTCGAATTTATTCCTTTCTCTGCTGACCAGAATTGAAATTCGTTAATTAATGTTTTTTATCAGAGATAGTAACCACAAAGATACTGAGCTGTGTTCTAATATATTTGGTCACAATCAGTTAGCAGTCAAGCACATAAACCAATTAGTGATGTCATGATTGGTCAGTGGTTGTTTTGTTTGGTTTAAGGATTAGGTGTGCAAAGGTCACGGCCCTGTTGCTACTGCAATCACTATGGACCACAATGACCTCATTCCAGTGGCATATTATCAATAACCTCAATTAAACAATCATAGTGCAAAATTTGACCTTAAGTTGCAGAGTATGAGTTTTTGTACTCACATTTTCAAAGGTCATTCAATGAATGCACAAATGTATTGGGGTTAAAGAACTGTGCCCTGATAGATGAGCATGTTGTAGATTCTTCACACTGTAAACAAGTAGTTCATGTGCAAACATTTTCAAAACATACATAATTAGAATGGTCAAATGTCATCGTCTATCGGGTTCTAAGAGGCGGTAAACTGGTTTAAACCATACCTGACCATACAAAGGTCACGGTTTATTTGGTGTTTTTAGAAGTCCATTAATTTTGTATTTTAAACAAAGAATATACGCACAACATTTTATCCCGTGCATATCAGAAAACAATAATAAAATAAAATCCAAGCATATTGTGGTTTTATTTCTAAGCTGGGCATACTTTTAAGCAAAACAGTTACGAAGTAAATCTAGCAAGACCGAAATTAGAAGCTTTTTGCAAAGTCAAGCCAAATAATGGGCCACCGCCGTAGCGGGTGCCCCAAAAACGGATTTTATAATAAGAATTAAAGTTGTTTACGTGCATATAGGCTCCTTCACAGCCGGTTTCTGTCGTGTATGTTTGCGACTGAGCCATAATCAGACTGGGTTGCCAGGGACTACCAGGACAAAGTATCCGTTTTTGACTATAACAATGTAAATATGACCTTGAAGCTCTGGATTTGGCCTCTTATCAGAGCTTATCAGTATACTGATAACATTGCTATAATTCGAAATCTGAAATCAACACTTATTTTGTAAACAGATACTGCTCTGTGGTTACTTATGGATGGAAACTTAGGAAATTGCTATTAATGAAATAGTTAATATATTAAACATACATTTTGTTTTTTCAACGATGGAAATCCGTTCACAAATAAGGTTTTTAGGAACCATTTGACATTAAACATTTTGAACCATCATTGCTCTATGAAAAAGGATACAATTGCACTTCTGCTGACCCAGGCTACTGATAAGCTGCAACAAGTGTGACCACTAATTCAACAATAATAATGAGCATTAATAATCTGAGTGACCATTCCCTGATCTGACCAAACAAGGAAACAAGCTGGGTATAAACAGTGCAAGCCACTACTACCATCAATAATTGATGTTGGGACTGACACTAGTCGTCAGGGGGAGGGTAAATACCAGTAATTGGGGTAGATTGTAATTACCAGTAAACTATACATTGTGAATAAATATATCTTAAATAAAATACCATGGTTTTAATGGATTTTAACTGTAATTTACTAAATATTGGTAAATGGTAAAACACAGAAAAGCTAAAAGCCAGGGGCTATTTTAGGAGAAAAAAGTCACTGCACGTCGGCGACTGGGTGTTGGAGGCAGAGGCGTAGGTAGGGACCCCTCATCAATTTTCCTATGGGTTTTTAAAAAATTTCATAATATACTTGATACCCTCATCACCAAAGGCCAAAAAGGTAGCGAGCAAAAAGCAAACATATTTGTAATGCTTTTTCTGTCAAAAAAGGTTCAGATTTAGGCATTTGTGGGCGTAGCGAGCGAAAAAATTGAGTTCTTCATACCTTCTTCGTCAAAAAAGTCCCAAAATTTTGGGAAAATGTCCAAAAAGGGCCCCTTTTTTCAAAATCAGCCCCAAATAAAACCTGGCTACGTCCATACTCCCCACGAGTTTTGGAGATTTTAATTATAAAGCAACGCTAGCCTAAGGCTAATCTGCAAACAAACCTGCAAATTACTCTTGTTTACTTTTATTTTGTTCCTTTTTGAATACAGTAAAAACATCACCCACGAAATAAACAATCTTCCGCTTTCACTAAAAAGGTTACCCTAACATTGAATTTTAAAAAAAGCCCAACAAAATGATTTAGGGGGAAAATCACTGCAGTTCAACGCTTTGCGCACTTGCAGGAATTATAGGACTATTTTTATTGGCAAGATATCAAAGCTGCGAGCTCAAACGAGCGGGATCCAGGCTATTTTAAACTTTAAACTTTAAACACATATCTTCAATATGTTTTATACTTGTAACGCTTTCAAAACTATAAGATTTTCAACACACTTCTAAACACCAAATGATTAACACATCAAATCATTTGTGTATATTTTATTGCGTGTGAACTAAACATCTTAGTGTTTAAAGTTAAACACAATATAGACGTTTAGTTAATAAGCATTGTGTGTAATCTTTTGTAATAAAATTCATTTGCAACTTTACCGAATTTTATACAATTTGCCGATATCTTACTGCACCTTTGCGTCACTTAAGTTGAGGAATTTACAAAAATGTTGAGAATTTACATGACTGCGTGATATTTTAAGAAATTGTAGGCATCTGTGTGCATTTTAAGCAACTATGCAGAGTTTTTATGTGTTTTTGTATTATGATTGGAATTTTAAAGCGTTATACTACATGAATAAACCGGTGATCAAGCTGCAGCTAGTTAAAAATCTTTTCTGATAATTTTTTATAGACATTGTAGTTTTATATTGGCACATGTGTGTATTTATGCAACTTTGCAGACTTTTTATTCGTTTTTGCATTCTGATAACATTTTTAACATAATACCGTTCGCTTCACATTAATGTACCAGGTGTGTACTTTCATTGAGCTGTAACTTTTTATCAAACATCCATCGTATGACAATAAAAAAAATTAAATAATATTAGACAATAAAAAAAATTAAATAATATTAGACAATAAAAAAAATTAAATAATATTAAAATATGACTGTAAAATATCGAGTCATATTCGCTTTAAAGGAGCATTTCGTGATCCGCAGCACTTTTCTCAAAAAAAGTTGAGATTTTGAAAGCTCTGGCTACAAAATGTGTATGTACAAAAGATTCTTGCAGAAATTCGTTTAGCAACAATATCTACAAATTTGAATTACGTTCGGTTACACCAGAACGAAATTACAACATATGGAGACTTACAATATATATAATCATGCATAACTCGCAAACGCAAAATCGGAATCAATTGACATTTTTGGAATAAGCTTTTTAGTGGATATCTACTTTAAAATGTCATAAAAAGAAGATGCTAGGATCACAAATACTCCTTTAAAAAGCAATATATACCCCGGATACCCCACAACATGTATAGAATGCTACAGCGACAATAAAACGTCGAGTTTTATAAACCAACGTTGAGTTCAAAACGATGACGTTGAGATTGTAACCAACGCCGAGTTTGTAACGCCCAGTTTTATTCGCGTTCAGAATTTTAAACGTCGAGAAGCGCTCTCTATAGTTTCTCAACGTTATCCTTTCATAAAACTTAATGGCCGCTGTAGCATTCCATAAACGTGCAGTGCCCTTTTCCCCTTATAATAGCCTCTGGATCCAGGGAGCCGCCTAAGATCCCCTGGTGAAGTCGAAGGCCAACGCCCCTGGCGGGGGTCCAGGGGTTAGCGCCCCGAGCTCACGAGTTTTTACATTTAGGCCTTTTCAAGGCATCGGACCGAATAGTTTTCCAGCACTCGTATTCATGATTTATATAACTTTTTGAGTTCGTGATAAAATAAAATGTAAATGGGTAAACATAACAAAGTCGGTTCGCTACCTGCGCGAAGCCCAAAAAATGGCATTTTAATGCTAAAATGAGCTAAAAACTGGGTTAAGGGTACATGCCCATGAGTTTCATTCAGGGGCGTGTTTGTAAAACGGCACAGCGCATTAGTAAAAAGAATAAAAATACTAAAATTTTCACCGGGGTTCGAACCACTGCCAATTTCACTGAATGCTAAAGATGCCTATGCTGTGCCACGGTGACTGTGGTTAATATTCGGCGATTTTCAAAGATATACATATCAACACGTTTCTAGTGTATTGAAAATCATTTTGATTTTGATTTTGGTAGGAATACGGTCATAGAAAGACATATGACTCTACTTGTCTGTTTGTTTTGCATTTAATACAAATTAATTTTGATGAATTGAACTGGTACAACTCTTAGCACTCGTGATAAACGACGATTAATTTAGTAATAATAAAATGAAAACGCTGGGTCATTCACGACGTCATTTGTAATTTATGTCAAAACCTGGGGAGGACCACACACATCCGTGCTGCATGTATACGTGCTCAATCGATACTCAATGATCCAGACAATAGCGTTTGAATATACCGCCCTGCTTGACACATCTTGTCACTTGCGGGAAGATATACTATAGGCCTACCCTAATAGCTTACAATAGATACCCCACCGTAAATAGCTCTGTTCGTTATCTCGCTGTGCTAGTTTATACACGCAGCGTACGGACTTTTGAACCATATTTTGTTCAAAAAATGATAGGAAGGACTGTTTTCAGCTAAAATGTTGGTTATCAGCAGATGCTTAATGATACCGGGAAGTGTTGCAGAAAGGTAAGCGTACTCTTTATTTATTCAAAATATGTATATCAATAAATTTAAATTTGAAATCCAAAAAGTAAATGTCAGGTCAAAATTCTCACCTTAGAATTATTGTGAAATAAAATCAAACCAAATTTAGGCTCCGCAAACAACGTCCAATTATTCCCATTGGTGTTTGCTACACGTGCATATAATAAATTATGATTTGGGGCTAATTTGAGAAGAGTTAATACCTCGAGTTTCAAAATACACCGAGTGATGTTTTTTGATCAAAAACATCGACAATTCAAGACTCTGTAAAAACAAATCAAGAATTTTCTGGGATAATTGCAACTAAGTGCAATGAAAGTTATGATCTAAGCTACCAGATGCATCATTAATTTCCTGACTATGATATTTAGTTGTGGGAAAAGATTACTTTAATGTTTTGGCGGGATTATTTCCCGCCAAAAATTTCAACCAAAAAGAGCATGTAGCCTTAATCTCTCTCTCTCTCCTCCCATACATGCCATAGCGTAGCTTTTTTTTGACATGTGGGAAGGGGTTGGGAAAAATGTCTAGTGAAAGTATAGTGAATCCCGCACCTTTTGGTGACATAAGCTAACGGTACAAATGCGCGCGGAACGCGTGAAATTTTGTATTGAATTGTTGAAGCTAAAATGGTCAAATAGGCCTATGATGCAAAAGTAGAACAAATACGTGAGTAGGGCGCCGCAAACCTTGGTTATTGCCCCCAGAATCTACGCCTGTGCCTTTTTGTTACGAATACCAAGCGTTTCCACACCCCCAGCCCATATAGCACGCACGTTGGCAAATGAAAAGCTGCCAGACCTTGTTTAGGTTGTAAGAACAAAGCGTGGGGTGACGATACTAGCGGTTTGCAAACTATGTGCATAATATGCACGAGGCCTTTGAAAAGTTTTCTAGAAACATGAGGAAAGGGGTGATTAGGCCTAAATGTTATGTGCGCACAGCGCAAAAATTTTACCTGAAAATGACCATACTGTAGGTGCTATTGAAACATCCCTATTGAGTTTGTCGAATTGCATAAAAATATTTTAAGCACGGATTTTTAATTCTCACTGCACGGAATTTTAATCTCACTGCACAAACGTGCCAGGAGGCACGTTAGTGTTGCTTTTATGCACAAACAAACATCACCAAAGGCAATTCTGATGAAAAGCCTACAAAATGTATACTTTTAATGTTGCCAAATAGAAATCAGTATCACAGCACTTCTACAGTTGCATGATGTTGTTTATGTATATATTTTCATTAATAATTTAATTATTTTAACATGGAAAAACAGTGGCATGATCGACGGGAATTATATAAATACACACGACCGCGAACCTGGTGAAAATTGTTTGTATAACCTGTTATACGTTCAGAGACCACGTTATAAGATTATCGGATATTATCTGCCAAGATTCAACGGATTGTTCAGTATTCTGTGTATATTGTGAAAGGATATGGAGGTAAGATAATCGTACCGTTATTTATTTTAACATAGACTATGCCATAGTCGATTTTTGATAAATAAATATATGTTATTTAATCATGATGAACGCATTCAGTTGAACTCGAAATTATACCGATATTTATTACATCAAAATACTAGTAAATGGTTATGAAAAAAGTTTATATAATTATATTAGTGACAGTAGCCTAACAGTAGTGTATACGTAGGCTTATTGAATGCAGCATATAATGGTACTTCAATACTGAACAATTCTGATTTTAGAATCTACCAGTTTAATAATCGCGAAAGCCCGAGTTAAAAATCGACTATGAACATTGCATTTTTAACAGGACTTTGACCGGGGACTTAGTCCTTAATTTATCAATTCAATTTAACCGCAAGCCAATGCCTGTACGTACAAGACGCGCTCATGCACCTAGTACACAAAGCGCCGCAGAGTTGTGTACGATGTAGCAGAAAAGGTAGTAATCAATGGTAATGGTACGTGTCCGGAGGATTTAAACCATAACGAGATCTGGGCGACCAATCACAAGCCAGATCCATTTAAAGATGCATTACATCATGGCCAATTTTAGTAGGCCAGAAATCCGACAATCTCATCCATAGACAACCGTGTTAAACTTGCTAACCGCAATCGAAAGTAAGTAGTCCACTTGGGAAGCCAACAAACAGAGGGAGTACGGTGACTAAAAAGATCAGATGTGAAAATCTATCAATTGTGCACAAATTAATTAAATCAGAGTTTTAAGAGTATGCACAATGGGCAAGTGGACTACGGAGAAGTCTAATTTTAACTGGACATCCATAAGTAAGATTTGATGTAGAAGGAGCAAGCCCGGGATGAGGGCGCCTAATTTATTGCTCATAATTATTTCCATCATCTCTTATATTTTAGCATTCAGAACTTAAAAGCGTACGGGGATGGATCGTTATAGCAAGCAGTTTTCTCTTCACATTTTTTCAATTGGGAAGTTTCAAAGCTCTCGGCGTATTCGTGCCAAAATTTGAAGAGCAGCTAAGTATCGGAATTGGGGCGATCGGCAGTATTGTCAGTTTTTGTGGGGCACTTCGATTTCTTCTAGGTAAGATAGATCACACATGAACCACCATAATGAAGCACTGATGCAAGTCATTTTTAATTGCGGTTATCAATTTAAAGCCATAATGTACGATCTTATAATATGAAATTGGTTAATTGTTTTCCAACCTGTTTTTTGTTGTTGTTTTTTTTGCATATTTGTAATGTTTACACATGTTTCAACTTGCACCTTAATGCATGGAACACAGCGACTACAACAGGTTAATATTTTTCCCAGCATGAATCACGTGGAATTGTGATAACACAGTAACACCATCAAGTGCCACTTGACAAAATATGCTGAACTATTAACTATTATAGGCCTATACTCCGTTGTTGAGCGATGGGCGATTGGCATTTCACCAATAAGGTAGCTCGCCCTTTCCGAACGCAAGAAAAGGAGTCCGATCTGATTGGCTAGAAACCGATAGCTATCGCTCAGTGATGTAGTACAAACTCAGCTGTAGAGATGTATTCTATTCCATTTTCTACAGCTAGTGCTAGCTGTCAGCAGGTGTGTCTGAACATGAAGGTAGTAGACACCCGAGTTGTGCCTGCTGCTATCATATAATTCATATGGCGGTGGCATATCCTTTTGATATTCAAGCTTAGATCTGGGAATGCCTCTGAATATATCCAATTAGTTTTTCTTTTATTGTATTGAATCCCCCGTCTGCGTCTTGAAAGCAAAAACTGGCAAATAAAAATCGAATTTTCTTAGTAAGTAACGTTAAAAGTGTAATGAGCATGTGCAGATTGTGATTTCAACAGCGGAACATCTGTATATGCTTAGTGGAAAAGAAACGCCTTATGTATATATCGTACAGGTGTTCATACAGGTACAGGTGGTGTGTTATACTTTGCCTGGAGCGCGCAGCCCTTATCTCGAAACTATTAAATCACGGCGGAACAAAATCGCCATGCCTTACTGTTGAACAACTAATCGATTCGCCTGCTGTCATGGCAATTTCTGACACGAAGTTTTAAAGATGATGACGCTGTGTGGAATCGACCAAATTCGTTGTCTTTGTATGTGAACAGAGCAAAGTTCGACATAATGTCATAATTATGACTTTATGTCCTCCCATAGAACTGCATGTTAAATGACCAAAATAACCAGTGGGGTTTCTTTCACTTTACCTTGTTATTTCATCTTAAAATGGATAGCAACCCTTCCCGGCATTTATTACTAATATTATTTCAACATTTTGAATAAAGAATAACAGGGCGATGGGTGACACTCCTTATATGACCTGGTCTATAGTCATATTGTGGGTATTTCCGGGGGGTATTTTTACCATTAAATATCTCGAAAGTAAAAACAAAAGTGCGGTCCTAGGTGGTGTCAAATGAAAGAGAGAAAAAAAGTAAAGAAAGGTTCTACTAATAGCACCTAAGTTGCACCTATTTTGGGGTATTTTTCAAATTAAACATCCCCTGGTTATGTTAAATGAAAAGGTAAAGAATACAATAAAAATAAAACTTGTATTCTACTTCTAAAAGTCAAAACATCTAGCTAGCTGGGTCTAACTTTGTGGTGCAACAACCGCTCTAGTTTTAAATTACATCTTACATTTCAAAGTATTGATAATTTGGGTGTCGAAATTAAATTACTGTTATGATTACATTAGCGTTATAATTCCTCCTGACTTTACACAGGTCCTTTGCAATACAGACTAGCTAATGTGGTAAGCGCCAGGGTTTTGGCAATGGTTAGCGGGATTTTAACAGGCCTCGGATATATCTGTTCAGCGTTCTCAACGTCAGGAATTACCCTTACTCTTTCAATGACCCTTCTGAGTAAGTATAGTTATGATGAGACAATATTGTTGTTGGTAATGGTGGTGGTGTTTTTTGGTATGTTAGTTGCAGATTTGTAACGGGTCATGGCTCAAGACTTTACTTTTCAAAAACGAAATTATTTAATAACTCAGACAGGCTAAACCCCGGGGCTGAACGCTAGTCAGTCGATGCCTATTGTTCAACAAGACCGACTCAGGCACTTAATTAGGCGCTTGAAACGATCGAATTCGGTATTGAAATAAGCTATTTTTTTAGTTTCACGCAATAATTAATTTTCTCGGTCAAATGAAGTTTCATTTCTTCGGTAAATGTCAGAAGAAAACTATAATGCTTGGTACTGTATATTTTTTTTCAAACCCTGGTGTTAAACTTAGGTGTGAAATTTAGGCTTCTAGTGTAAGATTTTCGATTTTCACAAGCTTCATTTTGCCCCGCGAGCTTTTTCTGGGGTTAACATTTTGCTTTTCAAAGTAACATAATTCGCTGACGAAAGATATTTCCCAACTTTCTAAAGCACGTCATAATGGGCTATATGTCATAGTTTTGTCAGAATTTTGGTTTTGATTGCACCATTTTTCAATTCCGACTACCAATTTTGTCAAAATCAACTCGCAAATGTACCCATGGATGGATGATTTTGCAAGCCACAATAGAAAATATTTCTGCTGGTTATATTATAACTGGTTGCACTGGTTGGACATTTTGGGAGTCGCAAGTGGAAAAAGGTGAAATCAAAACGGATATTCTAACGAAACTGTAATATATAGACCCACACGATGTGCCTTACTGAGGTCGGAAATACCTTTCTTTAGCGAATTATATTAGTTTGAAGCGCTAAAACATGAATTCCGCAAAAAGCTCGCGGGCGAAATTAAGGTCTATAAAAATCAAAAATCTTACAGTAAAAGACACAATTTCATATCTAATTTTAACATCAGGATTTTTTTTAATGTATATACGCTCGTATATGTAAGCACTATGTTTTTAACTGACATTACTGAAGAAAAAAAATATTGTTTTATATTTGACTGGGAAAATTAATTTCAAAGCAAAAAGGGTATTTCTGAATTATGCTGATTTCAACATGTATCGATCGACTTTTTGCGCGACTGTGCATAACAAAAGAAGCTGTGACCAGCGTTCAGAGTGCAGATTTGATCCAGGAAATTGATTTGAGGCAGGAGGACCGCTATTCTTCTTTTAACGATGGCCGATTCAATGTTATTTTTAGGTATTACAGTAAAATTCATTTTAAACAAGAAATGTCTTTAAAAAAGACAACGCAGTGATTAAAGGAAACATGATGGATTTGCCTCGGTTCCGGAGCCACTGATTTAAAAGTAACAGGTTTTAAAGCCCATTCGGCGATTTGCTCATTTGGACGATCGTATCGTGAGTCATCAAAATTCAGATTTTGGTACCTTTGCATTGTCATAGATGTGCTAACATAGTAATTCAGCTGAAAGCGGCTATGTATTTAAGACAAAATTTCTTTGTACTTTCGCTGGGATCACTGAAAGCACTTAACTTAAGAGAAGTATAGAATAAATAATCTTTGAATGAAAACATGTCACATCTGAGACGAATAGTTATATTCGTCTCCGTTTAATGATTTTGTCACTGCAGGTTTGTCTTCAATGTTGTTAATGTTGTTAATTAATATTAATTGAAAGGTTTAGTATATTCATATAAAGACAAGTAATTGAAATAACAGGTTGCTGGAATGTTTTGTAACAATGTGTGATATCTGGCTTAGGGCCCAAGCCGCCAAATTTGTAATTGAGATCAAGGCAAAAATATGGTGTAGGGGCATATACAAATCATCAGAACTCTAGAACCAAGCATATTGAAGTATGGCGGTTGCCCGGTAGGGGTCACGCCCATTGTGGCATGTACACCATCCGCAATAAATAAAAACGCGTAAAACAGGTACTTTTTGTGGGTAGGCGCGATACGCGCGTTTCGTGTTTAGGGTGTAATAAACATGAAAAATTGGGGGGAAAGGTAGCAAAATTGCAATTGCTAATACGCGGAAATGAAATTTAGGGTATGAAATTTGATACAAGGAATCCCTGTTTAGGGTGTGAAACAGGCGCGTGTTACCTGTTTAGGGTGTCGTTTTTTGCCAAGGGTTAAATCCTTGTTTAGGGTGCTTTCAAAAGTTGATTATCGCGGATGGTGTACAGGCGACAATAGGAGTGCCCCCCCTCCGGGAAATGAATTGTGAAAAATGCTTCCTTTGTTCTGCATGATCAGATTGTGACATATTTAATAGGCCTACGTAACTTCTGGAATTTCACAGACTTTGTATTGGGTTCAAAGGGTTGCTTTTAAAGCAGTACTACACATAACTTAATTTCAATGGAATCACAAGAATGTGGTTTTTTAGTTTTCTTTAAAACAGCATTTTTGGAGTTATGATACTTTTTATCTGAGTAACAGGTTTGTAAAATATTTGAAACTATAATACTAACATAATACTAACAGTTCACATAGATGAACGCGCTTTACAAATCATGTGTGCACTGGTAATAGAAATAGGCGATGCACATACTAAGTACAGTAATAGATTTTTGTCAACTGAAAGCATATAGACCCTGTAAAGGTCTATAATTATGCTGAAAGCAGCATACAGAGAACGTACATGTCAAGTCCACTGTGTGAGAGAACATGCACAACTTACAAGGCCATGCGAATGTTTACCTTGGTGATGCTACAAGAAGCAATTAGTGCACTTGAGCTTGGGTTCATAAAAATCTTGATAACAAACTCGCAGTATGCACTGACGTGCTGACCTGGTCAAGTCATTTCGCATGGTAACCTTCTATATTAACCCCACTACTCCTTTAACCCCATCACAAAATGTTACGCCAGCCGTTATTTGCTGGTTTCCGATTACATCACAGTGATCACACGTTGTGTATAAAACGAGAAAATAAGTTTACTCCAAACCCGGAACCATGCCGATAACTCGCAATAAACAACCGGAGACAAAGACTTTTTCAATTCACGTGTCATCCATGCTGACCGTTTCACTTTATCTGAACGTTAACTTAATGTCCCGTTAAAGCAAAATATAGTCCCATGACAAACATTTCCTCATCATTCTTCATTATCTTCTTTGAATTGATTGTCAGCTTCAGTAGACCTATACAACAATTGTATACGACAATAAAACAATAAAACAATTTAACATGTCCCACAATTATTATTACTTGACATGCATAATTTATTGCACGTGTCTGCAACTCCATGTGCCTGTCCACGTGACTTTGACCATTTCACGTTTACTGACCTCTATAGCTCCATGTCCCTCCGCATTAAAACCATAACAAATAGTCCCATGACATAAATTCGTCATAAATACACGGTTATTTTCGAAATTCTACTGTCACTTTCATTGACAACAATGAATACAACAGAAAAATAAAAATGTCAGCGAAAATTTTACTTGACATGCATTATTTCTCAATCTAAAACAAATCTCTTTTCGATGACGTCATATCTCTATCCCTACCTTTATCGTGAATTAAGTTATCCAACTTTAACTATGCCTTGCGCGAAGTAAATTAGCGGGGCTAAACTTTTCGAACAAATACAATACACTAGGACATATTATTACACGTAATACAATATTTGCCATTTGCGACATGCCTGGACATTGCCAAAAACAAATGCTTCAACAGTTTAAATATATACGCATTATATCATCAAACGCAATCGTGCAACTTCATTTTACTGGAACTCTACTATCACTAAGTACGCCACAGCCTTATCAACGAACTTATGCATATGCAAATGAGCCCAATTCTATACAAAATTGACACCACGCATGCGTCTAGCTCAGTGAAGAGGCCAGAGAAAGTGTGTTTCTAAAACAGTATATTAAAATGAATGTTTTTTCCCAAATTATCGTACACAAACTCAACACATATACAACAACAATTTTACATAAGTCAATCTTGTTATACATAAAGCTACCAAACACAAAAACAATTTCCACAGTCACAATTATGTGTCAAATAATTATATGGAATCCGGGATTTTATCCCCAGCAAATTCCGTATTATATCCGCCTGCGGAAAAAACGGCATATGAAATCTGCACCGCAGTAAATATTTCATTCGTTATATTATGCTATCAATTTTTTTTATTGCCCATATATTGCAATACTGGAAAGCGAGACTGCATAGACGGGATGAAGTATTGCATTATCCAAGCATAATTCTTTTCAATGATTCAATCGAAGATTTACATCACATCATTAATTTTGCGTTGCGATTAAGTTTGCGATGACCTTCCTCAATTAGACCGGTAGCTACCAGTACTGGCTTTTCACTCCCTGGACTAATGATTTTAACACAAATTGAGCAAGTTTGAAATTTGACCCCTGTGTTGACCTTTGATTAACCCCTACGTGCTAAGGGCCACTTTGGGAACATCTTGTATGTGTTTCATCATCATCAGCCATTGTCGGTCCACTGCTGGACGAAAGCCTCAGCATGTCTCCGCCAGGTAGCTCTATCTCTTGCCTTGCTGAACCAATTTACTGTTCCCCAGTATTGATCTATCTCGTCTCTCCATCTCTTGCACTGTCTTCCCCGGTTTCTGTTTCACACCATCGGTCTCCATACAGTAATTGCTGTAGTCCATCTGTTGTCTGTTCAATTCCATTTCCTGTGTTTGGTTGTTTCCAAGATGTCTTGAGTCTTTGTTTGATCTCTAACCCATTTGTTTGTCTTTCTGTCTTTGTAGGTGATCCCTAACATGTTCCGTTCCATGTTGTGCTGTGCCGCTTGTAGCTTCTTTTCCATTTTTGCAGTAAGCGTCCATGTCTCAGCCCCATATGTAATAGTTGGAATTATACATTGATTGAACACTTTCCTTTTCTGGCATATTGGTATATCTCCTCTCATGATATTGCTAAGCTTTCCGTATTGCCTCCATCCAAGCTTGATTCTTCTCTTTATTTCCTGCTCTTGTCCTTTTTCCTTCAAGCTGAACTGCTGTCCCAGGTATATATATATTATATTCATTGACTTCTTCTATGTTGCAACCATTTACAGTGACTATTCTTTGCTGGACGAGGGGTCCTGTTATTATTTTTGTTTTCTGCATGTTCATCTTCAGGCCACATTCCTTGCTAGCTTCAGCGAGCTCCCTGAGCATGGTTTCAATTTCTTCCAGGCTTTCTGTTATGATGATTATATCATCTGCAAATCTGAGATGGTTGAACTTGATATTAACACCTTTTTCATCCCACTGAAGTGATTGGAATATGCTTTCCAGACATGCTGTAAATAACTTTGGCGAGATTGTATCTCCCTGTCTCACTCCTTTTTTGATGTTGATCTTTGCACTTTCTTTGTGAAGAGTTACTGTGGTTGTGCAGTTTGTGTATATATCTCTCAGTAGGTTTATGTATTTACTTTCTACTCCTTGTTGATGTAATGCATCCAACACTGACTGGGAACCTAAAAAAGTTGGTTTGGGCTCGTCTGGGGTGCAAAGCCAGTATTGGTAGCTCCCAGTCTATATCCTTCCTTTTGCATACAAGAAATGTATGAAAACATTCTGTGTGCCAAATGTACGAGCAGCACCTAGTTTAAGAAATGTTTAAGATGGTGGATATACAAACATGGCTTTGCAATTTTTAACTCGATAGCTGACATCAAGGTCATGCGGCCATTGCCTAATTTTGAGATATCCTTTATTACAGAAATATTTGGGAAATTCAGAAGGTAAAAAACAAGTTGGTATTAAAACGTAAACATTTATCTCCTGGGCAATGCTGGGTAAGACCCGTAAATCGCACTTAAGCTTAACGAAATACTTAAAGCAATATTATAACATTTTCAAACAAAATAGATTAGCATTTCTTTGCCATAAAATGTTAGCTTTTCCTGTCAGATATATCTCCGTTTATTTTTAAGCCGAACAACAACGGCAAAGCAAAGAAAATTGGAATTTACTACCAGCGCACATGTCGCCAATACGTACCACTCCTTCGGTCATGTTGTGGTACGACCCTTTGTTGTGTATATCACCGTCTCGCACGCCGTGTACGTACTGTATGTTATGAACATCGTGTATGCGTTCGACTAATAATTCCATCGTAATAATAAAGCGCCGGTTCCGGCGTTTTATTCAAAATCTCGGATTTTGACAAAACTACAGCACCTAGAGTCTAGATTTTTGCAGGGTATATTGGTTTAATAAAGTACAATTTAAATCATGTTAAAAAATCAATTTTAAATATTCAGTGAGGGCGTCTTCCTCAGCAAATGTTATAATATGGCTTTAACGAGTTAGAAATACAGCACAATGAAGAAAACATGGTTAATTAGTTATGAGCTCAGTAGATATTTTACTTTTTTTCTTACGATAGTCCTTGTATAAAGGGGCGTGGTCCGACTTTTCATGATCAGACCAGTTTTGTATACTACATTGCATTCGCCCTACCATTAAAACAATGTTTTAATGCTCCAGCGGTGAAGCAAAAACATGTATAACAATGCCCCGTGCACAATAGTACATGTCATACACTTCAGGTAAAAAAAATCGCCACGTTTTTATACCGCAAAATGGGGATGAGACTGTTGATCGGGTCACAACACTTCAAGAGATCGAGAGGTTGAAAAGTGCTAGAGATCTTTGGGGCGTTCGTTAGTATTCACTCCTGTGGATATTAAAACAGCAAATGAAAAACAGTATTCTCTTGTTTTATTAACCAATCCTTCTGAAAACTTTCTTTTAATCTTATTTTCCCTATATCTCGCTGTCCGCCAATAGGTTTAGGATTGGGTGTACCCATGGTAGCATACGTTAAAATTGCCAGACACTACTTCAATGTAAATTTTGCACTATATTCGGCGATAGCTTTCACCGGCGGAGCAGTCGGCATGATGATACTTCCACCACTGTCCGAATTCTTTATCCAGACATACGGTACTCAAATGGCTTTGGTACTTCTTGGAGCAGTGTCATTCAATCTCTGTGTTGGAGGAGCTCTCTTAAAACCACCTGATGAAACATTGACATCAAGGCCGTCATCGAGAGAGAACTATGAACAATTAGACAGCGATTGCAATGATACTAGTTTAGCGACTTCAGGACACATTGAAGCAATATTGCATACCATTCTTTCATGGTTTGGGGTTTCATTCATGAGAAAAAGACCCGTTTTAGTCGCTTATTATTCAGCCTTTCTTCTTTGGAATATATCCCTTGCGGGTTGGATCATATTTTTAGTACCATATACCATTGGTTTAGGTTTCCCTGCGCAACAAGCGTCATTTATGTCGACTCTAGGAGGGGTCGGTACCTTAGTTGGACGAATAATTATGTTTATTTTTCCCGATCAAAGTTTGAACTCACATCGACTTCAATTCATGGTGCTTTCAATAGGTGGAGCAGCAAGTTTATTTCTGTATCCGTTTGTGAAAGCATATTGGCTGTTAGCAACACTTTCATTTTTTGCTGGCCTGTTTCTTGGAACTCCACCTCCTGTCGCAATGGTAATGATAAAATGTATTGTTCCTGATGAGGGGGAGGACTTTGCTAAAGCCATTGGCTTATTACATATGTCTTACGGAATCGGAACACTTGTTGGAGGGCCAATTGTAGGTAAGTGAGAAACTTTATTAGAGTCGAGGCGAGGATCTAATATTTATAGCACCATTCGTACTCACAAATCGTGGTGGTTTGAAATAATTATAGACAAAAGAAATGCAGGACTTCATGAAAGTTCAAATGCAGCCATGCAAACCTTGTTTATTCAACCATGTGAATATTATAGAACAAGGTAACATTTGTTCAAGAGAACCACGCTATGACTTTTATGATTTTAGGATAATACAATAAAATTTCAAAGTACTATGCTCTGTAGTTACATACTTTTGCGTTAGATTGGAATAGAGAGTGCTATAGGGTCCACAACTTATAAGATACCCCTAAATACTTTTTTTAATAAATCTAAAAATATTTGAAAAAATGCAAACATGTAAAATGATATGGGTAGCCGATTTTGTTTTACACATATGGACCAAATTATAGCGTCACACGTTATTGCGTTCAGTCACAATGGTTCAGTTATGTACAACTATGTAATAAAGACCGTTTTAAACAGTGTTAAAAGTTGCATCTGAGTCCATAGGAGTCAGCTCTCAAACAATACAGTAGGCCAGGTCTATTCACGTGTTTGTTAATGAAAACCTGACTGCTATGGACTCAGGTGAAACTTTTAAACGGCCTCTTTTCTTACACAATTAACCATTGTGACTGAACATGTGTAAAACAAATAGGGATATACATATCTTTTTATATTTTTACATTTCGTCCAATATATTTTGTCTTATTCTACAAAGGATTAGGGGGGACCTCTAAGTTGTGGACAGTATAGTATCTAACGCAATGAGTATTTGTGTAAGTAGAACTTTGTAGAGCTTAACAAAGTTACTGAGATATGACGCTTTGCATTGTTTTTACACCATTAAGTTTTTGTCATCACTTTATTATTCCGCCATTTTCCTTAATACAGGTTCAATCTTCGATCTCACTGGAAGCTTCCACATTGGGTTCTTCATAATGGCAGCATTGGAGGCTTTCGCAGCTGTTCTCGCAATCGCCAAACCAAAAGCTGAAACATGATAGTGTCATCATTTGGTTGTCTCTTAAAATTAAAACATATGTGAAAACATATGTGATCTATAAATTCAACAGGGTAACCTACTCAACTAAAGTTGATTTTCAGTAGGGCTTGTACAAATGAAAACAACAAGTATTTAGAATATATTATATAACTCATACAAAGATACTTGACATTTGACGGTACAGTATAACAGATGAATCGTGATCATATGAAAATAATTTATTGTTGTGATGTATTAAGTCACAAAACTAGCAGGTGATAAAACCGAAGTTCAAACTGCAGCCAAAGACAAACATGGTTCACTGAAAACAGCCCCAGAGGAAGTAATGAAGTGCTGGGAGGAATACTTCTGAATACAGAATTCCCCAGAGACTGTAATATATGCCCTTTTCAATAGATGAAGTTGAAGAGGCCATCAAGAAGCTTAAAAACAACAAAGCGTGTGGTTGGGATACGATCTCAGCAGAAGTGTTAAAAGCAGGAGGACCCATGTTGAAACAAATGTTGAAGATCATCAACACTGCCTGGGCTGAAGGAAAAATCCCTGAAGACTGGAGTAAAGGTCTAATAACCCATGTGCACAAAATGGGCGACAAACTGGACCCAGCCAACTACAGAGCTATTACCCTCCTGTCAATCCCGGGAAACGTATTCTGTAGGATGGTTCTTAACCGATTTCACCAGACTGTAGATAACCATCTGAGAGAGGAACAGTGTGGGTTCAGGAGTTCCAGAGGCACCTCAGATGCGGTATTTACAGTACGCCAAATCTTTGAAAAGGCTAAAGAAAGACGCATTCCAATACACTGGAACTTTGTAGACTTCAAAGCAGCATTTGACAACATGTGGAGGGAGGCCCTTTGGAAATATCTGCGATCAGTAGGAGTAGACGCCAAACTGGTGAGCCTCATTGCACAAATGTATGAGCAAACCAAATGCTCAGTCGTGGTAAATGGAAAGATCACCGATTGGTTTGAAGTCCTAGTTGGTGTTAGAGAGGGATGTCTTCTCTCACCATGCCTCTTCAATCTATATCTGGAGTTTGTCATGAAGGACATCCAAAATCTAGGCTCAGGTGTGCAGATGGGTGACATGTGCATTAACAACATCCGATATGCAGATGACACCACACTCATGGATATGGACTTTGAGAACCTGCAAATCTCCACTAATGAATTGGAAAAAGCATGCAGCAGCTGGGAATAAAAATTAACCCAACAAAATGCAAGATCATATCTGACGATCCAAGAGATATTATGCTGAACCAAATGCCCATTGACAAAGTAAATAACTTTGTCTTTCTGGGTAGTAGTGTGCCCTCAGTAGAAGAGGATATTAAACGGCGCACAAAGTTGGCAGCCTGGGCATTTGGTAAATTGAAAAATACCATCTGGTCTAACCATGACATCACCAGATCGCTGAAAGTAAGGATCTACCAGTCGCTCATCCTCCCTATTGCCACCTATGGGTCAGAATCCTGGGCGTTACATGAATCCGATCGACACAGACTGGATGTTTTTGAAATGCGATGCCTTATAATTTATTCATTAAGAATTTGCCAGACGAGCGTCACGTAGTTGTAAGATATCCTCGGTCACGAAAGTTATGATTCAAAAAGTAGTTTATGAAAAGTACGAACTGACTTATTATTAAGATGGACATGCACTCATAAGAAACTCATACAGTATTGTACATAACTATATAGCTAGGCAGAGTGGTGGTAAACTATGCACACAGTTCTGCGATCTGCAGTGTATCGCCGGGAGCTAATTTGTTTAACTTGCGCGGTGTCCCTGCGGAATTCGACCTTCAGCAAACTGCAAACCAGTTCGGATTTACTTTATATACTAGTAGTAGGCCATACATACTGTAGTTACTGTCCGTTTTCCTATAGACAATACTCAGTGAGCTCACCATTGACGCGTGACCTCTACAAATAGTGTATGTTAGAAGTATAGGCCATTGCCTAGTTGACGTCACTGTGTAAAAAATAATCGGCCAATATTTAAAGTATTCTCTGAAATTCTAGAAAATATAGTTTTGTAACATGTCCTTAATTTTTAGCTAATTTAGGTGTTTGGAAATATTGGTACTTTAGTGTTTTAGGAAGGATATGTAAACGACAGATAACACCAAAAAATATGAAGAAATTATTTCTAAATCGTGTTAAGTCATTAAGCTTCTCATTTTCAAGAACGCTGGTTAACAATAAGCAGACTATTGTCTCATTTCGTAAACAAAAGCCCACAGTATTGTTACCTTGCGTTCGCTTTATAATCGTTCACCCAACTGAAACTATAATACCAGCTCATTGCTCATTGCACAGGTAAAACAGACACAAGTGCAGTGTGTATTTAACCAGAGAAGATCTGATGTAACATAGTTGAGCTGTTTTCATTGAGTGTTATCTTGGTTTAATAGCTTTTAATGGGGTTTAAGTCCTTCAAAGGTCGTGGTGAATTCTACTGTAGACATGACTGCATCATGATTATTTTAAAGTCAACAACATTCAACAATATGATCACCGTGATAGTATGACAGTATCAGTACCGTGGGTGTCAGTGATCCTGGCCTGACAAACAAACAAACAAACAAACACGCCACACACATGACACATGCATGCAAGGTAACATTGACTCTACACTAATCAAACAATGGTATTGATCCTGTACAACTGGTCGTGGTTTATTTACAATCGATTCATTTAAAATCCCCATAGTAAACATTAATTTTGGCAAGAGTTTTCTCTCTCTGAAACGAGGATGCATCCACTGGCTCCGCGTAATGAAAAGATCTAACATGATTGGTCAATTTAGCTCCGCGTTGTGGCGGTTACGGCCAGCCATATACTGATCATGCGAAAATCGTAAAAACAGAAAAATAGAAACAGTGTGGCAGGCTCTCAAAATCTCAAATTGTATGCTTAGCCTAAGTCGCTCGGCCTATCTCGAATAAAATCACCATGCGTAGCTGTTGAAAAACGTGAGGATTCATCGTACTATCACGGCAATTTTTGACACGAAGATATAGGGTTGATGACGGTGTGTCCCGAGTCTTAACTCTAGCCGGATATCTTAAACACAAATTCGAACTATAGTGGCCTTGCTGGCTTAACGCTTGACAACTGCGTCCCTTTCTACCAGCGGCAAGGTTACCGTCTCATTATCGTAATGTTACCAGCGCAAAGCGTAGCCTAGACCAGCGGTCTTGGGCTTGGGCAACTTGATGCAAGATTTTTTTTTTCTGTTTTTGTGTCTTTTATGTATTATTTCATTTCCACTTGACTTTATTATGAGTCATGCTTGTATGGATAATAATTCTATGCAGTTTACTCATTATTTTTTCTTTGCATCCCAAGGGTAAAGCTGTGTAAAAATAGTGTTTAATCTCTAGACACTGTTTTTGCAGTGAAAGACAACATCTTTTTCTCAAAAATATGAAAGAAAAAAGAATTGAAATAGACCAAGGCTTACGACCTAAGACCTGCTCTGAGGCAGGACCAAGAAAAGCCGCTGTAAGACTGGCCCAACAGGCTTGCATAGACTACGGCTACAGAAGACTGATTTAGAGAAATGCAAATTTTACCGAAGCCTGGGGCTAATCCTACAAGCCTTGCCCACAGGCTAACGAAGCCTCGAGGCTATTTATTTATTTTATTTTTATTTATTTAATGACATCTTTAACGAGGGTAAACCCTGATCAGTGCAAGCACTGCTTTCCACAGGGGCCCTCGATACAATAAAACATAAACAAATGATTTACAAGGAAATAAATGTAAAATACACTTAGAAAGTCATTGCACCAATAATACAAGATATAAAACAAATAAATATTATAAAATTACAAACTACATAATATATACAGAGTAATACCATAAAATATTTAAAAGATTAAAACACATGAGACTATAAACAGGATAGACTAGTTAGGTTTGTAAAATGTGCTCCTTGAGCGACTTTTTAAAGTTAATAATATTGCTTATTTGTTTTAAATTGTCAGGAGGTTATTCCATGCTGTTGTTCCAGAGTACCTGAAGGAACGTTTACCAGTTTCAGTATGAACAGAAGAATGAAAAACATTTTTATTTGCAACAAATCTAGTGTTGTATGAGTGAATGTTTATTTGTGAGTGAATGTTGTCCCTCAGGTACTCAGGAGCCACATTATTAATACATTTATACATAAGAATAATTCTAAAATAATCAGCCCGCTGATTAACCTTCATCAATTGAGTTGTTTGTACAAATCTTTCACATGTAAATCCCTAACTTTACACCCAAGAGTCAGTCTGGCTGCTCTGTTCTGTAAGACTTGAATCTGATTAATATATTTACTTGCGGCAGTTGACCAAATTGTACAACAGTAGTCGATGTGAGGCAAGATGATAGCATTACATAAAATATTACGAGTGTATTGATCAATATACCAACTTAACCTTTTTAAAACACCAAGTTTTTGTGATATTTTGCCAGCCATTTTTTCAATATGCTTATCCCATTTAAGTTGCGGGTCAAACCACATACCAAGATATTTAAACTCATTCACATTCTCAAGAGTTTCATTATTGATTCTTATTTCCAAGTCACCCATTTTTCTAGTTCTTTGGTGTGTTCCAAAAGTCATAACCTTTGTTTTAGAGGCATTAAGTGTTAATTTGTTGGTGTTCATCCATTTAGAAATATGGTCTAGATCTTGGTTTAAACCATGCTCAATTTCAGACTTATTGTTTGAACTAAACAAAACTGCAGTGTCGTCAGCATATAAGACAACCTGACTTTTGTTGATTGCGTTGGGGAAGATCGTTTATGAATAAAATAAAAAGAAGGGGCCCCAATATTGAGCCTTGAGGCACACCGACTGTTACTGGTTGAGGATCAGATTGCACACCATCAATTAGAGTTGTTTGCTCACGACCTTTCAAATAATTTGAAAACCATCCCAACTCAGTGTCTTTGATTCCATACCAGGACAGTTTGCGAAGGAGAACAGTATGAGACACCGTATCGAATGCTTTTTTAAATCTAAAAATACAGCCCCAGTAACTTCACCTTTATCCATGTTGTTAAAAAAATAGTCAGTAACATCAGTTATTGCAGTAAGTGTAGAATGTTTGGGTCTGAAGCCAGATTGCGCAGTTGTTAAGAGCCCATTATGTTGAAGATATTCGTACACTTGGGTGTGGACAGCACGCTCAAGAATTTTAGAGATGACAGGAAGGACCGAAATAGGTCTGTAGTTGCTGCAATCTGACTTCTTCCCCGCTTTAAATATGGGTGAAACAATTGCCTTTTTCCACTCCTTGGGAATGGAGGTGGTGAGGATGGTAAGATTTAAAATGTAGGCAAGAGGTTTAGAGATCTTGTTGGCACCTGCTTTTAGAAGCCGGGAGCTAATGTCATCAATGCCGGTGGCTTTGCCTGATTGGAGTGAGGAAAGTTGTTTCAGAATGAAATCTTCATCAATTTCCTTAAATTTGAAAGGAACGGTGGAGTAATCAACAGATTTGCAAACATCATCACCATCTCCATTCTCAAAGTTTTGAGCAAGCTTATTACCAATTTCAGTAAAGAAAACATTAAAAGCATTAGCAACTGTTTTGGGATCATTAATATTTTTACCATTTACAACAACTTCATTAACACTTTCACGGGTCTTTGATGGAAGAATAGATTTAATTGTTTTCCATAACTTTTTACCATCATGTTTGCTCTGCTCAATTGTATCTGTGTAATACGATTTCTTAGCATTCTTGATAACATTATTAGTTTCATTTTTCTTATTACGATACACATCCCAGTCACAAGATTTACCACTTCGTTGAGCAATTCGTTTAGAAAAATCACGATCATTGGATAAAGACAAAATATCTTTGTTAAACCATGGTGGAAGGTTACCTTTAATACGAATTTCCACTTTTGGGGTATGTCTATCTGCCACCTGAACGAAATTATCTTTGAAGATAGACCAAGCCATTTCTGGATCGCTGCTTGAATACAAATTCCTCCAGTTAATTGTGTCCAGATCTTGTTGGAAAGAATCAATATCAAATTTACGGTATGTCCTAGTCTTAATTACCTTTGGTTTACTCTTAATGCGACATGTTTTGTATGACATATAAACCAAGTTGTGGTCGCTGAGACCAGTATCAATATTACCAAATGTAAACAACTTATTTTGGTTAGAAACCATTATTAAATCTAGGCACGAAACACTTTTTTCAGTAATCCGGGTAGGGGTGTTAATGACATTATGCCATCCAAACTGCTGACAAAGTTGATTGGCCACTTTTGCTTTCTCAGGTTTCAAAAGATCTAAATTAAAATCTCCTGTTACAACCTATTGCCAGAATTATCAACAACATGAGATAAGTGACTTTTTAATGACACCATATAACCCACTTTAGATGATGGTGGTCTGTATACAGACCCAATAATAACAGACTTTGTTTTTGGCAACTGAATTTCAGTCCACACACTTTCAATACTGTCACTTTCAAAATCAGGTTTATATATACTTTGGAGATCATTAGAAACATAGATTGCCACTCCACCACCTCTACGTGTTCTATCATTACGGTAGATGGTATACCCATTAATAGCAATCTCATTACAATCTATTTTTGCTGAGAGTCTAGTTTCACTTAAACATAAAATGTCAATAGGTTTTTTGGCAAGTGCCATTCTAAGCATATCAATTTTGCAGTTCAATTCTCCAAGAACGGTCACAATGTTGAGGTGAGCAATTCGAAGACCTTTGGCTTGTTGAACACAATCTAGCCAGTCCGTAGCTTCGTTGGCATCGTAGCATGATGTTGGATCTAAATTTAGGTTAGGCTTAGGCAAGTCACAATTGAGGACCGATGTCCCTACATCACATGTAGGCCTTATGTTAGAGTCAGAATTGTTCTTGTTCCGCTTACGCAAATGGTTCTTCTTTCTGCGAGTTGGACGACTAGCATTAAGTTTAAGGTCTTTGATCTTCTGCCAATCATTAATAGGCAAGCGATGAGTTCCGTTCAAGTTGAAAAGGGCTTCACGACTATAAGTAATTATAATGTTGCATACTACCTGCAGAGGTTGAAGTGCCAGAATGTGTATTTACTGACTCACTATTGTCATTGAAAGGGCCGGGGTTGGGATTGATATCACCGGAAAGTAGAAGCCGGTAACGGAAGGTGGCGCTTGAGGTTGAGTTATAGGCAAGGTTTCTTCCAACAAACCGTTTCTCAGTCCATGACTGAGTAGTAGATTTCTTAACAGCACTGTTTATGATAAATGTAGTCAACTGATCACTTTGATATTCATTGATGAAACAACACAATAGCAAGGTAAGTTGAATCACTGCCATAATAGAGATGAAGTGTCCTTGAGGAGGATTACTCTGGGCATGCATGGTCACCCAATATGATGAGCAATTCAAGGCTCTGTTGTATACATGTGTATAGCCAATACATGTATATTACTGTATGTTATAGTCTCAAAGTTATACAAGAGTACATAAAAACGCTAAAAAACTCACAAATCCACTTGTAAATATCACATATAAAATGTCCAGTAGATGCTAGATGTTATAGTGAGCAACTGGTTCCAAAATTAGTTCAAAATTCCATTCAGAAACAGCACAGAAACAAAAAACAATGAAGAGGTGTGAGAGCTGTTGTACAGCACGCTCAATCACTTGATGTATTATATTGGTATTGGCTATGGTAGCTGTGCTTCGGGGAAGGCGTTTTCAGTTAAAGCCTGGTCTTACGACCTCCTAAGCCTTGAGGCTAGACAAGCCAACTGCTAAGCCATCCGTCGAGAAATTCGCCCTATAAGTCGTCAAAATATTAATAAGGTTTGTTGTTTGTTTACACGGTCAAAAGCAGATCGGGGAAATGGCCACCTCCTTTATAAAAAGGGAACATGCTTGTTGTACGATTTTGACTCCCATAATTAGCAAAGTTTATGAATCTGAGGGAATACCCCCCACGAATGATTAAAATGGTCGTATTTACCGTAAAATTTGGATCCACCCCTTGTAACAGACGTGGGCCTACTCACATAGACCAACGTGGAATTTAACCTTAAAAGTTCTTCTTTTTCTCTCCTTTCGCATTTTCTCTTCTTTGTCCTCCTTTTCTTCACCCCTTTCTTGGGGAGGGGTACCCCATGTCCATGACTGCTCTAAGGTAAAGTAGCGGTTCCTAAACTCGGCAAATAAGTTCATCGGGATTGTCGGTAAAATAGATATTCCAAAGTTCTTTTATACAAATCCAAATATTTGGGTTGAGCGGAACAGCTGACTGCGCATATCAACCAAATTGATAAGTAGAAAAATTACAAATTCACATTCGAAACGGAAGTTAATCAACAAATTCCTTTCCTCGACACACTTATCTTCAAAAAACAAGATGGATCGATCAAACTTTTAGTGTATCGCAAAAAGACACATACTAACCAGTATTTACCTTTCAACTCTCATCAACCATTGCAGCACAAACTCAGTGTCATAAGAACATTAATGGACCGAAAAGACAAAGTAATCACAGAAGACGAAGACAAAAAACAAGAGGAAATCAAAATCAAAGAGGCCTTAAAATGTTGTGGCTACCCTGAATGGGCATTTAAACAAACGGAAAGCAAAAGCAGGTCGCAAAGTAAAGAACAATCGGAGACCAAATCCAGGGGATGACATACTCCTTCCGTACAAAGAAGGTCTCTCACAACGCGTGAGGCGAATCGTTAAGATGCATGCACTCTTAGAAATATTTACTCAACTTGAGTAAAAAGTTCACAACTCAACAAAATGAGTAAAACATTACTCAAATTGAGTAAATACTACCCAACATTGAGCTCATTTTAATAGATATTACCCTCAATGTTGGGTAATATTTATCAATATGAGCTCAATGTTGAGTAATGTTTTACTCATTTGTTGAGTTGTGGCATATATGAGCTCAACGTTGAGTAATTTTTTACTCATTTGTTGAGTTGTGACCTTTTTACTCAATATTGAGTAAAATATTTTTTGCAGTGTGGTATTAATATCGCGTTTAAGCCACACCAAACGCTTCGTAATATAATCGTCCATTCGAAAGTCAAGCGGGAACATCGGACTGTGTTTACAAAATCCCTTGCCTCAACTGTGATAAATCATATATTGAAGAAACACCGAGACTTCTTGGTACGCGACTCACAGAACACAAAATGGAAGCTGATAAAGCTTCAAAGAAAGCATTCACCAGAGCGCAAAGACAGGTCTCCGTTACGGGGGAGGAGAATATATCTGCTATCACAGACCACGTAGCTGAGCAAAAACACGACTTCGGATGGGAGGAAGTTGGAGAACAGAAATATGAGACACATAAAAAAAAGCCATCAGGATAAGAAAGAGGGGCCAAAACACTAAACAGAGACGTGGAGAACTACTTTCTTCCGCATATTTACGACACGGTCCTAACAGCGCACAGTGTCAACACCCTATATTATAAATATTTTTTTCATACAGCTCCATACTCCGTTGGTGAAATCAATATTCTATTATTGACATAGATAAAGAAAGTTTACATATGCATTGTGATATACACGTGTGATCGAATATTCTATTATACAAGCACCTGGATCTTAAATGTGTTCCTTTATATAATTGTAATTCTCAAAATTAAATATATCACAATTTTAACTTACGATTTAAAAATCGTTACGCCAAAAATGCAGTAAAAATGTATCCAGAGCAAACAGCAATGGCCGCTAATTAGTTTATTTAATTTCAAGTTAGTGTATTAAAAACAAAACCTGGGTTTTACCTGAAATCAAATCGAATTTCCTTGTAATAGCAACACCATATGGGATACTAGAGCATGCGCAAATCGTAATAATGTGTAGAATAGAACTTGGTAGTATCTCATATGATAGTCGTACTATGCTTAGCCTGAGTCGCTCGGCCTATCTCGAACAAAATCGCCATGCGTAGCTATTGAAACACGAGATGATTCGCCGTACTATCACGGCAATTTTTGACACGAAGATATAGGGATTGTAGTGTTGCACATTTTTAAACTACACTTCCTTGGGCTCACTCGCATCCACGGGATTAGCTTATTACTCAAACTTTAATTTCCTGACGAGAGGTTTTATGATCATTACACGCTGGATGCTAACTGGTGCTGGATGCTAACTGGTGCTGGATGCTAACTGATGCTGGATGCTAACTGATGCTGGATGCTAACTGATGCTGGATGCCAACCGATGCTGGATGCTAACTGATGCTGGATGCCAACTGATGCTGGATGCCAACCGGTGCTGGATGCCAACTGATGCTGGATGCCAACCGGTGCTGAATGCTAACTGATGCTTGATGCCAACTGGTGCTGGTCATTTATAACACATATATGTGTGTCACTTCTTATATACACGTTTCTCTAAATTCAGATGCTAATGATCTGTTATTTGTGGAAGTAGCAGGCTACATCTTCTTTAAATCTGTTTTCCATGTCATACAAATAGGATTCCTCTGCTAGATTCCAATTGTTTATGTTCTTCAGTGTTGATAACTTTCTTTCTGAAGATTTTGCTGTTGTTTTACAGTCATTATGAAATGTCCTTCCTGGCAAGCAAAATCATGAGTCATTGTAGCAGATGGGCCCCCTCATAACAGATACATAGATCTGCGTTGTTGCACTCTTCCCATGGGCCATGAGTTACGGGGTGCGTTGTTGTCCACTATCAAAACAATGTCTCCTTCTTGCAGATTACGTTGCGGTTTCAGCCACTTCTGTCGTTGTTGTAACATTGATAGATATTCTTTGGTCCAGCGTTTCCAAAAGAAATCTGCAAGATACTGAACCTGTCTCCAACGACGGCGGGCGTATTGATCTTGCTCTACATATTTTCCAGGTGGAAATGATTATGGGCTCTTCAACTGCAGCAGATGGTTAGGTGTGATGACGTCAAGATCTTTTGGATCATCTGATGCCAAAGTTAACGGTCTGCTGTTGATTGTTGTTTCCACTTCACATAACAATGTGTAAAGTTGCTCTTCATTTCTAGCGCCTTTCAAATGCTGCTCTGTTAACATCGCTTGTAAGATCTTTCTTTATACTGTTCTTATTTGGCGCTCCCACACACCACCGTGATGAGATGCTGCAGGTATGTTGAACTCCCATATGATGTCACGACGTGTTGCAAAGCTCTGGATGTCCTTCATTCAATTCTTGGAGTGCCTGGCGCATTTCATTGTTTGCTCCCTCAAGGTTAGTCCCATTATCTGAAGTGATCTCTTTTACAGGTCCCCTACGGGCTATGAAGCGGCGTAAGGCATTAATACATGAGCTGGTATCCAGACTCTCCGCAATTTCAAGATGGACTGCTCTTGTTGACATACATGTAAAGATGACTCCATACCGTTTTCTACAACGACGTGCCTGCTTTACTTCAAACGGACCGAAGTAATCCATTCCAGTGTAGGAAAATGGTGGATCTTCAGATTTCACACGACTCGGTGCTAAATCGGCCATCATCTGATTACCGGCACGGGCATTCTGATTTCTGCATATTATGCATTTCTTCACCAAATTCTTCACTGCTGTTGCAGCATTGATTACCCAATACCTTTGTCTTAATTCAGCTAAGGTATGGTTTCTTTCTTGGTGATTACATTGTTGATGTATGTGTCTAATTATCAAATCTCCAACATGATGATGCTTTGGGAGTATAAGCGGGTGCTTTGCTGCTTCGGTGATGCAGGCATTGTGCAGTCGTCCTCCAACTTTCAATAACCCATTACAAAGTATTGGGTTCAGGTTACACAGATTGCTTGTCTTGCTGATTTGCTGATTCCTTTGTAAGGCACTGAACTCTTCGTATGATGACTTCTTCAGCATGCTGAACCTCGTCCAGTGTTAAATATCTGAATCTGCTTTGGATTTGTTCACCCTTTGCCGTCTGCAGTAGCATTTTCTTCAGCCTTAGCAACCATGCAATAGCTCTCTTTAGCTTTGTCCAGTCTGAATAATATTCGATGACTTGATGCAGTGGATCATTTTCTTCGACTGCTGTGACTGCATGTGATACCACCTGGGTGGTTCCTTCACAGGTCTCTTCACCACCACCTTTTGGTTCTTCTGACTCTGACGGCTGACTGAAATCAGACCAGGTGTCTTCTGGTTCCTCGAGGAAACTGGGTCCCTTCAACCATTCCCTTTTGCTTCATTCTGTGACTTTCATGCCGCGTGAAGCGTAGTCTGCTGGATTCATTTCTGATGGAATGTACTTCCATTGCTCTTCTTCAGAGCCATTTTGGATAACAGCGACTCTGTTTGCTACAAACACTGGTAGCCTTGATTTCTTGTTCATTATGTATTTCAGTACAGTCTGGCTGTCAGTCCAAAATGTAGTTCCATCAATGTTCATGTCTAGTTCTTTCTGTAGTAGTGTGTCTACTTTCACTGATGTAGTAGCTGCTGATAGCTCCATTTTGACTATTGTGTGGGGCTTTACGGGTGCAACTCTAGCCTTCCCAGTTACAAACGAAGACTGGATTGCTCCCTTGTCATTAACTAGGCGCAAGTATGTTACAGTGCCATACCCATCCTTACTTGCATCAGCAAAGTGGTGTAGTTGTGTGTTGACTACTGTCCCAAAATTCTTATGCTTGTAGCATCTGTCAACTCTCAATTCTTTCAGTCTGGGTAACTCTTGCAGCCAACTATTCCATTGTTGATGCTGTCTTCTGGGACTGGCTCATCCCATGGGATCTTCTCTTTGCAGCATGCTTAAAGTATCTTCTTTCCCTTCAAGATGTATGGTGCAGTTATCCCAATTGGATCATACACCTGGCTGATGACTGAAAGTATATTTCTTCTTGTTGCCTTTGGATCTACTTCCTTGACGTTGAAACCAATCTGGTCAGATTCAACATTCCAGAGAACACCTAGAGTCCGCTCTACTGGTAGATCTTCACGGCGGATGTCTAAGTTCTTTAAGCCTTTTGCACGATCTTCACTTGGAATTGTCTCCAGCACTGTACGACTGTTACTCATCCACTTCACTAGGTTGAAGCCTCCTTTTGCTAGGCACTCTTTGACCCCTGTCACAAGTCTTCCAGCGGTGCTCTCTTCTTTCACAGACTTTACAAAGTCATCTACATAGAAGTCATGGAGAATGGCTTCTATAACGTGAGTGTCATATTTATCTGCGTTGTCCATGGCACATCTCCTTAGCGCATAGTTTGCGCAGGTAGGCGAAGATATCGCACCGAACACATGGACCTTCATGCGGTATACCTGTGGATCTTGAGTTAAGTCGCCATTCGGCCACCACAGGCCACCATCCTTGGATTCAGGGGGTACATACACTTGATAGTACATGGATTCAATGTCAGCCATTATGGCTGTGTATTCCTGACGCCATCTCATTATAATTCCATGTAGACGGTTGGTTAGATCTGGCCCTTGTAATAGTTGATCATTCAGGGACACTCCTTTGTATCTTGAGGGGCAATTGAAGACCACTCGCACTGTTTTCTTCTGTGGGTGCTTCACTGCATGGTGTGGGATGTACCATGTAGATTTTCCTTCAGATCTTTCTAATTCTTCTTCTGGAACTCGCTCTGAGTAGTTCTTGTCTTCCATTTTGTTCATGAACTCTGTATATTGTTCAAGAAGATCTTTATCCTTTGATAATCTTCCATTCAGATGTTTTGCATACATGTATGCCTGTGGTTTGTTGTTTGGCATATTTACATCTCCACGGAATGGTAGTGGTACTTGGTAATGTCCGTTAACAACTTTCAATTCACAATCCATCAGCTCCATAAATTGCTTATCCTCTTTTGAAGGACTGAGAGTTGGATCACTGAGGCATTCCGGGAATTCAAAGTTTATGTATGTCTTGAGTTGATCTTCCAGCCGATCATTAATCCTCTGTACATCTGTCATGCAGCTGATTCTGCAGTAGTGCGCATGAGTAACACCATAAACACCAGGTACACCATAAATTAACCACCCTAGGGGTGATCTCACCGCATACGGCTCTCCAATGTTCCCAACTTTGCTCTCAAGGGGGGTAGTGGCTGCAGGAACATTAATTCCTATTAGAATTGTTACTTTCGGTACTATGTAGTTACTGTCGCTTGCAGCTGGACACTTAGGCAACTTCAGGCCTTTAACCTGTTGTCACACTATTGACAGATTCTGTTGTCAGGGAGCACTTGTTAGGTGAAGTTGAGTTCTGCCGTTCATTTTCAATATGACAGATTGTCATGTGCTTCTTATCACATTTGCTGCATTTCACGCTGTCTTTGTTTGGACATTCCCTTTTTGCATGCCCAGGATTCAGGCACCAGAAGCATAGACGTTTGCTTTTGCACACTTCTGATCTTTCTTGGAAGCTTAGTTTGCCAAACTTTCTACATTCCAGCAATGCATGATTTGTGCCA
Source organism: Amphiura filiformis (assembly GCF_039555335.1). Lineage (NCBI taxonomy): Eukaryota > Metazoa > Echinodermata > Ophiuroidea > Amphilepidida > Amphiuridae > Amphiura > Amphiura filiformis. The sequence goes on along the minus strand of NC_092631.1, from coordinate 51,903,696 downwards.
GTTCCACCATTCAAACATGGTTTGGCAGCTGCTAGATTCACATTAGTACTATTAGTGCGTTCCTTTGCAGATGAGAATCGTCCGTTCTTTCTGCTGGTGGATTTCTGCTTTTCTATTGTTGGTTGCACTGTGGTAGCAAATGCTCTCTTTGATGAAGATTCATGTGAAGTGCTTTGGCGTTGGTCATTTTTGTTTTTCCTGCAATTCTTGGGTCATTTTCATCACGGGCAATTTCTTGACAAATTTATCAAAATCTTCCAAAGTTGGGGATCTCATTACGACATCTCTGTATTTGCCTACTTGTGTGATCCACTTCTGTTGGATTGGTGTTGGGAGTTTTGTGGCCAGTAACTTTAAAAACTCGAAACTGTCTACATTCTGGAGCTGTGGGTTGGCTTGTTGAGCGGTGCAGCAATTGGTGAGAAATACAGAATATTTTCTCAATCCTTCCTTGTCTCCTGGCTTGACTTTGGGCCAAGATTCTGCCTTTTGCTTGTAAGCCGTAGCTAGTAATGCTGGGTGACCATAATTCTGTGTTAACAATCCAACAGCTCTTTGGTATGCTGCAGTTGGGTCAGCTAAAAGTATGCAGTCCTTGATCAGCTCTTTAGCTTCACCACTTTAGCATCATCTCTAACCGTCTTGTGGGATCTGGTGTAATATCTTCAACAAGACACTGAAAGTTTTTCATAAAAGTGCAGAAGCATAAAACATCGCTGCCATCGAAATTCTCAATGTCGGGTATTGGCAATGCTGCTTGCTGTTGTAGCTTTACCAGTTGACCAAGAATAGATACCATTGGATCTTGTTGCTGACCATACATGTTACTTGTATGTTCTGATGGAAATTGACGACTGACTTGTTGGCAGTTTGCTGTTCGTCGGCACTTGCTGGTTTCCATATGGTATCTCTTGTTGATACAGTGCTTTGGTGTCACCGGTCATTTCAGTAGTCTTTTGTCTATCATTTGAAGCATCATTCGTGCATGGATAACTATCCCATGTTGTCTGTGGGTGTAACTTTGATGTTGAATAATGTTCATACATTTCACTAGGTTCCTGCCTGTCAATCATGTGATGACCCAGCAAACACAAAAACGTTTTAAAAACGTTTTAAATAAGTTATATTTTGGCTTTTGGTTTAGGTAAAAACGTTTTAATAACACTAAAATGTCGGGTTATATAAAGGTCATGAAAACGTTTTAAAACGTTTCGTATGAAAACACACTACAAAAATATTTTTAAGATGTTTTCAAAATATTATTGTAAACAATTTTTGCAAACATTTTTGGCCAAATATTTTTTCAACACTTAAATAACATCATGTTAAAATATTTGCACCCAGCAAACACAGAAATGTTTTTTTTAATGTTTTTTCAAAAGTTTTAATAACATTTAAATGTCGGGTTATATAAAGGTCATGAAAACGTTTTTAAAACGTTATTGCAAATATTTTGGGCAAACATTTTTTGCAAAATATTTTTTTATTCTCAAAATAACATTCTGTTTAAAATGTTTGTATCAATTTTTCAAAAATGTTTTTTGAATGTTATTAAAACGTTTTTATACCCTTTATATAACCCGACATTTAAACGTTTTGTGTAAAACATTTTTATTTGCTGCGCAGTAGATTATCAAGAAATGTTTTTTAATGTTATGAAAACGTTTTATACCCTTAACATACCCTTTATTTAACCCGACATTTAAACGTTTTCTGACAACCTTTTATAACCATTTGCGAATTATGTCGAAAACGTTTTGTGTTTGCTGGGGAGGCTCATTGAATACTGCACTGGTGCTTCAATTTGTGTGGTTTGTGACTATTGACCGTACAATGAGGATTTAATGTTGAGTACTGTTCACGGCTTTCACTTAGTCGTCGGCCGTATCACATACTGACGCATTTGCTGCATAATCTTGATTAAAATGTTATTGTTGATTAAAACCAGGTTAACAGTACTGCAAATATACCATATTTTCAATATAATTCACTTATCACTATCAGAGCATAACTTATTCTGCAAAAAAATCAATATTAAATAAAATACGTCACTATGTGAAAAGGATTAATGTCAATTTCGCCATTCAAATAACAAATGACGTCGCGCAAATACGTCAGTATGTGAAACAGTTGCGCAAATACGTCAGTATGTGAAAAGGACAAAACAGCAATTTTGCCGTGCAATGACAGAGTCGCGCAAATACGTAGCGCAAATACGTCAGTATGTGAAACGGCAAATTCGTCAAATTGCAGATACGATATACTGGGCTTGCGCAGTATAGGTGATCGGCAAATACGTCGTTATGTGATGCAGACATTTCAAGGTTTTGTAAATACAACATAATTAAATTAATTAATATCTTACTAATTAAGCCACCTTGAGGCATGGTTTTTGGCGAATATATAGAGTAGACAATAACAACCTAATACTAATTTTCTCAAAAATGTTAAAAATGTCGAATACGTCAGTATGTGATACGGCCGACGAATTGACTTTCGACAGGATAAGAATTTACAGGTCTAGGTAACCTGGGTGTGACATCATGTGACCTGGGTGTGACATCATGTGACCGAGGACTACCACAGGTGTCACCTTGTACTTGACTTTCAACAAAGTGAGACTTTGCAGGACTATGTGACCTGTGTGTGACATCATGTGACCTGGGTGTGACATCATGTGACCTGGGTGTGACATCATGGCTGTTACCTTGTACTTGAATTTCAACAAAGTAATACTTTACAGGACTGTGTGACCTGGGTGTGACATCATGTGACCGAAGACTATCACGGCTGTCACCTTGTACTTGACTTTCAACAAAGTAAGACTTTGCAGGACTATATGACTTGGGTGCGACATCATGTGACTGAGGACTATCACGGCTGTCACCTTGTACTTGACTTTCAACAAAGTAAGACTTTGCAGGACTATGTGACTTGGGTGCGACATCATGGCACTGAGGACTATCACGGCTGTCACCTTGTACTTGACTTTCAACAAAGTAAGACTTTGCAGGACTATGCGACGTGGGTGCGACATCATGTGACTGAGGACTATCACGGATGTCACCTTGTACTTGACTTTCAACAAAGTAAGACTTTGCAGGACTATGTGACTTGGGTGCGACATACATACATACATACATTATAAATATTTATATAGCGCTGTTACATTTAGAACGTAGCGCTGAACCTTGTACTTGACTTTCAACAAAGTAAGACTTTGCAGGACTATGTGACGTGGGTGCGACATCATGTGACCGAGGACTATCACGGCTGTCACCTTGTACTTGACTTCCAGTTTCAACAGGGTAAGGATTTATAGGACTAGGTGACCTGGGTGCGACATCATGTGACCGAGGACTACGACTGCTCCTTTGACTACCAGTACTTCCACTGACCAATGATGACCCATGCCGAAGCATGTACGCAACCTTCCGTGCAGCTTCCAACTGTAATTCTACCTTCTTGTTGTCGACATTCCAACATTCGTTCTTGTTCTATCAATTGTCTTCTTCTCTGGCTACGGGTAGCCCTTTCTTTAACCAGGCGTACCTCCTCTTCCATCTTTCTTACCTTTTCCATCTCTTCTTCTTCTTCAATACATATTTGAAGCTGCCGCCTTTCAAATTCACATTCATTTTTTTTCTTACCAAGGCCGCTTCAGTTTCCAACCTAACCTCCTCTACCATAGCTTTCTGCACCGAGGATGTGGATGAGGCGGGGGATGAGGACGAAATGTTGGAAACGCTGTCATCTGGGTTGACTGCCTTATCAATACTCATTCTTGTCAACATGGTCTCTAAATCTTCATGCCCAATTTTCTCATGTTCGATGGGATAACGAGATCTTGTTATGTTATCCTCAGACAATTCTTTGTTGACTGGGGATTGTTCTTTACCTGCCATGGTTCTATAGGCGAGTTCTATCTGTTATGCTTGTACATTCATCAACTCAACTGAACTGACCACTTTCCTTGGATGATAAAGGCTAACTTTAACAGCAGAGGTGTTCCAGAACTAGTCTTTTCTATTAACTGCTGTATTTATTGTTGTAAGCTTAACTGTACTTCTTCAACATACTATGCTGATGAATTAATCAGTCACACAATTGTCTCTTTCTTTGGAATTCATATATGCATCAATCTAGCAGTATTGAAATCACATCTGACGCCGTCTGGTTGGGCCGTCATTCAATCGTGTCAGCACGTCACGTTCAGTCACGCACATTTTCTTACAAATTGTTGACAAGATGTGCTTACTTTTATGGCGAATTTCTCTACAATGACTTCGTCTTTTACTTTAATGTAGTGTTGCACATTTAACTACACTTCCTTGGGCTCACTCGCATCCACGGGATTAGCTTATTACTCAAACTTTAACTTCCTGACGGGAGGTTTTATGATCATTACTCGAGATTGTTAGCGATATAAAACTGACACTCGTTGCGCTGACTAGAGATGTAAACAAACCAAGCAAACGCTACAGAAAATTCCTTTATAACTTCTTTCAGTTTACCTATCACTTCCTTTTGTCAATCTTCTTGTGAATTGTAATCAGTCACTTTAAATGTCTTCTCTTTCTTATGAAGCTAATATAAGCTAAAGTTAGGTAAAAGACGATTTGTCCATGTGGGTTCCATGCGAGTCGCCATATTGAGCCTACCTTCCCACCATGCATCACAAATACTTTAAAGGGACAATCGACGATTTTGGAGCGACTCCGCAAATAAACAAACAATTCCGAAAATAGGGTTTGGACATTACAGGGATGATGACGCTGTGCAGCGCCATCTAAGCCAGCTCTATCATCGGAAGCAGCCGATGATGTGCAGGAATTGGTCAGACAATTTGAAAAAGTGCTAAGTCTTAGCACGGAACTGTCATTGAGGTACGTAACATCAACCCAAATGTTTGGGTTTGTATAAAAGAACTTTCACACCAAGTTGGGACAATGTTATAATGATGTAATGGTTGGCATTTAAATTATCTATGTTTTTTTTCCTTTGCCGGCAAACTTCCCAGTATCATAATTTATGTCGGCGCCTGACAAGGCATGAAACCCAGGCAGAACTGCTGATACAAGTATGGTAACAGGTTCGAGGATGAGCCACAGAATAACTAGACTAGGACATATCTACAATGCTTTATGACCATCAAATGCAGCAGCTCTTCCTGGGTTTCATGCCTTGTCTGGGGCCGACCTTACTGGGAAGTTTGCCGGCAAAGGCAGAACATGATGCTGGAAGGCCTTAAATAATTTGGATGCCAACCATGATGACATCATTATAACAATGTCCCAGCTTGGTGTGAGTGTGTGACAGATCCTGTTTCTGAAGGTTATGTCTGTAAGATCAATCTTCCTGGTCATATTTCACACACCTTGTGTCACCAAACCCCCACGATCAACATCAGATTGACGCCCTTGGTTGAAATAGTAATGAACTGTTGCAGTTGGAACATATTATTACTTTAAATCTTTGGGTTGTTTACTGCTATGGTATTCTTGTCTCAGACAAAATCCGGGGAATCCATAAAAAGTGACATTTTTGGTAAAAAAATACTACAAATTAATGCAAAAACTTGGTGTATTATTTCCTTAATGCATTGCAATGGTATGATGTAGGTCTCAATAATATGTAGTTTGAAGCAGAAGTTTTTTTTAATTCACATACACATCGTCCATCCTGTCAAGTTTGTTTTGATATGTGCGGCGAGTGACCCAAGCGAGGTCATTTTAAAACATACTGCAGTTAAGTTACTGTCCGTTTTCCTATACACAATACACATGCAGTGCTCTCACCATTGACGCGTGACCTCTACAAACAGTGTATGTTATAGGTATATGGGCATTGCCTAGTTAACATCACTGTGTGAAAAATAACCGGCCAATATTTTAACTATTCTCCAAACTTCTAGCAAATATATTTTCTAACATGACCTAAAATTACAGCTAGGTTAGATGTTCAGAAGGGGTCGCACTTTCGTAGAATATGAGTGAGGGCAAAGCATAGCTAGCTCATAGCTAGCCAACTCCCCGTGTTAATTGAATGGAGATAATTGACCGAAAATATTGAGCTATATTGGTAACGGACCGCTCCGTTCTGAAGGATAAAAAAAAAAAAACGGTACAAGCTACATTTAAACTATTCTAAATAGGTTCTAGAAAATATAGTTTTGTAACATGTCCTAAATTTTTAGCTAATTTAGATGTTTGGAGAGGGTCGCACTTTTGTGTTTTAGGAAGGATATGTAAACGACAGATAACACCAAAATATGAAGAAATTATTTCCAAACCGTGTTAAGTCAACAATCATTATGTTGCTCATTTTGAAGAATGCTGGTTAACAAAAAAGCAGGTCATTGTCTCATTTCGTGAACAAAGGTACACATACCATTGTTTCCTTTCGTTTCCTTTATAATCGGTTACCCAACTGAAGCTATAATACCAGCTTTATTGCGATGTCGCACATGTAAAACAGACACTTGTGCACAACCAGAGAAGATCTGATTTAATCAGTTGAGCTGCTTCAATGAGTGTTATCTTGGTTTAATAGCTTTTAATGGGGTTTAAGTCCTGCAAAGGTCGAGATGAATTCTACTGTAGACATGACTGCATCATGAATCGCGCCAGTCTAATTGGACTGCTCATGCGCATTAGGTACAATTAGTTATTGAAGCGGAAATGGATTGGCGATCGGTCAAGTGAAGCATGTTATTTAAATAACAATGCCTAACCGGACGTTGCACACATCGATGAATGGACTCAGGCTATGCTTCTGATCTCTTTTGGTATTCTTGTCTCAGATGTCAACGCTGACAAACGAGAGTATGGTGCACGCAGTGACTACCTCGATTAAAATTAGGTTATATTGATCATAGTGTATTGTAGGAATGCCTTTAAGCCTCCTCTGCACGTCCGATTGATTACCTTCATGCATGTTGGTAACTATATAGTGGACAAATTCCAAAAGCTGAGTCTTGCATGACCTGCGGTCCCTAAAACCGTGTTGCAGTGCGTAAACGATGTTGTTACGACTCGCATGGTTCATCACTACTACAAATCACATGTTCAATTACTTTGGAGGCAATGCAAGTTAAACTGATTGGGCGATAGTTAGCTGGATCATACTGCTGTCCCTTTTTGAAAATGGGTGACACGTTCGCATGTCTCCAGTCAGATGGCACGTTACCCTCGCTGAGAGATTTACGGAAAATTCTGGTTAGAGGATCCGCGATGATACTTGAAAGCTCTTTCAAGACTCTGGGGCTAACATTATCTGGTCCAGCTGCTTTACCAGGTTTGAGATTTTTTTAACAGCTTCTCAACACCAGGAACCGTGATATTAATAGACGGCATAGATATGTAGCTCGAATTAGATGGAGTGAAATTAAAGTCTGACTCTGATTGAAACTGGCGATTCAGAGTCTCAGCCTTCATCTTTGAGTCGGTGATCAGTCTACCAGCCACTTTCAGCGGTGAAATGTTACTGAAGTCAGAGTTTTTATGCTTGATAAATGTCCAGAATCTCTTTATGCTGCTGTAATCGCTGCGGTCCGAGTCTTGCGGGGTTACGATATCTTCAACGTACTGCCAGTAGGAACGTCGCAGATCTCTCTGCACCTCCTTCTTCAGTCTCAGAAACCTGTGCTCGTCTTTCATTTTACCATACTTCTTGCTAGCTTTGAATGCTTTATCAATTCTCCTAATCTTCCTCTTCAACTCGAGACTAATCCAAGGTTGTGAGTCCCTAGACTTGGTTCGTCTGTGAGGAATGTAAGATTGGATACCCTTGCTCAAATCATCGCGAAACAATATCCACAGCTCTTCAGTAGATGAAGACAATTCAGCAGCCGAGATACGATCAGCTAAGTTGGAAGCAAATCGGCGAAAGCCATCCCAGTCCGCTTTACTATATAAAGGAACATAGCGAGGAATTTGTTTCTTTCTTGTTGGATTAATATCAAAGTCAATGTTGACCGCTTCATGGTCACTAATACCAGGTAAGACCTGAGTTCTATTAATCTGATGAGGACGGTTAGTCATAATCAATTCAAGTGTGTTGTCTCCACGGGTTGGTTCCTCAACCATTTGAGTGAGACCGTTGTCAGCTAAAATATCTGCAAAGGTATAATGAAGATTCACATAAGGTGTTTTGGGTGCTGCTACTGTGTTTTTGGATGATCTTTTGCAGCACAGAATCAAGGTCTTCAACGGTTGCAACATCGTCAAGCTTGGGCCGGTAATAGCCTCGAAGAAAAAGGACTTGCATCCAGTAATGTTAATTTTCACCCACACTGACTCAATGTCATCACACTCCAGTGATTCAATTCCTCTCGTGAGCTGATAGTCACTATTCACTGCAACAATAACGCCACCGGCATGGGTTCTTCTGTCACGACGGTGCACTGTAAATTGGGAGTTGAAGAATTCTGAGTCTGCAATGCTGCTATCAAACCATGTCTCAGTTGCAATTACAATGTCAGGCTTAGTGCTGTCCATAAGGTTGTATAAAGGACACTTCTTCCTACAAAGCGATTGGCAGTTCACATCAAGAACACGGAGGGGTCGATGCACAGCTGCAGGTTTAGGTTTAGGCTTCGATAGCGAGGAGATGGCTTTGGGTTGCATGTCGAAGTCTTGCAAAGAGTCTAAACTCATGCTGCTAGAGTCAATATCTGCGAGGCAGCTATACCTATTTTCAGACTGAAGGTCATGGAGGTCAAAGAAGGTAGTACTATGATTCGGTCCATCGCAAACCAGACATGTCCATGAGCCGTCGGATCTAACAAGGTAGTCGTCCTGGGGTGTACTCAGTACAAATTTTTTGTTTTGGGTTTTTTTTTTCGGAAAACAGCCCAATTTTTCCTTAATCTAATCAAAATTTTCAAACTTTTCCCAAAATTTTAGGAAAATTTGTAAAAACTAAGACAATTTTGGGTAAATTCGGCCGAAAATTTTGACTTTTGGTATATATCAATGGGTCCAAATTTCTTGAAAAATTGGTATATTTATGGGTCTACTTCCAAAATCTCAGCGGCACGTCCCTACCAAAACCAAACTTGAGTACCCCCCGGGGTAGTCGGATGTTGAATCACCTACTGCCTGGCAATCAATATTGTACCAGGTCTCACAGTCAACATGTTCACACATTAGTCCCTTCTGATCCCATGTAACTTGTTCTCTGCAAGAACCACAGAAATACACAGTTTCTGTCATATCTGGAGTTATGATTATACGCATCCGCACTTACGTCTGATTCACTAGTCACAGACTGGTTACTAGTGTTAGCTGGTGGCCCAGGGTTACACTCTATGTCACCTGACAAAAGGAGGCACGATAACAAAATAGAGCGGTTGATGTGATTGTTTAGTCTTGATACAGGTGATGCTGATGCTGTACTGAATTATTTTTGCACAGCAAAAACTGGGAATGATCAGATTCAGTACATGTGTTCAGTTTATATGAAATTTGGTGATGACATTCCATAATTTCAAATAGTTCATCAATATGCACCAATGTAATTGTGTCAAAGCCCAAGAATCTCACCGGGAGCCATGTTGTTTTTGCTTGGGAGTCTACATCTGCCACGCCCATCATGGAATGGCGAGGATGGGCTGATACCTTTTTGCCAAGTATGATACAACAAACAGGAGAAACAATTGATACAATACATAGTTCTGTTGCTTTCTTGGGTTTTTGAGCGTTGGTCTCATTGTTAACAGTGATCACGAATAATTTATTTAAGAAAGTTCAAAATGGCCGCCAAGTCAATCAAGGCAATATCATGCAAAGCAGAGGTAATGATGAGGCTTGAAATTGAAGTTAAAACGAGCTGCATTCATTTAAAAGTGCACCAAAATATGAAGAAATAAGATACATACATAATACGTTAGTCGCAAATGTCACAAAGCAATCATAAGTAGAGATGAAAATACATAAAAAATGACACGAAGAACTCGGTAAACATCGGTATCACAAGGTATGCCAAGGTTGTTGAATTCGGCTGGTTGAGTTCGAAGCTGAATGTCGTCGAATCAATATCACAAAATATCATCAAAAACCAACACATACTCACCAAAATAATAAAAGTTGTTAAAAGTCAAATATATGACGTTAAAAAAGCCACACGCTTGCTAATTTGTTTTTGATCTTGAGTTTGGAAGATATAATTCGCCTTTCAGGCAGTTATCTGCTGTAGCCTATTCTTAATTGGTACTTTCCATTGTAGTAACAAGAAAAATATTTGGCTTCAGCGTTCAGTTTATTCATTTGTTTATCAAATTGAACTTAACCTGTACGGTGACCAAGGGCACGGTAAACATTAATGTGATTATAAAGATCGTTTGAGCTAATTTGTTTTGACCGTGAGTTTGGAAGATATATTCGCCTTTCAGTTAGTTATCTGCTGTATTCTTAATTGGTACTTTTCATTAATTGTAGTAACAAGAAAAATATTTGGCTTCAGCGTTCAGTTTATTCATTTGTTTATCAAATTGAACTTCACCTGTACGGTGACCCAGGACACGGTAAAAAATATAATGAAAAAATATGATTTATAAAGATCGTTTGAGCTAATTTGTTTTTGACCGTGAGTTTTGAAGATATAATTCGCCCTTATCTGCTGTATACTTAATTGGTACTTTCAATGTTGGCGACAAGAAAAACATTTGGCTTCAGCGTTCAGTGTATGCTTGTTAAAATATGCGGTAAGACAAGATAAAATAATAAAAAATTATACATCGGTGAAGAAAAACATGCATTTCTTAAAATTTCAACCAAACATATGTATATTTTGAGTAAAAGTTGCATTTATTGAACTTGGTTGAATGTGACGACCAGTGGGTGGCTTATACGGGGGTAATTGCCAAGACCCTTGTGCCCTGAGATGTCCATGTCCAGAGAAAACAGACGAATTTTCGTTTTGGTCAATATCTTTCTATTACGACTGCTTAAAAACTCCCTTTAAAATCAATTGAATTTAAATAGGCACACACAAAGTATGATTCCATCCATCTATTCCTTCAAGTAAACTCAACAGACTTCACCTTGACTAAGTAACATAATGAATGGAAACGAGTTCCAATAATCGTCATTAACAACGTGAATGTTTTGGTATCGTAGCAAACGAGAAGAGACGCGTGTCAAGTTCGTGATTTTAGAATTCAAAAGTAAACGTTGATTGGTTTATATGTAATTGGCGTAAGAAAATCTGGAAACCGAAGTTCAACTCCAACGTATGTGCGCTAAAATTGGCTATTTAAGTAGAAATACCGCGGTCGTGTGGACAGCATTACCGTGTATAGGTTCTTTACACTGGTATTTATCAATTTGATTGATGTCGCATTGCGAGGTGTACCTGGCTCGTCGACTTTTGCACCAAATGTTATCGCTGCGCACTATTAACAATGATTAAGAGAACAAATCCATCACAATATCGGATTGGATTCTGATGAACAAGGATGTACGCATGCGATTTCTAGTTGCTACGTTATACAAAAATCCTACATCGGGCTTTACGCAGGTAACTACTGAATCACTCTTGGTAAATACATTGTTGGAATACCGCGAACCTATCGTAGTAAATTTGACAGAAACCGTCGATTAATTGTATTTTGATTATAATCATTGTTTTTTATAGTCTGATTTCCGAAAAATGGATAACGAAACGTCTACAAATTCGGGAGCAAGCCGAGTTACGGAAAGTGACGGTTTTACCGTGACTAATATTCTACATATCATTATCGGAATAATTGGGGTGTTTTGTAACACCATGATATGGACAGTAGTGTTCAAATTCTCTCCATCAAAAACCAGCCGTGTCAACTTATTCATTCTAAATCAAGCAACAGTCGATCTATTTTCTTCGTTACTCTTGATCATATTCGGCATTGCTATTGATCCAAATGCACATCCAGGTCCGCTTGGTGTTTTCCTATGCCTTCTCTGGGCACCAGGATCCGATCCTCTTCTGTTTATGTCTTTTGCCATCTCTACGTATAATCTTACTATAATGTCTGTGGAAAGATTCATAGCTGTTATGTATCCTGTACAATATAGGCGGATCTTCAATAAACGATTTTGTATGATGGTAATTATAATCACATGGATTGTTGCTCCTATTGCAGAATATATGTTTCCTATATTTAAGAATACTGTTGAAGACGGACAATGCACAATTAAATCAACTTGGACACCTGAGGTTGCCTTAATTGTAGGTGTCTTTCTGTTTCATTGGGAATTTGTTATTCCATGTTGTATAATGTCGACCGCGTACTTAAAAATCATAAAAAAATAAAAAAAAAAAGAGCTCCTTGTTCATCCGGGAAATGTAGGTGAAAATAACAATGGCACATTGCGAGGAAGAGACACGAGCAACCATGTGAAAAATTCCATCAAAGCTCGCAAAAATGTTATCTATACGTTCTTTTCTTTGTTCATTATCTACGTGATTTGTTGGGCGCCGAATCAAATTACATTTCTTCAGTTCAATCTTGGTGGACCTCTCGACCCAACCGGGACATGGTTTCATTTCACTGTGATCTGGGCATTCTTCAATACTTTTTCAAATACTTTTGTCTTTGTGTTTAGACATAAGCAATTTCAGAAAGGATTGAAGAAACTTTTACGCTGCAGCTGGACTGAAACACAACAAGAAGAGACCATAATGACCGCTCCGAGTGTAATGAATTGATTTGATTGGTGGAAGTCTTCAAAAGTTGCTATATATTGAATAAAATATCATTACCATAGGATGTCTTTTTCTTTTAAAGAGGCTGTGACAGAGGTCACAAAGAATCAGATGAAAGAAAAATGTCTTATATTTACAGGTTGGGTACTCAATGAAGATTACCGAGCAGCAATTTACAGACAAAACCTATTAAAATAGAAATAAAAGACATTTTATGACCACTTAACAGATATTGAACTGGGATGCAAATTTAATTCAGGATCCTTAATTACATCACTTAATCATGATTGTTTTAGTGTTTTGACTTTAACCTTTTCAGATAGTAATTAGTACGTGAAAAACTTGTTTGCACAAGACTGGAAAAACAATCGAGGCATGAATTAAAAATCTGACAGAGAGCACTGATATGCGTGTTCATATTGTATGTTAATGATATCATAAATACTACCTCTGTTCTAGAATTTGTTTTGTTTGCAGATGACACTACTATTATTCGCATCCAGAAATTATATCTAAATTTGATCTCATCAACAAGGAACTAGAAGAGGTCAATAATTGGTTTAAAGCAAATAAGCTGTCTGTAAATGCAAGCAAGACAAATTATATGCTACTCGGTACAAGTCGAAAAAACCTGTATTTATAATGATAGTGTTAACATTGTATTGGATAACACACATTTGGAAAGAGTTAAAATACAAAAATTTCTTGGAGTAACAATTGACGAGAATCTGACATGGAAAAATTATGTCGATAACATTGCAAAAAATATATCCAAGGGTATAAGAATCATTAACAAAATTAAACATTTTGTACCTGAGCATATTCTATTCATTATATTATTGTACACTGATACTTCCTTATATTAATAACAGTATTATAGCACGAGGCAGCACCAGGGGCGTAACCAGCTTTCTTGGTCAGGGGTGGCAAAATAAAATTTCGAGGGCACAGACAAAAAATAAATTGCAGTTGCATCATACATACCGGTACATAACCGTTTTTGTTTTTAGAGAGACTGCACATGACATGTCTTGGAGCTTCCAAAAAGGGTTTAGGGACGATGTGCCCGCGTAGCGCGCAAAATTTTTGTATTTGACACTATTTTCGCCCCTGATTGAGATGAAAGGGGCTTCATTGTGATAATGTGGGTGCGCAGCGCGCAAAATTTTGTATTTTACACTATTTTGGCCCATTTTCTGGTTGAATTTTGCTGGAAAGGGGCTACTTGCCTTTTTTCTTTTCCTTCGCCCTCCCGATTTTCTCTTCATTTTTTTTGCCAGAGGGGCACTTTTTTCTATCATTTTTTGTCAGGGGTGGCACTCTGCCCCCCCCCTTGCCCCCCTGCTGGCTACGCTACTGGGCAGCACTTGTAAAACATACTTAGAAAAGCTGTAAAAAAGGGCACTTCGAATGTATATATCAAATAGTCATTACCTATATAAGTAAGTCAGCTCCTCTCTTTAAGAACTAGAAGTACTTATACAATTCCTATGATCTTGAACTAAGTACTTTTATGTATTATAATTTACCAATCAATTTGCAGAAGCCTTTCAAACATATTTTTGTTATTTTGTTATGCAGAGTACTCTGCACAAGTACCACACGAGAAATAATGAAAATTACCATGTTCCTGAAACGAAAACAAATTTCGCTCATAAAACCTTACAAACAGCGGGCCCAATAAAGTGGAATTCACTTGAGAAGCACATAAAGACTACAAAGACGATCAAGCATTTTAAAAACCAAAGTGAAAGATAATATTATTTTTAATTACATTTAGTGATTTATCTAATTGCCTTGTACGTCTTTAAAGTAATTTCATTGTGTATCGTATTATTTGTAAGATAGTTAATGTACGAGGCGTAGTATTTGAATTCATCATGGTAATTTCTTGCATATTCTTGAACACAAATCAGGCTTTTTTTTGTGTTTGGCAGGGTATAAAGGGGGTATGTTTCCTATACTTAAGAATACTGTTGAAGACGGACAATGCACAATTAAATCAACTTGGACACCTGAGGTTGCCTTAATTGTAGGTAGCTTTCTGTTTCATTGGGAATTTGTTATTCCATGTTGTATAATGTCGACCGCGTACTTAAAAATCATAAAAACATTAAACAAAAAAGAGCTCCTTGTTCATCCGGGAAATGTAGGTGAAAATAACAATGGCACATTGCGAGGAAGAGACACGAGCAACCATGTGAAAAATTCCATCAAAGCTCGCAAAAATGTTATCTATACGTTCTTTTCTTTGTTCATTATCTACGTGATTTGTTGGGCGCCGAATCAAATCACATTTCTTCAGTTCAATCTTGGTGGACCTCTCGACCCAACCGGGACATGGTTTCATTTTACTGTGATCTGGGCATTCTTCAATACTTTTTCAAATACTTTTGTCTTTGTGTTTAGACATAAGCAATTTCAGAAAGGATTGAAGAAACTTTTACGCTGCAGCTGGACTGAAACACAGCAAGAAGAGACCATAATGACCGCTCCGAGTGTAATGAATTGATTTGATTGGTGGAAGTCTTCAAAAGTTGATATCTATTCAATGATATATTATTTACGATAGGATGTCTTTGTCTTTTAAAGAGGCTGTGACAGAGGTCGCAAAGAATCAGATGAAAGTTGTCTTATATTTACAGGTTGGGTATTCAGTGGAGATTTCCGAGCAGCAATTTACAGACAAAACCTATTAAAATAGAAATAAAAGACATTTTATGACCACTTAACAGATATTGAACTAGGATGCAAATTCAATTCAGGATCCTTAATTACATCACTTATTAATCGTGATTGTTTTAGTGTTTTGACTTTAACCTTTTCAGATAGTAATTAGTACGTGAAAAACTTGTTTGCACAAGACTGGGAAAACTATCGAGGCATGAATTCAAAATCTGACAGAGAGCACTGATATGCGTGTTCATATTGTATGTTAATGATATCATAAATACTACCTCTGTTCTAGAATTTGTTTTGTTTGCAGACGACACTACTATTATTCGCATCCAGATATTATATCTAAATTTGATCTCATTAACAAGGAACTAGAAGAGGTCATTAATTGGTTTAAAGCAAATAAGCTGTCTGTAAATGCAAGCAAGACAAATTATATGCTACTCGGTACAAGTCGAAAAAAATGTATTTATAATGATAGTGTTAATACGAGGGCTGGTCAATAAGTTCCCGGAACTATGGTGTATCTCCGCTCATGCATGACTTGGATGGCTGTTACTTACGCTAAATTCAAGTTTGTACTTTTGTCTTTCAAAACGAATATGTTTTAGCGATGCTGAATGCTTGATTACGTAATGACATTAACATAAACACAATAGCGTATGGGCACTGTCTGATTTATGGTGAAAAGTAGTCAAGAAAATCTCGCGCCAAATTGAGGTATTGTTACATAATTCCAAATATCTCGAGAATAAAAGTATAGAATCTGGCACGGTTTTTGCAGCTTTATAGACCGATAACATAGGCATGATGCTGGACTCTTTTTAGACATATACCATTTTTATTAAAGAAAAGAAATCGTGTTGGATATCTCCAATTTTGAGTAGGCTTTATCACCCATTGTTCTTTACATAATAAGAGATAGAAAGATTAATCGATGACAAAATTTAACCTATGGTACCTGGTTTGATTGGGTATCTACTGATTATAAAAAAGGGAGGTCCCAGTTGTGAAACCATAAACATTTCTTTCTTAATGAACCCTTAATTTCAAAAGGTCTTGTTTTTGTAATTAAAGTAGCACACCATAGAGAGGCTCTGGATTGAATAAGAAATTTGAATTTCGAAAGGTGTGTCTAATTTTAGCATAAGACTTGGTATAGCAATTCACTCACACAGCTACTGTTCCGCAAACCTTGTATTAGTCATATTTTTAGCGCGTTTTTGATGAATTTTTACTTTTTTCATACATTTTTGGAACTTTCAATCATGCATATCATCAACGCATGCGCATATTTCTATTTTTGTTGCAACAAATTCTGTTGGCCTGACTATGATCTCTAATACCATACCAATAAGCATATTTGGTTTTGTTTTATTTTGAGATAATTTGACTCTTTCTTCTGCCGTGTGGGCTCTTTTTCGCGATTTTCACACCATTTTTGCTTGTTGTTATAGGCCTATTTTTGGTGAAGTTCAAAGACGTTCCCTTTCCTCATCTGTTGACGGATACATTTCTTCTTTCACAATTATCAATTGAATATACTCAGATTACCTCATACCAAAAATAAGGCTTGTAAACTGCTTTGGTCCTTACTTCTGCTTCTTTTTATTACACGTTCCTCAAAGCCAATTCAAATTTCTCGCCAATGTTGACAATTGTCAGTGTACACATAACAATGACTTTATGCAAATGAGATTACGTAATTAAAGGTACTCTGATACTAAGGTGCGCTTCAGACTCCTTATTGTACGTGCAATATTGTATGTACAATATTTTTCGTGACGTCAAAAAGTATTGCACGTCCAATAAATATACGTGCCACGACGAGTTGAATCAGATTAAATAACGCGCTATAACCCTGACGGTTCATTGTTTGCTAAATCCAAGCGAGGTCACCCGAAAATCTATGCAAGAGAAATTTCTACTGCTGCTGATGAAAAATCCTAGAGTGCGTTTGGGGTTTTTTCTGCACTTTACCAGTACATAGGCCTAATAAATTCATTAACAAATAAAAATAAAATAAACATTTAGAGGGAATGTTTTTACTCACTGCTCATCTGATCCACTTTCCCAGGAAACTAAATACCGATACTCCTTAGTTTTATCCCTGACTTTCCAGACATAATTATGAGTAAACATCAAATTTAATGTTTACAAAACAATCAAATATATATACATTCGTTTGCATTTTGTACATTAATATTAATATTAATAGGCCTATTAATAATGTACAAACATTAAAAAAGGGGCCTAAGAGTATGTCTATTTTTAATCATATACTAATTCCGCCATGCCCAAACATATTTTATATATGAAATCGTGTAAAAACAGACCACTTGTAAATCTATGGAACCCCAAATTCCAATCAAAAATAAAAACAACTTTGTTATCAAATACACTAGGCCTATACATGTGATTACAGGATTTTAATAAATAAATAGATTAACACGGATAACGGACGAGAAATATTTGGCAATACCGCCGGATTTACCACAGAGCCAGTGGATAAAGAAATTAATTAAAATTAAAACAAATTAAATGAGAAAATGAAAGCAAGGACATTTGGTGAAGTATTGTTTTAGAATGCGAAGGAGTCCTAAATGTTACCCAGGCCCAGGACACTGATTAATGTAAATTCGACCCATAGTTATTTTGTCTACTTTTGCCAGCATTCAACCTGTCACTTCCCTGATGTAATTTATGCCTATTTTCAATAAAATTCCGAAATCTGACGTACAGTAGGCCTATCAACGTTGTATCGTGCACAAATTATGATTCGAGACTATTTCATTTGACACGCTTGTATGGATTTCAAAAGATCGGTCCTATAATAGATATCGAATAGAGAATTACAGCAGGAGGCTTTGAGGATGCCGTAATCCTCTTGACAATCAACCAATCAGAGAGACATATTCAGAAATATGTTCGTATAGCTGAAACTCTTTCAACTCTGAAATATATATTTCAAGTAATCTCGTTTCACATTTATAGCAGCACTTTGGCTTGCAATAAAGCCACGAAGGGACGGTAATGCTAATATACGATTTCAGTCAAATATTGGTACAAATATACGATTTCGGTCAACTATTTGGCTATTCTTTGCCCAAAATTATGAAATATTTATTAGTAACAACTCTTAGGAGGGTTTTCGAGTACTTTTAACGAAATAATGAGGTAAAATAAAAGAAAACCCACTTACAATTTCGGACGCTTAACTGTGGTGTTCTAGGAGAATTAAGATATCACAATTAACACGTTTAATTCAAAATCGTTGTCCTACAAGCACATGTTAAATGGCTCGATTCACATTATGTATCAGTTGGGACATTGTCAGATTGTGTGAACATTACAAATACAAACAATAAGGTTTAAAAAAAACCATTTAAAAATGATTTTAAAAGATCGTCTATTTTGTAGCTTACACTGATTAGACCAAATATCTGCCTCTGAAAAAAAAAAATGTTTTCCATGCTGATTTGTTTTTGTAACGAGTATATCATTTCAAAAAGAAAGAAATAAAGGCGGATATTACTTTTTAAAATCTCAACGCATTACTATTAATAGGCCTATAATTAATGAAAAAGTATAGAAGGCGTTGCATCCGGGTCTGATGAGTTGGGAGGGACACAAGCCGTTTTTGGCAGTTTTCCTATGCATTTTCTAAAATTCAGATCAATGGGGGGGCTCAGTATTAATATTATTAACTTTAAAGGTGCCCATTGATTATATAATAATTCAAGTACAGTTGAATACAAGAAGACATAACAAGATGTTCATCATTCCGTGCACGAACACTGCACTAAATTTACCACTCTTAGAAATTTGGCAACTCTGTATCAATTAAGCAACCAATGATTGTGGCAAAATATATATTTTCCGGTACATACTTTTTATTGTACGTGCAATACTTTCTGACGTCACGAAAAATATTGTACATACAATATTGCACGTACAATACGGAGTCTGAAGCGCACCTTATTGTTGTGCGTTTTTAAAGACAAAGGTACAAACTTTATTGATCGTAAGTAACAGTCATCTAAGTCATGCATGAGCGGAGATAAATAATGGTTGCGGGATATTATTGACCAACCCTCGTATTGTATTGGATAACACAAATTTGCAAAGAGTTAAAAATACAAAATTTCTTTGAGTAACAATTGACGAGAATCTGACATAGAAAAATTATGTCGATAACATTGCAAAACACATCCAAGGGTATGGTATAAAGCTAGCTTCAGACTCCGTGTATTGTACGTACAATATTGTATGCAACATATCTACGTTGTTTAATCTATTGCCATTCTATTTCCAGTAATGTTTAAGTTCTAACGAATGTTTGATGACGAAAAATCGATAATATGTTACATGTAATATCTAGTAGAAATACATTATCGATTTTACGTCATCGAACATTCGTTAGAACTTAAACATTACTGGAAATAGAATGGCAATAGATTAAACAACGTAGATATGTTGCATACAATATTGTACGTACAATAAAAAGTCTGAATACTGCTTTAGAATCATTAATAAAATTAAACATTTCGTACCTGAGCATATTCTATTCATTATATTGTACACTGATACTTCCGTATATTAATAACAGTATTATAGCACGAGGCAGCACTTGTAAAACATACTTAGAAAAGCTTTTCAAGCTGCAAAAAAGGGCACTTCGAATGTATCAAATAGTCATTACCTATAGTATAGGCCTATAAGTCAGTCAGCTCCTCTCTTCAAGAACTAGAAGTACTTAATGTCTACGATACCTATGATCTTGAACTAAGTACTTTTATGTATATACATTTTACCAATCAACTTCCAGAAGCCTTGCAAAAATATTTTGTTATGCAGAGTACTCTGCACAAGTACCACACGAGAAATAATGAACATTACCAGATTCCTAAAACGAAAACAAATTTCGCTCATAAAACAGCGGGCCCAATAAAGTGGAATTCACTTGAGAAGCACATAAAGACTATAAAGACGATCAAGCATTTTAAAAACGAAAGTGAAAGATAATATTATTCTTAATTACATTTAGTGATTTATCTAATTTCCTTGTACGGCTTAAAGTTATTTCATTGTGTATCGTATTATTTTTAAGATATTTAATGTACGAGGCGTAGTATTTGAATTCATCATGATAATTTCTTGCAGAATATATGTTTCCTATATTTAAGAATACAGCTGAGACGGACAATACACAATTAAATCAACTTGGACACCTGAGGTTGCCTTAATTGTAGGTGTCTTTCTGTTTCATTGGGAATTTGTTATTCCATGTTGTATAATGTCAACCGCGTACTTAAAAATCATAAAAACATTAAACAAAAAAGAGCTCCTAATTCATCCGGGAAATGGAGGTGAAAATAACAATGGCACATTGCGAGGAAGAGACACGAGCAACCATGTGAAAAATTCCATCAAAGCTCGCAAAAATGTTATCTATACGTTCTTTTCTTTGTTCATTATCTACGTGATTTGTTGGGCGCCGAATCAAATTACATTTCTTCAGTTCAATCTTGGTGGACCTCTCGACCCAACCGGGACATGGTTTCATTTCACTGTGATCTGGGCATTCTTCAATACTTTTTCAAATACTTTTGTCTTTGTGTTTAGACATAAGCAATTTCAGAAAGGATTGAAGACTAAAACACAGCAAGAAGAGACCATAATGACCGCTCCGAGTGTAGTGAATTGATTTGATTTGTGAAAGTCTTAAAAAGTTGATATGTACAGGGTGATTTAAAATGAACTGTACCCAAATTCAAAAATTAAAATAAAATACTTAGCGACATTTAAATAATTTTTGTTTGTAAGCTGTATCAGGATAGTATGTTTTCTATTATTGGTGAAAAAATCATGTCTTTACCTCAAATGGTTTTGAAGAAAAGTACATTTTTATAAAACACACCAATTTTGTTACTGCGGTGAAGAACACGGATAAACATAGTTCCACGTGTTGGTCTAAATATGGGATGATAAATTGAAAATGCGATATCTTCTGACTAAAACCACTTATTATCAAAATTCAAAATTTCTACTACAGAACACTTATCACTGCTTTCTATGATGATTTTTTGATATATGCAATCTCCGCGAATATATATAAAAAATGGGTAAAGTTGGGTACAGTTCATTTTAAATCACCCTGTATTCAATGATATATCATTACGATAGGATGTCTTTGTCTTTTAAAAAAGCTGTGCTGTTGATCGCAAAAATATCAAATGATAGAAATGTTTACAGATCGGATACTCATGGAGACTACCGATCAGTATTTTAAAGACAAAACTCTATTAAAATGAAAATAAAAGACTGCTTAACTGATATTGAACTGGAATGCAAATTTAATTCAGGATTCTTAATTTAACATCAATTAATCATGATTGTTTTACAGGAATGACAGCGATTTAGTCTTGACTTTTTTAGATAGTAATTAGTACGTGAAAACATGTTTGAACAAGGCTTCAAAAACAATTGAGGCATGAATTTAAATATGACACTGCTTCTTTAGAAGAGCACTATGGTGTATTTGTTTGACTCATCTGAGCCCATGATTTGAGCGATCTTCTTACACGATGGTCGGTGCTCATATAATTCTAAAAATACCAAAAATTACATTTAAGTGCAAAAAAAAATTTTTTTCTTACGTGCAACAGCTTTTTTCTTGCTAGTTAGAAATTTGATAAATAGGCCCATGCATGCATTTTGTATATGATGACCTATTTATCAAATTTCTAACATGCAATAAAAAAAAGCTGTTGCATAAAGCTTTTGCACTCAAATGTATTTTTTTGGTATTTTTAGAATTTTAGAAAAAAAAATTTAATTTCCAAAATTATGTGAAAGGTTTCTCTTTTATTTTGTTAGCGATAAAAATAACAATTTCGATGAATTGAGGCAAAATAAAGTAATTAAAACGGTAACACATTCATGCATTTTAAAATATTAAATATAGGTCTGATTTTTAGGTGAAATCAATTTCTCCCCCAATTCCCTTTTTGGGGTAAGGGCAAGGGTTTTGGATTAGGTTAAAGGTTAGTTGTGGGCTTGGGTGGGTGTATATTTGGGGTGGGTTAGAGTTTGTGTAAGAGGAAAACATTAAAAAAAATGTTTAAAAATTAAAAAAAATGTTCGGTATCGGTTGCGGTATTGATTTCAAACTATTGTCAAGCTGAACAAATGTACATTACCTAGCTGGGGGGGTTTTCAACCCCCCAAGCTAGGTACTGTAATGCTATCCGATCTTTACCTAGCTTTCCAACCCCCCGAGCTAGGTACTGTTTTGCTATCGGATCTTTCTTCTTTCTTTCTTTCTTTCTTTCTTTCTGGCAATTAATTTCAAAATGCTTCTCCTCCTACATGTTACACCCTACAATTACGTAACTTGCACATATGTATTGGCTATATCCAATGCCCATAGGGTGCAAACAGAATTGGGGTCAAAGGTCATTAAGGGGGCATTACCGGTATATAATCAAATACCTTCAAAATGCTTCTTCTGCCACATATTACATAGCACAATGACGTCACTTACACATGTGCATCGGCTTTACCCAGTGCCCATACCTTGCACACAGAATTGGGGTCAAAGGTCATTAAGGGGTAAAATATATTTTGCCTTATCTCGATATCTGTAAGGGGCGTGGGGCTCACACTCAGTGACAACAAATCTCATGACCAGGGAACATTTTACAGGGGTCAGGTCAAAGGTCATGCAGAGGTCAAATTTTAGAAATGCATTTTCTGGACATCTGTAAGGGTACAGTGCTCAAACTTCGTGACGACAAACAAACTGACCAGGGAACACTTTGGAATGCTGTACAGGGGTCAGGTCAAAGGTCATCTGGGTCAAATCGTAGAATTTAATTTTCTGGGTATCTGTAAGTCGTATGGGACTCAAACTCGGTGACAACATACCTCATGACCAGGGGAACATTTTTGGAACATTTTGCAGGGGTCAGATACCTCCAAAACACCAACATGCCCCAGCTAGGTTTGTGGTCTATGACCACCATTTGCCACTAGTGAGATTTTGTGTTTGTTTTTGTTTGACTGTTTCCTTATTTTCCTATATTTGTTTCTTTTAGCTTTTAATAATAAAGAAAGGAAAGTGTTCTGTGAATTTGTGACAGTGTGAAACATAACCTATCTAGATTCAGATTAACAAAATAATTGGTTGTAGGCTTTCTTAATACTGGTCACCATGGTTACCAAACAATCACACTAATCTCAAGTGTATTATTGGGCAAGGGACCATAACTTCACAAAATTTGATCCAACAAGAGACCTTAGTTTCAAGGAAGCTAATGTCATAATTGCACCCTGAGGATAATGAGAAACTTGTAAAAAGAAGACCATTTAACCTTGGAATATCCACTTGATCTCTGGTCTTATTGTAACACAATACAAACCTCAAGTTCAAACAGTGAGAACCACACAGTTTGAATGAGTTGCTGTATCACGATTAAGTTAGCGATTAAGTTACACATTACATGGAGGTTCCACTCTAGTCGTGTTCACATTTTGAGTTACACCCGGCGTAAACTTACTCTAACATTGAGCAAAATTCCACAAATATTTTCCCTACTCCTACCGCGTGTCCACACCTAGCCTACTCCTAGCAGTACGCCGACGAGTTCCACCAATCATTCACTTCTGGTCGGCGTAAACATTGGCTACCACTTCCGGTGTATCTGTGACCTTTATCAACCACGCGATATGTAATTTCTTAGTTCTGACCAACAAAAGGTCAAACTTACTCCGGGTGTCAGGCGTAATCTGCGTTTACATTGCAACTTACGCCTGGCGGAGGTTACACCCAGCTCGCTACTCCTGGCTTTTGTCAGGAGTAAATCGTCTGACGTATGCCTGGCGGAACTTACGCTGACCATCGTTCACACTGTACCTACTCCTGGCAGCGCCTACCGCTACTCCTAGCAACTTGTGCCGACCAAGTTCCGCCGGGCGTACGACAATGTGAACACGACTATGGAGGTTCCACTCTGCAGCGACAGGTTATCTGGATGAAAAGTTTACTTTCCTTCCCACTCGAGCAACTTTCAAGTTTGCCGATGTTTATGTAGTGAGAGGGGCGCCTTAAGTGGTGATCACAGAGAACACAACCGCACTGTTGTGTCTCATTGGGCTCTGTAAAGAAGAGCCGAAACTTGATGTTTGTACTTCAGGTCTGTTCCTTTGATTGTTTCTAATGAAGATTGACAGGGCAAACCAAATCTAGATTAATAATAATAATTGAATAGTCTGTCTTTTGTCTTCCAACAGTCGGTAACTCAATGGCATTATCATGATTACTGAGGAACAAAGTGAGTGCAGATTTGAACTTTGTTGGAACTCATCAGGACTCCTGACTTGTAGGTGAAGAACTTTATTTGAGAGCAAAGATGAATTTTTACCTATGATATACAGGGGGGATCAAAATAAAATGTTTCTTCCTGGTTTTGGTGGGGGTGGTTGGGGGATAATTTCCTGCTGTACTTCATTTTGACCTACTTTGCATATACCGGGCATTTTTTACAAAGACTTTATTACAAAGAAATTTTCGGATTTTGCTCCAAGTTTGGCATTGGTGTAAAATGGGGACCAGGGGCTTCTTTCCCTTTTTCCTTCCCCTTCTTTCTTTTTACCTAGCCGGGACACCGGCTAGGTCTTGTGATGCTATCGGATCTTTCTTCGTCTTCTTTCTTCTGGCAACAAATTTCAAAATGCTTCTTCTCCTACATGTTACATCCTACAATGACGTCACTTGCACATATGCATCGGCTATATCCAGTGTCTATAGGATATTCACAAATTTGGGGTCAAAGGTCATTAAGGGTTCATTTCCGGTATAAAACAAAATATCTTTAAAATGCTTCTTCTGCCACAAATTACATAGTACGATAATGTCACTTACACATATGCATCGGCTATTACAGGTACACAAAAGTTATTCTCCGATTTTGGGTCAAAGGTCATTAAAGGGGTCATTTCCGGTCTGAAAGCTAAAAATATTCAAAAAATCACTGTTGTTACAAATTACATAGCAGAGTGTTGTCATTAGCACACATGCATTGTTACTAACCAGGGTCTTTGGGGTGTCTACAGTTTTGGGGTCAAAGGTCATTAAGGGGTCGCTTCCGGTCAAAAACCAAAATCATCAAATATTTTCATTTTTTTTTATCTCAAAACGTAACCAGACCAGAGTGACATAAACTTCATATATGCATTAGTGTTACCCGATGTATGTACGGTATTTTTATTTTTTTTGGTCAAAGGTCATTTAGACGTCATTTCCGGTTTTAAGCTAAATAACTTTAAGAATTTTTATCTCCATAACTAAGCATAGTAGATTTTTTTAATTTAAATTGTAACAATGCATTTTCTTGGTGTATATGAGGTTTTTTTTATATTGGGGTCAAAGGTCATTAAGGAGGTCAAAACGTCAAATTTGCATTTTTGTTTTTAAATTACGGAAAAGTAGCTGTATCTCAGCCTATATGGAACACAGATAAAGCCCCTACATGCTACAGTGATGCACCATTGGTGTGAGATGTCCATAATAGCCGGTCAAAGGTCAAACTTTAAGTTAAGACTGGCATTTCCGGCCCCTGGCTAGGTCCAGATCTGTAACCAGATCTAGTCTTTTTCTTCTCCTTTCCCTTTTCCTTTTCTATGCCCTCCCGATTTTTTTCCTTCAGAGTGGCACTTAAGGGATCTGGAATGAGCGTTTTGACAGTATTTTTTGTGGGACATGAGAGCACATCAGACATATCGAATTGCATTCTGAATACAAAGAATGTCTTTCTGATATCAAATAATTTTCATTTTTTGAAATTCACGATATAAATAGAAATTTTTATGACAAATTATTAAAATTTGATATTTTTCACATTTTTGATATATAACAGTCCTCAAAGTAAATTTTATAAATCTAATGATATATTCTTAAAGTGTATGTAGCTGGGAGGAAAAGCCGATGATCAATTGAAAATTTTGACCTTTCAATATGTTTTTTCTCAAAAGACCTAATTTTTTTTTTTTGGTGTTTTGGGGAAAAAATCCATATCTTCAATACGAAAGGTCAAAATTTCCACTTGATCGTCGGATTTTCATCCCACCTACATACACTTTAAGTATAAATCATCAGATTTATAAATTTTACTTCGAGTACTGTTAAATATCAAAAATATCAATTTTTAATGATTTGCCATAAAATGTGTATTACATTACGAATTTCAAAAAATCAAAATTATTTGATATCAGAAGGACATTCTTCGTATGCAGAATGCAATTCGATATGTCTGATGTGCTCTAATGTCCCACAATAAATACTGTCCAAAGTTCATACCCCATCCCTTAATGACAAGAGCCATTCCTAAATTGATGTTGATTATACTAGCATTGATAAATCATGCAGTAAAGCAATACAATCAAACTTACAAATGTAGATAAGTTACACTTTTATGAACTAAAGCAACAAAGTACAGGGTGTCCCAAAAGTCTCATGAGAAACCAGGACTACATTGCTCAAAAGGGGGTGTTGACTCTTATTGAAGTTGTTCCTTGTTATTGAAATGATACAGTTTACGCTCCGTAGCTTTTACATTGAGATTTCGGTACTTGTTAAAAGTTTGCCTATTTTATGTGCTTAAGGCTGTTTCCACACAGTGTGAAAAGAATCTGTCACATGACTATTTGGCGCAGATCACATTAGTGTACTCAGGGAATGTAATGCTTGTTATACTGTAAACCATCCTATCTCACACAGTGGCATAGCCAGGTGGGCAAAGGGGGAAGCATATCAAAACCTTTCTATGTGAAAAGTAACATGTTTTTTACCCAAAATAATATTCACTTCACAATGAAAAGCAATAGTGACCTTGATGAACGCGAGTTGTGTGGAGTCATGCTAAAAATAGTTCGTATAGTCTACGCAAAGTCTACGCTTGGTCGTATTTCACGTAATGCGAATGATGCTGTGCCATATAGGCTGTGACTAAGACTGGCAGACCCAGCGAGTTATCGAAGGGACTAGAATTGACTTCTGATTAGGGGGTACCCATAGTTTTTTGTATGCGGCGAGACTAAATTCAGGTCTATCATAACCATTTTTAGATGACCATTAGGGAAAATGTCTATACAGTCAATTAACCTGAGAACATTTTTAATAACGTGGCGCTATTTCGTAGAGTGACTGTTGGAACAGGGCAGGTTTGACAGGAAAACCCAGAAAAACTTGATCTCACGCAGGGAAAGGAACAAAATGAGTGAAAAGATGGAATAAATAAAAATTCAGGCGGGTTTATGGAAGCACCTACAGCTTCAAAAAAATAATTTTAGGGTTAAAGAATATCTCAAGGTAATATAAACGTGGGTATAGAATTCTGAGTTCACTAGTTACCTAGCCGGGACACCGGCTAGGTCTTGTGATGCTATCGGATCTTTCTTCTTTCTTCTTCTGCTTCTTTCTTCTGGCAACAAATTTCAAAATGCTTCTTCCCTTACATGTTACATCCTACAATGACGTCACTTGCACATATGCATCGGCTATATCCAGTGTCTATAGGATATTCACAAATTTGGGGTCAAAGGTCATTAAGGGGTCATTTCCGGTATAAAACCAAATATCTTCAAAATGCTTCTTCTCCTACATGTTACATCATATAATGACGTCACTTGCACATATGCATCGGCTATATCCAGTGCCTATAAATTATTCACAGAATTTGGGTCAAAGTTCATTAAGGGGGTCATTTCCGGTCTGAAAGCTAAAAATATTCAAAAAATCACTGTCTTTACAAATTACACAGCAGAGTGTTGTCATTAGCACACATGCATTGCTACCAACCAGGGTCTTTGGGGTGTCTACAGTTTTGGGGTCAAAAGGTCATTAAGGGTCGCTTCCGGTCAAAAACCAAAAATCATCAAATATGTTCATTTTTTTATATCTCAAAACATAACCAGACCAGAGTGACATTAATTTCATATATGTGATACCCGATGTATGCACGGTATTTTTATTTGTTTGGTCAAAGGTCATTTAGACGTCATTTCCGGTTTTAAGCTAAATAACTTCAAGAATTTTTATCTCCATAACTAAGCATAGTAGATTTTTAAATTTAAACTGTAACAATGCATTTTCTCGGTGTATATGAGGTTTTTTTATATTGGGGTCAAAGGTCATTAAGGAGGTCAAAACGTCAAATTTGCAAAATAATGTTTAGAATTACGGAAAAGTAGCTGTATCTCAGCCTATGGAAGACGGATAAAGCCCCTACATGCTACAGTGATGCACCATTAATGGTGTGAGATGTCCATAATAGCCGGTCAAATGTCAAGCTTTAAGTTAAGACTGGCATTTCCGGCCCCGGCTAGGTCCAGATCTGTAACCAGATCTAGTTCTTCTTTCTTCTTTCTGGCAATAAATTTCAAAATGCTTCTCCTCCTACATGTTACACCCTACAGTTACGTAACTTACACATAAGTATCGGCTATATCCAGTGCCCATAGGGTCAAAACAGAATTGGGGTAAATGGTCATTAAGGGGGCATTTCCTGTATTTAACCAAATACCTTCAAAATGCTTCTTCTGCCACATATTATATAGTACAATGATGTCATTTGCATATGCATCGGCTATACCCGACGCCTAGAACTTGCTTACAGAATTGGGGTCAAAGGTCATTAAAGGGGCAAAATCTTACAATTGCATTATCTGGACATCTGTAAGGGGTATGGGGCTCAAACTCGGTGACAACAAATCTCATGACCAGGGAAACAATTTGCACGGCTCAGGTCAAAGGTCATGCAGAGGTCAAATTTTAGAAATGAATTTCCTGGACATCTGTAAGGGTTATGGGGCTCAGACTTGGTGACAACAAATTTAATGATCAGGGGGACATTTTGGAACACTTTGCAGGGGTCAGGTCAAAGGTTATCTGGGGTCAAATCTTATAATTTCATTTTCTGGATATCTGTAAGGGGTATGGGGCCCAAACTCTGTGACAACAAATCTCATGATCAGGGGAACATTTTGCAGGGGTCAGGTCAAAGGTCATGCAGAGGTCAAATCTTATAAATGTACTTTTGGACATCTGTAAGGAATACAGGACTCAAACTCGGTGACAACAAACCTCATGACCAGGGGAACATTTGCAGGGGTCAAATACCTCCACAACACCAACACGCCCCAGCTAGGTTTGTGGTCTATGACCACCATTTGCCACTAGTTTTCACTGTTTCTGAATTTAAAAAAATGCTTAGCAAGTGGACTAAAAATGATACTTGATCATATGTTTTGTCATACATTGCATCAGTACTCAAATAGCACAATATCGGTGATTAAATATACATTGAACACCCATATTTAGCATGGCGGCCATTTTGGAAAAAATAGCAAAAAATTGAAAAATAGTAAATAGTAAAGCCCTGCCTCCTCCTTTTTTGAAAAAGTCCGGACGAGAAACTTGTTTCTTTTTTTACTTGGCCTTACATCAATTAATCATGATTGTTTTACAAGAATGACAGCGATTTAGTCTTGACTTTTTTAGATAGTAATTAGTACGTGAAAAATATGTTTGAACAAGACCTCAAAAACAATTGCGGCATGAATTTATATCTGACACTGCTTCTTTAGAAGAGCACTATGGCGTATTTATTTGACTCATTTGAGCAATCTCCTTACACCATGTACACGATGGTCGGTGCTCATATAATTGGCGCGAGCACTAAGATAAATATGAATGTGTTGATCAAAATGGAGATGAAAAACAAAACTGTAGATGGTATATTTAGTTGCTTCATAGCAGAATTTTCTATATCTAGGGTAATTACGGCATTAACCATCACCGCTTTATATACAGCAGATGACTGATGTAATGGTCCAATACATCACTCATCTGCTGTATATAGCGGTGATGGGTTGGCGCCAAGATCGCGATTAACCTTCAGCTCGAAGCTCTGCAAATCTAGTTAAAACTGCTGATATGCCGTACAATATGCTTGTAGTTACATATAGACTATGGGACATGGGCATTTATCTTTCACTTCCGTAGTCCACTCTTGGGCAGAACATAAAAACATAACAAATCAAGAGTAAATATATGTCTGAATTAATATCCAAAAAGTTCCCACGTTTTACTTTACTCATTTAGGAGTTATTTGGGGTTAAAATGTGTTTTTCGTGGGTTTTTTCCATTTTGCAAAAAAATGTCAAATATTAAAATAGCTGTAACTTTAAAAATAAATTGAGTAGAAATTTCATTTCTATTGTAGATGTTACATGTCATATGGATTTCCAACACTGGTGAATAAAAATGTCATAGCACAGCTCTAAAATAAAAAAAATGGCAAAAACCATATTTTTGTGCTATTTTGGCCATTTTGACCTAAAAATTTAATTTTGCATGGGAAAAAAAATAAATATATATTTTCTTGATTTAAAAAAATATGTCATTATATCAACCTAGTTATTCTGAACAAAAAAGTTAATGATGGTGAATGTCTGTGACCTATAGTTTTTGATCTATGGCCCTTTCAAATTCACATATGGACTAAAATAGCATGTTTTTGTCAATTTTTCCAATATTAGGCTGAAAATGGTACTTTTTTGTAATTTTAACAAAATATTCAGTGTTTGGAAAGTGGGAACTTCACATATATTATGGATACATTATAGTACTTTCATTTTATGATAGTTGTAGATCCACTGGTAGCTCGGTTTCCATGGCAGAAGCAATTATATCGTCAATTTTACTACTTTCAATGCAGCAAAATCATTTTAGTCATCATTTTACTGCATTGAAAGTAGATAAAATTGCTGCTACCACGGTAGTGGGCATACTAGTGGATCTTGAAATAGCTTAACATTAAAGTACAATTACATGTTCATATTATTAAGTGAAGTTCCACTTTCCAAAAACTAACAAGTTGGTTAAAATGGCCATAAAGGACCATTTTTGGCGTAATATTGGAAATATTGAACAAAAACATGCTATTTTAGTCCATATATGAATTTGAAAGGGCCATCTAAGATCAAAAACTATAGGTCACAGACATTCACCATCATTAACTTTTTTGTTCAGAATAACTAGGTTGACATAATGACATATTTTTTAAATCAATAAAATTTATATTTATTTTTCCCCATGCAAAATTACATTTTTAGCTCAAAAATGGCTGAAATAGCACAAAAATATGGTTTTTGCCATTTTTTTATATTTTAGAGTTGTGCTGTGACATTTTTATTCACCAGTGTTAGACATCCATGTAATATGTAACATCTACAATAGAAATGAAATTTCTACTCAATTTATTTTGAAAGTTACAGCTATTTTAATATTTGACATTTTGGGCAAAAAAAAAAAAATCACGAAAACACATTTTAACCCCAAATAACTCCTAAATTACACAGTAACGTGCAACTTTTGAAAGTGGGAAATGTTATATTATTGATCAGTGATATAATAGCTATATTTTCATGTATAAACCATCCTCTACCCAGAAAGGGAGAACGAAAACTACTTTCTGAAGCACTTAACAAGCCTTGTCCCATGGTCTAATAGACTTCTGTGTGATAGACAATATTGACTCTATTATTTTCACAGTTAAGGTTGTGTGATCTGATATAGATGGGAGCCACTTCCAACAATGATGTGAAAACCTAACTGTTAATACAACTTTTTGATCAATTATTATGGGTAAAAGTAAATGCGTTCTTAACAATTTTACTGTAGGCTTATCTGAGTTTTTTAATCGTTATTTGTTATTACATATGCAACCGAATGATCATTGGCTTTGCAATTATAATTGCAAAATACAAAGCCAATAACCATTCGGTTGCATCTGTAATTTGCCCTAAGCCCGGGGCCCTAAGATGCATTAATTTAAGGGGTCGGTCTGTATTGTCTCAAATATCTCCGAAATGGGAGAAAACTGCCATGTTTGCTGTGAAATTTTGCCTAGCAATATCTATCTCAGGTGCAAAATTTATGGTGCACATGAAAGAATGAAGTCTTTAGATTAATATTTTAGCAATCTTAATATTTATATTAGTTGATAGGAAATTCTTCAAATATGCCTGTACATATAACGACGCATAACAGCCCACGCAGTTTTTTATAGGTGAACTTTTTTCGAGCAGTCCGTGTTGGACGATGACCCTATCTTTTTGCTGAGGTATTTACAGGACCTTGAAATAAGAATTATGATAGATATTTGCGACTTCGGAATGCAACGAAGGCATGTTTGAAGCTCGTCAATACACAAAATACTACCTGATTTTACACTCTCGTCGACCACTGTCTGGCGCATGTTATTTTGTTAATAAATTCAACAAAATTCCAATTTTTCAGGCAAAAAGACTTCTAGAGATACCATCCTACATGTCCATGTTCGATTTATGGTAATACAATTAACCAATTTTAAATATCAATTTGTTTAGATTCACGGAAGCCATATTTTGTACATTTTCGACAGTAACGAGTTAACGCCAATTTTGGTACAAATTTGTCAGTTTTGCCAAAGTTATTTATCCGGTTAACTAACGAATACAAAGGTTCATAGGCGAGCTAATAGCGCTATGTTATTTAACTACTTTTACTTACGATTATTTTCATTATTCCGTTTGAGAACAAATTAATATAATTCCTTATGGGTCTCCAACTTCCCCTGTCTTCAAGCTTCTACACACGACTATAATTGAAGACCGAATTGAAAAGACTAGTTTGCGTATGACGTCCTGTCAACCAGACCAAAAATGCCGTACTGCGCAGGTCAGTAACCAATAACGTCTCGCCTTTGCCCTGACGTCAGACGCAAACTAGTCTTTTTAATTCGGTCTTCAATTATAGCCATGTTTTATGGAGTGTTGCCAGGCAAGTCAAAAGCAAATTGGGACAAATCGGCACTAAACATGGCCCGTAACTACATCAATATATCACCCAAATGTCCATGTTATTTAGGGTACAATGTTAATGTAAATAAATTGTAATATACAATTTTAAAACAGTGTTTAAAATGTTCTAAGGTGCGTATGCGCGATTCTTTCTCCCGTTTGAGTTTTAATGTATATACCTATAATGTATTGACAATCAATTCATAAGAAGCCCAAAGTTAATACCAACACTGCAGCGCTGGAAACACGGTCAATTCTGTGAAAGGATTTGTCATGAAATCGTTCCGCTTGATTTATCAGGTCTATTAATGTGACAAAGGAACAGGTCTCTAGTTTGATTCCACAACCATTCAAACCGATCTCGTGTTTTATTGTATCATCGTGTATTAAAACAGGAAGGCTATGTCATAAATGGACCGGAACAATATAACAATTACACTGTCACCTGTGTTGAAGGACGGTTCTAAGATACAGGGTGTTCCAGAATGATCTATACCGTGTTTGAAAACATTAATCAACATTGTATTTAATTTGAGTACGGTACGTGAAATACAATGGCATAAATGTCACCTACTTATTGTGTTACTTTCATTGCAAAACCTTCTTTCGTTTTGGCGTGATATTGCATATTCTTAAAACTGGATGTTTTGCATGTGTAAAAATTGCATGTGTGTAACTTACAGCGCAAAGGCTTCATAAGCACAAGACATTGCTGCTTTATCACTATCGCGTAGGCCTACTTTGCAATTATGTGTAGAAATCATACAGTTGTCATAGGAGATACACCAAATTTGGCACAGATGTAGAGCTTGAAACACTGAATAATTCTTGATATTGGATTAAGTGACCTTTTCATGTGTTTTCAATATTACGAGGGCTCAGAGCAAGAACAAGCTATGTCCACAATTACATGTTACTCATTTCGGCAACAAATGGATGGTTAATTCTGCACTCCATAATAAATGCAAGTGACACCCTGTAGCTTAAGATGACAGCGAGACAGGTTTCTAGATCGATTCCACGACCAGTCATACCTATTACCTGTTTTATTGTTGCCTTATGGAGGCCAGACTTTTATTTGAATGATAATGGCTCTGTCCCGCCGTATTGAATACCCTCTGTACGGAATGTTACATCACAATTCAGTATAATTATTCAAGGTTGGTACGCGTGTCTGTCATCGACTTGACAACAGGCACACCCGGTACAAACATTTTGTAA
The DNA here is from genome assembly GCF_039555335.1 of Amphiura filiformis. Taxonomy (NCBI): domain Eukaryota; kingdom Metazoa; phylum Echinodermata; class Ophiuroidea; order Amphilepidida; family Amphiuridae; genus Amphiura; species Amphiura filiformis. Next base: position 51,869,208 of record NC_092631.1, on the reverse strand, counting down.
ATCGTGGAAAGTCGTATTTATGCAAAATGATCAAAAAATGATACTTTTAGGTGTTATTCTGTTAGTTTCTGTTTGGCAAATCATAAATGCGTACGTGTTTTGGTCAAAATGGCAATAATCTTATTTTTACCCCTACCCACCTGATATAGCTTTACACAACCCTTATAATAAGGTTTTTCTAGTGGCATTGAACGTAAGAAGGGTATCCATGATAATTCAATTGAAGATAATGAAATCCCGCACATATTCCACGCTATCCTAACGACAAACCAGTCCTTCCCATTAGCGTCTTACACAAAGTGTCTTAGGGGCATCAAAGGTTAATATGTACTACATGTAGTATTCAAGTAGACCTGGACTTCGATAATGTGTTCAATGTAAGCTATACGCCATGCTCATCATATCGTTATTAACGCTACTTCGTATCAGTGATATTTGAAATGTAGGAAAAGCTTTTAAAATGTGAAGGATATGTCCCGGGGATATGTCAATACAATTCTCATTACGTATTGTTTTCGTATGAAAAGTACCAAAATGTGAGAAAACAGCAGTGTTGAATTGAAGCGCGTGTTGCTCCAAGTGCTCTAAGCACAGATCCTGGAAGTCCGCACGTGTTCGCTTGTGATCTTATTACTTCCTCAATAGCACACTTGTTGTTACAAAAACGCAAAAATCTCAATTTTAATAATTTTTCAGATTTTCTGATTTAGGGAAGGAAATTTGAAATTTGATTTAGTTCAAGTTACTATGAGCTGTCTTAAAGTAGCTAAGTTAAAACAAATAATTTCCACATTTGTAATATTTAAGATGTCATGTATTGACTAGGTGTACATTAATAGCAATGATAGAAAACCATATCGTCGCCCTCATAACAAAATTCCCTAAGTCATTCATACATGTTTCTCATTTGCAATTTTGATTTTCTGAGCAATACATTCATAATTAATCAAATTTCCAGTATTTATTTTTGGACATTATAGCACATCAGACATATCGAATTGCATTCTGAATACGAAGAATGTCATTCTGATATCATATAATTTTGAATTTTTGAAATTCGCAATTTAATACACATTTTATAGCAAATCATTAAAAATTGATAGTTGATATTTAACAGTACTTGAAGTAAACTTTATAAATCTGATGATTTATACTTAAAGTGTATGTAGGTGGGTTGAAAAGCCGACGATCAATTGAAAATTTTGACCTTTCGTATTGAAGATATGGATTTTTTTCCCAAAACACCAAAAAAATTAGGTCTTTTGGGAAAAAAATCCATATCTTCAATATGAAATGTCAAAATTTTCAATTGACCGTCGGCTTTTCCTCCCTGCTACATACACTTTAAGAATATATCATTAGATTTATATAATTTACTTCGTGGACTGTTATATATCAAAAATTCGAAAAATATCAAATTTTTATAATTTGTCATAAAATTTGTATTATATTGTGATTTTCAAAAATGAAAATTATTTGATATCAGAAAGACATGCTTCGTATTCAGAATACAATTCGATAGGTCTGAGGTGCTCTCATGTGCCACAAAAAATACTGTCGAAACGCAATAAACGCTCATTTTAGATCCCTTAAGAAACACATCCAAGGTGAACAATTTATTGGTTTATTACTCAACAGGGTCAACAGGGTCAAAATTCCAAACAAGTAACATGGAAAAATGAGGCTGACGATATTTAAGGGGACTCGATCTTTTGTGCGTAATTATAGAGGGCCAGGGGATTCACTCTATCATTAAAAAAATCATTTGAAGAAGTCAAAGAGCCCTAAGAATAAAAACTGTAGTGTAATTCACGCCAGACACAATTTCTTTATATGACAAAAATTAATTTTTGTAATCGATCAAAAAACAAACGTTTTATATCAATTTTAAATTTAGCCTGAATCCGTAAATATGGTACCTCTCGCCCTTTTTTAGGTCAAGGCTGTTTTTACCATTATGCAGCGAACCATTGTTGAAGCTATTTCACATACATGTATAAAACATTCTAGAGAAAGAATGATGCCATATACTGTTGAAATATCTTTTGTTGATTTCGAATGATAATGTCATGAAGTCGTAAATTTTAAGGTCAAATTCCTAAAACCAAAACAAAACATTGCGACGCATGTATTCCCCGACTTACGCAATTTCATCATCACATCAGTGTCTTTATTATTTGTTTGAAACCTTTCCCAAACGTTCGTGCTCTTTATGCATAAAACGGGTAATCTATCTTTACAAAACGCGTCTTTTTTAGTAAACAAAAGGCTAAAGATGGCATTATGAGATTTATCATTTATCATTACACTCCGCCACTCAACTGCCACCGTGGCCGAACGGTAAAGCGCTAGACGCGTAATCGAAGGAAGGTTCGAATCGCTGTTTCGAATCCCAACGAAGCCTGTGGAAACTTTTTTTATCTTCAAAATTCATGATCGCATTCCGAAATGAGTCACTTGTCGGTAAATCATGTATCGTATCCTTAAAACAATATATTTAAACAACGATATTTAAAACTTCGGGGGGGCTGATAGCCATAGGCCCCATCGCTTTTCAAGTTCTCTTTTTTGCAACCCAAAATGCTCGAATTAATTGCAGGTTATTTCGTATATTGTGCTAACTCATTCATCCTTCAAAGAACTGTCAAACAATAATTAGTCTAGCATAAAGTTATCGCAATTCATTTCAGAAAAGGGTGATTTCAAATAGGGCCTTCCATTTGTTCCAGAAGATTTTGTTATCGTAAAGTAGGCGCCCTTGCACTTGGGTGACAGGCTGTTGAAAACTTATGGTTACGCATTCATCTTGCTTTCTTGCCCTGCGGGGCCATTATATATTGCAACTCCATTATATTTCTATATTCTATGGTGTCAAATATGACGTGACAAATTATCAATTTCTGCTAAGTTGACTTGGCATGGTAATTTTTTTCGCCAAGACGACATCCATTTTTGGTATGTCGACTTGCAGTGGCGTAGCGTGGGTCATCCGATTGGGGGGGGCACCGGGTTTGATGGGGGCACAAGCCATTTTTCGGCCATTTTCCTATGGGATTTAAAAAATTCAGATCGATTGGGGCACGTGCCCCCCCCAAATGCCCCCATGACGCTACGATACTGTCGACTTTGCATGAAAATTTATCTTGCGATGTTGACTTACATTATTTGGAGTCTTGTCGAGATAATTTATATCGCCATGTCAAATCGTGGCACTTAGACGCTTCCGTAATACGCATAATCAAGTCTTTTCATTTAGTTATGACCACTATATAAACGTTCGCGTAGGAACGAGGGATTGTAATTATTATCTAAAGCGTAAATTTATATAATTATGATTCTTTTGTTCACCTTCATGAGTGGGTTTTCCGCGCAAAAAGTATGCATAATTCAATGCACATTAGTTATATGAAATAAAATAAAATTTCGCACCATTGTATTGCTTGCTGACTGTTATGTATTAGTGGTGATAAAGGATTTGAATTTAAACAAATTACCATTTTATACAATGAACGTTGAAAAACATCACACAGAGGTACGTAATTAATCAAAATTTATTTTCTTTTGTACAACATGCTACTAAATAATTATTTTACTCCGTTTATTCCGGAAGACATGTGACGCATAGACCTAACTATATATTATATATGTTTTATTTATTAAATAATATAAAATACATAATAATAGTTTGGATTATTGAGAAAACTGTAATCTTAATGCTCTTCAAGCTAACCATAGGCTTCAACATAAAAAGTACAAATTAAAACCCTAAGAACCACTGAACCAATACCAGGCTTGTCTGTACTCATTTTAATGCATTTTTGATGCGATTCCAAATATGGACATGAAAATGTACAATTCTGACATTTTTAAATTTTCAAAGAAAATTTGAAACTTGTTGTCTGCAGTCGACACCCGAATGGGGAGGTTATAATATCCCATCTTATATTCGTAAAATCGTAAAAATTGCTGATATTAAATTAACAACATTTAATATATTTTATTTATATTTATGAGGCTAGCATTCATTTCTTTCCATATCGACGCCCTTGGATGTAATCGTGATGGATTAGGACAGACAGAGGTTTTAGCCCTACTTCATTTGTCCAATTCTAAATGAACCATAGGGAGAGCTGAAGTCATCTACAGATATTGATAATTAAATTCGGGCTTTCTATTTCAAGCCAGAATACCCCCAGAAAGTTACCACCAGCAGGAAATTAAAAAAAATCAAATATTTACCATTTTCATTTTTAACCCCGTGAAATTCACATTGCCCACCATACCGCCATGACCCGCCACTGCTCGTAAAAATAGGCGTGCCCCTTATTTAACGTCAGCTTTGGACATTTTAATTATTTTATTGATTTTTCACCCGGTTTAGTCGGGTGGAAAATAAAGAAAATAATTAAATATTCAAAGCTAACGCTAAATAGGGCGCCTCCGCCTAATATAACTATTCAGAACCTTAGCCAGGGGGTGCGGGTTACGATCCCCACAAATCAACAGAAAAGTCCACTTTTCAAAGGAGATATATGTTAAAATCGAGTATTATTAGTGGTTATCGGTGGTTAAAATGCACACAAAAATTAAGGTCAAAGTTTTAAAGAAAATACAAAACGGCCACCAAAAATGCCAATTCGCCCGAAAAATAACATAGGGCCTGCACTTTGGCTCGACATTTGAAAGGGGCGTGAATTCATTTTTGGATACGCCCCTATTATAATTAGATAATACTCGACTCACACACATTCCCTATATTAATATGTATATACATGTACCACATGTAGTCAATCTGTCTGCTTTATCTGTATTGTGCCGTTCTTAAGCAAATACGGTAGTTGAACACGATTTCATCAAACATTATAACAATAGCTCTTTTACAGTGTGCAATCATCCCGGGCAATAATTGGGCAATAATAGAGGATGTGCGTGAAATTATTGATTGGCTCCATACAAAGGAATTGAACCGGTGTCCTTCACCGTAATCATGGCACAATGCAGTGCATTCAATCAAACGTTGTCGTCAACCTATTTGATCGTATTTGTGCATTTGTTATGTGTGTGAGACGAGCTGTCGCGGTAGATTGCAATAGTTTGTAATCATGCTTTTGTTGAATGAATTTGAGTACTCCGCCATATTTACGGTATGATACGTCATAATCTAGGTGATTATTTGCATTGGATGTCTTGAATACGCTGGCGAGGTTGTGTAATAATCGGATTAATGCTATAACAGTAGGTGAATACAAGTTTTGAATATATCGCGTTGCAAAGCCCCATTCAGTGATCCCAGCGAAAGTGAAAAAAAAAATCAAATTGTTACTTTTATAAAAAATTTTAATGAAAAAAAATTGGCACAAAACCCAAGAAAACGGCAGTATTGACGAAGTTGAAGCCCCATTCAAATACATGTAGCTAATTTATATATACTGTCAGTAGGCCTATATAAATTACAGATTCACGTAAATGCATTATTTTTGTCTTAAATAGGCCTACACGGCTTAGGGCTGAACCACTAGCAGAAGACACCAAGTTGATGTTTTATGACCTTTGACATTCTTTTGTGGCGAGTGACATGGTCAGTTCAATTCACGCCGAGTGTCCTTGACAGGTTTAACTCTGCTTCGGTGGTCATGAAAGAATTCAAAAGATAACCTCTGCCCCAACAATCCCAAGCAATTGTCTGAAACTGCTCTTCGGATGATGTATCATAAGAACTCAGTCGTCAGATGATGATAGTCATATAATGACCAAAAGATTATTACTGACTATATCATTGAAGACTGAGTTCCGCAGTCTTGTACAAAATCTGAATTTTGATGATTTTTACGATCGTCCGGATGAAAAAAATCACTGAATGGGCCGTTAGTTCCCTCCTCTCCTTACACTGGCAATATGGATCAAAGAAAAATAAAGAAAAAAATAAAGAAAACAAGAAAAAAAAAGACAAAGAAAAGAAACAATAAAAGAAAAACAAATATGAAAAGTTCGAACAATATTTGGTTTATAAAATTAATGTGACCGTGATGAGGCTCGAACTCACCACCTTCCGATATAAAGTTCGAAGCGCTAGTGTACCAAATTCTGATGCCTTACCAAGTGAGCTGTGCTCCTGAGATACGAAATAAAAATAAAATAATACACGGTATACCTGCTTGTGTCGGTAATTGATTTGCTCAAATTCCATAATGGTACAGTGCAACAGAGCAAAAATGCCCAAAATTTAAAAGCTATATAATTTATGACCACTATACACTACACATAAAAATACTAATACAAGGGAATTTCAACGTAAGAATCCAAACAATTAAGTACCAACATGCACAGCTTTGTCCTTATATCACATTTGGGTTTTTAACAAAATGTTATCAAACCTCTACTGTGATTGGCAGCTGCACAAGGCATCTCTTTGATAGCTGATCATGGCCATCCATTCAGCAAGTGGCTACTAACTGACCTTGACAGGCTTGAATGAGCACTGTCATCTGCTACAAAACCATCACGCTCTAGGACCACACCACTCTTCGCCATACATACATTCTCCCAGCCACATTTCCCTAAAAATAATATGAAATTTAAAAAAATAAATGAAATTTATTTTGTCAGAGGCGCCGGCGGGGTTCGAACCCACGCTGCGCTATAATGTACCCCTATACGATATTGACATAACACCAGCGCCTTAGACCGCTCGGCTATCAGGCTTGATGGTGTCATGATGAAAATTTAAAAATATAATCGCAACTTCATTACTTCAACATACCAAGTGACAAGCAAAGACAGAAAACGTACCATATTTTGGAATTGTATTTGTTTAAAAACATTAATGTGTATTAATAGCGCTCAATTGTTGATAACTACGTGTTATAAATGAGGCTATACACGCACAATAGTCGGGACAATAGTATCGATTTTGATTCACACGTGCGCTACGAACTCGCCGTATACTAAAAGCATAGATTATCAATGTGGCGTGGCGTGGCCTACCATTTTTCTTGTAGCTTCTTTTATACACGTCGATGTTTTCATCAATTATACAATTAACCCACATTAGACCCATAATTTTATTTCAGGAAATAAAAGATTAGATTACCATAAAAACGAAACAGTAATCATTTGTTGGGTCTAATGTCATTTATACATGGAATTTTCAACGTTTTTCTATCGCCATTCTCGCTCAATTAGAAAAATATTTTGGCGTATATAAAATTGAAATAAAATTCTCTGCCTCTTAAACGACATCAAATGTGCCACAATTGGGTATCACGAATCGTTATATATGATGTGCAGTTAATATTCATATTTTCTTTTATACAGAGGATGCTTCAGTTTTGACAGGAAAATATTTTCTTGAAAACCCTCTCACTCGGTTATTTTAAAAAGGTAACCACGCTTCCCTAGAATATGCAATAAATTAGCATTAAAATTTTTCTTATTCTAACAGCAAGCGTTTCTAGAATGCATTATGGCGAAATGTGGTGTACTCTAGGACCTGGTCACTCCATAATGCTACAGCTACAGGGAGCACAGTACTTTGACAATGGAGTGAAAGACTATTATTATTGATTAGGCGCGGATTTTAAAAGTACAGCTCCTATGCGTGTATAGCAAAAAATTGGAATAGAATGTTTGGAATCATGTAACTAAAGTACTAAATGCATTCTGCAAAATGCGCTCTGACCAATTTATAAAGCATTTCATTAGCTTTAATTTGACATATTGTTTGACATATTTGGAATTATGGTAAATCATTAAATAAAATATTTATTAATTAATCAATTATGTCAATTAATTTAATGCAAATATGCATATTTTCTCTGACAGAATTGTAGGATTTGACAAGAGCCATCTTTCTTGTAAGTTTGATTCTTATAACATACCGGTATCGTATTGCGTCCCGTTATAGTTGCAGAAAAAATACGCGTGCAGGACACACATACGCACACACCCCCCACACACACCCAGAGGATCGTACCGTTTTACAATCGTATAACATTCATTGGCGCTAGTAGTAGTAAATTTCAATTTTCTTTGCTTTACCTCACTTGTTCTGCTCAAAATTAAAAGGGGACATATCTAGCTGACAGTAAAAGCTTACATTTTATGGAAATTATGTTTAACTATTTGCTAAAACAGCACAAAACAGATAAAGCAGACAAATTTACTATACATAGGCCTATACATGTATGGTATCATGCCAGGGACTGTTTAAGAATATAACATTAGATTTATGATATTTACTTCGAGGACTGTTATTTATCAAAAATGTGAAAATATCAAATTTTAATAATTTGTCATAAAATTTGTATTATATCGTGAATTTCAAACAATGAAATTTATTTGATATCAGAAAGACATTCTTCGTATTCAGAATGCAATTCGATATGTCTAATGTGCTCTCATGTCCCACACAAAATACTATCGAAACGCTCAAAACGCTCATTCCAGATCCCTTAATTTGGTTGATTTTCTTTTCTTGTTTTCTTTCTTTATTTTTCTTTGATTTATATTGCCAGGGTAAGGAGAGGGAACTAAAGGTCCATTCAGTGATTTTTGATTTTTTTTCATCCCGACGATCGTAAAAATCATCAAAATTCAGATTTTGGATACTAGACTGCGGAACTCAGTCTTCAATGATAGTCAGTAATTTTTATATTTTGGACATCATTTGAGGACTGAGTTCTTATGATCCGAGGAGCAGTTTCAGACAATTGCTTAGGATTATTGGGGCAGAGGTTATCTTTTGAATTCTTTCATGACCACTGAAGCATAGTCAAACCTGTCAAGGACACTCAGCGTGAATTGAAAGACCATGTCACTCGCCACAAAAGAATGTCAAAGGTCATAAAACACCACTTTTGTGTCTTCTGCTATCTAAAGGCCTATGGCTGATTTAGTGATTTTGTACCTTTCGTCATTGTCATAGATGTGCTAACATAGCTTGCTAGTGCAGTGGTTCAGCCGAAAACCGTGTATCTAAGACAAAAAATAATGCATTTACGTGAGTCTGTAATTTATATACCGGTACTGACAGTATATAAATTAGCTACATGTATTTGAATGGGGCTTCAACTTCGTCAATACTGTCGTTTTCCTGTTTTGTTTTTTTGCCATTTGTTTTTCATCAAAAAAATTTATAAACGTAACAATTTGATTTTTTTTCACTTTCGCTGGGATCACTGAATGGGACTTTATAGCGCGGATTATTCAAAACTTGTTTTTACCTACTGCTATATAGTATTAATCCGATTATTACATAACTTTGCCAGCGTATTCAAGACATAGGTTATGTAGGGATAAACTGTACATGGGTATAGAAGCCCTGCATGCTTTTATCGATTGGCTCCAAACAAAGGATTTGAACCGGTGTCCTTCACCGTAATCACGGCGCAGTAGCCTACAGTCCATTCAATCAAATGTTGTCAGTGTGCGAGACGAACGATGTATAAATCTGGAGGTCACATCATCACTTATCATGCTTATTGTAAAAAGTTTGTCCAATGCATATGGTCGAATCCAACGAAAAGTGTACACGGCATGTTCAGGGCCATAACTTAAAAGTATTAATCAATTGGCATTCATTTTTGTATTGTTTTTATTCGCCTTGATCATACGCTTCGCCATATATAATAAGACCCCCTTCTGTGAAAATCTTAGACACAGAGACCCCAAAACATGCTTTTTTTACCCATTTTTTCAAAATATTTCTTAATGTATTTTTAAAACGTCTAAATCAGTTATGAAAAGAAGTCATTGGATTGAATCTAAATTGATTTCCTGAAAGGCGTGTATTCAAAGATTGCCTGTTCAATTTTTCACATATTTGTACATAATTATGAATTTTTTGTGATCATTTTTTGAGTGGTATTTTTTACATTACCTACGAATACAATTTTTCATAGCACTAGATATATTTTTTAAAAATGGAAATCACTAATAAATGCGCAATTGATACAAGCTTTGATATGTCCAATACTGAAATGCATTGCATTCGGGCATCTTTATTATTGTGTTTAGCTGCCAGAAATTCTAAATGGCACAAAGGTAGGTTTGGTAAAAAATATGCATTACCTCCGAATACATGTTAAAAGCTGTGTCATTTCCACAAAGTGAGAGAATAGTAAACAATAGTTAAGCAATAGGTGCAGGGTAATACACTCTTTATTTCTACCAAGTTTCAATAGCCTGCGTTTAAATATTTCTGAGATGTCAACAATAAAAAGCAAGTATTCGTAGGTAAATTTCGGTAACCGAATGTTACCTACGAATACAATTTGACATCATGACAGTATTGTGAAACACCGCCATTCATGCCAATGCCCATATTGGTACATAACGAAGGCCTGTATGTTTGCTATCAAATCATATGTCAATGAAAGTTGCGAATTCACATACATGCCCACCATGCAAAACTGAATACGGCTTAATTGTTGAAAAATATATACTGAAATAGACGACGGTCTGCTCATTTGAAAGAAAAATCAGATTCAAAGAAGATTAGAAGGGGATAAATACTTGGATTTGTCAACTGTCATGTGTGCTTCATTTTAAATGTTTACCGACCTTCTGGTGTCTGAGTAATTTGTGTCCAAATTGATTTATTCGAAGGTAACTTTTGACGTTTTCGCTAAGGTTACCTACGAATACCATGGAAAAAACGACTGTTCTCATTGTCTCATGATCTAGACAACATAATGATGGACCCTGGTATAAAGCTAATTGTAGTTGCCCTCAAAAGAAAGGCCACAAGACGTAACTGACTCCAAGATGGACTTCACAAGTCTGCAATAACGGTTTTAAGCGAGTTGTGTGCAATTAAGCAAATTAAAGTCACTTTGTTTCTTACTTCAATACTCTTTCAACCGCTGTGAACCGACATTATTAATACATGATAGGGTCTAAAGTATCAATAAACGCACATAAAGAAAATGATACATTCAAAGTGCTTTATAAAATGAAGTTTTGATTGGGATATCCACCAAAAGTCTAATTCTTACCTACAAATACTGAAATGTTACTTACGAATACAGCATAATACATGACATGTGTAATGAAGTGTCGCTACCAATGGAAATTAATTGTCAAAAACTTTAAGCGGTACCCCAGGACACTATTATTACCCATATACGGATTCATTCAACAATTATTTATTATGTAAAATTGCTGATTAACTACTTGTATATCAAAATGAAGTGGTCAAAATCTTGCTAAAAGCATCAAAAATTTTTGATCTAAGGTAATAGCATTTATTCATTTGGACGTACCATCTGAAAGAGATCTAAAACTACCATTTTATTAATTCATTACCATAATAGCAAACTTTAAACCTCTAAACTCAATATAGATATTGTTAAATCGCTCATGTTACCTACGAATACCCGGGTTTGTTCACCTTTTCATTGTATAAAGCGTTAGGTGTATGCTTATAATTCCTAATATTCTTGAAAACATATATCCTACTCGTTCTTATACAATGTGTAAATTGATTCATACTCATTTGATAAATAAAATACAGAAACTGACCTAAACTTCATTTTCAAAAATAAACTAGCATAAATTGACTAAGATCATATTGATCGCGTTATAAAAATAAAAACAAATATTTTCTGGTTGAGCTAGCATTTTCCTGACACCCTGTGGTCTACATTACACGAAAAAGGCGTTAATGGGAATATTCCATTTGTTTTAGGTTGATAGTATTGCGATAGTGAAAGCATCCTAGTGGTATTCGTAGGTAACATTGGGTTTTGATATCACATTTACTATCACACGTCCTGGATTTATTTTTCAAGATTAGTAATGGCACTTTTGGTTCCTATAAGGCCAATATGTCATCAATCAATGGGCAAAAGGAAAACATTGTGGAGACATTTTTATTTCGGACTTTTATTTTTGGCCCGTGGACACTTTTGGTTGGATTCGACCATATACTGTGTGTATTCAGCATCGAAGTGGTTACGTAATTCTCTTGGTTACCGGATCACGCTACTTTGGTATGCCTTCGAGTGCCATATACTTTATGTGGTGATCATTTCGATCGTGGTTCATTACTCTAGCGCGTGATCCCGTTGACATAGTAACATTACGTAACTTCGATACTGAATTGTTCCCGGGTATTGTCAATACAGTCAAGCAAACAGGTATTATATTTTGAAAAGGCCGCTATAGTATATTCACAGGGGTGTCTTGAATGGCCAATCATATGGGACATAATCAAATTGCAGTGACTGCTACCTTTGTTACCACATGTCAGTCATCTTGTGATTATTGGACCATGTAAACCTGCAAAAAACGAGCCAAAGTGCAGGCCCTATGATTGGGGAACAAATTTTACTTTTGAATAGTAGGCAAATTTATTTTGGAAAAAGGTTCACATTTTGGAAATTAAGCAGCCCCATCTCCCAAATCAATCCTGGCTATATATAATACGGGCCTACTTAGAAATAACACAATGTGATCTCTGTTCAGGCAGTGTTTATTAAATCGTCATGATTTTTAAAATAAATTTAGACGATGTTTTTACTATCAGAACGTTCGCCAATGTCACGCATCTGCTACTGAATATTCTATTTACCAATTATTTCCTGTCCTTGACACTGTATTCATATTATACATGAAATAATTTAATCAAAATTCAAGTTACACACACTTTCACACAAACATGTATATAATTTGTTTAAACTAAACAATTGACAATAACGCAAATAAACAACTTTATAATAAAGTCTATATATGACCCAGCCCTATATATGCCTAATTATAACGTTTACTGCAACATAAATATCTAATGACGTCCCTGAACCAGTCTGTTGATCCCAACCATTCACCCTCATTATAAACATATTAAATCCACGCCCAAATCTTGCTGTGACGACTCGTCACATTATACAATAATACTCTTTAACTTCCTAAGATTAAAAGGTTAATCTATTTGATTGCGATGAGGGACAAGATTAAAGATTAGATTCAAAATTAAAATTGAAACCACTAGATTGAATTTTTATTCTTAATTTGGATTAGGCTTGGATTAACGTATATTTTAATCCAAGATTAATCCATGCTAAGATTTAAAACGTTAATCATATGGATTTGAATTTAAATTTATAAGATTACAAAATGGTAATCTAATTCAGATTATTTCAATTTTAATCTATTAGATTAAGAATGTGTAATCTAATCTTGGATTTGTCTCTCGTTGCAATCTAATGCTAGATTAACATTTTAATCATTATTAATCTTAGGGATTTAGAGGGTACATCTTATCGTTAGAAAACGTTATGGAATACTGTACTTTATTTATATTCGAATTATTTTGTAGCACATGAATTACACAGTACAAAGATGCAGTTAATTAAACCAATCTACCATTATTTAATTAATCATGTTAATCGTTGCGTATAAAACCTGTTTTAGTTACTAGTATACATATTTTATCAAATGTTAAACTAAGAAGACGAAAAATTGGAATGCGGAATTATTTTGTCTTAAGTACGACCCCAACTCCTGTACTCACCAGACTCATATCTACCACTGATACATCTATTTTATATAAACTGAGCTCAAAAAGAAACTTATAATTTTTTACAACTTGTAAATCACAAGGTTATATCTTAAAATACTGTCAATCAAAATGAACCAAAATTACACACAGGATTACCTTAATACTCTACTCAAAACACATGTCAGTAACCAAGCAGTTGTCCAACTGACACAACAGCAAAATGCACTGTCATGGGACAGCTTCCTGGACTTCCTTTACTTTCACAGCCCAACATTTGGCACCCAGGACAAAAAATCTGTGAGAATGCACACAAGATCCTTGCACAGATGATAAAACGGTGCTGCTTTCTGCTTTTCATACACTTTTTTCATGAAACAGGGCTGGGCTGTGAATGTGGTCCAGGAAGCTGCCCCATGTCAGTGCATTTTGCTGTTGTGTCAGTTGGATAACTGCTTGGTTACTGACACGTGTTAAGAGTAGATTATTGAAGTAAATCTGTGTGTAATTTTGGTTCAATTTGATGGACAGTATATGACCTTGTGAAAAATTATAAGTTTCTTTTTGAGCTCAGTTTAGATAAAGATTGCCCTTTTCATATTTTCCTTTTATTTAGCAGTGTTTAGAAAAGTGAGTAGCACATTGATCATGCACTGCAAAAACAATCTCTAGAGATTGAACCTCTTTTGTCCTCGATTTACTAGTATAAACATGTTTAAAACCTAAACATCAATATCAAATTTCAAAACATCATGTGTTTAATACCTAAACACACGGTATAAAATTCCTAAACATGTTTAGCAAGCATGTTTACAAATCAAGGACAAGATGGAGGCTAGAATAGTGTTTAATATCTATAGACACTGTTTTTGCAGTATAATGTGCACAGTATACAAACATTCACTAAAACATTAATCTATAAACTTAGCTAATTTTATTACATCGTTGCGTAAGAAACCTGTTTTAGGTTTAGCCAAAAATAATGTTCAACTAAAAAGGCGCAAAACCTGGAATTTACAGTGGCCGAACCCCTGTAATTATCATGCTCATGACTGATTTAGATCGAAAGACCACCTCTTTATGTCCTCCTTTATAGTATATAAAATCACTTTACCATTATACATATTACATTTTTATTACATCTTTGCTTATGAAACCTGTTTTTAGTTTTGCATTTGCCAAAATGTTAAACTAAAAAGGCGGAAAACATTAACTTACTGACTGTTTTAGGTATAAAGACCACCTTTCATGGGTTTTTTGCCCGGGTTTTTTGCTTTATTTTAGTCAAGTAGTATCACATTGATCGTGCACAGTACAAACATTCAGTAAAATAATATGTAAACTTAAACTACATCATACATTTCATTACATCGTTGCGTATGAAACCTGTTTTTAGTTATGCATTTACGAGATGTTAACTAAAAAGACGGAAACACTGAAATTCGGAATTATTTACATTCTTTGCGGCCCAACCTCTCCCAAGATAAAGAATTGGGATGCGGTATTATGAACATTTTGCCGCCCAAACACTGCGCACTATTTATTATAGGCGTACTTTTAATATTGCATGTTTTTAGATGGTGCTGTTTCGTCACCATTTCATATGCCTTCATTTAGTACATGTCAGCACCTACTCTCGATCCCGAAAAAATACAGAATTTATATATACAGAATTTTGTATGCTGTGACAATCAAGCCTAATTTTATAACCATGTCTAATATCCGATGCACCCTATTTTATAGTCAATTATAAATAAACTTAAAATAGTAAGATTAAGAGTAATATCTTAGCCTATACTCAAGATTATGAATGGATTGACAAACAAACAAAAAACATGAAAATTGCATGTTTTGCCCCACAAATAATTCCCAAATATACAAATTTTACTTTTGTTGGCAGTTAGTTAGGAGTATAAAGTTCGGGCTATATGTTTCATTTAAGAAAACAGAGTCAATGTTTTCTTAATCCCAACAAATTGGTGCTGTATTTGTTTTGGAATCGGAAATAAAACACGCGTTTGTTCTAAAACTGATCTTTTCAGAGCCACCATTTGCCCAAAATCAGTCCATTATTACAAGGTACTTGCACCTAATAGAATCTCAGCAAATGTAAATCTTTCTTTTGAAAATAGTCATTGGTGGTAATCATTGCACATTAATAAAATGTTACCTAAGCATGTCAAGTCACTGGTTCTATGAACCTCCACCCACATGGATCTAAACTAAACTAAATACTTGAGCATTCATAATAAACAATCTCTCCTGAACATTGTGAATAAAGATCCCGCATATTACTTTCTCAAATACATTGTAACTACGTCTTGATTAATTTAAAAAGCTTTTTTTTTTACAAAACGTAAGACTAGGCCTTGTATAAACAATACTATATGCAAACGAGACCTGCTCTTGCAAAACCAGGACGAACCAGGATAACTTTTATTGGATTTATCTCAAATACAGCTGTGGCGACTTTGTCCAGGTTTTGTGAAAGCAGGTCTCAATTTGTTTTACTTCTGCTGCTAACAATCATTGTTCCATTTTAAAAATGCAAGTAAATCTCTTTCAATTATTATCGACAAAATCGTTTTAAAACATGTTCAAAATACACACATGCATATGGCTGTCATCAAATGTAAGAATTATAGGGAAAAGAGCTTAAAAAAGGTTGGATTTAACATTTTTTTTTTTTATCAGACCAAATTTACCTGATATTTAGAGGGACAATCTGTCCCTGGTAGGGGTGAAATCAAAACTCGAGCTGCGGTCGACCACCGGTTCCGGGCGGTTCCGTCCGGCTGGAGCCCGATTCTATTGTTCTAAACAATGGAACCGCGAGTTTTGATTGCATCCCTTACCAAACAAGGTTTGTTAGGTTTTAGATTAAAATGATATTTACATATTTATAATAATTCAGTAGATGCAGAATTGCAGATAATATAGAGCTTGTGATTCCTAAATGTACGCATCATAAGTCCGCGCATCTATTCAAAATCCCGTCACATTAGAGTGCTTTGGAATAGATGCACGGGCTTATGATACGTACGTTTGGCTCTCGCCAGCTCTCTAATAACATATTGCACCTTCCACATTAATAATTATGGTCGGAATCTTATCCAATTATCAGTCCATCAAATCCATTGTCCAGGAGTTTATTTTTGTTTCCCTCTTTTGCCACCATTCCCATTGATTAACAGAGGCAAAACTTCTCCCGGCTGAAGCAAGGTCCTTTCCTGGCCGCCTCTCTTATTGTTTGGATGATCGGTATATTCCTGTTGAAGTAGCGGATCATTCATGCCTTCCATCTGGGGGCATTGCTCCCAAGCTGTGGATGGAAATGGTGTCCGTTTTCGCTCATGTCGTAGTCTTAGAGTCTGGAAAAACAAGAAAAGTACATGTAGGCCTATACCAATTAAAATTGCAGTGTGAAATACTGAAAATAGTTTAATTTAGTTTAATCTGCTATGAAACATGAATGATACTACCCGGTAAGTAATATCCATGTGACAGCTGACGTGTAATACAAATACATTTTATTGTTGTTAAAGGAAGTCTCCGGCAATCACGACATTATGCCTCGTATGTTAGAAAATAATCATCAAGCACGAATCACATGGTTTTATCTAAAACAAACTCATTTAATTGACCAAACATTAAAGAATAAAACAATCGTCTCTCAACAAGCGCTATTCAAAATTCCCGCGCCGAAATTGTTTGTGGCAATTTTTTTATGGTCAATAAGAGTTTCTTTAAAATAAAACCATGTGATTCGTGCTTGATAATAATTTATCTAACATACATAATGTTGTGATTGCCGGAGTCTTCCTTTAAGAAAACCATGGAATGTTAGTTTGACCCTGTTGTTTGAGTTTGTGTATGATCAGAAAAGATGTTCAGATCTTCTCTGGAATGAAATCTCTAGTCACCATCAATCTCTCATTGTGATCTTAAAGCCATAATGTGTGATATGCATAAAGAATATGTTCTTGTTTAAATGTTTGTTTTCACTGATCACATTATCCCCTTTTAATTTCGAGCCAAACAAATGAGGTATAACGAAGAAAATTGCGATTCATTTCAACGACTACAATGCGTGTACTACGCTCGCCGATCGTATTACATGTAACTGCACGGAGTGTGTACATACAAACTGACATCCACGGTACATGTTAGCAAGTACTCGATCGTTGAACTCTGAATAAAACCGGGTCGACCCGGTTTTAATACAAAAAGTTAAATTTTACTGTTACTAAAGCACTTCAGGCTTAGTCTTTTACGTGGTATTTTAGTATACCACTGGGCATTATAATTATGCACAAAGTAGAAATCCGAGTAAAATTGAGGGCGTCGCTGTGAAGCAAATCACACATTATGGCTTTAATGCTAATATCTAAAGCAAAATACCCCGGCAAAATACCACGTTTAATTCCATCTCTGCTATACATACGTATAATTGGAGCGTGTATAATTCGCCCAACATATCCAAGCGATTTATGATTGGCAGTATTTGCTTTGTTATTAGAAGTCGATGTTAAAATATTACCGTTGATATTCATAATATTGCTTCAAAGGGTGGAATACTGAAAATGGGACTCAATTAACCGAGGAATAAAAACAGACAATGTTTTCTTTTTTAAACTCAATTTCATGCTCTTGTTGATAGACAATTCGAATGTTTTAAAATCTTTTGTAATTGAAATAAAAGTGTTTTCTTTTTGACAGTAAGCATCAATGTATAAATTGCCCTTCGTGTTTTCTTAGGCTTGTCATTCCTTAGCTCTTGGTCAGCCATCTACGTGCTAAGGGATCAATAAACAACTGACCAGAGTAAATACACAACATTGACGTTTCTTACAGAACGCTAGAAACATAATCAACATTTTAAACCTCACTTCTCCCAAACGAAATTCAATCTTTTTGTGTTTTTCCCTGGTGAACGAGTACGCACATTATACATTAGTCATGATTACATTTTTGAATGCGGACGTGGTATGCTAGCGTGTGACGTCATTAAAATGTCACTTCAACCCAGTGGCGTAGATTTCTTTTTGACATGGGGGGGATGGTGTTGAAAAAAAGTCTTGAAGAATAGTGAATCCATGACCTTTTGGCGACAGAATAAGTTGATGTTATTTTGAAGCTAAACTGATGAAATATGGTGCAAAAGTGGAATAAATGCGCGCGAAGCGCGCGAAAATTTGCATTTTGGGGCTAAATGGGCAAATATGAGGTTAATTTGGTCAGAAACCTATATTCAGGCGTCAACATGGGGGGGGGGATGATTGTATGGAGCATCCCCTGGCAAAATATTGGGGGGATAAATCCCCCCCCCCCTCGGGATCTACGCCTATGCTTCAACCTCTTAAACCAATTGGCACGTGCACTCTTGAATCACACTGTGTGTGCCCACGTGAGAAAAATTAGTCTTGTAATACAGTGACATTATTGCACGTAACAATCAGCAAGGCGTGGAAGCAAGGTAGCCTTTCCTGTCTTTGGGTTTCTTCACAAACTTAACTTCGTAGATCGCAACAAGAACAGAAGACAACGTGTCACAATATTATATGATAATAATAATTGTTTTGGAGACAGGCTGTAGTTAGGTCAATAAACCCCGCAATAAACTAAATACATACCTGAATGATGGTCTTATTATAAAGAGCGCCCAAAATAATGAGTGCGATGAGAACCAATGAGATGAAAGTGACACAGGCAATTTCTATTGCCCTCTCATTACGATGTACAAATAAATCCATTTTGCGCATTGTCGGGGAGTCAAAGATAGACGATTCATTATCATCATGGTCATGTGAATGATACTCATCATGATCATCATGGTCATGTGCAGCCGTATCTACAAAAACAACATGGAGAAAGTATGTTATAATTTATTAGAATGATGAGGGACAAAGACAAGTATCGCATATTACAGTATTCAGATATTTATATTGTATTTTTATCTCACAACACACACCAATGACATGACAGAGAAGTAAATGAGAAATTAAGAATACAATTTAAAATACGCTTTCGTGATACTAGCATTCTCTTTTTATGACATTTTTCAGTAGATATCTACGAAAAAAGCTTATTCCCAAAATTTCAGTTGATTTCGATTTTGCGTTTGGGAGTTATGCATGATTATAGACTGCTCCATAGACAAATGTGTTGTAATTTCGTTCTGGTTCATGTATACCAGAACGAAATTCAAATTTCACGATATCTTTGCTAAACGAATTAATCTGCAAGAAATGTTTTGTACATAAACATTATATAGTCAGAGGTTTCCAGTGATATAAAAATCTCAATTTTTTTGAGAAATGGGGATGATGCTGTGGATCACGAAATGCCCTTTTAAACAATATATAGTCGAATTTGATTCAATTTTAGTCAAATTCGACTATGCCGTTAAAAATTGCTTATAATCCTCAACTATTAATATATTAGCTGTGTCGTATAATTTTTAATCAATTGCCGTATTGTGTCGTATAATTGTGTCGTATAATTTTTAATCAATTGCAAGTTAACTAATTCAACTTAATCGAAAAAGCAATATAGGATTTCTAATAATTCAAAAAAGGTTTAAAGACCTGTTTTGTCATATTAACAATCTATGAAATCGTTTTCAATTCAATGGTAAGTGGTAACACGTTGATATTTAAGTATTTTGCTTAATGTTTCGATTTATTGGTACACTGTAATTACATGATATTGAAAAGTTAATTTAAAGAAAATCATCTATCAACACATCTTTATCTTAAGAAAAGAAGTAATGATAATAATAATATCAAAATGATAAAACATGTGTTTCTCATCGTCATATTGTTTGAATCAAATCCGATCAATTAGCTTTTTAAATTATGTTTTATTTTACACACACACAAAAGAAACACAAATAGTGCAAAATAAAATCATACAAAAATAATGCATACGTGCATGTACACCAGCTGTTACCATGCACGTCGTTTGCGTTCAATATCATAATTATTGGTAAAAAAGAGAAGTGTAACGTTTAATGTGTCCTTCAGATCAATCGAAACAAAAATAACAGCAATTTTCCGTTTGTAGAGAATTGATATCAGTGTGCAATAATCATGATAATGAATGTTTTGCTGGAATTAAGTTGATTTGAGCTTGTTGTAGGGATTGCCCTCACTTGTCGTATTAATTTTTCTTTGAAATTGTGTATATTTTTGTTTCTTTGCACTTGATTGCATCATGATTGTTCTCTGTGTATGTCCCCAGCGCAATAAGGAAGTCCACTGAAATGAAGGAAAAAGATATAGGGGATATCTTAAAGGCCCATTCAGTGATTTGCTCGTCCGGAGTATCGTAAAAATCACCAAAATTCAGATTTTGGCACCTTTGTTAGTGTCATAGATCTGCCAACATAGCCTGCTGCATGGTGGTTAAAGCGAAAGCCATGTATAAAAGCCAAAATGAGATATTTTACATTAATCTGTAATTTATATACTTAAGTAGAAAAATTAACTACATGTATATATTTGAATGGGGTTTCAACTTTTGTCAATACTGCTGTTTTCCTAGTTTTTTGGCCAAATTTTTCATAGCAAAAATACCAAATTACAATTTTAATGACTAATCCTTCACTCTTAGGCAATCTATAGACATTTTTTTACACCTTCGATTGGATCACTGAATAGACCTTTAAGGTGGTACTACACCCCTTGATAAATATGCGACTATTTTTGCATTTTTCTCAAAAAATAATAACACACTGGTAACAAAAGTCATGTATATTATAGGGGAAAGGAATCCAGTTACTACACTGGAATTTCAAAACAAGTGGTACGTTATTTATGATAAGAAAAGAGGTAACGCTTGAATGCACCTATTTATTAACATATATAATGGACCACTTGTCTTGAATCACTGAAATTTCAGTGAAGTTATTGGATTCCTTGCCCCTATAATATACATATCTTTTGTTATCCGTATGTAGTTATTTTTTGAGAAAAATGCAAAATTAGTCACAAAATTTATCAGGGGGTGTAGTACCACCCTAACCCTAACCCCCTAAGGGCTTTTCGGCGACGGGAAGGGAAAGAAGGAAAGAATAAAGAGAGAAAAGAACCCGAGACCCCTCGCATGCCAAGCACTCGGTCGGCGACACTTTGCCACGGGTCTTGGGCTTCGCTGGCCAGCGAAACCGTGCCTATACGCTGGCGAAGTTACGCAATAATCGGATTAACTACCATAGCAATAGGTGAAAACTATTTTTGAATATACCGCGCTGCACTGATACTTTCACGCGGTACCTCTGCATTGAACCATATCATGCTGATCACTTGCACCTGTAAGATTAGTATCTTTGAAAAGACCAGTATTGTGTTCAACTCCTTGGTGTTCAATCTATAACTGCAGACATACACAGGTGATTAGTTCAACCTGCTTGTAGTGCAGCGCGATATGTTCAAAATTGTTTTCACCTATTGCTATGGTAGTTAATCCGATTTATTACGTAACTTCGCCAGCGTATATAATCACTTAGGGCGATTGCGTCATCACACCACGTGGGATGCATGCACGAACAGTGCAAAAAATCAAGTAGTATTTTGTAGTATTCAGGCGGGTTAGGGTTAAGGAATTGACTCTTATAAGATTTCTACGTACAGGGAGATCCGGGGTATGGTAAGACAACTGACAACATTAGGCATATCGCGGACGAATGATTGGTACTCAGACACATGGGGTGTAGGGGTGCGTCTGTGAGATACATGTGGGAGAGGGGACGGTTTATGTGCGTGTGCAGTGGGTGCATGTATGTTGTGGGTATATGTGTGGGGTGTGTTTGTTTTTGGGGGGCTGCGCGCGCGCAAGAGTATTAATATAGGCCTGTATATAAAATAGCCTCCACGCATGCAATTAATTACTTACCAAAGCTACCATCCTCAGGTTTTAAAACATCTCCCAGTGGTTTCTTAGCTACAGATCCTATCATTCCTTTCCAAAGAGGCGTTAAATTTTGAAATATATTGGCTTCTTCAGTTACATTCATACCGGTAGCGTTTCCTATCTCCTCGATCATGTCAACAAGTGCATAAAGGGGTCCTTCTGTAGAAGTGCGTGAACTCGGTGTCTTCTCAGTTCTAGCACTTGTCATGCTGATATTGGTGGTATGTAAAGATACATTGAATGAACAACCGACTTCATTCCTTGAAGGGTCTCTTGCAATGTAACTAACTTCAGTAGTCCCAAGCTGGAAGACGTCACCAGGCTCATGTGAGGAAATCAACGAGACTTGTTCTGAATTGTCAAAGGCACCCGGAGAGGGCCAGACTACGGACGTGTTGAATTGGCCTGGAGGAACGCCAATTGAGATGGTATCAGGGCATACAATGAACGGTGGAGTGATATCTGCATTGGTGAAAATATAGCAAAGTAAATATAAACAAACTGGTTTTGTGAAATGTAACAAACAGTCTTGTATATACCCTACTGTTGCAGAAGCAGCATGAATTGAAAATATGACAAATTTGTGGTCATATACTGTTTGTAGGAGTAGTTTAAAAAGTGGAAGATAAGCATTAAATAATTCTCATATTTTTTTCAAATGCAAAATTGATGAAATTCCATTCAATTGCCTAAAAATATCCAAATCTTAATCACTTGCAATGAAATCTTATCACTCGCAGAATACCGTAGAAACCCGTCTATAAGGAATAGAAGCGACTGTGATGATAGCATATTTCACGCTAGCGCCCTCCACAATATTATATCATTATGGAATTTGAGCAAATCATTTACCGACACAAGCAGGTATACAATGTATTATTTTATCTTTATTTCGCATCTCACGAGCATAGCTCACTTGGCAAGGCATAAGACTTTGGTTCTTTAGATCGGAAGATGGTGAGTTCGAGACTCGTCACGGTCACACAAACTTTTATAACCAAAATATTGTTCAAACTTTTCATTTATACATTCTTGCATTTTCTAAAGACTCCTTTCGTGATCATTTTTTTTACATATTTAGTTTAATTTATTCTATTGTTTTTCTTTTATTGTTTCTTTTCTTTGTCTTTTTTTCTTGTTTAATTTTATTTTTCTTTATTTTCTTTGATTCATATAATATTGGCAGGATAAGGAGAGGAGGAACTAAAGACCCATTCAGTGATTTGCTCATCCGGACGATCGTAAAAATCATCAAAATTCACCTTTGTCATTGTCATAGAAGTGGTAACATAGCCTGCTAGTGGTTCAGCAGAAAACCGTGTGACACATAATATACATTTGGCTACATTTTATTATACGATAAATACGAATTTATTAAACATGGTAACAAATATTCTCTAGCAGATCGGTTATACCAGAGAAGATGATAAAAGAGGAGGTCGCTCGCTGCCCACATCAAATAAATAATGTGTGCATCCGCCTATTGATGGAAACAATGATCTAATCCGATTGATCAACTAATACGATAAGTGGCTTTGCGAGTCACGACTGTCTAGCTCTAAACGACGCATGCCCGGATATCAATTTGTTACGTCAGTTGACCGCGAAATATAATTTCTGTATTGTTTGGCATGACTGGCTGCTAAGTTTGACCCGAGATCCCTGTGAAAAAGACCCGCATTTTGGATCCAAATAGCATTTTTGGACACGTTTGGACACAAAACGGGAGTATATGGAGAAACTGACACGAGTTTGAATTACTGATTACACTGGTTTTATGTTTCCGTAAACTGCCGCAAATATTCAAATAGTTATCATTTAAATTTCTTTTCCTTTGACCTTATATTAATTTGACTGGAAAATTAATTATGCTTGACTTTCCATAACTTAACAATTTTTTTTGATTTTTTTAATGGGAGTTGCAATATATATAATGCTTCTTCACTCGTTTAAAAATCATGGTCACCCTGGTTAGTATTATTTTTTTAAACAAAAAAAGCATGATTTGACTGCAAAATTGGGACTTTAACGATGTACTTCCGTGTGTGGAATATTTTCTCCACTGGAGAGAACTACCAAATCAGACGAGCGTGTGGCGGATGAACAGATTACCACAAAGGAAGTTTCAAGTGGTGTTTTAAGTACCCCAAACAAAGAAAAGTGAATAGAGGTTAACTGTGGGTAATCGGATTATATGTTCGAGCGATCTCCTCTTTTCTCATCTTCTCTGGTTATACGATGGAACTGGTAGGCATAGGCCTATTATAAATTCGGGATATTAAATATCTTCCTGACGAGACAGATCTGCGCATGTGGTCAAAGACGATTCCTTACTAGCCACAGACCGTCCGCTGGAATTAGTTGAATCGCTATGGCTGTTGGTCGGACCTCTCATCTCTCCACATCGATTGTGACCTATCCCCGACATTGCCCTTATGAACTCACATCCTCCTGTTTTATTTCAATACGCTGGCGAAGTTACGTAATAATCGGATTAACTACCATAGCAATAGGTGAAAACAATTTTGAATATACCGCGTTATACACTGATACGTTCAGGCGGTACCTCTTCATTGAACCATATCATGCTGCTCCTGTAAGATCTTTGAAAAGACCAGTATTGTATTCAATCTATGATTGCAGACATACACAGTACAGGTGATGAGTGTAACCTGCTTGTAGCGCAGCGCGATATGTTCAAAATTGTTTTCACCTATTGCTATGGTAATTAATCCGATTAATTACGCAACTTCACCAGCGTATAATGGCCGAATAAATTCTGACCATCACTTGGCTTGTTGGATTCGTCTATACTACAATTCGCTGTCGAAGTGACGTAATAATCGCAATAACTACCATCAAGCAGATTGCACTAATCACCCGCGTATGTCACCAAACATAGATTGAATACCACTCTTTCATAAATACTAATCTTACATGGCGAGTGATTAGCATTTCTTTGACAACTATGGTTTAATGCATAGGTGCCACGTGAACGATGAAGTGCAGGGCTATATATTCGAAATTGTATTCATCAATTGCTATGGTAGTTAATCCGATTAATTACGTCACATCGACAACGAATAGCCTATAGTATGGGTTCAAGTGGAACAAAAAATAGTGTATGTCCATTGCTAGCTATGGTAATTAATCATGTTAGTGTTTACATCACTACTTCGGTGAAGACAAGAGAAGTGTGCCTTCTCTACCAACGCCTGTGATATAACAGGTGCAAGCGAAACAAAATTGAATGACCAGAATAGTTTCCTTTGTCAGATGAATTGATTGAAGTTTTGATGACACTCTATTCTTGATGGGACAATAGATTCAAATATTGAATAATTATTATTCCTCATCTATTTTTTTTTATTGAAAAACTGCAATTGTGGCAACAGAACAATATTTATTTTGATTTCATTTCAAGTAGAAACAAAATCGTGCTTAAGCCAAAAACGCACCCTACCTCAAGAATTGGGATGGCACAAAGGTGCAACATAGGTTTTTATTGCAAAGACGAGGACAGACAAGTAGTTACAACACATCTGTCTAACCGTGGGTTTCGCTATTATTTAGAATAAATGCTTTTACTAGTTTCTATAAAACCACAAAATAACTAAAAAAAACTATAAAAAAACTATTAAAAAAAAAAAAAAAACGCACCTAAAATTAAAAGTAGAAAGGTAGATTTGAAGAAAGATAAAAAGAACATGTCAAAAAGTTAAATTAAACGAGAATGAAAAAACGGAACTGGTGCCCGGACCATGCTCTCTTCAGCATGTCTTCAGTTCCAAAGTCTGACGCTCTATCAATTGAGCTATACGATCCTGATATACGAAACAGTCGTTATTATGTCAATACAATTGATTGGTGTTACAACATACTTAGATGGAATGCATAGCCACCCAGTGCCAGTATATATTTGCTCAAACTCCAAGTACAACAAGCAACCAATTTTATTGAGGGCGTTTCTTAGGTATATCCTTGTAGACGGGGTTTTACGGTATACAAGTATATAATACTTTCTACATTTGATTTTTTTTCTGATTAACAAGTCACTGAACAGCTTTGAAATAGGTCTATACGATTAAAAATAATCGAACCTTGTGTAAACAAATGTGAAAACAATTCTATTTTAAATAATTTCTTTATAGTATGCCTCTTTGTTGATTAAAACTGGATTTGCTTAATACAACGGGTCACAATACCTCATTATTCATTCAGTATAAATCAGTAAAAAGCCAACAATATATAGTACAGGCTGTATCAAAATGATTGATACCCATCAGTTTCCGGTGATTAATAATTATGGACACGACTGCCAAATCAAAATGCAACATAACATCCACATAATTGGTTGATCATTAATGCCATAAACAGTCATATAACAATAAATCACATGATCCTTTCAAGACGACCCTATCATAGCATAGCATAATGCATGTTGTAGGCCTACTTTGAAAGAGCAGGCTTTCCCCGCAAACTTTTCGTTAACCATCCGAACTGATCGGTACCAATTATTTTGATACAACCTGTATACACAATAGTTACCAATCGAGTCAGCTTTTAAATTCTATTTATTAATTTTACTCTTAAGGGGGTACTACACCCCTGTGGTGGTAAATTTGTGACTATTTTTGCATTTTTCTCAAAAAATAATAACACACCGGTAACAAAATTTATGTATATTATTGGGGCAAGGAATCCAATTACTACACTGAAATTTCGGTGACTCAAGACAAGCGGTTCAGTATATATGATAGGAAATGAGGTACATCCTAGCGGTACCTCTTTTCTTATCATAAATAACAAACCGCTTGTCTTGAGTTACTGAAATTCCAGTGTAGTAATTGGATTCCTTGCCCTATAATATACATAACTTTTGTTACCACTGTGTTATTAGTTTTGAGAAAATGCAAAATAGACGCTAAATTTATCGAGGGTGTAGTACCCCTTAAATCACATGAAAACATATTTTCCTATTATGAACAGCTGTTGGTAGGTCATGTCTAATTATCCACGTTGTCGGAGCTTACGAGTAAATATTCGATTTGTGTCAAATAAAGTAATTAAACAACTTAAGCATTCGATATGTTCACAACAGCCTGTTGTTTTTATATCGATTAGTCTATCTATGCAACTGTACTTATTTGGCAAATTTATTTTTACAAAGACAATGATGTCAAACCAAATATAGACCTACAAATTTATATCAGATCGGGTGAGCTACATGTGTTGTAGAACACTGATTAATAAACATTTGACAGCATAATTATTAAAAATTATAATTATTAGAGTTTGTTCATATTAGAAAATATTTGGCCAAAAATGTTTGCAAAAATAGTTTACAATGACATTTCGAAAACATTTAAAAAATATTGTTGTAGTGTGTTTTCATACAAAACGTTTTAAACGATTTCATGACCTTTATATAACCCGACATTTTAATGTTATTAAAACGTTTTTACCTAAACAAAACCCAAAATATAACTTATTTAAAACGTTTTTAAAACGTTTTTGTGTTTGCTGGGTTGTTCTTATTAGAGTATTAGAGTTAAAAATGTTAAAAACTATAAATACGGGCCATTCCAAGAGGATCCTACATGCTGCATTGGGAAGAAGCGAGCTTTTCAATAAACTAATGGGTTCCACTTGATACAGCCTGTATGAAATGTATGCAAAACCATAGATTTAAAATCTATGGCAAAACATAATCTAAAATGTAAGACGTGACTGCAGGGGCTATTTTAACGTTCGTGCAGCGAGATTAAAAATCCGTGCAGTGATAATTAAAGATCCGTGCTTGAAATATGCAGTTGAGATGTTTAGTAGAGCCTTTGTTATTATTACTTTCAGGGATAGCGATCACTGGGTTTAGCATTTCTCTGTATATCGATATAGCCAAGGTCTATGATATAGCGCGGTTTCTGGATTGCCACGGTCTATTCTCAGCATACGTTGTTTGCTCTAAGAATTCATCAAGTCAAGAGTTTGTCTGTTCTCATCTTCTCTGGTCAAACTAATATCATGAATAGTGGAAAGGCTCGTTAAGGGGGGGATTAAATATATTTTACTTTATATTTATCTGAATTAATTCCAGTTCACTGCACATCTAACAGCACAGGTAACTAAAAAATCGAATATACATTTTACTTTTGTTACACTACAGATCATAAAAGCTTTTATGAAAAGCAAGTACTCCAAGAAAATTATGGAAATTAAGTCCAGTTCAAAGAACATCTTACGACTATTAAAAATACCGTATCAATTTTGCTACACTACAGATAAAAGCTTTTAGAATTTTATTCCGTCTATACTGTGCAAAGTACAAAAACCATAAGTTTGACCTTACAATGTATCTGAAATTCAGTTCAGTTCAGAGCACATCTTACGGCGCTATAAAAATAATTAAGTATAATAACAATAATATTTCTGGGAATTTCCGCTATTTTTACTTTTTTGGTTACCCTACATGCAAATAAGCTTTTAGAGTTTGGTTCCTTCCTTAGTGAAAATACAATCCACCACCACCCACCACCACAACCAAGAAAGCTGACTACTTCCGTGGCTAGATTGCATGTTTGTACGGATACAAAGAAGTGTCAATTTTGGCTTCTGGTCTGGACACCGGTACATTATTTTGTTTAGAGCACTAATAGTGCGAAAATGGTGCTCCAAAACATTTTTTAACGATTTACACATTTTGGTAATCCTGATGAAGCCCCCCCCCCCCTCCGACTGGGCCAGATCTGCGTTTTGATAACAACAGAGACAGATATGTGTCCGGAAACTTTCTATTTACCGGCGTGCAGTGACTTTTCCTCCCTATAATAGCACCTGACGTGCCTATTGAAGCCAATTTTGAGACATGTCTGGAGTTTATGTCTTCTACCATGACAATTCTTTGCTGAAGACGTATCTCAGATGTGTCTCAATTGGCCTATTTATTTTTATTTACAGTGTAGTTTTGGATAGTAAACCCTAGTTGAGTGCATAGAATACACACTTTCATGTTCACTGTCTTGTGTGTTTTATTTTGCTTTATTTCTTGAAAAGTTGGAAAAAAAAGACAAAAAATAAATAAAATAAAATAAATGGGAACAAACAAATTACATGAATTACAAACAAAAACATACGTACCCAATACCATGATTTGGAAAGAGCACACTGCTCTATCTATGACAGAAGTAGCCGTGAAATTCAATGCTGTGTAGGTGACAGTAGTATTACCAATAGGGAATAGCTCCCCCGGGTTATGGTCGTGGGATATAGCAATATTGGTACCCTTTCCATCGGTCTCCGGGGGATCCCATACTACTCGAGTTCGGGCACTATTACTCGGCACAATAGCTGTCTCAGTAGGAGGACACGTTTCGAATGTTAACCCTGAAAATGAAACAATGATACACAGTAATTACAAACTTAATAATTTTAATTTGGCTGTGTTTATTTTGAAAAAGTGTCGTAATTACGACATTAAATCCCTCGTACAGCTCCACGTGAAACGGCCAAGATGTAAAGTACGTTTATTTTTTTAAATTTCACCTCATCATTTCAGCGTAAAATGATCAGAAAACTTTCCTGGCGGATAATACTTATATTATTTCAACGTTTCTGGTAAATATTAACAACATTAAGGGGGTACTACACCCCTAGCCAATTTTTTGCTTATTTTTGCGTTTTTCTCAAAAATTATAGCGCATTGGTGACAAAAGATATGTATATT
Organism: Amphiura filiformis; assembly: GCF_039555335.1. Taxonomy (NCBI): domain Eukaryota; kingdom Metazoa; phylum Echinodermata; class Ophiuroidea; order Amphilepidida; family Amphiuridae; genus Amphiura; species Amphiura filiformis. The sequence goes on along the minus strand of NC_092631.1, from coordinate 51,839,077 downwards.
ATAGGGGCAAGGACTACAACTACTGCACTGAAAATTCAGCAACTCAAGGCAAGTAGTTATTGATTTATTGATCAAATATTGGTTTTCCTCATTTTTGACTGTAACTCCACAACTGTTGTCTGTGCTGAAATAAAATTTCCAGTGCAGTAGTTGTAGTCCTTGCCCCTATAATATACATATCTTACTTGTCACTAATGCTCTATAATTTTTGAGAAAAATGCAAAAATAGGCACAAAATTGGACAGGGGTGTAGTACCCCCTTAAAGGTGGACAGAAATCGATGATGGCTTTAACAAGAATCTTTTATTTCGGTTATTTTCCTATTAAAATCAACTCACACCTATGTAGTTATGTTTGCATATATAAACCATTCCTATTATTGACACTTTCCTGCCGATGATGGGGTTAACATCGATATCACATATTGTAAAATAACGAAAGCGAGGCCAAGAAGGGTATCATGTAAATATAAAATAAGCCCGTATATTGTGGTTTTAATGTATTGGTTTTCATTGTACTTCATGTTTTCTTTTTATTTTCTTTTTTCCCCCTTAAGGGGTATGAACGTTTGGACAGTATTTATTGTGGGACATTAGAGCACATCAGACATATCGAATTGCATTCTGAATACGAAGAATGTCATTCTGATATCAAATAATTTTGATTTTTGATACACATTTTATGGCAAATCATTAAAATTGATATTTTTGATATGTAACAGTACTTGATGTAAACTTTATAAATCTGATGATTTATACTTAAAGTGTATGTAGGTGGGATGAAAAGCCGACGATCAATTGAAAATTTTGACCTTTCGTATTGAAGATATGGATTTTTTCCCAAAACACCAAAAAAAATTAGGTCTTTTTGGGAAAAAATCCATATCTTCAATATGAAAGGTCAAAATTTTCAATTGACCGTCGGCTTTTCCTCCCTGCTACATACACTTTAAGAATATCTCATTAGATTTATATAATTTACTTCGAGGACTGTTATATATCAACAATTTGAAAAATATCAAATTTTTATAATTTGTCATAAAATTTGTATTATATTGTGATTTTCAAAAATGAAAATTATTTGATATCAGAAAGACATGCTTCGTATTCAAATGCAATTCGATAGGTCTGAGGTGCTCTCATGTCCCACAAAAATACTGTCGAAATGCAATAAACGCTCATTCTAGATCCCTTAAATTGCTTTTCTATTGCGCCTTGAACATCTTGTTTGATGGTATGTGCGTTATAAATCCGTTAAGTTAAGTTAAGTTAAGTTAAGTTAAGTTAAGTTAAGTTAACTTAAGTTAAGTTATTATATCGATATTCACTCCATCAACGGCCTGTAACAAAAAGGTCTTTAAATTCTGAAACGTCATATTCATGAACGAAACAAGTATGACGAATGTAGGTTTTGAGTTTTGAAAACCATAATGCTATACAGTGCCAAGCATTTTATTATATATTCATTGCCACTCCCAATATTATTATTCTATAATAAATATTTTATTTCCCAATCATGTTTGTATGCATTATTTTCACCAACAAATGCATTTTGTTGACTGTTTCGTCAATATTAATCATACTAAGTGCAACATTGTTCCGATATATATCACCAATGAATTTAGTGATGCATCCCATTTTATTATTGTATTTCCTTGTTTGTATGCTTGGGTTTTTCAACACGAGTCCCCGTAAGAGTTAAAATTACATATTACATAATTTATGTTAAATGTATTTTCTGTCTCCGAGTTAAAATCTCGATTTTAAAATCCACGAAATTATCCAACATGGATAAGTGTGTACAGTTTACCTAAGAATCCAGAGATATTCATAAATCACTTTCGTCGAAAAATACAAAACATTAGAACACATTAATACTTACCAGTAACCGCGGAAAGAAAGATCAAGCAAATACAAAGTTTATCTACCACAGAAGTACAAAAGTTGTCCGCAGGATACATGTTTTATTCCGTTTTTCACGAGGAAGAACGTCGAAGTAATTTTCTATTAAATGCGCATTTAATACGTGTTAAGATCATCTGTTACAAAACGTGTATTATACAGGGTGCATGCTAATGATAAAATGAAATAATTAAAATCTAAATAAATCATTTGGTAATCAATATTGTAACATGTGGTGAGTGTTTTAGCAGCAGCGTAAACGGTGTTTCTAAATCCGTGTTATTTAATTGCAAGCTTTTAGATGAAAGAAATTTCATCAGCAAGGTGAACGTGTATATTTTGAAGAAGTTGCATGTGCTTGATTTATATTGAAAATAAATGGATGAAAAATTACATTGGAAGAACATAAACAAAAATATCAAAATGCAAAAGTTCTCCCCCCCCCCCTAAATTTCGCGAACCATCCAGCACTCCGTGAATCATGTTCATGCTGGTTTTGAAATCAATACGAGATGGCAACAGGTGTAGACTGCAAAATTCATCACCATATTTATGTGTGTGCATTTGTTTGTGGGGTGGGGGTATGGGTGGGGATATTGGTGGGGTGTATAATGGGGGTATGGTTATGTGTAACATGTATTATGTGCACTAGTATGTGTGTATTCGTTTGTAAGTCAATTTGTTCCCAGGCTGACCGTGAATTATAACGTTACTTCGTTTTATCCACAATTATGTCTCTCTGTGAGCTTCTGTGCGACACTAGCATGTATCAGCTTTTGGTTTGGCGATTGCGAGAATAGCTGCGAAAGCCTCCAATGCTGCCATTATGAAGAATCCAATGTGATAGCTCCCAGTGATATCATAGATTGAGCCTGTATTAAGGAAAATGGTACATGAATAAAGTTACAGGTGTACAAACTACCAAAGCGTTATATTTTTGTCATAATTATGGTCGGGAGAAAGAAACATAGTTAATATTCGTTTATGCGTAGGCTACTCTCTAAATTCTAAAGAGTGAAAAAGTCAATCAATCCTCCTTGGAGTGACTCTTCGGGTCAATCGAAAAGATTGATATTTCAATCTACCAAGAGTGAAAATCACATATTTTCCTCCATACGAGTAATGGAAATTTCAATCTTTTTAGAGTGAAATTTTCAATCTTTTCACAGAGTGTTCCCTCAGCACAATCTCTCTCGATTGAAGTGTGTTTAAATTTAATAAACATAAATAAACTTCAATCGAGAGAGATTGTGCTGAAGGAACACTCTGTGAAAAGATTGAAAATTTCACTCTAAAAAGATTGAAATTTCACTCTTTGCAAAGTGAAAATTTTACTCGTATGGAGGAAAATATGTGATTTTCACTCTTGGTAGATTGAAATATCAATCTTTTCGATTGACCCAAAGAGTCACTCCGAGGAGGATTGACTTTTCACTCTTTAGAATTTAGAGAGTATATGGTACCGATCCCTTCTAGAGTCAATATGATCGAAAGGCCCTAGATGTCACTTGATCGATAACGCATAGTATCCTTAAAAAACAAATTATTTTAGAATATCTCCTGAAATTCAGTGTTACTAGTACCTTAGAATATCTATACTGATATTTTCCGTTATTTTAGAGAATGTTGTGATTTTTTTTCTATATTCTAAGGTTTTATTAAAATGTAGGCTAGCTGTACTCACTACTCCCGTGGAGGCAATACGAAAGTCGATGACTATTGACCTCAATGGCGTATACAAGCGTGAGAGGTCAATTACCAGGCTATTGTCAGTAGCCTTAGTCATGTCCCTCGGCTCATTATGCGTCTCAAAGGTCGGAACAAAATGGCCATGCGTGGCTGTGGATTCAACCTACCATGGCGATTTCTGCCATGAAGATATCGGGGCGATGACACTGTGCGATGTCTGCATGAGTCGTTTACTAATTAAAATAGATTCCCTAAGTGTAAGAAAACAGGCTCCTCATTACCAAATTGCCGCGCGCTGATTGGTTGATAATCATGGCGTCATTAAAGCTATGCAGCTAGACATAATATCGCGGTGTAAATTATCTTAACTTTCTTGGAGGTTTGTTATATTATATCACCGTCGTTCCTTTATCGTTTCTCACTTACCTACAATTGGCCCTGCAACAAGCGTCCCGATTCCGTAAGATGTATGTAATAACCCAGTGGCTTCAGCGAAGTCTTCTCCTTCATCAGCAACAACGAATTTGATCATTACCATTGCGACAGGAACTGGAGTTCCAAGAAACAAGCCAGCAAAAAACGAAAGTGTTGCAAACAGCCAATATGCGTTCACAAACGGATAAAGAAAAATACTTGCTGCTCCACCTATTGAGAGCATCATAAATTGAAGTCGATGTGAGTTCAAAGTTTGATCGGGAAAAGCAAACATAATTATTCGTCCAACTAAGGTACCGACCCCTCCTAGAGTCGACATAAACGACGCTTGTTGCGCAGGAAAACCTAAACCGATGGTATATGGAACTAAAAATATGATCCAACCCGCAAGGGATATATTCCAAAGAAGAAAAGCTAAATAATAAGCGAATAAAACGGGTCTTTTTCTCATGGCGGAAACCCCAAACCATGAAAGAATGGTATTCAATATTGCTTCAATGTGTCCCGAAGTCGCTAAACTAGTATCATTGCGATCGCTGTCTAATTGTTCATAGTTCTTTCTCGATGTCGGCCTGGATGTCAATGTTTCATCAGGTGGTTTTAAGAGAGCTCCTCCAACACAGAGATTGAATGACAATGCTCCAAGAAGTATCAAAGCCATTTGAGTACCGTACGTCTGGATAAAGAATTCGGACAGTGGTGGAAGTATCATCATGCCGACTGCTCCGCCGGTAAAAGTTATCGACGAATATAGTGTAAAATTTACATTGAAGTATTGCCTGCCAATTTTAATGTATGCTACCATGGGTACACCCAGTCCTAAACCTATTGGAAACAGTGAGATATGGGGAAAATAAGATTAAAAGACATTTTTCAGGAGAATTGGTCGATAAAACATGAGAATGTAATACTCCGATTGTCATCCGATCAATTGACCTCATACATTTTTATTTCATTCTCTGTTTTAATCACCAAAGAAATGTACACTAACGTCCCAAATATCTCTGGCAGTTTCAACCTCTGTATTTCTTCAAGGGTTGTGACCCGATCGACTGGCTCATTCTCATTTTCGGCATTAAAACTGAGATTTTGGTATCAAAAGAAAGCTCACATTTTTCTCAATATCCCAGTATAATTTGACGTCTTGGGTATGTTTATCTATTCAATCGCGCTTTACAGTATTGCATATGGACAATAGAAATTAAATCATTAAACGAATAAAATATTTACTGCGGTGCAGATTTCCTATGCGTTTTTTAAGTGAAATTTACTGTAATACCTCAAACATAACATTGAATTGACCATCGTTAAAATAGAAGAACAGCGGTCTTCCTGTCATTAAATCAGTTTTCTGGATCAAATCTGAGTCAGGTAATTTCATTTTGAAAAATTAAGTCTTGAGCCATGACCCGTTACAAATCTGAAACTAAGATACCAAAAACACCACCATCACCAACAACCACATTGTCTCACCATAACATTACTATAGTTCAGTGTAATTTATTTTTTCCATCAAGTCATGCAAAATAACAATAATATGCATATAATGGAGGGATGGTCAAAAGAGAGCACAGCTTGAAAATATTTGGCCACCCTAGAACAATGAAAAATTGTACGGAGTGCAAAGAGACGAAGGATACGAGACAAAGAAACAGACATGGTGAAAACAACGAGAAGACAGGACCAGGACAAGTGAGACAGACGACGTACGTATGTTGGCATAGACGAAGGAAATATGAATCAAGGCTAATACACATTGAAAAGTATAGAATAATAATTATTACAATAAACTTTTATACAACAAGAGATTACTGAATCAGTTGATAACAAATTAATCTTTTAAGGGCTGCGGTATGAACGTTTGGACAGTATTTATTGTGGGACATTAGAGCACATCAGACATATCGAATTGCATTCTGAATACGAAGAATGGCCTTCTGATATCAAATAATTTTGATTTTTTGAAATTCGCAATTTAATACACATTTTATGGCAAATCATTAAAATTGATATTTTGATATTTAACAGTACTTGAAGTAAACATTATAAATCTGATGATTTATACTTAAAGTGTATGTAGGTGGGATGAAAAGCCGACGATCAATTGAAAATTTTGACCTTTCGTATTGAAGATATGGATTTTTTCCCAAAACACCAAAAAAAAAATAAGGTCTTTTTGGGAAAAAAATCCATATCTTCAATATGAAAGGTCAAAATTTTCATTGACCGTCGGCTTTTCCTCCTGCTACATACACTTTAAGAATATATCATTAGATTTATATAATTTACTTCGAGGACTGTTATATATCAAAAATTTGAAAAATATCAAATTTGTCATAAAATTTGAATTATATTGTGATTTTCAAAAAATGAAAATTATTTGATATCAGAAAGACATGCTTCTTATTCAGAATGCAATTCGATAGGTCTGAGGTGCTCTCATGTCCCACAAAAAATACTGTCGAAACGCAATAAACGCTCATTTTAGATCCCTTAAAGTGACTTAAATTACTTACTCAGAAGGGTCATTGAAAGAGCAAGTGTAATTCCTGACGTTGAGAAAGCTGAACAGATATATCCGAGGCCTGTTAAAATCCCGCTAACCATTGCCAAAACCCTGGCGCTTACCACATTAGCTAGTCTAGATTGCACAGGACCTGTCAGAAGGGATTATAACGATAATTCCAACAGTAATTTTATTTCGACATCCAAATTATCAATAGAAGGGGTGGGTGTAATATGGTCCTAACCCTCCAAAATTATTGTACGAGGGTTATTCAAAAAGTTCTACCTCCGTCGTCATATCTCTGTTACCTTACGTGTCAAGAAGTTGAAGTTACACATGATTATACTCTTAAATCTTGGCCACAAAAATACAGTCATTTGATTAAAATGTGATTTTTGGTTGTTAAAGATGTGTTGGTCAAACCGAATACAGATTTGGTATGTCGGAAACGGTCTGAAAAGAAAGTCTTTTTTTTATTAAAGAGGTTACCCACATCTATATATTTGTTCAAATAATTGAATCAATATCTAACATGTCTAATGCTTGCAGATAGTACAGTTTTACTGGGTATCGTGTCCTTTGCACAACAAACCCGATACATGTTCAGAATTGTTCATTGACCCTTTTCTGGAGGTTGTTTATTTCGATGGGGGTAAGCACTTGCTGGTTCAAGTCGTATTAATTGGTTCATAAGTTAAAAACAAATCAATCGTATGCACAGTTTTTGTATTTGTAAGTAAATATAGAAGGTTTTAACAAATTGTTCTTCTCGTTCCACATCAAGACGCATCCATTGCTTAAAATAAGGACGTAATTACGAATTACCATTAAACGTGGTCTAGTCAAAATCTAGCAAATTTCACTAAAATGTGTGTGTCTATTGAGCCCTTCAATGTTTCCTATTTATATAAAACATGTTTTATTTTGTTTTGAAGTCGCAAGGCATGTCAGGGAGCTCAAATAGGAACAAAATATTTATCCTGAGTAAGCAGTTGGACAACCGCATCTTAAAACCTTTTTTATGGGGATTATCCAAAGCTACAGTATGATGCTTACTAAACTTTTGGATACAGTTTTTAACCGTTTCCGGCGTACCGAATCCGTATTTGCTTTATACCAACATATAACATAGAAATCACATCTTTTATTATTTCACATTATTATTTCATTTGACACAACCTGGGGACGTTTAATTTCCACCCCTGGTGTACTTTATTGAATTCTCTTTTCTTTTTTCTCTTTCATTTGACACCACCTAGGGTCACACTTCTGTTTTGCTTTCGAGATATTTAATGGTAAAAAATATCAACATGAATACTCACCCGGGTCTTTTACAGTTATAAGGAGTGTCACTCCTCGCCCTATGTAGGGAAAATATTCTTTGCTCTTCGTTTCTCTTTCATTTGATATCACCAAAGGGGTCATGTCATATCTTGTTCAGTTTTCAAGATATGACCCAGGTCTTTAAATGCGGAATGTTACCCTTCCACCTTGTTATGTTTTATTAATTTTCTTAATAGTAAGAACAAATATTAACATTTCTACTTTAAATTGATAATCACAATTAAAATGCCTTGCGGCAATGTTTCTTTATGGTGTTCATCACACAAATACAAAACTTTGTAAAATAATTATAAGTGTGTGCTCTATCTTACCTATAAGAAATCGAAGCGCCCCACAAAAACTGACAATACTGCCGACCGCCCCAACTCCGATACTTAGCTGCTCTTCAAATTGTGGCACGAATACGCCGAGAGCTTTGAAACTTCCCAAATGAAAGAATGTGAAGAGAAAACTGCTTGCTATAACGATCCATCCCCGGACGCTTTTAAGTTCTGAGTGCTAAATCATAAGAGATGGTGGAATTAATTATGGGCAGTAAATAAATTTGTTGCCAGTGAGTGTTAGCCGTGGCGAACCAAGGGGGTGCAGTCAGAGTGGCCCTTCCCCACGAGTCATACCGGACAGGCCGACACCCCGAATACTCGACTACCATAACTTAATTAAAGGCCCATTCAGTGATCTCGGCAAACGTGTATTAATTGTTTTGGCAAAAAAACGAGTAAAACAGCAGTATTGACAAATTGTAGCCCGATTCAAACAAATGTAGCTAATTTCTATACTGAAGTAGAGAAATTATATTCATGTATTATATTCTGTTTTGAATTTAATAATCGGCTTTCGGTTTTACCATCCATCCCAACAAACACAAAAACGTTTTAAATAAGTTCTATTTTGGCTTTTTGTTTAGGTAAAAATGTTTTGATAACATTAAAATGTCAGGTTATATAAAGGTCATGAAAATATTTTAAAACGTTTTGTATGAAAACACACTACAACAATGTTTTCAAAATGTTATTGTAAATTATTTTTGCACCCAGCAAGCACAGAAATGTTCTTAAAATGTTTTTTTCCAAAGCGTTTTAATAACATTTAAATGTCGGGTTATATAAAGGTAATGAAAACACACCACAACGATATTTTAAAAATGTGTTCAAAATGTTATTGTAAACAATTTTTTCAAACATTTTTTGTCAAATATTTTGTCAACACTTAAATAACATTATGTTAAAATATTTACATCCAGCAAACACAGAAATGTTCTTTTTTTTTTTCAAAACGTTTTAATTACATTTAAATGTCGGGTTATATAAAGGTCATGAAAATATTTTTATTGCAATTATTTTGGGCAAACATTTTTCGCAAAATATATTTTCAACCCCAAAATAACATTCTGTTTAGAATGTTTTGTATCAAGTTTTCAAAAATGTTTTTGGAATGTTATTAAAACGTTCTTATACCCTTTGTATAACCCGATATTTAAACGTTTTCTGTAATACATTTTTGTTTGCTGAGAAGTAGATTATCAAAACGTGTTTTTTAAGGTTATGAAAACGTTTTATATACCCTTAATATACCCTTTATATAACCCGACATTTAAATGTTTTCTGACAACCTTAGATAACCTTTTGCGAATGATGTCGAAGACGTTTTGTTTTTGCTGGGATGTTACAAAGGTGCAATATACTGATTTTTGATGCGTTTTACGATTTTCCTAATGTACAAAATTACTAAATAAGCCTTTAAACAAAATTTCAGTGTATATTTTCATTTTGGCACTCTAATACCGAAATGAAAATTCGGCGCCCTCATCCCGTACTTGATCCTTCTATACATCAAATCTTACTTATAAATGTCTTGATAAAATAAATAAAGGTACCATTATCTTACCTCCATATCAACACGGATGCTTTTTATTATAGTTGATTCTAACAAATCCTTTCACAATATACACAGAATACTGAACAATCCGTTGATTCTTGGCAGATAATATCCGATAACCTTATCGTATGTAAATATGACGAATACATGTACCATATTTATTTACAGCTCACATCAGGACTACCCCTCTTACAACCAATATCTGCTAAGATACATGATATGAGCGACGTCAAGTTGTGACTCAACTATTGTTCAACTAAATTGAGGCCTGCAATTTTGACCGCGTATGAATTTATTACACCAATAAAAATACAGCATAATTTTTTTTATGCCGATAAATTTATCAAATAAATTTGTATTCCAAACATATAAACACCTTCCAAACGGCTATATATCAAAAATATTTGAAATCTATTTCCATATTGTTTCATATTGTCATCAATTCGGCAGCGTGACGAATCGAGAATTTTGAGTAAATCGAGTTAATGTATGCTTATGATTATGTTTCAGGTGATCTTTTATTTCCACCAAAAATTAATGATACATCTTACTCCCTCACGTAGATACCGAAAAGAAAGCGGAACATTATCACTTGCGTAAAGCCCTCCATCATTGTGGCTTTAAGAACTGGGCCATTGATAAATCCCTGAACTCAGGTGGAAAAGACGGTAAAGAGCCCACCAATCATTCCAACATAATTCTGGTAGAACTGAAAGTGCTACGATCCCTTACCACGATGATTTATCGGAGAAACTTAAGCGCATATTCAGAGAGTATAATATCACAACTCACTTCAAACCAGTCAATACCATACGCCAAGCCTTAGTCCACCCCAAGGATAGGCAACCCAAAGGCAGGCAGAGTTATATGGTAGTCAGTGCGCGGAGAGTTTCAACTGTACTGACACTTACATTGGAGAAATATCCCAACCACTTAAGAAACGGCTGCAGCAACATCAACGCTCTAGTTCGGGGCCTGCAGAATCAACGGTTTACACACACATAAAAGCCAGCAAATACGAGGTGGACCCAGGGGACGTCAAAGTCCTCGACCGCGAAGCACGGTGGTACGAACGGGGAGTTAAAGAAGCCATCTGGGTGCAAGCAGAACAACCATCCCTCAACCGTGGTGGAGGACCGTCCGAAACAGCCTCTCACACGCCTGGGACAGAACCATCCGAACTCTACCTCGCCAAATGACGTCACAGGATGACGTCATCGGGACTCAAGGTGTTTAACATCACAACCCAGCTGAAGGTCAGTGGTACTGACCGCAACTGACCGACAGCTTAAAGTGCCCTCCGAAGCACTAAGCAAGTAGAGTGAAGTGCCTTGCTCAAGGACACAAAGAGCCAGCCGAGCTCAGGCGGACCTGGAATTCGAACCCTTGACCCTTGGATTCACAGTCCAACGCCTTAACCGCTAGGCCACGCTCCCCAACAACAGGTGAAAGTATATCTTCTAAAAAAATATCGTTCAAACATATCTCAAGCAACATAGTTTCATAGTATACACATGCGTGGCCAGAAAAACACGAAAAAAAGTTCTTAAATGAATCTCACAATTGGCGTTTAGGGGGTCAAAAACGCTAGTTGATACGCGACTAGAGATTTAAAAACAGCCTAAGCAGGATTTAGCCTTTTGAGCAAAACACCCCTATACAAGAATTGAGGGCATTTTAACAATAAATAATTTTAAAAGGATACACCCTATATACGGTGTTTTTAAAATCATTTTCCAATATTTATAATGTTTGAGTGTTGAACTTGATGCAAATCAATAGAAACACGCTTTGCAAAAATAGCGGGATCAATAAAATGTCTCCTAAATGCATTATGCAATGAGGTTTTGACCCCCCCCCCCAACACGATTCGCGCGAATCAGTCTCTGAAAAAGACCATTTTGTCTGCTCACGCATGTGTACATTATGGAACTTCGCTGAACTCCATGGCCCTGTTGTTGCTCGAGAAATTTGTGAACTATATTTTTAGAAGGTATATTTTCACATAATTGTTAACCCAAGTGAAAGATGTGAAAACGTTCTTTGAGAGATTGAGTGGTTGGTTGGTCGATGTTTTCAACTCGTACCCAGAGTTTACTTCATATTTTTCTTCCATTCTTACAATGCAGCACATTATGTGTATTATCCCATTGGAACGGTTCAAAACCAGGGTCTTTGGGGTGTCGGGGTCAAAGGTCATTAAGGGGTCACTTCCGGTCAAAAACCAAAAATCATCAAATATGTTCATTTTTTTTTATCTCAAAACGTAACCAGACCAGAGTAACATAAACTTCATATATGCATTAGTGTTAATACCCGATGTATGCACTGTATTTTTATTTTTTTGGTCAAAGGTCATTTAGACGTCATTTCCGGTTTTAAGCTAAATAACTTCAAGAATTTTTATCTCCATAACTAAGCATAGTAGATTTTTTTTATTTAAACTGTAACAATGTTTATGGGGTCCTCACAGATTTGGGGTCAAAGGTCATTAAGGGGTCACTTCCGGTATAAAACGAAAAACCTTCAAAAATTTGTATTTGCTAAGAAAAACATAGGATATTAACGGTATGTTCACACATGAATTGTGGTTACCCAATATATATGTGGTATTTTTTTATTTGGGGTCAAAGGTCATTAAGGGGGCACTTCCGGTGTGAGACGAAAAACCTTCAAAATGTCCCTTCTGCCACAAATAACATAGCAAAGTGGTGACACGTGCACCCCTACATTGACATTAGCCACTGTCTATGGGCGTTTTTATATATTTTACATGTTTACATGCTTGACACATAACGCGTTTATTCACACACTCCACGCAAGAAGCATATTGGAAAGGCTAACATCGAGCGACGGCGATAGCGGCGGTAGATGCAAGTATGAATACAACATAATTCAAGTGTTTAATCCCTTATAATCTTGGTCCGAGAAGTGTGAAAGTTTCTTTTCTATGCGTCAGTGATGAATTATGGTATGTAACTTCATCCGCAGTAGGCATATCATGATACAATGCCATAAATACTCGGATTAGAATCCAGAATCCACAGTCTTTAGATAGCAATGGTTGAGTAAACATTGTCTAAACACTAGATAAAAAGACAGCTTTGTACTACAGACCTTTTTTAGGCCACGCACACAGAATATTATGTTACTCCCCGACGTAAGTATAACAAATACGGGCGTGTATCAAACACCATTATGTGAATTCGAAAAATCCCAAAGTTTAATAATAACACTTATTTTAATTTTTTATTTTAACTTTAATAACCGATATATGCTATATGATATATGCGAAAAATTGATATCCAACTAGTTCGCCTCGCATGGCTACAAAGAACCACTTTACCGCGCAATATTTTTTACCTCAAAAAAGAATTAATATCTAGCAAAAACGTTTCAAAACGTAAAAAGGGGCACAAAAATAAAAAATCTTACCTGTGTGGCTTTTCAGCCTTTTTAAAACTTGGTCCCATTTATGAAAGTTTCTAAAGACCCATACGAAGTCATCTATAGGCTACTTGTTGGTTTTCTTAGTTGACAGTGTTTATGTTGTAGAGTAAATGAATTAATGTTCGTGCGTGAATGAACATTTTTCGCATAGACGTTATAATGTATTTTGATTTAAGAAAAAGTAGCAAATCGTCACCCTCATAATCAAAGTGCGTAAGTCATTAGTACATGTTTTTCATTTGCAATTTTGATTTTCTGAGTAATAAACCCATAACTAATCAAATTTCCAGCTGCATTCTTCATTAACTGATGGAATTCATCTCTTTTTATGTATTCCACAAGTTATGAAGGATGCAGCTGGAAATTTGATTAATTATGGGTTTATTACTCAGAAAATTAGAATTGCAAATGAGAAACATGTAATAATGACTTAGGCACTTTGGTTATGAGGATGACGAAATACTCACTTTGTTAAATTCCTCATCGTCATGTGCGATTCTGCGCCTTATGTACAGATGTAGGGCCTACATGTAGCAGGTTGACAGACAGTCTATTTGCTAAGTATATATAATACTCTTTATGAACACGCAATATAATAAAACATAAACCTTGAAATGTTTTTGATAATACATAGCCTACGTCACATTGCACCGCTTTCGAACAGTCTTAAACCTATAAGAGCAAATTGTTGCATGTAAAAATTAGGACTCGTTCTTCATGTTATTACTACTTTACTAAATAGGACAAAGTTTAAAACAGGTGAAAAGCCACACAGGTATAAGATTTTTTAAACTTACGCCCCTTTTTACGTTTTGAAACGTTTTTGGTAGATATAATATACTCTAAATACTCGCTGTTTCGTTGTGTATGTTGTTTTCATTTGTGCATTTCATTATATTGTGTTTTCTTTATATGTTATAATTTTAAAAGGCAACCAAATAATGACGCTATCATGTCTCAGCTTTTGGTTTGGCGATTGCGAGAATAGCTGCGAAAGCCTCCAATGCTGCCATTATGAAAAACCCAATCTTAAAGCTTCCAGTGAGATCGAAGATTGAACCTGTATTAAGAAAAATGTTAGATTAATAAATACATATCTCAGTAAATGTGTTAAGTTATACAATTATTAAAGGTCTACTTACACAAATACTTGCGTTAGATATTCTACTCCAATCTAACGCAAGTAATAACTACAGAGCATAGTATTTGGAAACTATACTGCATTATCCTAAAATCATGAAAATATGGTGCTCTTGGCAAATGTTACCTTGTTCTATAACTTACACATTTTGTTGAATAAACAAAGTCTACAGGACTGCATTTGAACTTTCACAAACTATTTGTGTGTACAAATGGTGCTATAAATATTAGATCCTCGCCTCGACTCTAATAAAGTTTCTCACTTACCTACAATTGGCCCTCCAAGAAGTGTCCCGATTCCGTAAAACATATGTAATAACCCAATGGCTTCAGCAAAGTCCTCCCCGTCACCAGGAACAATACATTTGATCATTACCATTGTTACTGGAACCGGAGTTCAAGAAACAAGCCAGCAAAAATGAAAGTGTTGCTAACAACCAATATGCTTTCACAAACGGATACAGAAAAAGACTTACTGCTCCGCCTATTGAGAGCACCATGAATTGAAGTCGATTTGAGTTCAAACTATGATCGGGAAAAATAAACATAATTATTCGTCCAACTAAGGTACCGACCCCTCCTAGAGTCGACATAAACGACGCTTGTTGTGCAGGAAAACCCAAACCGATGGTATATGGTACTAAAAATATGATCCAACCCGCAAGGGATATATTCCAAAGAAGAAAAGCTAAATAATAAGCGAATAAAACGGGTCTTTTTCTCATGAAGGAAACCCCAAACCATGACAGAATGGTATGCACTATTGCTTCAATGCGTCCCGAAGTCGCTAAACTAGTATCATTGCAATCGCTATCTAATTGTTCATAGTTCTTTCTCGATGTCGGTATTGATGTCAATGTTTCATCAGGTGGTTTTAAGAGAGCTCCTCCAACACAGAGATTAAATGACACTGCTCCAAGAAGTACCAAAGCCATTTGAGTACCGTACGCCTGGATAAAGAATTCGGACAGTGGTGGAAGTACCATCATGCCGACTGCTCCGCCGAAGAAAGCTATCGACGAATATTGTGCAAAATTCACATTGAAGTATTGTCTGCCAACTTTGATGTATGCTACTATGGGTACACCCAGTCCTAAACCTATTGGCGAGACACGAGATACGGGGAATATAAGATTAAAAGAAAGTTTTCAGAAGAATTTGTCAATTAAACAAGAGACTACTGTTTTTCATTTGCTGTTTTAATCTCCAAAGGATTGTATATAAACGAACGTCCCGAAGATCTCGACCACGGTTGTTTGATGGGATCCTTTATTAGTTTTTCAAACAAAACATCATGTACAACCATATTTAGGCTTAAACAGCTAAAAGTGATATCATGCTAATGAATACAGATGCTTTTGAGTCATTCTCAACTTTAATTTCCCCTCTTTTACAAAATTATTCACTTTTATAGCATTTTAAAAGCTTTTTCGGATATAAGATGTATCTATTAATGACAAAATTGGTGGCGCTATTTAGTTACTGGAAATTACTCTTTCAAGCTTTTAATACAAATCATTCCTTTTATTGTTTCATGAAATATGTTTATAAAATTTCCTTGTTGCTTGCTTCACCTATTCCAGCTGTTTTAACGGCAATATTACCTCTTGTAAATAAAGACATATGATTAGGATAAATAGCGCCATCTATAGTTTGCATTTAGTTAATAATGAAGCCCATTCTATATATATATATATATATATATATACATCAAACAGCCGTGAGCACTTTCAACCTCTCTGTCTCTTGAAATGTTGTGAGCCGATCGATTGTCTCATCCCCATTTTGCGGTATAAGGGGGCTGGCATTTTCTTCGGAAGGGGGGTCCCAAATATGTTCGTGACCGGAGTCAATTTTTTATGACCCCCTATTGCGGGCAAATCTTTTACGAGCCCCCTATCTTGGGTCAAAATTTTTATGACCCCCCCCCACCTCCCACCTACACAGACTCAAGACAAATAAATTATTATTCATTGCCGGAACTAAGCCGTGGAGCGCACCAAATATGACCCCCACCTACACAAACTCAAGACAAATAAATTATTATTCATTGCCGGAACTAAGGCGCGGAGCGCACCAAAACTTAAGAGTGAACGAAAGTGCGCGGAGCGCGTTAAAATTTCTATCGTAAGTGTAAAGAAGGCGCACGGAGCGCGTAAAAATTTTACATAGATTGTAAGCAGAATTTGATTGTGAGGTTAAAGAAAAAATTTGGAGTCACTAGCCCTTAATAATTTTATAACCCCCCTATTTTGGGTGTTGAAAATATTATACCCCCCTATTTTGGGTCTGAAAATGTTATGATCCTCCCCTGTATTTTTGGGACCCCCCCTCCGAAGAAAATGCCAGCCCCTAAAAACGTGGAGATTTGTAGTAACCACACCTGAAGTGTATGTAATATTATGCTTAGGGCATTGCACGTTTTTGCGTCAATATCAAAACCGCTGGAGGAATGCAACTCAAAATGAAACATACTGTTTTAAGGTGGTACTACACCCCTCGATAAA
Source organism: Amphiura filiformis (assembly GCF_039555335.1). Lineage (NCBI taxonomy): Eukaryota > Metazoa > Echinodermata > Ophiuroidea > Amphilepidida > Amphiuridae > Amphiura > Amphiura filiformis. The sequence continues at coordinate 51,822,227 of NC_092631.1, read as the reverse complement.
TTTGTGTCTATTTTTGCATTTTTCTCAAAAACTACTAACACACTGGTAATAAAAGTTACGTATATTATAGGCAGAGAAATAAAGTTTAATCTATGTGGTAAGTTAAATATGATAGTCAGTGAAATTTTTTCACTGGCTGTCATTTATGTATGTGTTGACTTGTGTTAAAAACCTTTCTCATATATTATAGGCAATTACTACACTGGAATTTCAGTGACCCAAGACGAGCGGTTCGTTATTTATGACAAGAAATGAGGTACCGCTATGATGTACCTCATTTCCTATAATATATACCGAACCACTTGTCTTGAGTCTTATTATTTTTTGAGAAAAATGCAAAAATAGTCAAATTTACCACAGGGGTATAGTACCCCCTTAATGGTAGCGCTCAATGTAGTATACAAAACAGAACATGAAAAGTCGGACCACGCCCCTTTAAACAAAGGCTATCGTAAGAAATAGTTAAATATCTACTGAGCTCAATTATATAACTAAAATAACCATGTTTTCTTCATTGTGCGGTATAGGTATTTCATTAAGCTTATAATAATGTGATTTACAGGTCTTACCCAGGAGATAAGTTCTTAGATATTTGTGTAAAAGTTTTAATACCAATTTTTTGTTTGTTTTTGTCTTTTGTTTTTTACCTGCTGAATTTCACAAATATTTCTGTCATAAAGGATATCTGAAAATTATTAGGCAATGGCCGAGTTGATCTTGTTGTTAGCGATCGAGTTAAAATAGCAAAGCCGTGTTCTGCATTTCTTGCATGAAAAAGGAAGGATATAGATTGGGAGCTACCAGTACTGGCTTTGCAACCCAGACTAGCACAAACCAACTTTTTTATGTTCCTTGGATGATTCCAAAACACATTCAAGATATTCCCAAAGTGGCCCTAAGCACGTAGGGTCAATCAAAGGTCAACACAGAGGTCAAATTTCAAACTTGCTCACATTTTGTTAAAAAACATCAGTCCAGGGTGAAAAGCCAGTAGCTACCGGTCTAATTAAGGAAGGTCACCGCAAACTTTGAAAAATTAAGAAAGTCATATCAATCTAATCAAATAATTATGCTTGGATAATGCAATACTTCATCCCGTCTATGCAGTCTCGCTTTCCAGTATTCCAATATATGGGCAATAGAAAAATATCATGATAGCATAATAAAACGAATGAAATATTTATTGCGTGATTTCGTATGCGGTTTTTAAAAATGAATTTTACTGTAAAAATAACATTGAATCGGCCATCGTTAAGGTGGTACTACACCCTTGATAAATTTGTGACTATTTTTGCATGTTTCTCCAAAAAAAAATAACACACCGGTAAAAAAGTTTATGGGGCAAGGAATCCAGTTACTACACTGGAATTTCAGTGATTCAAGACAAGCGTTACGTTATTTATGATAAGCAAAGAGGTACCGCTAGAATGTACCTCATTTCTTAACATAATGAACCACTTGTCTTGAATCACTGAAATTTCAGTGAAGTAATTGGATTCCTTGCCCCTATAATATACATAACTTTTGTTACCAGAGTGTAGTTATTTTTTGAGAAAAATGCAAAATTAGCCACAAAATTTATCACGGGTGTAATACCACCTATAAGAAGAATAGCGGTCTTCCTGCCATCAAATCAAATTTCCTGAATCAAATCTGAGTCAAGTAATTTCATTTTTTGAAAAGTCAAGTCTTGAGCCATGACCCGTTACAAATCTGCAACTAAGATACCAAAAACAACAACGTTTTGACCTTTAGCCCTAAAGTTACATGGGCAACCTTTGACCTGACCCCTGCAACATGTACCAAGATGTCCCCCTGGTAATGAGGTTTGTTGTCACCGAGTTTAAGCCATGTACCCCTTACAGATGTTCAGATAATGCAATTCTAAGATTTGACCCCAGATGACCTTTGACCTGATCCATGCAAAAGGAGTCGTTGGGGTTTACAAATCTTAATTTTCTGTGCTTGTATTTATAAACAAAAAGCACATACATATCAAAAAAGCCCAATTCCTCGAAAGAAACAACGTCTGGAGTTCACAACCGTGTTAGTGACTTTTGACAAATCTATGAACACCTTGTGTGCATGTGCTATGTTGTTTGTGGTAGGAAATGCATCTAGAAGATATTTCGTCTCAGGCCGGAAGCGATCTCTTAAAGCCATATTATAAAATTTCTGTAGTAGATTAGTATTATTTTATTTTCCATAAAATGTTAGCTTTTACTGTCAGATATGTCCCCTTTTAATTTTGAGCCGAACAAGTGAGGTAAAGCATAGAAAAGTGGAATTTACTACTAGCGCCCATGCATGTTACTCCCGCGGTTGTAATACGGTACGATCATCGGGGTGTGTGTGTATGTGTATCCCGCACGCCGTGTACGTACTGTGCATACGTGTTCGACTAATATCTCCATCGTAATAATAAAACGCCGGTTCCATCGCTTTATTCAAAATCTCGGATTTTGACAAAACTACAGCACCTAAAGTCTTGATTTTTGCAGAGTAGCCTATCTTTATTGACTAAAGTACATCACAATCCTGTAAAAACCAGAATTAAAAAATTTTTGAGGGCGTTATCCTCAGCAAATGTTATAATATGGCTTCAATGACCATGTACCCTAAATATGTGAACACCCTAGAGACACTGGCTAATGTCAATGCATGTGAGCATGTAGCGTCGCCCTGCTATGTTGTTTGTGATAGAAGAGGCATTTTGAAGGTATTTCGATTCGGATCGCAAGTGCCCCTTTAATGACCTTCGAACCCAAATCTGTGAACACCTAAAGGTACGTGGTAATAACAACGCATGAGTGCTAATGGCGAAAGAAAAGAAAAGAAAAGAAAAGAAAAGAAAAGAAAAGAAAAGAAAAGAAAAGAGGAAAAAAGGAAAAAAGGAAAAAGAAACAAAGAAACAAAGAAACAAAGAAACAAAGAAAAAAAAAAAAAAAAAAAAAAAAAAAAAAAAAAAAAAAAAAAAAAAAAAAAAAAAAAAAAAAAAAAAAAAAAAAAAAAAAGAAAGAAAAAAAAAAAGAAAGAAAGAAAGAAAGAAAAAAAAAAAAAAAAAAAAAAAAAAAAAAAAAAAAAAAAAAAAAAAAAAAAAAAAAAAAAAAAAAAAAAAAAAAAAAAAAAAAAAAAAAAAAGAAAGTGGAAAAACAATAGACAGTCGTCACTGTCTAACAACAACATTGTCTCATCATAACTATACTTACTCAGAAGGGTCATTGAAAGAGCAAGTGTAATTCCTGACGTTGAGAAAGCTGAACAGATACATCCGAGGCCTGTTAAACTCCCGCTAACCATTGCCAAAATCCTTGCGCTCACCACATTAGCTAGTCTGGATTGTACAGGACCTGTGCACAGTTAGGAGGGCGGAATAGAGGCCGTCAGCGTGACGTCATATTCGCCACTTGCACGGTTCCGCCATTATGCACTATATGCGGGGAGAGCCTCGAACTGGCAGCATACATGAAAGGAAGAATTACGTAACCTTACACAGAATGTTATATGACTGGTTCAATTCCCATTCATGTATGCTGCCAGTTCGAGGCTCTCCCGCACATAGTGCATAATGGCGGAACCGTGCAAGTGGCGAATGCCGCCATCTTGTGGGTACACGCTACGATGGTCGTTCCATCTCCATGCGTGATGATGCGTGACAACAGCTGCGTGGCAAGCTGCGCCCTGCGCGTAGTGTCAGACGCATGAACACGCGTATCATTTGTACCCACAAGATGGCGACAGGCTGACGGCCTCTATTATATCACTAATATTATTTTAACAGTAATTTAATTTCGACTTCAAAATCATCAATAATTAGAAAGAATATGTAAGTGGCATTTAAACTAGAGCGGTGTTTCAACCGGCTTTTAGATTTTCTAGGAGTAGACCCCCGGTTTTCTTTTTATTGTATTCTTTACCATTTTCATTTGATATAACCTGGGGCTGTTTAATTTGAAAAATACCCCAAACACTAATAATAATAATAATAATAATAATAATAATAATAATAATAATAATAATAATAATAATAATAATAATAATAATAATAAAAAAATAATAATAATAATAATAATAATAATAATAATACATGGGATCAATAGAGCACGGGAAGCCAATGGAGGAGTCTAAGAACATGCTCATCCTTTCTGCACTTGGTAACGAGGCGCGCCGCAGAGTTCTGCACTCTATGCAACTTCGCGATTTCATTGTCTTGACGTCCGTACAAAACAGCATTACATGAGTCTAAACAAGAGGATACAAATGCATGTACCAACCTCTTCACAGATGACTTGTCAAGATAGCGACGCAGCTTTCCAATACGGTAGATTGCAAAAGAGGCTGCACGGACAACACTCTTAACATGGTCTTTCATGTCCATAGATGAATCGAAGATGACGCCGAGATTCCTTGCGACCCGCGATACCTCAATTTCAGATGTAGCAATGGTGATTTATGGAAAGGATGGAGTTTTTACAAATTTTGAACTTAAGTGAACCACCTCAGTTTTTGAGTCATTCAAGACAAGCCTATTTCTGGATGTCCATGCTTTGATGTCGCGGAGACAGAGTTCTAGTCTCGGGAGGGCGAAACTGCGTTCACTTGGGTGAAGAAGCATGTACAGCTGCGTATCATCAGCATACGTCATGAAGTTGATGTTGTGGGCGTTGATGACATCACCGATGGGGGTTGAGACTGTCCGATAATTCTCCATTGATGTCAACCGACTGAGATCTGTTTTGAAGATATGACTCATACCAATTCAGTGCCGTTCCTGTTATGCCGTAGCGTTCACGCAGACATTGAAGTAAAGCTGGGTGGGAAAGCGTATCGAACACTGCGTAAAAGTCTAGAAGACAACTTCAAGATGTTGGTCAGCGGCGTTGAGAATGTCATTGTAAATTCTGAGGAGTGCAGTCTCTGTGGAATGGAATTTCCGGTAGGTAGATTGATTAGGAGCGTAGACGTAGAGATCATTTGCAAGATAGTCTGATAGTTGTGCTGCAGAAACGCGTTCAATTGTCTTTGATAAGAACTTCAAGTTGAAATTGGCCGATAATTCTTCAGCTCATTTCGGTCAGAGTTCGCTTTTTTTTTTATAAGTGGGGTCAACTGCGCAGTTTTCAGTGACTGAGGAAATACACCAGGCATGAGAGATGCATTGACGATGTTGGTTATCTGTGGCAGCAGTGGATCCAAACATTTCTTCAAAAGACTAGTTGGAATTGGATCCAATGGACAAGACTTTGTAGATGATTTCAACACAATCTGGCAAACATCATCATCTGATACCTCAGGAAATGTAGTAAACTCACTCTCACAGTTATAATTCTCCAAAGCCATTCGCGAGATCTTTTCAACACGAGTGGTCAGGAAGCACACTTGACGAGGAGGACTTGCTCAATTTGTTGACAATCTTGAACAGTTTGCGGTCATCACATTGGCTGATTTGTGCACGGTGGTATTCACATTTGGCTCCTTCAAGCTTTTTATTCTTGGCAGTGTTGGACATACAGCTGGTGATCCACTTCCAAACCAGATTTTAACTATTTACGCTCACATTTTCGCTTTTACACCTTTTCAATGTAAAATTAATTTTCTCGGCCAAATGAAAAGCAATAATGTTCATTTTTTCAGTATTTTAAAATGTCAGAAGAAAACTATAATGCTTGATACTGTATTGTTTTTTCCAATCTAATGTTAAAATTCAGTCATTTAGTGGAAGATTTTCGATTTTGATAGGCTTCAACTCTGTCCGCGAGCTTTTTTGGGATCAACCTTTTAGCTTTGTTGTTTTAATGTGTTGTAATGGGCTTAAATGAATATATGTTCAGGATTACCCCACTCTCCCCTATAGTGTCCGCTTCATTTACTACGTCATCAGCCCGCTGCCTTGAAAATTAATTTCGCTTCGAACGGGGGAAGGACACGCAAGAGCCCGAACTTTACCAACACAATTTTTCTTTTTTCAGGAGAAATACGCATCAAAATCGCAACGAGTGTCAACTTGTAATGTAATAATTATTCTCGTCGAATGGAGATAAACTTGATTTTGCAATAGATATGCCCTTTAAAACATATTAAATAACCTAAAAGTTCTATCTTACCTATAAGAAATCGAAGTGCCCCACAAAAACTCACAATACTGCCGACCGCCCCAACTCCGATATTTAGCTGCTCTTCAAATTTTGGCACGAATACGCCGAGAGCTTTGAAGATTCCCAATTGAAAGAATGTGTAGATAAAACTACTTGTTATAACGATCCATCCCCGGACGCTTTTAAGTTCTGAATGCTTAAACATAAGAGATGATGGAAATAATTATGAGCAGTAAATTAGGTCCCCTCATCCCGGGTTTGCTCATGAAATGCAGCGAGATAATGTAAGATAGTAAATGTTAACCTGCATTTAAGATAGATAATCTCGAGCTAGGCTTGCTCCTACTATACATCAAATCTTGCTTATGCATGTCTTGATAGGGATAAAGTAAATATAGGTACCCTTCCAGGATATCATGTGATCACCGTTATCTTACCTCCATATCAGCAGCCTTTTGTCCAACCCCGTCACACTTTCACGACAGGCGATTGGGTACCTAACAAGCGCTACGAAGCGTGCCTGTTCACACCTAACGAAATGCTTACTAGCGTTGCGTTGGTACTATTTCCTCTTACCTAATACAAAGAAACGAAACATGTTAGATTTAAAATTCTACCAAGGTGCGGCCGGGGTTTGAACCAGCAACCTATGTATTCACAGTGAGATGCTCTACCACTACGCTACGAGTCACAGTGTCATCATCCTATATCTTCGTGTCAAAAATTGCCGTGATAGTATAGTACGGTGAGTCCACTCTTTCTTCAAAAGCTACGCATGGATGGCGATTTCCGATTTTGTTCGAGATAGGCCGAGCGACTCAGGCTAAGCATATCAATTACACGATATGAGATACCGCAGCCAGTGGCAGCGTTTCCATTCATACACGTTTATGCAATCTGTGCATGCTCAGTACCCCATATGGTGTTGCTATTACAAGAAAATTTGATTTGTTGTCAGGTAAAACGCAGGATTTGTTTCCAATACACTAACTGGAAATGCAATACACTAATAAGCGGGTTTGCTTCATTGAATGCCCAATAGAGTACCGAAGTGATGACGTCACAAAAATTTTGTTTTTGCATTTCAGCATTTTCATGACCATATTTCAGTAGAACATGATGATGGCCTGGTTCCAAACAGTTATGAACCAGGCCAATTTACACTGATTTGAATGGGGCTATATTATGTATTCATGCGGCCATATCTCGGGCCCTCATGATCCGATTCCCACCAAATTTGGACTGTGGATGTTTTTCATCATGTTCTACTGAAATATGGTCATGAAAATGCTGAAATGCAAAAAAGAAAATTTCATGACGTCACATTTCGGTACTCTATTGATTTGTACGCAAAGCGTTAGCGATCAAGAGAACTATCGCGTGCTTCCATTGATTAGCACGTTAAAACTAGCGCCGTTCTTTCATTGATTAGAACATAAAAGTGCAACTTTTGATTTCGTTTCTTCATTAGGTTTTAGATCACCGTTCCTTTAATTCTCAACCAATTTCAACAAATAAGGTCTTACACTTTTCTCTAAATAAGTTGAGATTTTTATAACACTGGAAACCTCTGGCTACATAATGTTTATTTACCAAATATTTAGCAAAAATATCGTCAAATTTGAATTTCGTTCTGGTATACCAGAACGAAATTACAACAGTGGCATATGGAGCAATGTAATACACATAATCATGCATAACTCGCAAACGCAAAATCGAAATCAACTGAAATTTTGGGAATAAGCTTTTTTCGTGGATATCTAGTGAAAAATGTCATAAAAAGAGGATGCTAGGATCACGAAATCCTCCTTTAAATCAGAGTTAAAGAGTACAGAAATTGGCTGCTTGATTTAATCTGACATATTTGTTCTTTATTTAGGATATAGAGGGGTGAATACAACTGGTACCTTAATTTTTTGGCTTACTGTATGCTTTAGGCCTATTTTCATGAAGCACTAGGCCAATACAATACAATACATTACTGTGTATGCGTGTTGGTAGATAATCAAGCAAAGTAGATTTAAACTGTCATTAAACACAAACATGTGTATACATGTATATAAAAGTTACCTCAATATTTCGATGTGTACAACACACATCCTCATCAGGAGGGCTGAGTTGAATGTCCTGCTCTCGACCTGCTTTGATGTCCTTTCTATTGATCGGATTAGGGCATTATATAATGAAGGGAGCTCAAGATCACGGTTGAGCGCTAATCCGATCAATAGAAAGGACATCAAAGATCGAGAGCAGGACATTCAACTCCATCAGTTCATCATTGGAGCCCTCCTGATGAGGATGTGTATTATACATCGAAATATTGAGAATCTAATACCATTGTTATTCCACAACAATGCATCTGATGATTTGGATTAATTTTGCAATTAGCATTCAAAATCATCATCTTTATCTTACAAACCGTGCTCGCACATCACTTTCTCACTATAAATCTTACAATCTGATACTAACAGATTTCAACATGACTCAGCAGCAAGTTTTAGATTAAAACACAAATACAGCCTGTCTCAAAAAAAGTTGTGCAAGTGAAAAGCGCCCTCTTTGGCAATTAAAAATACCGTTGTGACATAATGCTTACAGCAACGTCAAGGGCGTAGTCTTAGCGCTCGAAGGCCGTTTGCTCTGTTCAATTTGCTTGTTTTAATCTCGAGATATGCTTACTTAACAACGAAAGGGTAAAATAACAATTGTGCCACTTTTACTAGGGAAGAGGGCTGTACATGCAACAATGATAGCATCAAGTTTATCAAGAGTTTCTTCGTGAAATCAAAAGAATGCATCAATTACACAACAATACAAAATTGTTTTTACTGTTTTATCATGATACACGTATAAATGATTCTCTTTTTCCACTTACGACAAATTAAAAGATAAATAAGTATTTCACATTCTGCTGTAAAATTAAATACATTTTATCATGGTAAATACTGTTCTCTTTGTTGCTCAAGACCGGGCTCAAGACTTGTTAAAAGACAAATATTGCACACTTACAGGTTAATGAACTTGGACAAGTTCATGAAATTTGACAAATTAATGAAATTAGACAAAATAATGCACGCGCGCTGATAGTGCGTCTAATGCACGAGCCCCGAAGGGGGAGTGCATTAGACGTATCAACATCAGCTATCATTGATTACATGCACAGCCCTATTCCGTAGTAAAAGTGGCACAATTGTGATTTTACCCTTTCGTTGTTAACTAAACATATCTCGAGATTGCAAAAAGCAAATTGAACAGAACAAACGGTATTTGAGAGCTAAGACTGTGCCCTTGACGTTGACATAAGCATCATGTCACAACGGTATTTTCTAATTGCCAAAGAGGGCGCTTTTCTCTTGCACAACTTTTTTTGAGACTGGCTGTAGTGGTAATAATAACCAAACTTTAACTGATTTACTCTAAAGCATGAATAAAAGAGCGCTATTTCACTTGATCAACTTTCTTAATGAAAAACAATATACTAGTAGGGATGCCCACTCTCAATACAGTTTCCACTAGAACGATTTTTCATTTACTGTGTGCGTGCACTCACACACGTATTGTCTATGGAGAAACTGATCGATACAAGAAATCCCAGGCCTGTTAAATGGCGTACATACTTGTTTTGATCCAAATGTAGGCCTATATCAGGGTGTTGCAGGAAATTCCTGATTCCACCAGAAAACATAAACCAAACTTTTTCCTGTTTGGACAGTAAATAGAGAGGACCTTCCTTCATGAAGAGATCAACTTTTTTAATGACAAATTTAATGAGATGAGAACTACAACAGGTTGAAGTGACACCATTCCGTGCATCAGGTGTTCAAACGCAATTATCTCCGAATTTGGAGTGAATCAGACAAGCAAACTTACATACTCATAAGATTTAACTATTTTTGAAGACAAAATGTGCAGGATGTTAAGAAATTTAAGAATGTTTAAGCCTACTGCGGCCCATCTCAAATCATGCACTTCCCCGTGCACTTCTCACTACCATGTCCATTTCATATGCTATCCATCATGGCTTCCATGTACACACAGTGTATTGCTCAATGTAGTAAAGATAACCTTTGAGTTGGAGCAAATTTCTCAAAATTGGTAGTGATTAATGTTACCAAACTTATGCCATGATGAAATATAATAATTTTTGAAGATAAAATGTACTGACCTTAACAGATTGAACAATCTACCGCTATTCATTTGAAATAATGCACTTTTTGTTCATCTCCTCTATGGAGATATTTTCCATGGCGGCCATTTATGATCATGCTTGAGGTTTCACCAAACAAACCGTGGGTTTTGAGGTCTTATATTTTTTGTTGTATGTCAACAAAATCGATTAAATTTTCAGGATGATCTTATTTTCATGTTGTTTTAAGCAAATATAATGTTCCAGATAACGCTAGTTAATAAATACATTAAGAAAAAGTACCTTAAAGTTGCACTTTCTGTTAGTATTCCTTTTTGGACTTTAACTTTTAACATGTTCTAGCAGCCCTATATAAAACCGTGACACTCGAAAGGCCATATCTCTGGAATGAAACGTCCGATTAAGATTATTTAAACGCCAAAATGTTTCTTTCATCAATTCCCAGCCAATAAGTTAGGTCTGAATCAATTTAAAAGTACTTCAATTTTTAGTGGACATGCCTAATACTAGTAATTAAAGGAAATGTTAACTTACCCTGGCCAGATACTTTCGATTACAAACTTATTCACTTCTTGACTCCTCAAAGGTGAGATGGTGACTGCCCAGGGTTGAACGAACACAAAGCAGAGGTACATTGACATGCAAGTTAGGGATCAATAGTCGGGATCACAGTCAGGGATCATTAGTCGGGATGGGCATCTAAAATGACGTAACCAAACCGGAAGATGTAGCCTACAATCCCCGAAATATGTCCTTGAAACGCTTTGGGCATCTTGAATGAAATCAAAAGTGTATTTTTAATGTGGATAAAATGTTCAATATTTGGAATTAGAAGAAAGCTGGGCCATAAATTAACACTTTTCCCTTCCCCACCCCCATCATTCAATGTTGCGACAATTTGGAGACACGCTGAACATATTTGCACGTCTCAACATTGCACGGGGGAGTGGGGGGATTTATTTTCCCCTAAAGACGCTTTAATGTTTCAAGACATATTTCGGGGATTGTAGGTCTAGACAATAGGCGGATTAGCGGCCTTTTTGTTTCCTACATGATGTTGTTCACGTGTCGTTTTACTTTAGTACACAGATATATAAGTTAACAGGTTTACAATTTTTAAATTATATTTTGAGTATACAATATATTCTGTATTAATACACACCTATGACGTCGCGCTATTGTTTTACCGCTCCATTATTTTCCACGAATGGAGCGATGATCACAATAACACGCCATTCGTAAATGCCTTTCTCTTTTCTCTGAGAAGCAAATACTTTTCAGGCAAAAGTACTGGCATTTACGAATGTAGTGTTAATAACAATTGCACTTTCGTAAAGCAAGTATTTGCGAAAAATGCAGTATTGTTATCATCACTTCATTCATGCAAAACAATGATACGAAAAACACCAAGACAATGATTTTCATTAATATAATATTAAGGAAGCGGGTAGCAACATTTGCACAGTATTGTTATGGGACCTGAGAGCACATCAGACATCGAATTGCATGCTGAATACGAGGAATGTCCTTCTGATATCAAATAATTTTGATTTTGTGAAATTCGCGAAAGGCCTACTACAAATTTTTATGGCAAATTATTAAAATTTCATGTAATTAAACTGTATGTAGCTGGGATGAAAAGCCGACCATCAATTGAAAATGTTGACCTTTCATATTAGTCTCATATTGAACATAAACATTTTTTCCAAAAAGACCTACATTTTTTTAGTGTTTGAGCTATTATCTTCAATAATGAAGGTCAACATTTTCGATGGACGTATGCTGTTCATATGCTGTTCACCCAAACTTCATACTCTTTTTAAGCGCATATCGTTAGCTTTTATATACAATTTACTTTGAGGACTGTTAAATTTCAAAAATATAATCTTTTAATAATTTGCCATAAAATGTGTATTATATTTTTTTTTAATCAAAATTATTTGATATCAGAAGGAAATTCCTCGTATTCGAAATGCAATCGATGTGTCTGATGTGATCTCAGCCGGGGATCTCAGGTCCCACAAAAATTACTACAATGCAATCTGTGAAAAGCAAGGCAAGATCAAAACGGGCAGGTTAAACTGTTGGCAAGTTGTTCTTGTTATGCAAGATGTGTTTTTACCCTCACTTTGGAAAATGCTTATTTTAGGCTTCATTTGGTATGCCCGTATACATTTATTTATTTGGACCTTTCTTTCCACGCTCAATTTAGGTTAAAAAGGGAAGTTAAACATGTTACTGGTTTTTTTATAACATTTTTCTTCTTTATATTTTCATACGTTTTCAGTGGCTTAGACCCTACATATAATTTGTTATTATTGGGCAACAGTACTACATAATACACATTCTGTATCAATACATTTAGGCCTATGCATCTGTTTATTTTTTAATTGTTTGCTTTGGGCATGTTTAAGGGTAGACGAGGTATTGTTGGTCGAAGCAACCAAAAATCGATTTTCATTATCTAGATCAATATATTATTGAAAATTAACACCTTTCTGTTTTTACAAAAGTTCATTCTACAAATCGTATACTTTGCAAACTTGCTTAATTTATTGTTATTAATTAGTTATGTACGTTTTACAAAATTGTTGTTGTTTCAGCCCTCTTTACAACGTAACTCAAGAACCGCAGCACCTATAAAAGTATATCTGTGATATTTGAATTCTTCTACACGCTCGCTATGAATTGAGCAATGCAGTTTTTGCCAAAGCTCACTACCATTCGTAAGATGCTGTGAACTACCAAATCACAACAGTTTAAAATAATTAATAACCTTAATAATGATAAAAGCCACAATAGGTCTATTTTCTGTATAATTTTATTTGTCTTTCGTACAAGCTGTATTTTGTTTCATCTGACGGTATTATCAGGAAGCCTATCTGATAATTAAATATCATAATGTTACGATACTCCATGGAGCTGGAAGTTGAGGTCGGGAGCTTTTGTTTCGCGCCGAAGGCGGCGTGTTGTCTTTAGAGTGCGATTATTTGAAAAGGGAATGAAAGTGTTAGGTTAGGACTAGGAGTAGAGGTTCCTGAAAATACCAGTAATTTCTGGAAAATGTGGATACTAACTATTTTCAGTTTTTAATAAACACATTGGCGTGTTTAAAAGGGTTACAGAAACCTAAACATTTTTATTTGCAGTGTATATAGGCCCTACTTTAAATTATGGACCTTACTTTCGATGCTCAATTAATTTTAACAAGTTGAATGTTTAACATATTTTTAGTATTTGAAAAATTACATCCGGGGTTTTTTTTTTTTTTTTTTCTAAACTTTTCGTTTCGTTTTTTTTTTTATTTTCTTCTTTATATTTTGTGTGCGTTTACAGTCGCTTAGACCCTGCGCATAATTTTTATTTGTGAAACATTGCTACATCTACATTCTGTATCAATGCATTTAGGCCTATACATTGTTTATTTAATTGTTTGATTTGCACATGTTTACTGATGATAAAAGTCACAGTATGTCTATTTTCTGCTTAATTTTGATATGTCTTTAGTACATCTGATGTTTCATCTGATGGTATTTTGGTGATGCTTGGATATTTACTTACATCGATCAGTTGGCCTATCCGATAAATGTTAGGGGCGCTCCATTTGATTTCGGGAGGGGACTGGAAGTTGAGGTCAGGGCTTTTATTTCGGCGAGGGCGGCGAAGTTTTTGTTTTTGTTTTGTTTTTGCCGCCGAAATTCAGGGACATGTAGGCCTAGGTAATATGAGTTGTAATAGGGCCAACCAAATAAAACAAAGTTTACACATTTACAATTCTCGTACCTTTCTTCGGCTAATCGTAGAATCATGATTTAACCTCGTCCTGCCTTAATCGAACTAAATGCTGCGAATCAACGATATATATCCTCGGAATGATTCCATCACAAAATCAGAATTATCCAAATCCAACGAAGATTTTTTTAAAAAATAGTGTCCATAACTGCATGGTTGTTCCAAAATCGAACACTCGATTCACAGAGAAGAGTATCATTTCTCAGGTATAGCAGCAGGTCTAGCTTTCTTGAGGTACGTCACTGTAATGATGAACCACTTTGCCAATGTTCCTTATTATGCAAAACCTAAACGCAACTACTTCAATAGTTAATACATTAGAAGTGGGCATAATGAACTATTGTTGGTCTAATCACTTGAATGATTTTACGAATCTACGTTTATCAATCAGCAATTGATCAATTTGTAAATGAGCAACCTATTTCTATAACACTCCATTCGTAGAAAATAATGGAGCGATAAAACAATAGCGCGACATCAAAAGTGTGTATTAAGTCGGTTAGAACGTGAGTGGATAAGAATGGCCTTGGGCCTTCGGCCCGCGGCCATTCTTATCCACTCACGTGCTAATCCTTGGCCATTATCCTATACGTAAATCGATCAAATGACGCGATGACGCACACCGACATCGCCTGGCTAATAATTACTTGGTACACCAGAGATACTAAAATCAATACCCGGGATCGATACACGTGAATGTGCTATGCACGATTTTGATATTCAGACGAAAATCTTTGGATACCGGGGTAGAAAATTATGAATATCTCCCGTAAATGATTTCGTCTAAAGAAACCAGATGTGGTTCCTTGCACTTGAATATATGTGTTGAACAGATATGATAGTCGTTAGCTTGCGTCTTGAGAAAGAAGCTTGCGTCTTGAACTCAAAAGCTGACAATAATTCTGATGTTATATGTGCCGAATTATATAGCGCAGTGTATAGGCCAATCGTGGGTAGTATAAAAGCATATGACCTATGGCGTACCATGCTCGACTCACACACAGCGAGGTCAGTCAACGGGCAATTATCAGTAGCCTTAGTCATATGTCCTTCGGCCCATTATGCGTCTCAAAACTATTAAACAGGTCGGAACAAAATGGCCATGCGTGGCGGTGGATTCAACCTACCATGGCGATTTCTGCCATGAAGATATCGGGGCGATGACACTGTGTGACGGCGATTGTTCAGGAATTATATGCTTCATAGAATTAAACTGTCTGACCAGCTAGTATTCTTTTCCGCCGTCGAACACGCATGCGTTAAAAATGATGTAGCCTAGGTCGAACAATAGCGTGACGTAGTTCCCGACATTGCCCCTATGAACAGGCACCCTCCTGACAAAGTTTTCCAACCAAGAGTGCCAAATGAGGGGGCTATTTAAGGCCTAATAAATGTGACAAAACCACATGTCACGGTTGATTCTAACAAATCCTTTCACAATATACACAGAATACTTAGCAATCTGTTGATTCTTGGCAGATAATTTCCGATAATCTTATCGGATTCTTCAATGTAAATATGACGAATACACGAACCATATTCATTTACAGCTCACGTCAGGACAACCAATTTAATAATCTGCTAAGATACATTAGTGAAGTCCAATTGTGAAGTAACTAATGTTTTTCTAAATTGAGTCGTTGGGCCTGCAATTTTGAACACGTGCATGAGTTTATTACACCAATAAAAATACAGCTATAATGCCTATAAATTGATCAAATTTATCGAATTAAACTACCCATTTTGATGCATTACAACCAATACAATAATCTGCTAAGATACATTAGTGAAGTCCAGTAGTGAAGTATAACTAATGCTTTTCTAAATTGAGTCGTTAGGTCTGCAATTTTGAGTATGTACATGAGTTTATTTCATTCATTCATTCATTCATTGTATTTTATTAAGTACGTAGGCCTCCAGCCCATAGTACAAAGCAAACAATAATTACACGGTGACAGACATTATTTACATGCATATGAAAGAAAAATCAACAATTTAGATAAATAGAGAAACATTATGTTTCAGAATGCATATTATACCTGAGTTTAAGAGCAATATAAATAAACTCTGAAAGTTATGAATAACATTAATATTTTCATTTTTCATCAAAGAGATAAACTTATTAAGGCATGTAGCTGTTACGGTGACACTCTCCGTCGAGTTTTTCGATAAATTCATTAATTTCTCAAAAAGTAACAGTTTAACAAATAATAGTTCAAATGAAAGCCATTATTGGGGGCATAATTATCGTATCATTAAAATAGGTCTGACACCAATGTGTTTTGATGTCCCAAGTTCATAGTAAAATATGCTCACGCTCTTTTTTACAGATGGCCTGGAATTTCATATTTCGGTTGCAGCGATTGCCCAAAAATAGGTGGTATGCTTATGAAAAGCGTTTCCGCTTGGAATGTAGATAGTTATTGTTGCTATTACTGTTCGCGATTTTAATTTATGCATTCTTTAGCCGACAATTTTCAATGCATTTTACATACTCAAAATGTCGCTCGCGTAAATACTGATATTTTAAACAGTATCCGTTTTTTAAACGAAACTACTGTCCACATTAGTTCCCAAGACTTTGATGAAAACATAGATACCAAATCAGACTGCATGTGACGAACAGATTTTAAATTAGAATTGAAAGAACCAGCGTATGCCCTATGAAAATGCTGTTTCGTAATAAATCGCGTTGTGATAAAAAGAGGGAATTTTGGACATCCTTTTGGCTGTTTTTTATACCAAGGAAATGCGTGACCTACCCCAAACTTCTCATGTAGCCTTGACTAAATGTCCGTGACTGTTTGATATTATTGAATTTAGACGATTTGAACTATTTACTTACATTTAACCCGATGTTTGGCCAGAGAATGTTGTATTATATTCCAAAGATGGCGACAGCTACAGACTCACTTTAAACCAGTAAAAAGGACACGTTTCTGCTCAGATGTTTCAGAGTTTGAGACCATATATTCACGGTTTTCACGGTTTTCACAAATTTGGCTGGTTTGCGATATGCGATTTTTCATCCTGATGTGGTAGTGATGTCAGTACAGTGAGCATTTAATTGGGCACAGCCAAATAATTACTAGCGTTCGGTCAAAGCGCTGGTGTACGCATGCACACGCTTAATACGCCACATAGATGCGCGAGCGAAACAGCTGCTTCAACGCGTTGACGTTGACTGCCACATCAGGGTGAAAAATGGTAGGCCTACATGTATGACTATAAAACCTCAAACACACCTCTCGATAAAGGTTGGCAAATGAAGGAGGCGGCAGTTTAGCGAATATGCGAGTGCAAGCGCCGCCCTAACCGTGGAAGGTTTCCGCATACCGAATATAGGTTTATATCATGGCCTCTAGGCCTCATGGTTTATTTTTCGAAAAGAAAGCATAATCAATTGAGAAGGGAATGGATATTGCCATAATAATATCAAAGTTAATACTTGTCGTCCATAACAAGAAGGAATGCATCACGATTGTATAATATCCAGCTTTGGTATTTCATTTGATTACACTAAACATATGAAGCTTTATCTTTACTAGATTTATGCACTGAACATTTGCAGACCAGGCCTTCTACATGTAGTGAGCACCACATTAGATTGTGTTTACAAGAAATATTTATAAAATAAATAAATAACATGAATCCATATAAGATTTATATAGTGCACCAGAGGGTACAAAGCGCTGTAATTTCGCTGCTACTAGTGAATTATCAGAATCAGATATCATCAACTATGCCGATTGTAGCCGATTAGATTGTAACATCCACTTATTATCTCAGCAGTTCCCCAAAGTCCATTGGATGAAGAAAGATGTGAGCGGTATGAATTAATAAGTGTCGCCTCCTAGAAATATCCTAGATCACCAGCTTGGATGATAAAATATTATCTAGAAACACGCATCTGTTTTTCAAGGTCTCCCTTTCATCTATTGACCTTAAAGAAAGGATTAAAATTATTGAATAGAGTCCATGACCTGACGCAACGCATTATTAATGAGTAGCTATTAGGGACAGTCATGATGTTATGGTTGAGCGAGCAACGTATGACCACTACACAGGTCAATTCAGCATCGAAGTGGTTACGTAATTCTCTTGGTTACCGGATCACGCTACTTTGGTATGCCTTCGAGTGCCATATACTTTATGTGGTGATCATTTCGATCGTGGTTCATTACTCTAGCGCGTGATCCCGTTGACATAGTAACATTACGTAACTTCGATACTGAATGGCCTGATTGCGATCTGGCGGGTTTTTTAAAAGCACGGTCCCTGAACTACGGTGTACCATGAGGGACATGCAATCTCAAATAACTTTCTACAAACTCAAATAATTTTTACAAACTTGAAATATTTTTTGCAAACTTTCGACTTTCACGAGAGAGCAAGACTCCCAGCGAGACTCAGGCTATCGAGATTGAGCCTATGAGCGATGCGATATGATTTTTTTAAAGAAGGGTCTTAGACCGCTCGGCCACACGACTTGTTGGTATCCATCTTGATTTTTTTTTACATATAATTGCAACCTCAACATAGGCTTACCACGTGGCAAGCAAAGGCAGAAAACGTACCATATTTTGGAATTTTATTTGCTTAAAAACATTAATGTGTATTAATAGCGCCCAATTGTTGTTAAGGAGGCTGTGTACTCTCAGACATGCATGTAGTAAAAGTGCAATAACTTTGTAATTATTCGCACAAGACATATAAAAGTATACATTTTTATGAAGGCAAGACATCAATAAATCTTAATATAAATACAGATTTGGGGTAAAACAACAATTCTGAAGAAAATCACAAAAAAGTGAGTTTTGGCAATATTTGTTAGGTACATCATAACAAAAAACACTCTTTCCAAAATATTTTATTTTGTTTTTAGCTCAAACTTGAGGCTCCATTCCAAAAGCGGTTTTTTATATATTTTTTATATCTATTGGCCTTATATTTTGAGATATTGACCATATAAGACATCAAATTGAACTTTTAAAATTCACAAACGCCTATTTGCACAAAATGATGCCTAAAATCGGAAATAGACCAAAATATAAAAAAATGAGAAAACCGTTTCTTGAGTCAATCGTGCTTTTTACGATGATCATAATTTCTTACCTAGATGCTGTATTTATTGAGTTATCGTGTACCTAAATCGTCATTTTACCGAGAAAATGAACATTGAAATAATGGCCGTTGAAGTTTAAAGTGGTCACATTTTGCACTTTCATCGAATTTCACAGGGGAATAGGGCAGTTTTCGTTTTTGTACCTTGGTAATCTGCCGCGGTGGTAAACCGTGAATGAGAATCTGGATGTGTATTACGTGAACATCGGGTAAATCCACAGCCCCTTGAGAAGTTTGAGCGAAATCCATTCATAACTTGATATTTAAATCGGGGGAAAGAACTTGAAAAAACCCACATTTTGTCAGCTAAAACGGAGCCATTTGACCACTAGGTTTTTGTGAAATCAGTGCTTCCGTGGTGTTTCCATAAGATGCGCCGCGCATGCAGATAAGCGTCGCATATGCGTAGCGTATTTGTGCGTTAACAAATTGCGCGATACGCAACGCGATGCGTTGTTGGGCGCGTGTACCCTGCTGGTTCAACAAAGATTTTCTTTCCTTTTCAATTTCAAACACGATTGGAATAGTGAAATAAAATCCTTAAAATATTGCAGTTGGAGTTTACAAATCTGGATTTTCATTCCTTTTATTTATAAAAAACATAACAAAGTGCAAACATCAAAAAAACCTCAATTTTGAGAAAGAAACAATGTCTAGAGTACACAGCCGCGTTAAGAGGCGCACCATTTGATGTCCAAGGGGCAGGGGAGTTTTTTTATAAAAAAACTTCGCCCACTAATGAGAAAAAAAAACAACTTCGCCCACTAGTGAGATGGAATTTTTTTTTTGCCTCACTGGTGAGTAAAACAAATTTCTCCCACCCAACTTTGTATAAAGGTATACATTATAATTGAAAAATAAATAAATAAATAAAAAAGGCGGTGAAAATAAACCCTCCCTTTGGAGGCAATAAAAAAATACAAAAAAAATTCTGCCTGACCCAAACTCCCATGCACCCCTGAGAATCTAATGGTGCGTCCCCCAACTCCCCTGCGTGATCTAAATACAGAAATCCGACGTATAATTGGGCCTCTACATGCACAATACATTATATTAAAGTTTGCAACAACAAAAGTAAAGTTTGTAATAATTATTCGAGTTTGTAAAAAATAATTTGAGTTTGTAAAAAATTATCAAAGTTTGCAAAAATTATTTTAAGTTAGCATGTTCCTCATGGTACACCGTACTGAACATAACATATCCGTGGGCATATGACCGAAATTGCCTTGCAATTGACGTCTCATGTCAACACAGTCTATAGTGTGATTAGAACATTATTGTCTGGTGATCATTATAGTATGATCAGTACGAAAAATCCAGATTTTCAAAAATTAAAAGAACCACTTTTTAGCGGGAATTTTCGTAAGTTACACAGCTGAAGTTATGAAAGGGTTGAAAGACTACAATATTATGGCATAAACAAGAATATGTTCGATTGGTCTTTATTCCTATAGGCTGTACCCTTAAATGATGGATTGACTCTATAAAAAAACAGGAATGTACTTATCTCTTAAAATCTGAAAAAAGGGACATACCAAAACAAAATGATATTAATCTTCAACATTACCATCATTGCACAATTCACAAAACCTCTCCTCGGCGTTTATTTTATTCCACCTGCCAGTTTCAATTCTGAGAGGGTGATCGGTACATCTTAATTTTGCCATGTCCCTTCTTTTACCAAAATTTGTAACAATAAGTACATTTCAGGAGTGATTTGAACTGAATGTAAGTTCTTAATTTATTCCTTGAACTCATATCAGAAAACCAATTTTGAGAGGAAATATCTCTAATTCTGGTGGCAAAAATATTCAAAAATAATTTTAAATCACCAACACCTTGAGTTTGCCACACCACACCGAAACCAGACGTCTGCAATAAGTGTTTTATATTTGTAGTCCATTTTGTCATACTACGTTGATCTAAATTAAAAGCATCAGATAACATTTCTTTGGGTATCTATCATTTGACATAAACATTAATTTCAACACAGATCCTGGAAATATTTCCAGGATCTGTGACTTCAATCTGTGATTTTATACAACGCACAACCTGAAAAGTATACATAGGGGGTCTTCCGCACTCACCCAAAGAAGCACTATTTGATGTATTGTATGATACCCCTAAACACTTTTTACAGGCCTTAAGGGGTACTACACCCCTCGATAAATTTGTGTCTATTTTTGCATTTTTCTCAAAAACTAGTTACACAGTGGTAACAAAAGTTACGTATATTATAGGGGCAAGGAATCCAATTACTACACTGGAATTTCAGTGACCCAAGACAAGCGGTTCGTTATTTATGATAAGAAATAAGGAACCGCTAGGATGTACCTCATTTCCTATTACATATACTGAACCACTTGTCTTGAGTCACTGAAATTTCAGTGTAGTAATTGGATTCCTTGCCCCAATAATATACATAACTTTTGTTACCAGTGTGTTATTATTTTTGAGAAAAATGCAAAAATAGTCAAAAATTGACCACAGGGGTGTGGTACCCCCTTAATATGTACATTCTCAATAGCATCATATCTTTTTATACCCCAAATCTCAAAACCATAAAGTAAAATAGGTGCAATGACTGAATCAAAAATTTTGAAATATGTTGAGAAGGGCAAACCACCAACCCTTTTCATTGCACTTTCTAAAGCATACATTGCTTTAGCAAGCGTTTTAGTTGCTTCAGTAAAAGTATTACCAGTTGAAACCATTACATCAAGATATTTATAGGCGCTAACAATTCAAGCTCTTTACCTTGAAAAAAAAAACACTTTTAATACCTTCCTGATTTACCTCCCTTTCGGTGATGTATGATAACCTTGGTCTTATCTACATTTACTGCCATGCATTACAAAACAATTCAAGAACATCGATGTGTTTTTTAAAACTACGAACACTATCTGCAACTAAAACAATATCATCTGCATAGAACAATGATTTGACTTCAGTGTTATTATCAAGTTGAATTCCACGACCACCATTAACATCAAGAAGTCTTGAAAGCTCACTAATAAAAATTGAGGAGAGAGGGCTAATTTGGCAGCCCTGACGAAGACCAAAAGGGCAATCAAAGAGATCTGAAAGATGTGAGCCACTTTTAATACAAGATTTTAAAATATTGTTTATATTACAAAGAATATTATACAATTTACCATTTACACCAATATCCCTAATTTTTTTAAGGAACTTATCCCGAGGTATGCTGTCAAAGGCCCTCGAGAAATCAACATAAAGACAATAACATTTACCACGTTTTTTGACCAAAATGTTTTGAATAATACCATGGAGTGTCAAAATGTTATCAACAGTCATATGTGACCTGTCACTGCGAATGAGCCGTAAATAAATTCCTCCCGGTCAAAATTGTATATTTCGTATTTTGAAAATATACATCATAAGCTTTAAAATGGTATATTATTTGACTTCAAACGATATCCAGTAGCGGGGTTATGGTTTGTTGAACTTTGCTCCTTCAACAAAATGGTAGCTTTTTTCGTTTCTTCGTGTGTCTCTTTTTCCACATTGCTGGCAATAACTATCAAACAGTCATAATTGGCGGTCATATCAAATCATCCCCATGTCAACGAGTTTCAAGAAAGTTCTCTCATTGTTAATTGTTGGTTATACATACCTATACACAATACAATGCCTGGTAACCCACCACTTGAACAGGATTTAGCCAAAGCAAACAAAGACCAGAGCTATTAAAAATTCTATTGCCATCTAAGGTAGAAGCTTATTATCCTCTTCAATAATAGGATTGACTATTAAAATGAGATAGATGTTGCGCCAGCTAAAGATGCCGATGAATACGACCTGCATGCATATTTTACACTGTTTCTCAGAATCCAATTTAGGAATTTACGGCTCATTCGTGCTGTACAGTCACATATAGCCTTTCTTGAAACCAGCTTGATTTTCAGGCAAAATATTATTATTTTCACACCAAGAATACAAAAAACTGTTTATAATAATTATACATACAAATTTTTCTTATGACATCGAGAAGAGAAATATGCCTCTAATTTGAGGGAAAATTCACATCACCCTTCTTTAAAAAAAACCAATAATACTTACTCCCACGAATCTGGAATGACAGCAGTATCGAAAATTAAATTAAAATATCTTTTCAACAAAGGTAAAATGTAATCAAGAGAAAATTAAAACACCTCAGCTGGGACTCCATCAGGACCAGCAGCTTTTTTACATTTCATTTTAGAAACAGCAACTTCAATTTCATGCCTACTTATTTAGTTAAGTCAAAAACTTCAATTCCGTGACCATTCTCTGGCTAGTAAGGTTTGACGATTGATTTGACTTCTATGGACTATTTAGAAAAAAATTAGCCCCATGTCTCTTGCAAAAATCCCGGCATTTTTCGCTAGAGGCCAAAATCCAAAATGGCCGCTATTGTTATACTATATTCAAAAATCACCAGTTATGTCCAAAAAGCAATCATTGCCGAAAGGCAGTAAAATTTTTTTCCAAATATCTTCAAAAAGATATCGGTAAAAATATACTTATGCTTGTGTGATTAACACTTTAAATCTGTGAAAATATTTTATTATGTGATATAAGAACATGAGGACAAATAAAGTTTGAAGATAGCCGTTGGATCAAGAGAAACCAAATTCGTATAAAACATAATCAAAGGCTAATTGAGGATACAAACGCGAACGGTGGATACGTCACCGTGCTTATGGGTCGGCTGATTGAATACTTCCACCACTTGACTGTTTCATTTCTGTACCAGCTAATGGCTGTTTTTCGTCGTCATTTTCTAAGGGTTTCTCCTTCCGCTGGCCTGGTATTCTTTGTTCGTAACAAGGTAACCAACTATCAGTGCAACGCGACAATTACTAGTCCCATTATATCACCAATTAATTGTCTGTCATTGTACTTTCTGCCTCTTGGTCTGAAATTGATCAAAAATACATAAAGTATCAAAATGAATGTTTAGAATGATAAGCCAAAACTTATTTGAAAGTGGGATTCGATATGTTTTTCCATTAAGTTTCGCAGTGTAAAAAGTTTATATCACGCATAAGGGGAGAAAGGTTTTTGGAAAGCTTAAAGGAGAAGCTATTTAGATCATGATTCTTCCTCTGTGGCCTATAGCAAGGATATAAGAATAGCCCAATTAGCGAAGGTCCACCTTAGCGTAATTTCATAAGAAATCATAGGGTCCCCAATTCAAAAAGTGTCCTTTCAGTAAATTTACAAACTGTATAGGATCCTCTTAAGGGGTCGCACTTAGGTTTTGACGCCAGAATATTTATCCTGCCCAGGATTCAGAGGGACAAGATTTGTTTTTAGGGGGGAATTTGCCAAAATGTGCCTATAATATGGCATTTTTGGCCTAAAAGTTAAAATTTTCAGATTTCTTATTTCAACGGGGATGCAACAATCATCGGGATTTTTTTACTTTTAGCCTCCTCCATCAGATTTTGCTGTGTTTAGTTGGGTTATTTTGTGTGTCTTCAAGATGAACATAAAATTAATAGGATGGAAATAGAATGAATATGAAAGAATAACTTACACCTCAATGTGAAACATGATTGTCTCTTGTATGCCAGATATGGCTGATACGATTGCTAAAGCAAATAGAGCCAAGCCGAAATATCGATGCAAAGGCATATAAGTACCGCGGTAATCCTCGGAGAGTTTAGGAAAGAAAAATATTAAAAATCCACAAATCCACTGTAAATAATAAAAGATATATACGAGAAAATTAATATATCGTTATGGCCAGTGGCGTATGGTCACAGGGGCATGAGGTGCACGTACCGAATCGATTTGAAAATTTAGAAAAACCCGTAGGAAAAGTGCCGAAAACGACTTGTGCCCCCCATCAGACCCGGTTCCCCCAATCGTGGTCGGTGCCACCCCCCCACATATGATGATTCACGTCACGCCACTGGCTATGGCAAAGATAAGATCAATTACACTGATTCCTCAAATATATTGTACGTAGACAATTAACCCAGAGAGCTACAATCTTGGAAAAAAGTACTTGGAACGCTTGGCACACTTGATCGAAATTCCGCTAATTCCGTGCAGAATTCCTTGTGATCATGGAAATGACGTATAACAAAAATGACATCTACAACAATGATTTGCCTTCCCCCTCTCTCCCCATCAATCAATGTTGAAACACATTGGGAAACCGCTGAAGAGCGACATTGGCATTCTCAACATTGCCTCATTTCAAATATATAGTTTTAGTTTTGGTTTTGGTTTTGGTTTTGGTTTTGGTTTTGGTCACGTGGTTTCCTATTGTCCTGCCTAGCCACTTGAATCATAAGATATCGAACTCATTGTTTCTACCTTTTGTTTAAAACCGAACATTTGTGTCAGTCAGTTTCGGTTTTGGTTTCAGTTTCTTATAAAAGTGGTGTGGATCGTAAAATTATTTGATTTGAAGTTACCTACTCTAAGTATACAAAAGAAATGTTTAAATTTCACAGAACAATATTCACAAACAAAGAAATAGAACAAAACAATCTACATTTGAAAGCATTGAATTAGCCTAAGCTGATTTCACTGTGAAAATATATAGACCATCGAAATATTTCCACAGACATTACAATAGGCACTTGACAGATTATGACTTCAGTGTTATAAACACTATTATACACAACTATATTTATGTGCATGTCGCATGACGGAAGATCAATATCATAGAAAGCTGGTTTAAACTAACTTTATTCAATTTATTTATTGGAGAATAGAGAGAGAGATAGAAGAGATCGCCAGGAAAGAGGGTATGTGTGTGTGAGGGGAGGGGGTAAGGGTAAGGGAGAAAGAGAAACAGGGGAGAGAGCATTGGAAGTGGGAAGGGAAGGAGGGGAGAGGGGACTCAAGAGTGGAGTGGAATAATAGGGAAGAGTCGATATCGAGTGTGGGGAGGGGAAGGAGGAGGTTATATATAGGTGGCGGAGGGAACATAGGTAAGAGGTATGGGTTGTGCTTTCCGGGGAATAATCTAATTCATAATCAAATCATCTACATCATCATGCATCGTTTATATTTCAGACAAATAAACAAAACACCCCCACCCCCACCCCTCAATATATGCACATGATGTCTATGCATAACTTATCAAACGAATCTCGGAACTAGGGTGTAATTTTATGGTGTCATGGAAGTGTGCCAAATACGGCAGAGAGCATCAAAAGTCGTCCGCGTTGATAGATATCGATAATGAAAATGTTAGCACAATAGGCTATTATATACGTATGGTTATAGGCCATTATACTTTTGATTATATATACCCTCTTGTGTCCTCCCAGCACAATAGTGTTATGATTGCATACCAGTTCATCTCCACATTTTAATCCCTTGATTTTTGGTTTCTGAACAATAGAGAAACCAAAACTATATATTTGAAATGAGGGATTGCACGGGGGATTTGTTATTTGGCTAGTTAAATTCAAAATCAACAGAGGGCCTCCTATTTTGGCTAGTTAAATGTTGGTCGCTCAGGCTAGTTAAATTTTAGTCCCTCAGGTTAGTTAAAATTTCATTCCTTAATCCTTAGGCTAGTTAAATTTTTCATATGGAAAAGTAGTCTCTTTTGCTCAAATAAAAGGGGTCCCACAGTTAAGCAATGGGAGAAAATTGTCTTTTTTCACTTTCAACTTCAATTATTATAAAGGGAATGTCTTTTATTTTTTGGCTCACTCTTAATTGTCTCATGTATATATTAAACTTTCCTTTCCCCGATTTTTAAGGAAATCTGATGAAAGACCTCGTCGTACAGGAGCACTAAACACCGCGAGGTATTCCCAAACTCTCACTCGATTTACAGCGAAATACACTGACATGCACCCCGTGTCATTAAAGTAGCGTACTATAGACGGCCCTCACTTAATAATAGTCAGTCCGATTGACTTGGCTCAAACGGTATTTTCTAGAAATACTTTGCCAGATTCTACTCTCTAAAAAGGAATCCGATTGGTTACAAAATGCCGTCGTACCGCAGGAAAAACCATACCCACTTCCGTACAGCCCTGCTCAGTGGGTTGTGTGGTAATGTATGCATTGACCTCGAACGCCTCTGTACACACAGCGTGCACACACTGGAGTCAAGTATAATTTATTTAAAGAGACTTTCATAGGAAAACTTTTCCATATGTTGCTCAGGCTAGTTAAATTTTTGTCCCTCAGGCTAGTTAAATTTGAAACCCTTAGGCTAGTTAAATGTTAGTCCCTCAGGTTAGTTAAATTTTCATTCCTCAGGCTATTTAAATTTTAGTCCCTCAGGTTAATTAAATTTTGTCCACACGCTAGTTAAATTTTAGTCTCTCAGGCTAGTTAGAATTTTGTCCCTCGGGCTAGTTAAATCAGATGAACATTCATAATATTGCTTTATACCAATCAGATGGACAATTGAGTATAACACAAAAGCTGAGGTGAGGCCAACATGGTCTTGACACAGTGGAGGTCAGCATGGTCAGTGATGGTCAAGGATGGGGCAGGTCAAACTCCAAGGGGAACATATGCTGAGGGTGGGACGGGAAATTGGAAAGGTCATATTACATAATCAGGTTGCTGGGCACATAGGGTCTAAGCTGGGCAGCATGGGGTGTGAGTGGTGATAAAAATAAAACAATCTTTAATTTTGATGATATTTCAACACTGCTAAATACAAACAAGACAAATTTGCCTGGTCATGACATTTAGAGCACCATTGGTAGCTTGATGGACACACAATTAACTAGAGAAGCCAAAATTTAACTAGCATGAGAGACCAGCATTTAACTAGCTTGAGGGATTAATGTTTAACTAGCCTGAGGGACAAAAATTTAGCTAGCTTGAGCGACAGAATTTGAACTAGCCTAAGGGACAAAAATTTAACTAGCTTGAGCGACAAAAATTTAACTAGCCTGAGCAACAAAAATTTAACTAGCCTGAGGGACTAATATTTAACTAGGGACTAATATTTAACTAGCCAAAATAGGATGCCCTCTATTGATTTTGAATTTAACTAGACAAATGCTAACTAGCCAAATAATTATCTCCCACGGGGGAGAGGAGGGTGACAGTTAAATTCCGTTATTTACACTCAAGCATTCCACGACTTATTTCCAAGATTGTATATCCATCCATTCTTAATAATCACGCTGCACGTATCGATCAAAATGGTTATTCTCCATCCGTTTTTTGGTGTTTTTGAAAAGCCCGCCTCTTCCAAATACACAATTGGATCTACTTGCAGAATTTATACCTTACACTTTATATATAAACATCTGGTACATGGTCATTTCAAAGACGGATGAAAAACAATCATTTTATTCTGTATACAAAATGAATAGGCATGAGTGCTGCCTTAACCCCCTCCCCCTACTACAGGGGACCTGAAGGCTATACTATATTCCACGTACCTGAAGTCCAAACATGAGATATGTAGTGAAACCAACCCAGCTATGTACCGTGTGTACGTTGGCCTTGTTATTGGCATTTAGATAAGCGAAGGATGCCTTCAATGCTATACCACCCATGATTACTACGATGCCTTGTAGAATCAGATGAATGAGCTTGGACGTGGACTTGGAAAACATGGGGAAGAGACGAAATACCAGGATTCCTGAAGGAAGAAAGAACAGAGAATAGGTATAATACAGGGTGTCCCAAAAAAAGAGGCCCCTCATTGCGCCCTCTTTTTCTCCCATTTCAGAAAAGTTGATCAAGGATATGTTGGTATGTAAAGAAGCCATTACCCGTTAGCTTTGATAAACCGAAACAATTATTTCAATCGACTCATACATTTTGAAGATATGCCCTTTTAAAGAAATGTATCCGTTTTTTTTTCTTTTCACGGAGGAGGTTTGGCTACTTCAAAGACTGAAAAGTGCATATACCATGCATGAATATGAAACATTCCTCGATGATAACTTTATAAAATAACAACTTTATTTTAGGGAATGGGCTTTACTGGTGGGCTTATGGGTTATGGATTTTGTTAAGTGTCATTAATTTGGGCGAAATTGATGTGGGATGAGCCTTCTTTTGCTATACTTGCAATTATGTTTTTCTCGGTTATTTTATACCTTTGTGTTTTGTTATGTTTCTTACTTTCTTACTTTATAGGTTCTTGCTTTCTTTTTATTGACAACATAAGTCATTTCTCTATTGGGAATAAAAGGTAGCACTGAAAAGGGCTGTTTAGTTTCTTTGGTTCTTTTGAAGTGAGTTTACTGTGCTGCTCTGCCCTCTACCTGGTTGCCTCCTTGATGAATACAGGTTTCAGCCCGAGTCCTCATTGCATCAATTGCGTTGCTTACCAACCCTGTGCGCCGGATACTTGCGAATATAGCAGTAATACGTTTGCAAAGATCTTAGATTTTGCCACAAATGAAGAAATCAAGCAGTGTGAGGTCTGGTGATCTTGCAGGCCAATCCACAGCATGACACATCCCAACCACACTGTTTGCTATCCGTGGACAGAGTGAAAAACGGGTATTTGTCTTTAAAAGGGCATATCTTCAAAAGTTGTGAGCCGATTGAAATAATTGTTTTGGCTTATTAAAGCTAACAGTTAAAGGTTTCTTTACATATCATAATATATTTGATCAACTTTTCAGGAATAGGCTAAAAAGAGGGCGCAATGAGGGGCCTCTTTTTTTGGGGACACCCTGTGGAATTTTTATTTTACAAAATCACAGTGGCGGCGCCATGAATTTTTTCAGGGGGCATTGAGGGGCAAAGTGAATTTCAGGAGGGCAAAATCAACAAATTTTGCGCAAAATTGCCGCAAAAATGGGAATTTTCGTAATTTGGGGTTTTTACTTGGGGGGGCAAGAGTTCTGACTGAGGGCATTTCCCCATGTCCCCCCATGGCGCCGCCACTGAAAAATCAATATAACAGCAAGGTCTGTTTTATAGTGCCAATGACAGTTTTCATGCCCTCCGTTGAACATATGCTTAATTAAAGCCATAATGTGTGATTTGCTTCACAGCGACGCCCTTAATTTTACTCGGATTTCTACTTTTTGCATAATTATAATGCCCAGTGGTCCGGGCCAGTGGTGTACTAAAATACCACGTAAAAGACTATTAAAGCCTGAAGTGCTTTAATAACAATAAAATTTAACTTTTATAATTTATTAAAACCGGGTCGACCCGGTTTTATTCAGAGTTCATCGATCGACTGCTTTTAACATCTCCCGTGGATGTCAGCTACACACGTCGAGCGCGATGCTCCGTGTAGTAATATATTTCACGATCGGCGAGCGTAGTACACGCATTGTAGGCGCTGGAATGAAATCGCAATTTTCTTCGTTATACCTCATTTGTTTGGCTCGAAATTAAAAGAGGATAATGTGAAAACAAACAGTTAAATAGGAATCTATTTTTTTATGCAAATCACACATTATTGCTTTAATCCTACCCAGGAAATATGCATGAGGTGACCGTGTCACTGGATTTGTTACAGGTAAGAATCTTTGTTAATCCTCTTTTCTGACAGTTTCACTACGAAACTTGAAGTGTTGTCTGTTATTTAGGCCCAAATCATTGCATTTGTGACTGTTAGACCTAAAAGAAGTTATAGTCCTGTTGGACTTAAGTTGTATGCAGACTCCGAGTACTAGACGTATAATATTGTATGTAACATAGCTACGTTTTTAATCTATTGCCATTCTATTTCCAGTAATGTTTAAGTTCTAACGAATGTTTGATGACGAAAAATCGATAAAATGTTACATATAATATCTAGCAGAAATATATTATCGATTTTACGTCATCAAACATTCGTTAGAACTTAAACATTACTGGAAATAGAATGGCAATAGATTTAATGACGTAGATATGTTACATACAATATTTTACGTACAATAAAAAGTCCAAAGTCAGGGTTGGTTGGTTTACTTTTTTTGCCACGTGCAATTAAGGTTTTACCGTCGTTACTAAACCTATCGACGAAATTTTTTTAAATTGACATATTTTGTACATTAATGTGTATAGATAATAAATCAGGAAAAAAAACAGGGGGTGCCGGACCTCACTTTTGAGCTACAGCCGTTTTAAAAGAGGTGTACATTTCCAAAAATCTCTGTACGCTTCAATGGCAAAATCAGCAATTTGCCCAAAATATATCACCTTTTGCGTTGTATAAAAAATTGTCGAGACAACAATTTTTTAATTTTATATATGTTATGAAAAAGAAAAAGCTCTGTAAAATCGCGCAAAAAAAATTGGGGGTACCGGACCTAGTTTTCGCGTAAATTGACCAAAATAGGTCAAAATGCATTTTTCTGCGACACCATGCGTAGTTAATTGCGTACATGGATATTTTGGTGCGTACCAACGCGCTGGTATACACGCGCGATCTGATGCCGGATCAGCGTTCGTTTACGCATATGGCCACAAAAAAGGAATTGTCTGTTTACGCAGGAAAGTTTTCACTGTAAAAAAAGTTTCCTAAGAAGTGTCCAGAATAGGAACAATTATAATAATATCGACTATAAAAGACTTACTGAAGCCTTAAAATTCTTAGCCTAATCCTAATTTGGTGTATTTTGGTCATAAACGGGTGTAAGAAAGACTCCTATTCTGCAAAGATATTAACCAAAGAGTTATCAAGTTTCACAAAGTGAGAAATTTTCAGCTTTCACCATGTTCACCTGACTCGAATGACCAAAAAGAGGACTTATTAAACATGTTAAAGCGAAGCGTTTGACACCATGGGAAGAAGTGTTTGACTATAATAGGCCTACAATTATTATAGGCATACCGTAAACGTTCGCCTAATGGCGCTAAGGAGCTCATGGAAATGAGAGAGCGCCATCCCTGTAAAAGCCGACTATTATCACTGATCATTAAGGGTACGTGTGTAGTTACAGGTTGACACCTATCGACACATACAATTATGAACAAGATCGAACAAACTTGTTCATGATAAATGCGGTAATCATTCACCTGATACGTTGTGGCCAAGTGAGCAGAGCATTAGACTATAGTGCGAGGATAAAGAGAAATTGTGGAGAAGATTGATGGTTCGAATCTCATGCAGTAATTTCTGACAGATTATGATGTCTGTCAATGTTTTTTTCTGATTTGAGGAAATTTTATTCTCTATTTTCTTGATTTTATCTTTAACATTGTTTATATAATTTTATTATTTTATCTTGTATGTGTCTTTTTTCATGATTCTTTGTTTTATCGTTTCATTTTAGAGTAACTCAATCCATTCAATCAAATGTTGTAATGAACCTATTTGATTGTATAGGCATTTGTTATGTGTGTGAGACGAACTGTCGCGTGCGACAAGTCTTTCAATTCGCGCGAGTGTCCTTGCCTATGCATCATTGGTCATAAGAGGTATATCATTTTATTCGAAAGGGGGGGTCCCAAATATACGGGGGTCATAAAGTCTTGGAAAGAATAATAGGAGGGGTCATAAAATGTTTTATGACCAAAATGTAGAGAGTCACACGATGACCACAGAAAGTGTGTTATTTTATTCAAAAAGACTGATTTCAATACAATTTTGGGGTTTGGGATCATAAAATTTTTGTTGCCGAAATTGACGCAGACTTTTTGTAAATTTGGGACCCCCCTTCCGAAAACAATTATAGCCCTCTAAGAGGATTCAAAAGATAACCTCTGCCCCAATAATCCCTAGCTATATTTGTTTGAAACTGTTCCACGGAGGATGTATCATAATAGGCTCAGTCTTCAAATGATATAAATAAAATTTGAATGAGTGAACGAACAAAATCATACAACGACCAACTGAATAGAGGCTGCGCATATGACGTATCATCCCGTAAATATGGCGGACTAATCAAATGCATTCAACAAAAGCATGATTGCATCTACCGCGACAGTTCGTCTCACACACATAACAAAATGCACTACGATCAAATAGGTTGATGACAACATTTGATTGAATGGACTGCACTGCGCCATGATTACGGGGAAGAAACCGGTTCAAATCCTTTGTTTGGAGCCAATCGATAAACGCAAGGCCTCTATAGCTATCATTGAATACTGGCTATAATTCCACAACACAATAAGAAAATGTTATAAGCGCTTTGGAAGGCACACAATACCCCAATGGCTTTCCATATTATGTGCACTCAACAACTATTCAATATCGAAGCCCGGTATCGAAGTTACGTAATGTTACTATGTCAACGGGATCACCCGCTTAAGGGTAGACGAGGTATTGTTGGTCGCAGCAACCTAAAAATCGATTTTCATTATCTAGATTAATATATTATTGAAAATTAACACCTTGATGTTTTGTAAAAGTACATTCTACAAATCGTATACTTTGCAAACTTGCTTAATTTATTGTTGTTAATTAGTTATGTATATTTTACAAAAGTGTTGTTGTTTCAGCCCTCTTTACAACGTAACTCAAGAACCGCAGCACCTATAAAAGTATATCTGTGATATTTTAATTCTTCACCACGCTCGCTATGAATTGAGCAATGCAGTTTTTGCCAAAGCTCACTACCATTCATAAGATGCTGTGAACTACCAAATCACAACAGTTTAAAATAATTAATAACCTTAAGTAATGAACCACGATCGAAACAATCAGCACACAAAAAGGCATATCAAAATAGCGTGATCGCCATACAAACAGTGCTTGGTTCCGATACCATCACGGAGTTACGTAACTACTTCGTGGTCTGATAGTTATATGATCAATGGTCTGATCTACTTGGGTTCGATCCTTTTAAGAAAAGAAATAAAAATAGCTGATCATTTATAATGCATAAATAAATAAAATAATGTAGTTACACAATTTGAAACAATGAGGCCGTTCTATTTTTCAAAGGTCATTTAACTGTTAAATGTAGTGGAATATATCACGCATTGATAGGTAGGAGCAAATTTTGTCAGCGGTTTTTGTTGCCGTTTGTTCGCAGTGCCTATTTATCTAAAAAAAAAATAAGAAAATTAAATTAAAATTCACAATATTTACGTAAGATGGGGACAAAATCCAAAAACAGGTATAACGTATGAATCGATTTACAAATTAAGTCCAATGGCACTTTGAGAAAGAATACCTGAAGAAACCCCAAAACATTTGCTGCTCTAGCAACTAACCTAGTGACCTTAAGTATTGGGTCATGTCACGATATTTTTTCTGAGGCATTATGTCCAGGTTGCTCAATTTAACATACACGTATCCTTAATGCTGTTGAGAGTTTACAAGGATGGCGCTCTCACATTTCTAAGAATCCAAAAGCGCCATTAGGCGAACGTTTACGGTATGCCTACTTATAGTATGCTTAGTGCCGTTTGCCGAGAGGAAAATTTTTGGTCACAAACACTATAATACGGAATTATCTCGACGTGGATTCATGTCATCAATAGCAGTTCAATTAAAGCAAAGTTAAACACTGGGTTGCCTATAGCTGTAGAAAACGTTTGGCCAATTATGATATCATGTCATTTTTGTAAATGTAGGCCTATGACACATGTTGAAACTGAATAGTTTTGATGGTGTTGTCTATCGCATGCATTTTGAATTCAGTGCATGTAGCTTAGTAGGCTTATGGTCTTTACCCAATATAAACCATGATTAAACACAAATGCTTTAAACATTTAGCCTAAATATTGGATTATAAACTTTTAAAAGTTACTGTGTAGTGCGTTTCATTATGAAACGTTCTACAAACGTATAACCTTTAATATGCCTATAGGCCTAGTGGTTAGCCAACATTTAGGCCAAAATATGATTATTAAAACGAATTAACCAATTTAACCAACACTCGTTTAGGCCTTTATAATGTTTTTTTTTTAAACCTGATTCTGTGTTTGTTTGGTAGGCCTATAACTGTGATTGGACCCTACTGTCGTAGGCCTACTTTGGGGAGGACAGGTTCGTTATCAGTGGAAGCCCGCTGGCAAGATTTGGTTTGTACATATTGTATTTAATAAAACAGCAAACATTGTTTTCTTTATTTTGTGGCCCTAGTTATCGCCGGTGCGCAAAATAGCATTGACACGCACAACACGCATCGTTCTCTGCGATGTCTGCAACGCAACGCCGAGCACGACGCAGCCTACGCACGCGTTGAAAACAGGCGCAATAGTCAAGTCGAATCGGGTGACGACGGTAAAACCTTAAACAAGCTCAGCATAAAAAAACCCGATGGTACAATAATTATATCTCGTAAGGTTTGTCAGGCATGCTTTTCTTGATAGGCCAATGAGGGTTGTGCAGTACGAATTTATTTAACAGACAAACCGTTTTATTCATACCAAATAGGCATATTCAAATATGAAAAAAAGAAAGATTTTTGGGTCGGTCGAAAAGGGCAATACAAGCTATTTTAGGCCACATACAAAATAAATTCAGTATAACAAGGCTGTATAACAATGCACGCGGGCAGAATGCTAGTCAGTCAATGGCTATTGTTAAACAAGACCCACTCAGTCACCTAAGGGAGTGTTCATAAATACTTTGGTGGGGGGTTGGAAAAGTTGGAACCTCGGACGTATACCTCGGAATTTTGACCCCCCAAAAAAAGGGTGGATTTTTTTATCCCCTTTTATGGTCTAAAATTTTGTTTGATCCCCCCCTTCATGTCCTAAAAAAGAAACCAAAAATATACATCATTAACAGTGGCATAGATTTCTTTTTGACTTTGGGGTTGGAGAAAATTTCTTGAAGTCCAGTGAATCCAGCACCTTTTGCCGACAAAACAAGTTTCTGGTAAAAATGCGCGCGAATCGCGCAAAAAAATTTGCCATATTGAAGCTAAACTGGTAAAATATAGTACTAAACCGGAATTAATTTGCGCGAAGCGAAAAACAATTGGCACCTTTTTAGTTTAAAATGACCAAATATGGGATTAATTTTGGTTAGAACCCATATACAGACGTCAACATGGGGGGGTGATTGTATGGACCATCCCCCTATCAAAATATTGGGGGATTTTTCCCCCACCCCAGGATCTACCCCTATGGTCATTAACTCATTAGCTTTGGAGTTATTACTCATTTGAGTCATAGTGTTACACCCAAATTGTAAAGTGTGCACATTTTGTTGATTTGTAGCTTGAGATTACAAAATTGAATACATAACATTCAAATTCTGGAATGTACATGCCTTCTCGTACATTTTACCCCGGAATTTTACCCTCACATTTTTTGGATCCCCCCTATTATGGACTGAATTTTTTTTGATCCCCTTTTTAGGACCCAAAATGTTTTTGACCCCTCCCCAATTTCCAACACCCCCCCCCCCACCAAAGTATTTATGAACACTCCCTAATTAGGCGCTTGAAACGATTGAATTCGGCGTTGACATTATAGCAAAATGTTTAGTTACACCTTTTCACTTCATAATTAATTTTTCGGTAAAAATTAATGAAAAGCAATAATTTTCATTTTTCGGTAAATGTCAGAAGAAAACTATAATGCTTGGTATTGTTTATTTTTTTCAAACCCTGGTGTTAAACTTAGGTGTGAAATATATTAGGCTTCTCGTGTAAGATTTTCGATTTTCACAGGCTTCAACTTGCCCCGCGAGCATTTTTTGGGGGGGGGGTCAACGTTTTGCTTTTCAAAGTAACATAATTTGCTAACGAAAGATATTTCCGAACTTTCTAAAGCACATTATATAGGGCTATATGTCATAGTTTTGTCAGAATTTCGGTTTTGATTGCACCATTTTCAATTCCGACTATCAATTTTGTCCAAATCAGCTGACGAATGTACCCATGGATAGGTGATTTTGCAAGCCACAATAGAAATATCGATTATTTCTGCTGGTTATATTAGAAATGAATACTGGTTGGACATTTGCAGGCAGTCGCAAGTGAAGAAAGGTGAAATCAAAACGGATATTCTGACAAAACTATAATATATAGACCCACACGATGTACCTTACAAAGGTGGGGAATATCTTTCTTTAGCGAACTATATTAGTTTGAAACGCAAAAAAATAAAAAAAAAAAAAACTCACGGGCGAAGTTGAGGCCTGTAAAAATCAAAAACCTAAACACTGATAGACACAATTTCATGCCTAATTTTAACACCAAGATTTTTTTAAAGGTATATCCATGCACTATGCTTTTAACTGACATTACTGAAGGAAAAAATTGCTTTATATGTGACCGAGAAAACGAATTTCGTTACAAAAAGGTGTACCTCTGAATTGGGCTGATTTCAACAATTATCGATCGACTTTTACTCATTAGCGCGACTATGCATAACAATAGAAGCTGGTCAGTGGCGTACTGAGTGAATGCGGTATTTTGATGAACATGATAAATACCCGGACGTACCATTAAGATAAAATCTGTACATAGGCATACTATCAGATAGTAGGCCTATTCTTACTACCATCTCCATTTAATATCACCATTCCTAATACCATTAACAATGGGTGAAAATTGAAATGTTTTATGGAGCCGTCCCAAGCAAATCCCCCTAGCGTCACACCGGTCCAGAATCCCAATAACACCAGAATAGCAATAGCGAAGATTTGGGACACAATAACCAGGGGCACGAATAGCTTATCCATGGTATATTCTGTAAAAGTCTGAAACAGATACAATTAATAAAATATATACAAATTATTTCACATAATTTGATAAATGATATGATAGGACAAGCAGAAAGAAGTTTATGTACCGTCATGAGTTGAACCAGGGGTCTCAGTAGTTTATATACTAGTATATTAATGAATGCTATATGCCTACTTTGGGAGAAGACGGTGCAGTGCAAACTGATTCAAATAGGGTCTATAAGGGACCGTTCACAAACACTTGTTGGGGGCTGATGCAAAAAAACATCGCGAAAAATTTCAGGGCCCCCCTTTTCAGATCTCAAAAATTTCAAAAACATTATTCGTATTTATAATGCAATTTGGTGTGTCTGATGTGCTTTCAGGTCCCATAAAAATACTGTGCAAACGTTGTCACACACAATGTAGGCCTATACTTTTTACCATGACTTTACGATACAGCAGACTTACCAGTTACCGCGCCGGGTTCCTATATTGCATGCTCAAGTAGAATACTTAATGTAAAATGTACCGGTAGCTTTGATTCCTTTGGTTTTACAACATTAAAGCCATATTATAACATTTGCTGAGGAGAACGCCCTCAAAAATATTTTTAATTCTGGTTTTTACACGATTGTAATGTACTTTAGTCAATAAAGATACTCTGCAAAAATCAAGACTTTAGGTGCTGTAGTTTTGTCAAAATCCGAGATTTTGAATAAAACGCTGGAACCGGCGTTTTATTATTACGATGGAAATATTAGTCGAACACGTATGCACAGTACGTACACGGCGTGCGGGATACACATACACACACACCCAGAGAATCGTACCGCATTACAACCGCGGGAGTAACATGCATAGGCGCTAGTAGTAAATTCCAATTTTCTATGCTTTACCTCACTTGTTCGGCTCAAAATTAAAGGGACATATCTGCCAGTAAAAGCTAACATTTTATGGAAAATAAATACTAATCTATTTTTACAGAAATGTTATAATATGGCTTTAACTAACTATTTTGGTAGATTTCTACCATTATGCACGTCCTCTTGTAAGCTCGACTCGTTGACATTTCACATGTTGTTTGCGTTAAAAGTAGCTTATGATCAAGCTTATGATATAAACCTGTATAAACCCCGGATATAAAACCTATAAAAGAAAATCCGATCTGGTATGCCTCGCTGGTTTCAATTCAATGGAGAATCAGTGATTTTTGTTCATAACACAATAGAACATATACTTGAATCATTTTGTGGGGCATTATTATATAAAACCGAATAGCTATATAATTACCCGTTTGGAGGGATGATATTGATTGTTTCAGAACATACAAATATCAGTCCCAGAACAACGCCAAATATGGATTAAAAGACCTTTGACCTTGGATGTACAACAGCATGTTATGATCTAATGGGAAACTGTGCACATCAACAAACACCATTTCTATCAAAAACGCAACGTCTGATATAATTTGAAACCACATAAACTACTAGAGACGGTACTCCTCTTGGATATGGACCAAGCTTTAGAATATCGACTGTTGCGTTTTGAAATAAAACAAACCAGAAATTTATCACCCATTGTAAAGATATGGCACATGTACCGAATACATGTACATTATTATTATAAATTTAATGATACAGTCTGAAAGTGTATGCAGCCATGCTAACCACATAAGGAGATTATACGATTAACCTAGTGCAGCTATTGTCATAGCAGGGTATTATTATGTAATACTCCTGATCCATATTTGGCGTTCTCTTGGACTGAATATTGCAAATGTTTGTTCTTTCCTGTCAAAAATGACACCAAACCTGTGGCCATAACTTATTCTATGTTTGAGTACCTACCTGTCTGTGAAAGACAAGGAGGTCTAAAACAAAATCTGCTATTGTCTGCCCATTTGCACCAGTAAACATGAGTAAGGAATATCACTGTGTTGCCACTTAATCAGTAACGAGTATAGAGAACCCATATGCGTTCACAACAGCATTGCATCTTCTTCTCATGCTTCTTTATATCAACCTGGCCTCACGCTCATGAGGGATGGCACCCGGGGATGGCATTCCACTCTTCTGATCTGTTACTCTAGTGCGCACAGCCCGACCAAATTGGTCCCAGAGATGTTCTACAGGATTGAAGTCCGGCATTGGCGTACGCAGGGGGGGGTGTTACGTGTGTGAAACACCCCCCTTGGATCTGTCCAAAAAATGGGGGAAAAGAACAGACAAAGAAAGAGAGAGAGAGAGAAGAAAGAGAGAGAGAGAGGGAGGGAGAGAGAGGGGGGAGGGGGAGATGAGCAAGGCATAGGGGACATATTATCACAATCATAGGCCTACAGATGCCTTACCAACTCCCACACAAATTATCTCACCCCTATACCTGGTATTGACCGGCAACATACGTAAATATGTTAATTGTTAATACAACATGTCAACACCCCACACCATCACACCCCTGGCAACATACATAAAGGTTTTAATTGTTAATTGATTTAGATATACTTGTTTACACCAACACCCTCCCCTACATCATCACACCCCACACCCTTACCCCAGCAACGTACTTGAAAATTATAATTGTCAACCCCATCATCATGATCATCACGCTTTTAAAGCTGCATCTCTTAAACCGCATTGCGCCATCAGCTGAAAACCGTTTGCAATTTTTTCTGTCAAAACACGGTGCAAGTACGCAAGCATAATGTACTTCAGATGATTTTTAATTTGTAATCCAAATCAAATCGCTTTTCAAAAGAAAATAAAGCATATTTAGACAGTATTTTGCATTGAAATAGCGTATAAATTGTGCACCAAATGGCTTCAATTGGACCTACATTTTGCAAAATTTATGAGAAGAGAAAA
Source organism: Amphiura filiformis (assembly GCF_039555335.1). Classification (NCBI taxonomy): domain Eukaryota; kingdom Metazoa; phylum Echinodermata; class Ophiuroidea; order Amphilepidida; family Amphiuridae; genus Amphiura; species Amphiura filiformis. The sequence goes on along the minus strand of NC_092631.1, from coordinate 51,781,724 downwards.
CTTGTACACGAAAGGCTTCATAGACCGTCATTTCATAAGTTTTCGGCTTTTTGAAACTAAAATTTTACACACTAATAGTGCCAAAATGTCCAGCAAATCGCTTCAATTAGGTCTTCATTTTGCAAAAGTTTCTTACTTCTGAGGGGGCACATCCCCTCAGACATTCCCCTTGGCGTCGCCTAAGCGCGACGCGATGTCCCCTACGCGGCCATTTTTTACATTTTTTTTATCATCACACCCCCCTTGAAAAATTCCTGCGTACGCTACTGAAGTCCGGGCTATTGGCTGGCCACTCCATTCACTGAATTCCTGCTTCTTGCAGGAAGTCATTTACAACTCTTGCCCTATGTGCATGTGGTCGAGCGTTATCATCCTGTAGAACAGCGTTTTTGTCCAAGGTTTTGCAGTTCCATGGAAGCGCATGAAATGGAACTGCAAATGGCTGAACGATGTCATCTCGATAGTTGACTACTACCAGTCTGGTCTTCCTGTCATCATGGTCATCGATATTCCCACCCATAGCATCACGCTTCCACCACCATAGGCTGTTACTTTGTCAATGCAGCAATCTGAAACTCGTTCGCCATGTCTTCTTCACACTCTCACTCGGCCATTCAGCTTCCTCAAACAAAATCTTGTTTCATCACTAAACATGACATTGAGCCACATGTGTAAATTCCAACCGCGGTGTTGACGGCAGCAGCTAAGACGGACAAGACGATGAAGTGGGGGCCATTTTAGACTTCCTGGCAGTCTTGCGAGATCGGAGATCAGATTCATGAAGCCTATTGCGAATGGTTTGGTCAGATACTCTATTGCCATTAAGTGTTGCATGCCTTGCTTGCAAAGTTTTGGCACTTAGTGTACGGTTTTGAAGTGCTGTCAGTCTGATGTACCGGTCTTCTGCAGCCGTCGCTTTTCTTGGGTGGCCACTTCTGTGTCTGTCTTTGACATCTCCGGTCTGACGAAACTTGGGTTTTAGCTTAGAGATCATACTGCGGGAAACTCCAAAAGTTAATTCCGAGTTATACCAGCCTGAAGCTTACCCATAGTTCGCGCCTTATATCCAGATCTGATAATCGAACCCAGGTTGATTAGAACTTTCTTGCATATGACCACTATGAAGAAGTGACCAGCAAGAGAGATTGACTTGCGTTTATCCATTTAGAACTGTTAATCACATCCTAGCACTTTTCATTAAAAATGATAACACTGCAAACAACTTTTCATTCATTCTTTTATTCGTGCATTAACCCACTCATTCATTCAAATCAATGAGACAATGGTCAGTTTGGCCAATTTTCTTTGAGACCTCTATGTCTTTCAAAGAAAGTTACTCAGCCGTGGAATAGGTTATCGTCACAAATGAGGTGTTATTGTTGACAGAAAACAACAATGTTTTCACTGATATGAAACAATATGGAGAAAAAAATCTGATATTCAGCCGTTTTTTGAAAGTTTCCAAATTTTGTGTGAAGAGTTTATATTTACGTTTGTGAAGGCTATCATTGATCGAGGTAGAACGGGCCATTAAACTGATATAAACAGTGTCGCTGGCCGGTGTTTTAACCTTTAACCCGTTTTAACGGGTTAAACCTTGGTTAAGGGACACAGCGTCAACACCAGGCAAATAATTATTTTTGCACAGACTGTAAACAAATCAATAGAAATACGCCCTGCAGCGAATCACCTGGCTCTGCTATCTACACCGCAATTCGCCAGGTATAAAATAAGCTTAATATATACTTTGTCGCTGAGCGATTAGTATTTGGCTTGTAAGGTAGCTCGCTTTTCTCAACGCAACAAAAGGAGTTCTATATTATTGGCTAAAATCAACCGCTATCGATCAGCGGTATAATTTCAGCTATAGTTGTCTTTCCAATTCGCCCCTAAACAGAGTCAAAATCCTATTGTTGAAGGCAACAATAAGCTTGTAGTGTCTCATTATCTCTATAGAATTAATAACTCAGTGGCAATAAGAGCACATTCCCAGGTGGTGAATGACGTGCATTCTCTAAATTCAGTAAATTTCCATCGTCAACCGTGTAATTGAATGGGATTATTTTGAAATTTTAAAACGCTTGAAATATCACAAACAAATAGGCCTATGTTAATAAATAATATAAATACAAGCTAAAACCGTTGGGGTTCGATAATGAACGCCACAAAACTAACCGAGTATATGGAAAATGCCATACGACCGAGCGGTTTCACAGGTTGCCGGCTCTATCATGCCATTCGCCGCCTGCACATTCCTAAACTATTAGATTACATGAAATGATACGAGTGACCGCCACTTGAGATCATTCTTGTATCAATTCCTAGCTATAATGTAAAAAGTTCTGCCGAGTTATTCATGGCGTATGGTGGTGTACCTGCTATTGACATTCATGCGTTAGATCTTTGAATGCCTATATCTCGACCTGGGTAGAAAACTATAAATATATCCCGCTATTTTGGTTTCTGTAAGAACCTATTGTTATATTGTAAGGCTTGCAGTGTTACAGAAATATGGTAAGCTTCTGTCGGTGCCATGAAATCCAAGCCGAGTCCTTGAAATCAAAAAGTATTATCTTCAATATGAAGGTCAAAATTTTCAATTGGTGGTCGGCTTTTCATCCCAGCTACATACACTTTAAGTACATATCATCATTACATTTATAAAGTTTACTTCAAGGACTGTTACATTTTAATATCAAATATCAAAATTTAATAAGTTGCCATAAAATTTGTATTACATCGCGAATTTAAAAAAAATCAAAATTATTTGATATCAGAAGGACATTCCTCGTATTCAAAATGCAATTCGATATTCTGAATGTTACTGGAGGCGGAACTTATATGATTCGAAAGATTTCAAATAAAACACTTATTTGTGCCTAATAAGAAAGAAGTGAAAATACTAGATGTTTATACGTTATGATATGTGGATGTGTTTTTCAAATTATTGTTTCATTAGAAATTGAAAATATATACATTATCATGATTATTACCATTAGTGAGATTTTACTTGTTGAATTTACTTTCATTTTGTAAGCCCCATTAAATTCCAGGTGATGATCGTTATGATTTGTGAACGTGGTAATTAAATTACCGTTTCATGTGAAATTGGAAATACATTATCAAAATCACTTTCAGTGAAATTTTACCTCTAACCGACCTTTTTTGTAAGCTTTTCTATATGTCGACACACACAAGTCAAATCAAGTCAAGTGACAAGTCAAGTCAAGTGTCACACCAGGTGCCATGATTTGCGAGTCTCTTAGCGAGACTGTACACGTAAAGCCTTTGAGCTTTCAAAAAAGACTTTACTGGGACAATGTGTGCGGGTAGCGCGCACAAATTGTGTATTTTACACAATTTTGGTGCATGATCTGGGTGAAGAGGACTTTATTGCGACAATTTGGTATTTTGCACTATTTTGGCCCATGATCGGGATTAATTTTTGTGGAAAACGGGCTCCTTGCTCTTTTCCTTTGCCTTCCCGATTTCTCATTTTTGCAACAATAATATGATTGCTTTCGTGTAGGATTTTATCGACCTAATTCTTAGTATATATTATTGTAAACACACGTGGTTCTTTTTAATTCTTTTAAAATATAAAATACAAGGTGAACAATAGGCTCAATAGCCCATTAGGAATGACCATGTCATCAATCCAAATTAGTTAATTACAGTTTGCAGGTGACAGAATTGCCGTAAATGTATTTCAATTACACAACCGGTATTTTTACTCAACCGGTATCGGGCCTTAAGGGAAGGGGTATGAACGTTTGGACAGTATTTATTGTGGGACATTAGAGCACATCAGACATATCGAATTGCATTCTGAATACGAAGAATGTCCTTCTGGTATCAAATAATTTTGATTTTTGAAATTCGCAATGTAATACACATTTTATGGCAAATCATTAAAATTGATATTTTTGATATTTAACAGTACTTGAAGTAAACTTTATAAATCTGATGATTTATACTTAAAGTGTATGTAGGTGGGATGAAAAGCCGACGATCAATTGAAAATTTTGACCTTTCGTATTGAAGATATGGATTTTTTTCCCAAAACACAAAAAAATAGGTCTTTTTGGGGAAAAAATCCATATCTTCAATATAAATGGTCAAAATTTTCAATTGATCGTCGGCTTTTCCTCCCAGCTACACACACTTTAAGAATATATCATTAGATTTATAAAATTTATTTCGAGGACTGTTATATATCAAAAATTTGAAAAATATCAAATTTTAATAATTTGTCATAAAATTTGTATTATATCGTGAATTTCAAAAATGAAAATTATTTGATATCAGAAAGACATGCTTCGTATTCAGAATGCAATTCGATACGTCTGAGGTGCTCTCATGTCCCACAAAAAATACTGTCGAAACGCCATAAACACTCATTCTAGATACCTTAACAATCTTCAGGTGAAAACAGCAATGCAATATATATATTTCCATTCGTGCATATATATAGACGAAAGAAATTTGAACAAATCGTAGCGTAGCATGAAAATCACAAAAATGAACTTTACTGACAGGAGTACTCGAACCAACGACCTCGGCATTACTAGTCGCCGCGCTCTACCACTGAGTTATGACAGCATCTAGTGGCGAGGGTCGAGTTTTTAGACCTATGCAGTATTCGTCTGTGACATGCCGCAAACTTGAGGGCGATCGCCCGTTTTTTTAACAGTGATTCAATTACTTCACGGAAATATACATTTTGCGTAAGAAATTTGTGAAGTAAAGAACCCTACAAGCTGATTTGCTCGACAAATACATACAAAGACGAAAGAAATTTGAACAAATCGTAGCGTAGCATGAAAATCACAAAAATGAACTTTACTGACAGGAGTACTCGAACCAACGACCTCGGCATTACTAGTCGCCGCGCTCTACCACTGAGCTATGACAGCTCAGTGGTATATAGGAGGGCTAGAGGGCGCTAATAAAATCGGTAGACAGAGCTTGATTCGAAATCTATATTAGGTTAAATGTGCAATTATATAGCTGTTAAATGATCTGCTTTACATATTATACCATTTCGTTATAAAACAAATGTAACCGTTCAAGTTGTGTGTAAACTTCAAGTTTGTACGCGACTATTAGCCTTTGAAATGAAGCTAAATCGGATGGTGTTAAATTCTGTTGCATCACCCCGTCTGCATGACAGAATTCTATTAAAAAATTGAAATCTAACAGATAGATGCGCAGTTCATGCGCAGTTTATCTGCATTCAAAAGAGACGTTAATTGACAGAAATAAACAATCGATTATCTTTGAAAGTGCTGAGCCATATGATTTTCCGACGTCACTGCAAGCTCTTGCCCAACATTTGGTTTATTGGTGCTTTACTCTGACACCGCCGTATTCACGGTTTTGTAAATTTAAATAAAACATTGAAAGTGACACAAGACATACTACAGTGTGGGCCAAAAACAACTTTACCCAATTTAAAAGATTCATATCTCAAAATTGAAAAGTCTGCTTCAAATTGTTTTTACATATTCGTAAAGAACATCTTCCAAAGAGTATTTGGTGAAAAAACTATTCAAAATATATTAAATTAAAAATGTGACGCTAGTTTTAAATCAAACGGTCAAAATTAACTTTGTCCACGCGAAGGCCTACTGGCTGTCGCGTCGCATCACTGCAATAGCGAGTTCGATAGAGAATGGGAACCACTCAGTATACGCACACATTTGTTCAGCAATTTTATATAACACAATCAAATAAATTAAACATAAACAATTAAAATGTCAAGCTACGATATTTCGTCATGATATGCAGCTTTCATACTGCAAAGATATAAAACAATTCTCTTCAAATATGCGCAAAGCAATTGTAACCTCAGACCTCATTTTTTGTCATTACGAAATGTTATCTACAAGAAAGTCTGAAGTTATTGCACTTATTGCGTGCGTGGTAGGCCTATGTTCGGCAAAGTGTTGCGTCGAGAACTGACTCTGGGGTTTGCTTCAAGTTCCCTTTGAACCGCTGTGCTTTGCAGTTGAACGGCCAGTTCTTGGACGTCCGCTTCGTGCTTTGCATCTATTCATCACACTTCTGAAGTTATGAAAGTTGTTCGTATTTAGAGTTATGGTAGGTTTCGGCGGGACTCTTACGTTCGGGAAACGAATCCGGAATTGATGCTGCACTTCCAAAAAGCTTTCTGCCATAAAAGTCCTCTCTTTTGTTGTGAAATTCCTCTCATCTCATCTCATCTTGACACCTTGCAAACCTATTTAGAAATAAGCCACGCAGTCACCAATGGTCACAAAATGCACGAAGGCCTATTTAAAATTCACAAATCGCGCCAGGTGAAAATGATAATTGCGTAATTGTTATACTAATTGTTGGTCACTGACAGTGAATGGGGATTAAAATCGATTGTATTTCGTTCATTCATGTAAAAACAATTATCACCATTCAAAGACAAAATAAACGTGTTTACCAATTACATGAATGCCTGACGCATATGTGTGCCTTTATACTCTAACTTACTCTTAGCAATCGGACGAATCCCATTGAATTACGTGTGGACAAAGTGATTTTTGACCCTCGGACGTAAAACTAGCACCATTTTGTTAATTTAGCTTCTTTTGTTTTTATTTTTTCATCATATACTTTTAGAAAGATATACATTTAGAATATGTAACAATACCATGGATAGCTCTTCTACAATTCGAGCAACCACCCTGTGAAATTGGGTAAAGTTGTTTTTGGCCCACACTGTATATGCTTTATTTAGCTGACTATTGAATCATAGCAGTACATATATTTCCTGCTACACATACCAATTTCCATTAGAGAGACTTGATGTAAAAAACGTGATAACGTAAATGACTTACGCATACATGCCATAGAGATTACCGGTAACATTAAATCAATAAATAGAAAACTACTGATCCACCTGCTTTTACATTCTGGACAAACTTTTCATGAAAAAAGTCGAGATTTTAGGTACTTCTAACTTTTGACCAAAAAACCAAAAACAACAACAAACAAACAATCTTTTTTGCATTCATTCACTGAGAATGGCCCTTACACATCCGTACATGGTAATGGTAACAATCTATTCCAAATTGTCGATTTCCATACTCGAGCACAGGCAACCCTTGACCTTATAATTACAAGTGACAATATGAGAGCTTGCTATGAGAAGCCGTGTCCCTACTCATCAATAGGAAAAGTGATCATTTGTGCGTTCTCTGAAACCTAAAAGGCATAGAGTTGTTCAACATAAAAGGAAAACACAGATCACCCGCCCCCGGGCACCCGCCCACTGCTCGAGTCAGGAATCCGTACATTTGGAACATGGATTCAAAGCCTTGATTGGCATATGGTTTTAAAAACAAATGGTACTCAGCATAAAGCTGACGCTTTTTACGCCATTCTTGATCAAGGTATGAGCTCATGCTTCCCCGAAAAAAAGAAGATGGTTCACACGAATGACAAACCTTGGATTACCCCTCAGATTAAGGACCTGATTGTGAAGCGTCAAAAGGCTTTCATTTCCGGCTCTGATCAAAAGTGGCGTAAACTGAGAAACGAGGTCAAGCGTAAAATTGAGAAGGCAAAAATAGATTACCATGCCAACAGAATCAGAGGTCTACAAAAAACGGAGTCAAGAAAATGGTACCAACAAATCAAAAAGGTTACTAACTCTGTCCGATCTGAGCTCAGATTGGACATCCCAGGTGTTTGTGATGATGATGAGAAGGGTAAGGCTGATGCGGTCAATGACATGTTTGCTAAAGTATCTGCGCATGTACCCTCATTGGATACATCTAAGCTACCTGCATATTTACCAGCCAAAGACCCTGCTCCCAAACTGCACCCTTGGGAGGTTTATTCCGAGTTACAGAAAATTAACCCCAACAAATCTGGGGGACCTGATCGTATCCCTGGTAAAATCATCAAGGAATTTGCCTATGAGATGAGCATCCCCTTGACAAATTTTCTTAATTCCTCATTTACTGAAGGTATTGTACCAAGTCAATGGAAACAAGGTATCGTTGTGCCTGTACCAAAACAAAGACCCCCTACTCTTGATAAGTTACGGCCAATTTCTTTGACCTCAATCTTCGCCAAAGTAGCTGAGGGTTTTGTATCGAGATGGGTAATTGATGATATTAGTCACAAGTTAGACATCAGGCAATTTGGAAATGTAGCAGGTGTGTCAACTAATCACTATCTAGTCAATATGATGCATTACCTTCATACTGGTGCTGAAGTGAGTCACAATACCGGAACGATTGTCCTGACTGATTTTTCTAAAGCCTTTGATTTGGTCAACCACATCATTCTCATCACAAAAATTATTCAAATGGGTGTGCGTAGGAACATAGTATCTTGGCTTTGTGACTTTCTTCAGCATCGACAGCAATGTGTACGATACAACAGCATGCTTTCAGACTTTGTGCAACTCACAGCTGGTGTACCGCAGGGCACCAAGCTTGGCCCAATTGGTTTTCAAATCCTCATCAATGATGCCGCCGATGATGCACATGCAGAAGTCTGGAAGTATGTTGATGATCTCACATTTGCTGAAAACTCTACTAGTGATAGCAATAGTCATATCCAGGAAGATCTGAATAAGTTCTCAGACTGGGCAGCAACTAATGGCCTAAATCTTAATGCCAAGAAATGCCAAGCACTTGAGGTTAATTTCAGTAAAACCAAACCACATCGTGCAGACTTGAGCATTGGATCTGACAAGCTTGATTATGTTGACAAAGCCAAAATCCTGGGTATCTGTATTCAAAGTGACCTGAAATGGCAATCTCAGGTTGATATTATGATCAAGAAAGCAAACACTCGTCTTTTCATGCTTAGATCCCTGAAAAGATTTGGCTTTGACCAGGATGAACTTACGGTCGTTTACAAAAGCTATGTCAGACCAGTGCTCGAGTATGCTGATGTGGTTTGGCATGCGGGGCTCACATGTAAACAAGCTAGTGATCTTGAGCGCATACAAAGAAGGGCAATTAGAACCATACTTAAAAAGCTAGAAGACAGAAGGGTTGAGCATTGCCGAACTTTTGCCAATGGACTGAGAGACAGTCTAAGAACCAGTCATTTATTACCCCCACCAGAATCTCGGTCCATGGCAGAAGTTTGCGCAATGCTCAAGATCATACACAACTCAGGGCCAACACGAAACGCTTCAAACAGAGCCCCATCCCCTTTTATGTCACACTTTTAAACATGCATTAAATGTCCCACTTGCTTTTATCTAAATTCAATTTGTGTGCATCCATGTCAGAGGGATGCGCTTGTCGGCTGCTACATGTGTCTCATTTCGCATGGTAGCTGGGAGTAGATGCCGGACTTGTCTCGGGTGGATGTCGCTTTGGGCCATCCCTGGGTCACATGGTTTGGGAGTACAGAGAACATTCCTTGGCCGTGTGACTTGCGGATGATTTGGAGTGGCCTCCGCTTGGGATGGGTCTGGTGTTTGTTCCTGGCTGTTGTACGGGGTGGGACGCATGTGGCGTCCGACGGGTGCATCATTTTGTTATGGATGTACACATTTTTTTCATTAAGATTTTATCCTGCTGGCAGGTTAAATTGAGATTTTTAGTGGTTTTTAATCAAATCTTTTGGTGATATTTTACATTGTAATTGGCCTATTTTATTTGTGCAAATTTCATATCTTTATGTCCTTGTAATAATATATTTTCCATGTGTCATGTTTATTTATATTACCATGTGCAATACTTGTGTATTTATAAATGTTTTAAATTTGTGTGTTATTCTAAGTATCTTTAATTATAATTATTTGTAATATTTCTCTGTAATTTGGCCCATGGCCACGATTGTGAAATAAATATATATGAAATGAAATGAAACATTTGCAAATCTTTCAATTCAAATTAGTCGTATCTCAAACATTCAAACAAGAGATGCGCAAAAATCATTGCGGAAAATCTTGATAGGTAGAAGTCGACCTTTTATTGGTAATAATATTTTATGAGGTGAAATATGGACTGTTCCATACAACTGTTCAACGAGGCTTTGCCGAGTTCATATTTCACCTCATGAAAATATTCTTTCTATTGAACGAAATAAAGGCATTCAATATTTATTTTCTTTAAGTCATATATAAATTCCTCTACATCAACTTTAATTTTATGCATCTCCAGGAAAATAAAATAAATAAATCTAAACTACATATAAATACCCCCACCTATAATTGGCGAGTCGAAGTAGTCACCGAGGGCGCTATACCCTCGCTTTTGACAGCGTTGCCATGGTAGCTGCGAGTGATTGCAATGAAAAATGAACTATTAAAATTGCACTCGCGCGGAACACAAAAAAATCAACAGTAATTGACCAATAAAATGACAAGAATCTTTATACGAGTTATATAAAAGAAATTGAACTTTCTTTACCAATATTTACCAACATGATTGAAAGTGTGATTCATTGTTCAAATTCTCATTTTTTCATGCTGGACCTACCCGCTATTATCTTCATAAACTTCCCTGTTAAAAGTGGGCTCACACTATGATGAATAGAGGTGAACGTCCGAACGGCAAGCTACGTTAAAGGCCCGGTCACACTATGACGGACGATAAGCAACGAAAGGTGACGAACGTGAAAATCACAAAATGTTGACGGCTAAAGGCCCGGTCACACTATGACGAATAGGGGTGAACGGCAAGCGACGTTAAGCTGCGAATTGCAATTTTGAATTTACCGCCACTCATCGTGGGTTGCCGTTAGTTGTCGCTGACGAATCCGTCAGCGACCGCAGACGGCCGCAATTATTCGTCGGAAAATTTTCAACATGTTGAAAATTTTGTGAAGACAAAAAAGTAGTTGTGATTCCGTTCAAATTTCGTTGGAGACCGCAACCCTCATTTCTTTGACGTTTCCATACCGTGGGAAGCCGTCTCTAGTCGTTTTGAGGTCGTCACAATTTCGTTGGTAGTCGTTGTCAACGTCCATTGACGAATAACCAACGGCAGGCGACGTCACATCTCGAACCCTGACGACACGGTGCGGCAAGCAACGAAATTGTAACGATCTTGGTGCGACAGTGACTTGCGAATTTTGTCCGGAGAGTGACGGATATTGTTTGCGAGTATCGTTTGCGAGTACCTGCGGCATTGAAACGGTGGTCTGCGATGGGTTACGATTTTTAAACGATGGTCAACGATTTTAAACTTTTTGTGCGATTCATGAGATAGATATATGCATTTGTAGGATTGTAGAAATTAATCAAGTCTTTTTTTATGGTCGTTGACAACGACTACCAACGAAATTGTGACGACCTCAAAACGACTAGAGACGGCTTCGCACGGTATGGAAACGTCAAAGAAATGAGGGTTGCGGTCTCCAACGAAATTTGAACGGAATCACAACTACTTTTTGTCGTCACAAAATTTTCAACATGTTGAAAATTTCCCGACGAATAATTTCGGCCGTCTGCGGTCGCTGACGGATTCTCAGCGACAACTAACGGCAACTCACGATGAGTGACGGTAAATTCTAATCAAGTCTTTTTGTGCGATGTTTGACGTTTTATTGACGTCAGTTCGATTTCAATAGACTACCCGGCACGATGCAATTTTAAAGTTCATATAAAAAAAATAATATCAATAATAATCAAAAATATTAATATTTCTGATTATTATTGATATTGATGATAGTATTTTTTATCATTATTGATATATTGATATTGATATAATAGTTTGGATTATTATTAATATTGATTTTCTTATTTTGATTCCTATTGATATTGATATTAATTTTTTGATTATTTTTGATATGTGTAAATATTTTTTATTATTATTGATATTAATATCTTTGATTATAATAGGCCTAATTGATATTGATATTAATATCTTTGATTATAATAATTGATATTGATGTTAATATATTATTGATATAGATATTAAAAGTTTAGATTATTATTTATATTGATTTTACTATTTTTTATTATTATTATTGATATTTATATTGGTTTTTTTATATTATTATTGATATGTGTAATATTTTTGATTATTATTGATATTGATGTTAATAATCCTGATTATTATTGATATAGATAATAATTCGGATTATTATTGATATTGATTTTACTATTTTTGATAATTGTTCATATTGATGTTAATATATTTGATTATTATTGATATTGATATTTTTGAGTGGATGATCAGAACGTTGTGAAGAGTGGGAACGCCAAAGGGACTATACGACCCGCACACACAGGCTTTGATGTCGGCTGCTGAGTCACGTCATCATCACCGCAATCCACCGTCAGTTGCCGTTCCTTGCCGAAAGCAAATCCGCTGCCAGCCGTCTGACCTCGTTGCTTGTTGTCGGGCTCCGTCGAGACTTCGTCACTCATCGCCCAGACAACGTCCGGATTTGGTCGCTAGTCTCCGTTTCCTGCCGCATCCTCTCGTCCCTTGCCGTCGTGTTGTCGCTAAAGGTCGTTCCCACTCGTCACCGAATCTTGTTTTTGCTCTTTTTGTCGTCGCTTTGCCGTCAACATTTTGTGATTTTCACGTTCGTCACCTTTCGTTGCTTATCGTCCGTCACAGTGTGACCGGGCCTTAAGCGACGTCAAAAAGAGGAAAAACAAGATTCGCTGACGAGTGGGAACGACCTTCAGCGACAACACGACGGCAAGGGACGAAAGGCTGCGGCAGGAAACGGAGACTTGCGACCAAAACCGGACGTTGTCTGGGCGGCGAGTGACGATGTCTCGACGGAGCCCGACAACAAGCAACGAGGTCGGACGGCTGGCAGCGGATTTGCTTGCGGCAAGGAACGGCAGCTGACGGTGGATTGCGGCGATGATGACGTGACTCAGCGGCCGACATCAAAGCATGTGTGTGTGCGGGTCGTATAGTCCACTTTGGCGTTTCCACACTTCACAACGTTCTGGTCATCCACTCAAAATAATCAATATCAATGATAATCAAAAATATTAACATCAATATGAGCAATAATCAAAAATATTAAAATCAATATAAATTATAATCCAAACCATTAATATCTATATCAATAATAATCAAAAATATTAACATCAATATCAATAATAATCAAAAATTTGCTCATATTGCCTACTGATGACTCTGAAAAGAGCCGTTCACTGAAGACTGCCCCTTGTCAACAGAGAACAAGCAGATCTCGCCTATCTGCTAAAATATACATGTTTTTATGGCTCTGAAAAGAGCCGTTCACCGAAGACTGCCCCTTGTCTACAGAAACAAGCAGACCTCGCCTATCTGCTGATTTTAAAGGTTTGATGGCTCTGAAAGAGCCGTTCACTGAAAGACTGCCCTTGTCAACAGAGAACAAGCAGACCTCGCCTATCTGCTAAATTTAAAGGTTTGGTGGCTCTGAAAAGAGCCGTTCAATGAAGACTGCCCCTTGTCAAGGAGCAGTCTTCAGTGAACGGCTCTTTCAGAGCCACCAAAACCTGTATATTAGCAGATAGGCGAGATCTCCTTGTTCTCTGTTGACAAGGGCAGTCTTCAGTGAACGGCTCTTTCAGAGTCATCAGTAGGCAAGGGCGGTCTACATGTCTCATTCTTAGGTACTTTGCTTGACAGTTCTAAACTTGTCCGACGGCAACTCGCTAAAAACCCACTAATTGTTATGAATTCCCGTCGTAAAAGCCTATCCCACAATCAATATCAATAATAATAAAAAATATTACACATATCAATAATATTAAAAAAATAATATAAATATCAATAATAATCAAAAATAGTAAAATCAATGTCAATAAAAATCTAAACTATTAATATCTATATCAATAATAATCAAAAATATTACACATATCAATAATAATAATAATAAAATATAAATATCAATAATAATCAAAATATTAATATCAATATATCAATAATGATCAAAAATAGTATCATCAATATCAATAATAATCAAAAATTTTAATATCAGTATCAATAATAATCAAAAATATTAACATCAATATCAATATCAATAATAATCAGAAAAGTAGTAAATACGCTTTCCAGGACATCTTCCGGGTCACGAGGTCAAAGGTCAACGGATGTCAAAGGTCAACCGGAAGTGCCAAAGGTCAACGGATGTCAAAGGTCAACCGGAAGTGTCAAAGGTCAACGGATGTCAATGGTCAACCGGAAGTGATCAAAGGTCAACCGGAAGTACCGCCATTTTGAAAAGGTCAACCGGAAATACGGCCATTTTGAAAAGGTCAACCAACGTTAATATTTAGGGACGTGCATATTTAGGAACGTTAATATTTAGGGACGTTAATATTTAGGGACGTTAATATTTAGGGTCTATGGTCGAACAATTTGCAACGACGCTCAACGATGTTCAACTTCGGGATGTACGAATATTTATAAATTAAAGTTTGCGACTTACCGAAATAGTTCAGTTGTGTTCGTACATTCCAAGATTATAAAATCCATAATATATTCCATAAGCGTTAAATGATTCATGCGTGAGTATTTTTCACGGTTATTTATTCCAGAGCATATTCCAAAGCTGGGTAATAACATTTATATAGTTATCGTGATCGTACACTCGATATAAATCACGGCGCATAGCTTACTTTCCGCATAAGAGCTGAAAATGTCCCGAAACGAGAAAGTATTACTAAGTGTCGATCCATCTCGGTTCGTTATTTTCCCGATTCAGTACCGCGACATATGGAAGTTGTACAAGCGAGCGGAGGCGTCGTTCTGGACGGTGACGGAGGTAGATCTCGCTAAAGATAACCCGCATTGGGAAAGTCTCAACGATGGGGAGAAGTATTTCATTTCTCACATCCTAGCTTTCTTCGCGGGTAGCGATGGAATAGTCGTCGAGAATCTAGCTACTCGATTCTGTAGCGAGGTACAAATTCCCGAAGCGAGGTTCTTCTACGGATTTCAGATCATGATGGAAAACATTCACTCGGAAATGTACAGCTTGCTTATAGATACCTACATCGAAGACAAACGCGAAAAAACGTATTTACTCAACGCCGTGGAAACTATACCGGTCGTGAAAAAGAAAGCCAAATGGGCTCTACGTTGGATCAAAGACGACGATGCCACTTTCGCCACGAGACTCGTTGCGTTCGCCGTCGTGAAGGATTTTCCTCTCCGGATCATTCGCCGCGATATTCTGGTTGAAAAAAGAGGTTTGATGCCCGGTCTGACTTTTCCAACGAGCTCATCAGTCGTGACGAGGCGTTGCACTGCGATTTCGCTTGTTTATTATTCTCGTACATCGACCAAAAACCATCGGTCGAAATGACGCTGAAAATCGTACGAGAAGCGGTAGCGATTGAACGTGAATTTATGACGGAGGCTTTAAAATGCTCACTGATAGGAATGAATGAACGTCTAATGGTTCAATACATATAATTCATCGCCGATCGTTTACTGGTCGAACTGGGTTACGAAAAAATTCTATCGCGTGAACAATCCTTTCGATTTTATGGAAAATATTTCTCTCGAAGGTAAGACGAATTTCTTCGAAAAACGCGTCGGTGAATACCAAAAGGCAGGCGTTATGGCGACGGAAGAGGAACAACGGTTTACTCTCGCGGCGGAATTTTAACGAGTTACGTTCCAATGTAACGCCGACATTATTTGCGAGGCAAGTTTTTAACTACGTTAAATACGCGATTAATGTATCGGATGAAATATCCAACAGATTGAGAGCATTCAACAAACATTTACGTCCGTTATAAACATTTGCGAACGTGGCGTCATTACAAAACACGATCGGAGGAAAATACACAAGAAATCGAGAGTATGTAATAACGTTTTTTAACAACGAGCCTCGTTCTAATTTAACTGCACTAATATTTACAACGTATGGATAGTTTGGCGATTCAAGAAACAACGCGCATTACGGCCGTTAATAAAGCATGATTGGTGGCTAATTTGACAACTCAAGAATCCAATTTACCGGTGTTTATATTGCAACAGTTTACGAGGCGTGACAATTTGTTGTTGAAGCGATTTGTAGCACCGGTTTCAACGCCGTTCAAAAATACGACTCATTCATCGGAGAAAATTATCCAACAAAGCAAAGTGTAAAAAAAAACATTTGTGGCCGTGTCTGCGCTAAAAACACGTTAAAAAGCGCTGATTGTAACGTCACGCGGTGGATAATTTAACGTATCAAGAAACAACCAACAAATACGTAACGAAAATGAATAAAATGTCATTGTTTCCGTTTCATTCGTCATAGCGCCGCTAGACCAACCATGGATAGGGACGTGGACGATTACTTGAAGAGTTTATATTACGACGTATCGGGTCCGGGTAGTCTCGGAGGTATAGAAAGATTGTATAGAAAGGTTAAACGAGAAGACGAGTTTCGTCTGACTAGACGCGATATCGAGAATTGGCTCCTTACCCAAGACGCGTACACTCTGCATAAACCGAGTAGGAGGCGATTTCCCAGGAATATTTATTTCTCGGACGGTATCGACCAAACGTGGCAGATCGATCTCGTAGAATTTCAGAAATTGGCCAGATATAATCGAGGTTATAAATTCGTCCTCACCTGCATCGACGTGTTTTCGAAATTTGCCTGGGCGCGACCCTTGAAGGACAAGAAAGGACCTACCGTCGCCTCGGCGTTGAAAAATATTTTCGAGGAAGGAAGACAACCTCCCCAGTTACAGAGCGATAAAGGAAATAATTTCTAAATAAAGACGTGCAAAAGCTCTTGAAAGATAAAATATCCATTTCTTTACCACTCAGAACCCCGATCGTGGATTTGGAAGATTCTGTATGATACACGTGCGTAACTCTGATCAATCATCGCTCGTAGTTCGACAGCCGATCATGGCGGTCGACGCCGGAGAATTGTACGTTACGCTACCCAGCAACAGTTCATTTGATTATTACCCCGACAATACTCTGAACGATTTCACCACCAAGTTATTCAAGCCTATCGACCTGTCCGGTGATTGGGAAGTCGCTCTGACCGAAATTTCATTCCTCACTCGTTCTACAATATCGGCGAACATTTCAACAACGTACTGTACAGCGGAGATGGGACGGGAAGTAACCTCAAAATGTTTACCATTCCGCAGGGTTATTACCAAAACCTGGAAGAGATATCCCTAACCATACACGAGCTCATGGACGATCTCGGAAAAGAGAACGTGAAAATAACCGTGAATAAAAAACACTCAAAAGGTCAAAGTGGGACTCCAGAACAACGCCTTTATCGAATTACATCGGCAGCTCCTGTCCATCCTAGGATTTACGAATAGAAACACCCTGATCGACGAAACTACCGAGGCGGATTTACCCATGGATCTAAACGGAGGGCTATACTCTCTGTACCTCTACACCGATATCGTCGAAGATCAGATCGTGGGGGACGCGTTCGTGCCCCTCTTACGTTACGTTCACATCGATAAACGCGACGGCGGGGAAGTCGTTACGCGTACTTACCAATCCCCTCATTTCGTCAAGGTAAAGATGAAACGTTTCGATACCATCACCATGAGTGTCAGGCAAGACACGGGCGAGAAGATTCTATTTCAACGCGGCAAGATCATCGTCAAGTTATGTTTCAGAGCCGTCAAAACGGGATTCTTAAAAGGTAAAACGTTACGATATACGCGTCATTATCATCATGGTTGGCAGACAACAAGGAGGTTACGTCCAGACGGGTCGCGGAGATTTCCCGGTTTTTAGGGGATCCCGAATGCAAAGGGGGTACGGGTTAGGAAGTATTCTTTCCGGAATGTTCAGAGCGGCCGTTCCTTTACTCAAACGTGGCGCTCAAAAGTTGGGTAAAGAAGCCCTTAGAACGGGAATTAACGTGGGTCAAGACGTATTGAGCGGTCAAAATCTAAGAACCGCCGCTCGACAACGCGGTCTGGAATCGGTACGAAACGTTCTTTCATCCAAGAAAACGACCGTAAAGAAGAAGAAGAGGAATCAGCGTCGATCGTCTAAACAACCCGCTCGAAAAGGTATAAAGCGAAAGACTACCGGAAAATCGGTCATTTCATCGCGAGCTAAGCGAGCGAAAAGACCTCTGGATATCTTCGACCGTTAAGTCTACGTTACGCCAAAATGTCTCTCGTCAGTAACCACTCCTGCCCCTGTTCTAAAACCGAAACGGATCTATTCAGCGTTCCACCGACTCAGACCGATATACTCAGCAGTCAATTTCTCGAATATAAACCGTTGAACGCCGTGACGTCAGATGGACCGTTGGAATTTACGGTACCGGGATCTCCGGATGGTTACTTGGATCTGTCGCAAACTCAACTGTATGTCAGGGCAAAAATCACGTTACCCGATGGAGCCGATATACCGCAAGACGCCCCGGTCGGACCTACGAACCTGTTTTTGCATTCGATGTTCAATCAGGTGGACGTCCACTTGAACGATAGAATGGTCAGCGTCGCTTCCAACACCTACGCCTATCGCGCCATGATAGAAACTCTGCTCACTTACGGATCGGACGCTACGAAATCGCACTTGACGTCGGCGCTCTTCTACAAAGATACCCCGTACAAAATGGACATCTGCGACCCCGCGCTAATAGACGATGAAGCTAACGTCGGACTGAAGAAACGTGCTCAGTTTACCCATAATAGTCGCGTGGTGGATATGGTCGGAATGATTCATTCGGACATTTTCTGTCAGGAAAAGTTTCTATTGGGAGGCGTAGATCTTAAACTCAAACTTCACCGGAGCAAAAACGAATTCTGCCTACTGAGGGGTATCAGACCTCAAATCCAACAACCCGCGTACAGAGTGCAGATCATGGACGCCACTCTCTTCGTAAGGAGCGCTAAACTGAATCCGACATAGACCATGTCTCACGCCAAAGAGTTGGAACGCGGAGTCACCGCCAAGTACCCTATTCGTCGCGTAGACGTCAAGAGTTTCTCGATCCCGCAAGGCAATCTTTCCTTTGTCCGAGAAAGCTTATTTACGGGACAGATACCCAGACGTATCATCTTTGGACTCGTTGATAATACAGCATACAACGGAGCGTACGCCAGAACCCGTATTTCTTCAAACATTTCAACTTGAATTACCTCGCTCTACACTGCAACGGAGAAACCATTCCGTGGAAACCGCTCAGACCTCGTTTCGAAGAAGCCGACGCTCAACCTAACCTTCAAGGACATATAATGGCTTATCAGACGTTGTTTCAAGGCACAAGCAACATGCACAAGGACCGAGGCGTACAGATAGCCAGGGAAGATTACGCCGGAGGATACACTCTGTTCGCCTTTGATCTATCGCCGGATGCGTCTGACGACGCTCATCTCAACCTTTACGAAACGGATCGGTTCGTCTCGAATTGCAGTTCAAGTACCCTTCCTAACACGGTCAACCTGGTCGTCTACGCCGAGTGGGATTCCATGCTGAAATTACCAAATCTCGATCCATCGTCATCGATTATGACCATTAAGATGGATACGGTCGATCTGCTTCGATGCGTCAAATCCGATCCTATCGTACGCGACATATTCGGAAATGTTCTACCCAGGGATAAACTTCCTATCAAGATCGAGAAACCGTTTCCTCGAGCGTACATCGTTAACACGGATACCTGTAAGGAACCCGGGAAACATTGGGTCGCTTTTTACTTCGAAAACGAACGTTACGCCGAGTTTTCCCTCTTTTACCTGTATCACCGTTGTCGCGGTTACGACACGCGAAAAATTGCTCGAATGTTTTACAAAGACCCTGAGATCAACGATATACGACGCTGATTTCGAAGTGACGGATTTAGAGTATTTAGTAATCAGATCGCTCGCTCCTTTATGGAATCGAGCCGTAAAAAGTAGTTATTAGATTATAATAAAGAATAAAGATAGCATAATTATTAGTATTATGTCTTTGATGTTCTTAATAAAGGTGAAAGAATAAGAAACAATTCTCTCTCGTTTGTTTTTCCATCGTTTGTCAAATGTCCCTAAATACTAACCTCCCTAACTATTAACGTCCCTAAATATTACCGTCGATTCAAAATGGCGGTATTTCCGGTTGACCTTTTCAAAATGGCGGTATTTCCGGTTGACCTTTCAAAATGGTGGTATTTCCGGTTGACCTTTGACCACTTCCGGTTGACCTTTGATCACCTCCGGTTGACTTCATGACACCCGACCCGGAAGTGACCTTTGACCTTTGACCTGGTTTGACCTTTGACCTCGTGACCCGGAAGATGTCCTGGAAGGCTATATTACTACTCAGAAATATTAATATTTTTGATTATTATTGATATTTCTTTTTATATGAACTTCAAAATTGCATCGTGCCGGACAGTCTATTGAAATCGAACTGACGTCAAAAAATGTCAAAAATCGCACAAAAAGGTTAAAATCGTGGACCATCGTTTCAAAATCGTAACCCATCGCAGACCACCGTTTCAATGCCGCAGGTACTTGCAAACGACCCGCCATCAACAGTCAATATCCGTCACTCTCCGGACAAAATTCGCAAGTCACTGTCGCACCAATATCGTTACAATTTCGTTACTTGCCACAACGTGTCGTCAGGGTTCGAGATGTGACGTCACTTGCCGTTGTTTTTTCGTCAATGGACGTTAACAACGACTACCAACGAAATTGTGACGACCTCAAAACGACTAGAGACGGCTTCGCACGGTATGGAAACGTCAAAGAAATGAGGGTTGCGGTCTCCAACGAAATTTGAACGGAATCACAACTACTTTTTGTCGTCACAAAATTTTCAACATGTTGAAAATTTGCCGACGAACGCGACGAATAATTTCGGCCGTCTGCGGTCGCTAACGGATTCGTCAGCGACCGCAGACGGTAAATTGCAGTTTTGAATTTACCGTCAATCATCGTGTGTTGCCGTTAGTTGTCGCTGCCGAATCTGCTAGCGGCCGCTAGCTTATCACTTATTGACAGTAGCCTGCTAGGTAAAGCGTTAATACACTGTCGGGTCAGCTTACCGATTTAATGGCGGAAGCCCCTTGTCCCAAACAAAAGGTACCTTTCGATGAATAGCTTGTCAGATTTCAAATCGGCACAAGTGAACAATGCGTTACATAATCTATTGCTTCTCCATCTTTAATAGCTCCATGGTGGCAAGTAACGAAATTGCAACGATCTTGGTGCGACAATGGCTTGCGAATTTTGTCCGGAGGGTGACGGATATGTTGACTGTTGATGGCGGGTCTTTGCGAGTACCTGCGGCATTGCAACAGTGGTCTGCGATGGGTTACGATTTTGAAACGACGGTCCATGATTTTAAACCTTTTTTGCGATTTTTGACATTTTTTGACGTCAGTTCGATTTCAATAGACTGTCCGGCATTATGTAATATCAATAATAATCAAAAATATTAATATTTTGATTATTATTGATATTGATATTAATTGATGCTAATATTTTTGATAATATTGATATTGACATTTGACATACTAATATTAATATTTTTGATTATTATTGATATTGATGATAATATTTTTGATCATTGTTGAAATTGATGTTAATATTTTTGATTATTATTGATATTGATATAATAGTTTGGATTATTATTGATATTGATTTTAATATTTTGATTGTTATTGATATTGATATTAATATTTTTATTATTATTGATATGTGTAATATTTTGGATTATTATTGATATTGATATTTAAAATATCTTTGATTATAATACTTGATAGTGATGTTTTATTTTGATTATTGCCAAGGGACAACAAGAAGAAAAATTTCATCATAAATATTTGCATATTGTCACCGCGAGTAGTATTGCCGCAAAGCAAGCAAAAACATCTTTCCTAGACACTATATTGAAAAATGTCAAATGTTGTCGTATAGCATATTGTCTTAGCTCATACAAAGGCAGCACAACATGTAATATGTCGGGTAACATAAACCCAATATCCCGTATTGTCTGATGTAAAGCACCTTTCATGTTGAGAATATTTTCTACAAATTGGTCCATACCACTAGCTAGA
Organism: Amphiura filiformis; assembly: GCF_039555335.1. Classification (NCBI taxonomy): domain Eukaryota; kingdom Metazoa; phylum Echinodermata; class Ophiuroidea; order Amphilepidida; family Amphiuridae; genus Amphiura; species Amphiura filiformis. The sequence continues at coordinate 51,759,791 of NC_092631.1, read as the reverse complement.
ATATGAAAAAGTGCAATACTAATTATGACGAGTAGTTTCCTTGGAGAAACGGGTGTCCTGCGGTCTAGTAGATGCACTATTACGATGGTGGAGAACATCTCGGTGGTAGAAAAAATGAGCTGATGGTTCCACTGCTTGTAGAAATCATCATTCCAATAATTGAAATATGACCACCTGCAAAAAAAAAAAAAAAAAAAAACGAAAGAAAGAAAGAAAGTAAATTAGAAACATAAAGGAAAAAGAAAAAAAAGAAAGAAAGAAAGAAAGAAAAAGAAAAAAGGGGGAGAAAAAAAGTGTAGTTAAAGATGTTAAATCTTTGTACTATATTAAATTCTTAAACACTTGAGAAAGTTCCTGCAATCTTATTGGTTCTTAGTCGTGTGATATGACACGATATATCACGGTTCAGCGAGTGCGAGTCGACGTAATACGCGTTGTCATTTATTTGAACCAATCGCAGGCCCATAGCAATAACAGCTAATATCAGAACTGATCGATTATAACCCATAGGTAATTCCTTGGAAAATGATTTAAACATGTTAAGGTTAGCAATTACTTTAAACTGTTGCGATTTGGCATCTTGTGAATGGTATTGAGCTTTGGCAAAAATTGCATTGATCATTGCATAGCGAGTGTGCAGAAGAATTCCAATATCACAAAAAATGGTATTTGACACTATTTTCGCCCATTATCCGGCTAAAAAAAGGGCATTAGCGCGGAAAATTTTGTATTTTACACTATTTTGGCCCTGAATTTTGCTAGAAAGGGGCCTTGCCCTTTTTCTTTTCATTTGCCCTCCTGATTTTCTCTTTCATTTTTTGTCAGAGGGACACTTTTTCTTTCATTTTTTTGTCAGGGGGGCACTCTGCCCCCCCTGCTGGCTACGCTACTGCCACCAGCTACATTAAATTATAAGTACATATCATTAGATTTATAAATTTTACTTGAGGACTGTTAAATAATTTGCCATAAAATTTATATTATGTCGCCAATTTCAAAAAATCAAAATTATTTGATATCAGAAGGACATTCATCATATTCAGAATGCAATTCAGTATGTCTGATGTGCTCTCATGTCCCACAAAAATACTGTGCAAACGTTGCTATCCGATTTTTGTTGACAACCTTAGTTCAGATCAGCCAATGACAACCTTAATTTGATTGTATCCGTTTCTATGTAATGCGCTTGTCAAGTCACATGATAGTATGAAACAAGCAAATGAGCGTTTGTTACAAACGAGCTAACTGAAGGACAGGAGTAATACATGGGGTGCTCAAAAATGGGAACCTTAAAAACAATACCCGATCGCCACTGGTCGTGGCAAGAATTTTCACGTACGTCGAAGTTCACTTTTCAAAGGGCGAACTGCAGTTTGGATAACAAAAACGACTGGTAAGAAAGTCTATAGATGACCTCAAAAGTCCAAACTCTCTGTACTATTAAAAATGCCGAAATGACGACAAGAATGGTCACCCTTCTGACCGGAAAATGCCGCTTATTTAGCCAATGTCAACATGGGGTCATCAGGAAAATATTTTCCTAAATTGGACTAACACCAAAACTGTACACAGTGTACAGTACCTCACAATATAACGGTAATGGAAAGAAAAGTGACAATGTTCGTCATTTTACGGCACAAATAAGTTTGACAAAAAATGATGTCACGGACGTAAACATCAATCTCCTAATTTGCATATAGCCGCCATTCCTCCAGCTAGCTCGTCCGATTCCAAGGGTGCCCGTCGTCTAGTGATGCATGTCTATGGTACTGTGCGGAAATAATTTAGTCAGTCTAGTAGGAAGAGGGGGGGTTCCAATGCACCACATCAAGGCCGCAAGCCTGGCAGGGTTGAGGCCTGCGACTTCCATAGTGAGGACTTGTAACTAATGGAGTTCGAATATATAACGGCCCGCAAGAAAAGGAAGCAATGCGTAACCTATACAGCCTGTCTTTAAAAAAATTGTGCAAGTGAAAGGCGCCCTCTTTGGCAATTAGAAAATATCATTGTGACTTACATCAACGTCAAGGGCGCAGTCTTAGCTCTCAAATGCTGTTTATTCTGTTCAATTTGCATGTTTTAATCTCGAGATATGTTTATTTAACAACGAAATTGTGCCACTTTTACTAGGGGAGAGAGCTGTACATGTAAATCATTGATAGCCGATATTGATGCGTCTAATGCACTCCCGCGTGCATTATTTTGTCTAATTTATCGTCCCAACAAGTAATACGCGTTCATTAACCTATATATAAGTGTGCAATATTTGTTTGTCTTTTAACATGTCTTGAGTGACTAAGAGAACAGTATTTACCATGATAAAATCATTGACATGCACATGTATTTAATTTTACAGCAGAATGTGAAATATTTATTTATCTTTTAATCTGTTTTAAGTGGAAAAAGAGAATCATTATTCCTGCATCATGATAAATCAGTAAAAACTATTTTTGTATTGTGTAATTGATGCATTCTTTTGATTTCACGAAATAACTTTTGATAAACTTGATACTACCACTGATTTACATGTAAAGCCCTTTTCACTAGTAAAAGTGGCACAATTGTGATTTTACCATTTTGTCGTTTAATAAACATATCTCGAGATTAAAACAAGCACATTGAACAGAACAAATGGCATTTGAAAGCTAAGACTACGCCGTTGACGTTGATGTAAGCATCATGTCACAACGTTATTTTCTAATTGTCAAAGAGGGCGCTTTTCACTTGCACAATTTTTTTGAGACAGGCTGTATGTAACGTTGACCAACAGAGGGCATCAATTCATCCTAAACTGCTCTGTATTGTCAGTTTAAAGCCATGTGTAAACAGACTATATACGGCAGTTTAGTTAGAAGACCAGGTTGCATTGTGAGTGTTGTCAATGCTGGGATTTACATTGCCGTGAAATTACAAAGTTGAAACTGGACATTATTTCAGAGAATCATCCAGAACATTGAGTGCGACAGAACTCTTTGTAATCAACAGCAAGAAGACTGTCAGATAAGTACTCATTAGAAAACTATCATTGTGATTCAGATATTGTAATTTGTTTGCATTTCTGTTTATGTTAATGTGCAAAATATTGTTCAATCATCCTCTACTTTTCATCATTAAGATTCTTATTTTGTTAACTCAAACAAACAGTGTGTTATTGTTGTGCATTCTGAAGTGAATTCTGGGCAAATGTGATTTTATTATTATTATTATTATTATTATTATTATTATTATTAGTGTTATTATTATTATTATTATCGTTATTATTATTGTTATTATTACGGAAAAACGTAAATTCAGCCAATACTCACCATGAGTAGTAATGAGGGTAAATGACGGATATTAGAAGACACATCATGGAGTATCGTAACTGACCAGCTACAGCTAGTGTCAGAAGTCGACGTACTGTCTCGTACAAGGTAATAACAGCTAACACAGTTAAAACCCATATCTTAAACGTGTTGGACGTTACGTTGAAATAAACATGTTTGTACCTCGGTATCCCTTTTTCGTAAGGCCCTGAAAGAAAACGTTGCAAACATTTCATTATTGTAAGAATTGTCCCATTATACCCTCTTTTGCAAGAGATTTGATGATCGCCTTGGACGTCTAAGATACAATCTTGGACGTCCAGAAATTTCGCGGCAGACTTAAATCGACGAACCACGGGGCCGGAGATTACGAACAGCCAATCATCTTAAGCTTATTCAATAATTGACCAACGAAAGCTTAGACGCCTAGGATTTCTTGGACGTCCGAGAGTGACCATTTACCATTACTTTAGAAGTGATGGACGTTATCGAAATTTCGATCAACACAGTGGCCAACAATCAATTACGTAAGGTTGCAAGTGGAATTCATCCGACTTCATAAATATGCTTGGTTCACTTTCAATCAATGGGTACCCGATCATCAGACGGATGAGGTTTAATAATAGGTGTCAAGATGTCGAGCTCTCATGGGCTATCATGACCGTCCATTGTTCGTGGAAACTGGTCCTGTGATCGCCTATTGCAAGCATCTTGGAAGTCCAGGGTTAGGAGTTTTATCTTTAGGTGTCTTTTGCTGCTATCCGCCATCTATACAGAAGAACACAATTTTCGTTTTCATCAGATTTTTCTAGCTTTACGTTTTTAAATAATATGAAACCGGTACTTTTTTTAAACCATCAATCATAAACCTTGATTTTTCTGGTTATTTCGGCATAGTGTTTTAATCTTTGTTAATCCTTGTTGTCGTTTTACCTTTGAATGCAGTATCCCAACAATTGCAGGTACAGCTATGACGATCTGGAATGCGGACAGTGTCTTCCCAAAGTTGATATATAACACCTAAGTGAAGGTACGGGAGCAGAGCTGGGACCAATACGCTACATATCAATAATGCTACCTTAGAAAAGAAAAACAAACAAAACAAAATAGCAATAATTATTCATATATCCGGTACTACTATACTTCGGCCCTTTTTATATTTTCAGTTTTGGTTTTGGTTTTAGTTTCAAATCTCGTAAATTTTGAAGTGTTCGCCGTGTGGTTGCTATCGCCATTTTTTCGTCTAATCTTTTGTAGCTCACAGAAAAGTTGAAGGAAGTGTATTTTTATTTTTGATATACGTTTTAAAGAAAGGTTTTTTTTAGATCCCCTAGTGTTCGAAGCGATCACAAAACTGTTTCAGCTGGGTTGGGACATAAATTTGTGTGGGATAACAATCAAGAACAATTCAACCAATTAGGGACGTACCATTTGACTTCCAGTGGGATGGAAGTTGGGGTCGGAGGATTTTTTTTTTGCACCAGGTATTGGCCAGGATTTATTTTCTTAGAGAAATTTTTTTATTTGTTCATGTAGTGGGGGAAATTGTTTTTGTTTTTCAAACACTTCAGCCCCCACCCGGAAGTCAAACGGTAAAGGACTCTATAAATCTCAGAGCCTTTGGTCTGTGGATACAGAATCAGACCTGGACTGAAGTGTATGCCATGAATGATGCACAATCCAAGGCAAATACCTTCTATCCCACTCTTAGTGGGAGCTTTGACGCATTTCTAGCATCCAAGACTGTCAAAAGCCTTGGATGACGGATCGTGTTAACATGGTTTAGGTCCTCATTGGTTTGAGTCAGAGGGCTTTTGAGGTGGTGGGTCTTTTGGATCTGACGGTGTACCAGTAAAAGGGGGTCTTTTGGAGCTGCGAACAGTCAAAATCAAGGTTCTTTCTTGGCTTTCTGGTTGAAAAACGCCTAAAAAACAGACATGTGCCAAATTTAGGGGGTCTTTCAGAGCAGCGAAATCCAAAAAGGGGAGTCATAACGGGGAACATACTGGCATGGTTGGTTGTGTGAAGTGCCCCCGGAAGGTTAAAGTACCCGCTCAGTTAAAGGAAGCAAACGATGTGTCTATTCCAAAGCTAACGCCCCTTACATTGACAAGCTTAGGCCAATTTCTCTTACAGCAGGTCTTCCAAAGTTTGCTAAAGGTCTTTTAGCTAAATGGGTCTTTGATGCTATTAAGCCTCACGTTGGTCACAGACAATAATCACCGGGGACAATCAGCAGGGCAACCACTCACTGCCTCATTGATCAGTGTTTACCATCATATGGTGTGTGGAACTGAAACGGCTGGTAATGTAAACCCTCCTGTCCTTCGACATGAATTGCTATCATCAATTTGTTGAAGGTGGTTGTCTCCCTGCAATTGTGGAGTGGGTGAGCTACTTCCTTACATCTCGTAAAGCAAAGGGTTAAATACAAGCAAATCTGTTTTGATTTGTGTAAATGTGAGTGGCAGCTTGTATGAGCGAGCAAGGAAAGTTATTTGCATTTGAAGTGTCTTTGTTTAAAAATATTGTCAATTTATATTTATATGCCATTTATTATTTAGCTTTTAATATGTATTTTTATCTGTGCAATGTATGTAATTCAGCCTTTGGCTGCGAAATGTATTTTTCTAATAAACCTTGAATCTGTTTTGGATTTTGGGATGAGAACGTTTTTGTGGCCCCTTAGGTTGTATCCAGAATCTCTTTGTCAGATAGTTAGGCCTATTCATTATTTTATACATAGTACTTGCAAGTTGCAAGATGGTTATCATGCCTTTCTATTAAATTGTGCTAATGCCAGTGCCAGTGCCACTTCATAGTGCTTACTGCTACCGTCGCAGATTCATATCGACCAACACCAGTAGATATTCTAGCAGCTCTGTTTTGGAGTTTTTGGACCTTATGAAAAGAAGATTGGTTGCATGTACCCCGTATAACATTGCAGTAATGGTAATCAAAGCACATCGAGTGTCTTGAATGGAATAAGTGACCTTGCTTTATTAAGATAGTACAAGCCTGGTTTTACCTTCTTTTCAATATGTTGTACATGATCATTCCCCCGGGGATCATTCCATGACAGATTTTCGTCAATTATGACACCAAGACATTTTTAACACGAGTAAGCTTGGTTCAATATGAACATTTATGTTCTCATCGTTAATCCTACATAATCTCTGCTTAGAACCCATACCAAGAAGTACATTGCGACTCAGTTTGTTACGCCTAAGCCAATTAGATACATTTTTCAAGTCAGTATTTAAGGTAAAACTAAGTCTTTGACATCTTTAAAGACAGTGTATAAAGCTGTAAAGGCAGTGTCATGCTCGTGAAGCAAAAAATTAATTCAGTCTCGGGTAATGTTATTATTAATGTTATTTCACCCCAGAAAATTATTGATTTCAATAATCCAAATCAATTCTTTTATTGCTCACAATTATTATTTCAATTCCAATCCAATTCCATTCATGCACAAGCCAATTCATTTTAATTCCAATTCAATTCCAATGCAATGAAAATCACCCAAAATTCATTTCATTTCAATTCAATTCAATTCAATTCAATTCAATTCATTTCATTTCAATTCAATTCAATTCAATTCAATTCATATCAGTGCATGTGTAGTAAAATCATTATTTCTCTAAATTAATGTTTGACCCTGGCTGGCACTACTCTTTGGTATTAATTCCTGCCCTCTATCAGTTAGGTAATCTGATCCCCTAATTTGATCTTTTGGCTCTGGTCAAACCACATGTTTGACCTTGTTTGTCTATGTGGCTGACCCCTGGCAGTGTTTTTACTTTAGGCCTAACTTTTCTTAAGTAAACTTTTATTTGTTTGTCAACTTTATTTATTATTTATGCAAATTGTTCATTCTATTATTACACATCACTTCCTTCCCTGATCTCATCAAAAGGGATCTTGATATTTGTTATATATTAATTATTATGTGTAGATTTAGAAACATCAAAATAACTCTCTCTCTTATGCTGGATCTTGCTATATCATAATACATAGAGAGCACTAGCTCCAAATATTATCTTTTCTTGTGTTTTTCTGCTTGGATTTATTCGCCAAGGGATCTTCCATGAATCCCCCGAACACCCTTCACCCTTAATGGCGAATTTTCACATAACCAAATTGCACCCCTTAATGGCGAAACACATGCAAAATCCTACCCTAAATGGCGTAGCACATGCAAAAACATACCCTAAATGGCGTCAACTGAGAAATATCTATATTGATACCCTAAGTGGCGTAAACAGGGAAGTGAGCTAATTTGATACCCAAGGTGTCTTTTTGATGTTGCAGACCTATAGATACTAAAGAAAACATGCATAAAAGTAACAAGAATCAATTAAGAAGTGGTGATTTTTATCAAATTAGTGCAAACTCACTCAAGCAATAATATTACTAACCCTAAACGTCTAAGCATTTGGCTGAAAAGGACCCCTAAATGGCGATGCCTTCTGAAAAAGTACCCATTTTTCAAAAAGACGTCGACGACGCTGTGTGGTGAAAAACATACCCTTTTAGACGTTTTTCTTGGACACGGGTGCGTAGCAAGTCAGGTAGTGAGTGACCCCCCCCCCCGGCCCGAACCCCTAGGACTTATATATTTACTACACATGTATTTAACATTAGTCTCGGATACATACCTCCATTATACTTCTGTTTGTCTGATACGAATCATGATCTAATGGTCCTTCCATTTATGATGCGTTTTGTACTCAGTTCAAAACGTTCATAGCAACATATAACTATTAACGATATAATTGTTTTTATTTGGATCCACTTTTAAGGAACTTGCATGCAGTACAGCTTCCTGTCACGGTGGCTTCAGCACAGTACATGTTCATTATGTCCGCCCAATAGTCGTACGATACACTCTTTTCATAGATTTTCATGTTCAGGTTCATGTTCATGTTAGGCCTTAAACAACAAATTGTTTGATTGGCGTTACATAAAAAATAGGGTAGGTCGGTCGGCAATTGGTTTTTTTACAAACATTTTAAGCGGTAAATTGCGTATGATATTACGGCATTGGAACTTTTTTGTTTCTTTTTTTTAATTTAATTTCTTTTTTAATTTTTTAATTTTTTTGGCCAAAAAAAATAGTCTAGTGTCGGGCCTATTTTTAGGGTCGGACGGGATACGCCAATCAAACAATTATTTTTAGGCCTTGGCCTCTAAACGACCTTTGTGTTACATGTCACAAATTAACGAAAATCAGAAGTGGTGTGGCATAAAGTGCTGTAACATTTTTTCCATAAATCTGAAAAGTATATATTTTCGGATAGCTTATAATACAGGGACAATAACTTTTTGAGTTTCAAGTTGATATACAGGGTTGCCCAAAATATATACAGGGTGAAACAAAAACATAAGTGCTATTATAGTGATATATTTGAAAAATATACAGGTTGTTTAAGTTTTGCCTAAAGTTAGAATATACAGGGTGTGTCAAATACCTGTACAAAATTTATATAAAATATTTAGATAACTGGAATACATACACATTATTTGGCCAAGTATTAACAAATGAATACCCAAATATACTCCAAAATGACTTGAATGTTGCAGATTACAGTAAAAATGTTAAATTATGCCATACAAAATTATACAGGGTGTCATTAAATAATAACACAACATAATTTCTGCTATTTCTGCCAGTGGCGTAACTCCTATGGGCTCAGGGTGTGCAAACCCGCGGGCACCCAAGCTAAGGGGGCACCCTCAGCTTGGGTGCCCATTGGTTCCAGCTAAGAGTTCCCTTCCATTCCAACGGCAAAAATGTGCCCCTTTCAACTTCAAGACTTAGAAGCCCCTAGAACCAAATCCGTACTCATGGGTCCCCCCCCCTCAAAAAAATCCCAAAACATATGGCATATTGGCTTTAAAAAACTGCATCGACACACACACACAAACACCCCCACACACACACACACACACACACACGTTGTGAGAGTATTGATGATACCCGGCGATGAGTCCCGCGATGAGTACTGAACAAGAGTATGATCTTTTGGTCATTATCCCAGAGTCTGCGTCCTTAATGCAGTATATTCACAGCAACAGTTGCAGCCTTCGTTATACTCATAGGAGAAGAATCTGTATCCTAAATATTCCAAAAGCTTCCAGATTCGTTCCCATTCCGAATAACGTACTGGACCCTCCATGCCTGGTATTGGAAGTGGGTTATGCATGTGGAATTCAACGGCGAGTTGAGAGGGCAATGAATCCTCAATGGCAAAGCCAGATATTATTTACCTAGCTGGGGGGTTTACACCCCCCAGCTAGGTATTGTAATCGTTGGGTTCTTCCGCTGGCAACAAACCACTGTAATCTTCCCGTTTTCTTCCGCTGGCAACTAAGTGAAATTGCACATGTTTTTTTTTTTTTTACCCTTTGAGTATGAAACCCTGACTTGATGCTATGTAAGAATTATTTGACTAGTGAAGATATGGTTTGGCCTTTTTGAATCATTGTTTTTCCTAAGGAATGAATGTGTTTGTTAGTTTGTTCGTGTAATTTCTTATTTAACCTGGGGCACTTAATCAGTTAAAAACGCAATTAATCACCTGTTCTTCCTCCAAGCCCAGGGAATGTGTGTATGAGAGGATTGATGGCTAATATGGTTTTTGATGGGCTCAGTGGGAATTGAAAGGTTGTTGCAGAAAACTTGGATAATAGTGACAGTGGTTGGTGTAGTAAGCAATAGTTGAAATAATGGCATTTGGACACATCAACAACGTGAATAACTTTAGCTGAAAGCAAAGCCAAAGGTTTCCTTTAAGGTTAAATGTCAATGCAGTGGAAATTATGAGAGTATCGAGAGAGGACCAATGTTAACTATTTTGCTGATTTTGATAGGTGATTACTACATGTATTACTGAGGCATTGACATGTTGACAAGAGATTTGCCAGCTAATTCATGTAATTGACGATTTGTGTTTCAATTATAGCGTTGTTGTAGCCTCATTTTTGTGACATGGTTTGATCTCAGTGTGGTAGATCACTAGATTCAGTGGAAATTTAGTTATTGGGGTTTGAAATCTCATCCCCTGTGAGTGAGGGGGAAGGTATGGATACACAGGGTTTGTATAATATGTCCTGAAACTGGCAGAATATGAGAAACAATAATGGTATAACTGATAGGAATAATAATAATAGGAATTAGATGTTTTGATATGAATCAGGTGTGTTAAAGGCACTCCTTAACAGTAATTGTAGTATATAAATTCGTGGGTTTAACATTATGTTTACTATTTGAAGTATTATTAGGCTCTGGCTTATCTTTTGATTTTGATTTTGCACCGTTTTTTACAGACTTTGGTGGTATGTTTGGAAACAGGGGATTAATGAGCCAAGCTTTAAAATGTTTAGCATTTATTTCTGTATGGTTATGTCCGACCTCTTTCTTTGTAATGAAAGTGTTCTCCGGCCTCTTTCTTTGTAATGAAGGTGTTTTTGGCCTGATTAGTAATTCCACTGTTAGTACCGGTATATGAAACTATCAGATGTGTTTCCTTTGCAGTAGGAACTTTAATTCTTTCAGTGCCATTATCATGGCAGTTAATATCAAACTCTAACTAGCATTTGTTTACAGGCTCTATGTTTTGTTTTTAAAAGTAAATGATTGTCGGGGGATTTTCTTGTTTTCTGATGTTAGGTTTTTTTATTTTATACTTATATCTTAGAGTATGTATCTTATTTTGTTTGATTAAAAACATCTTGCATTAAGTTTTATATTTGAATCCCAGTTAACAATTAAACATTAAACATTAACAATTGGTGTTCTTGTATTTTACAGTGAAATTAAACATGGTTTAAGATTATGCGCAACACAAAAATAGCTTGCAAATGGAATAGGCCTACATGAATGCGGGACATGAATTCATTTGTTTTCCTTATCTTTTTTTGTTCATGAAGTTGGGGAAAATAGTATCAGAGCCTTTAAAACTGTAGTAATTGGAACCTGTTAAGAAGTACAGGAACAGGTCATGAACCCTCTACTTGTCTACTGGGTATATCCATGCGGCAGCACTGATGTGGTGTCACCTTACATTTGATGTAGTACATGTATACTGCGCCAATAAAGTATCCTTACACTTGGAAAAATAATCACAATTTCAAAACTGAACAATATTGGTGTAAATTTTTTAATAGATGCACTAACGAAGGTCCAGTTTTAAAAGTGACAAACTGGCCTATTAGATACAAGGCACAAAAATATTCCAACAAGCGCAACAAAGAGACAACACAGTTTCTTCAATGAAGCGTTATTTAAAGTAGTTTTTATTTCAGTTTTTACTTTTATTTGTCAGTTCTTTTGTTTCAGTTTTCTTTTGTTCCTTTTTAAAAAAATTAAAGCAAACGCATAAATTAGCCATTCACGACTCTCAAACCAGATTTGTGGTCTGTGGCGTTTTAAATAGGCCAGTGTGTCACTTTTGAAACTGAACCTTCGTCTCATCAAATGCTTGTAACGTTACTTCTTGAACATGTTGAAGTCACATTGGATTCAATGTGGTGTCATAATGTGCACTGTGCAGGATTAGATAGTTTATTTAAAAAACAAATTTACTCCAATATTGTTCAGTTTGGAAAATGTGATTATTTTTCTAAGTGTAAGGATACTTTATTGGCGCAGTATATATGTCACATGTGCATATAATTATGTAGGGGCTGTTTAGTGTTTACAATGTATGGGAGGTAGACTTTACCTCCTTTTTATAAATGTAGTAGCCCTAGTATGAACCAATCTGAAATTGGACACCACCTGTTTTGTGGAAAATCTTGTTGTCAGCATTGTAAATTGTGAAAGCCAGGTTGTGAAGATTTTCGCTTCAGAAGGTTACTGCCAGAGCAGAAATAAAGTCTTGATGCTATAAGGGGTGGTGCAATAATTATGTGTACCCCCGGGGTGGTGAATATTAGGGGGCAAAGATTTTTTGTCAGGCCAAAAGGGGGGTGGGCAAGCATTTTTTGGCAGGTCAAAAGAGGGGAGGCGCAGGCGGAAGCGATTTTTGGCACAGATATTTTGGGCACCATTTCTATATTATTACGCCCTAAAAAGGTGTAGGAAAACGTTACGAACATGTTCAAATATGCAAAATTTCGTACTCGCTCCGCTCGCATTATATGATAAGGCAATTTAAGGTTTTAAATTCGGGTTCTTAAAAGTCTTGCATGTGTAAGGGGGGGCAAAGATTTTTGGCACGTCAAAAGGGGGAGCAAAGGTTTTTGGCACGTCGAAAGAGGGCAAAGATTTTTGGCATGGCCAAAGGGGGGGCAAGTGATGTTTGGCAGACCATTTTTAGAATTCACCATCCCGGGGTACACATTATTGCTCCACCCCTAAGCAATCCAGGAAAACTACCAGATTTGACCTAGAATTTGTTGGAGTTGGTCATTTTGTTGTGGATTCCTGGTTTTCTATATAGTCAGTTTGTAATTTAGGATTTTAAAGTGGATTGCATTTGAAGGTAAGTAATGTGTGTATATACAATATATAGCAGTCACCTGTCTTTCGTGGTCACTGTCTTTTGTAATATTGACAAGTGATATGATTTGTTTAATGTTCTATTTAATGTGATAACTGATAAGTGATAGGAGGGGATATTGTTTTTTAAAATGACAATAATTTTTTTATGGGAGGTATTACCTGTTACCTGCTCCTGTATTGCGTGGCACAATATCCAAATGATATCGGACGAACCCTCTCCGATGATGAGCAGGGTTGATAATTATTTATTATTGCTAAGTGAAGTCCCTTAGTAAGTTAGTTGACCAAATGTAGGTGTTGAAGACATGCTTAGCCTATACCAAGGCACTTTGTTTTTTGTTAAAAGTAGACGTGTTCAGACGGCCATTAGCCCGGGGCCATTAGATCCTCGAGGATCGGCGTGCTCGAGGATTGCGATCCCCAAGTCAATCCCTGCAGTATCGCGTGAAATTGAACTTGGCAGAACGTAAACAAACGATACCACCAAATCAAAAGGCACCAATTACCGCAATTGCGATGTCACGATCTGCGAATAGCATTTTGCTCTTGTTAGCTAGGTATTCTAATGCTATCCGATGCTTCTTTCTTTCTTACCTAGCTGGGGGTTTACAACCCCCCCAACTAGGTCCTGTTTTGCTATCCGATCTTTACCTAGAGCTGGGGTTTACACCCCCCCAAGCTAGGTACTGTTTTGCTATCCGATCTTTCTTCTTTCCTGCTTCTTCTTCTTCTTCTTACCTAGCTGGGTGGTTTACAACCCCCCGAGCTAGGTCCTAGGTATTCTAATGCTATCTGATTCTGCTTCTTTCTGGCAACAAAAACTTACACACATGTATCGGCTATATCCAGTTCCCATAGGGTGTAAATGAAATTGGGGTCAAAGGTCATTAAAGGGACATTTCCGGTATATAACCAGATACCTTCAAAATGCTTCTTCTGCCACATCATCATAATAGAGGCCGCCAGCCTTTCGCCATCTTGTGGGTACAAATGATCGGTGCGATGTCGCGTAGTGCGCGGAGTACCGACGGGCGCAGTGCGAGCATCGGAAAGCATTACAGTGTGGTTAATCGTGCAGGTGCATCTCATCGGATTCCAAAACGGCACACGTGCAGAGGCCTATTAGTAGTTTAAAAGGTATAGGCAAGTAGGCCTATATGGGTAACAGGTGTTGGGTAATTAGAGATAGTCACAAGAACCACCCAACCCGAGAACCGCAAAATCTAGTATTATATAGTTCAATGACATCACTTGCACATATGCATTGGCTATACCCAGTGCCCATAACTTGTACACAGAATTGGGGTCAAAGGTCATTATGGGGGTAAAATCTTACAATTGTATTATCTGGACATCTGTAAGGGGTAAGGGGCTCAAACTCAGCGACAACAAATCTTGTGACAATGGGAACATTTTGCAGTGGTCAGGTCAAAGGTCATGCAGAGGTCAAATTTTAGAAATGCAATTTCTGGACATCTAGCTGATAGTGGTACAGAGCTCAAACTCGGTGACAACAAACTTAATGACCAGGGGAATATGTTGGAACACATTGCAGGGGTCAGGTCAAAGGTTATCAGGGGTCAAATCTTATAATTTCATTTTCTGGACATCTGTAAGGGGTATGTGGCTCACAAATCTCATGACCAGTCCAACATTTTGCAGGGGTCAGGTCAAAGGTCATGCAGATGTCAAATTTTAGAAATGCATTTTTCTGGACATCTGGAAGGGTACAGGGCTCAAACTTAGTGACAACATGGAATAAAGAATAGAGCACGTAGTGCGATGGAATTGCAACTCCAATCTTCGATGTGAGGTCAGCGATCGTCACGCTTGCAACATGTGGACGTAGATGGCAGCAGCATTTTTCTTTAATTAGCATATTCGTGACGTCATGTTAACGTAAGTCTCTACAGCACTACGCATATTTTTTAGGTCGCTTTTAGTACTGTCGTGGTGGCAGCAGCATTTTTCTTCACTTTTCTAAAATGGCGGCGCCCAGGGTTTAATTACAAATTCTTCAATTTATCAATATTTCATGAAAATTTACCAAACAAACGGATACAGTCATGACAGGTAATATTTAAAGTACACGTATAAATGGTCATAGTTATAAAAGAAAGAATATAAGAAACATAAACAAATGAATTGTAGCAATATTCAATATTAATGGCAGCGGCCGTGACTTATCAATGGCGCTGGCGAGTAATACACGGGGGAAGCCGACGGTGTCGCCACCTTTTTGCATTGCGCTGGTATACGAGTTGCAACGGCCTGGTGACAACAAACTTAATGACCATGGGAACATTTTGGAACACATTGCAGGGGTCAGGTCAAAGGTTATCTTGGGTCAAATCTTAGAATTTTATTTTCTGGACATCTGTAAGAGGTACGAGGCTCAAACTCGGTGACAACAAACCTCATGACCACGGGGACATTTTGGAACATTTTGCAGGGTCAGATACCTCCAAAGTACCAACATGCCCAGCTAGGTTTGTGGTCTATGACCACCATTTGCCTCTAGTTCATATTCATAACGTTCAATATCCATTTTTGATACATCGAGATGCTGATGTCCAAGTTTTTCCATTATAGTTTTTACGGTGTAAAACTGTCCAGGGGTTTCTTGGTTTTCTGGTTTCATTACCAGCTGTGACATCGGTCTTGATTTCACCTCATCTTTACCGCCAATGCACCAAGGGTAAAAAGTAACTCCTTTTGGAATTTGATTTTTATCCGCGTCTCCTACAGTGCAATCAAAAGTAAACACTTCGCATTGGAAACTTTCAATCATTTCGGTCTCAAAATCAAACTCCAAATTTGAGCCCAAAGAGTAGACAATGCAACTGTCTGTTTTAATCGCATCAACGCAAATATATTTACCGCCATTTCCCGAACCGCCGATACGTTTCACGTTGTTGCAAGTAGTTTTTAAATCAATGTATTTAGATTTAAATGCATATCGTAGGAATATTTCAGCATCTGATCCAATTTCAACGCAGTTATGATGTTGAATCGCTGATAAATCAGCAGGAAGGTGTTTATTCCAGAGTTGTTCATTATTATCTGCAAATCTTGCTGCAAAATTACCTTGATCTTTTCTAGGAGTATTAGAAAGACATGATGCAGTCATGTCTACAGTAGAATTCATCTCGACCTTTGCAGGACTTAAACCCCATTAAAAGCTATTAAACCAAGATAACACTCATTGAAACAGCTCAACTGATTAAATCGGATCTTCTCTGGTTGTGCACATGTGTCTGTTTTCATGTGCGATATCGCAATAAAGCTGGTATTATAGCTTCAGTTGGGTAACCGATTATAAAGGAAACGAAAGGAAACAATGGTATGTGTACCTTTGTTCACGAAATGAGACAATGGCCTGCTTTTTGTAAACCAGCATTCTTGAAAATGAGCAACATAATGATTGTTGACTTAACACGGTTTGGAAATAATTTCTTCATATTTTTGGTGTTATCTGTCGTTTACATATCCTTCCTAAAACACAAAAGTGCGACCCTCTCCAAACACCTAAATTAGCTAAAAATTTAGGACATGTTACAAAACTATATTGTCTAGAATTTTAGAAGAGTACTTTTAATATTGGCCGGTTATTTTTCACACAGCGACGTTAACTAGGCAATGTACTATTACCTATAACATTAACTAAAACACCAAAGTACGAATATTTCCAAACATCTAAATTAGCTAAAATTTAGGACATGTTAAAAACTATATTTTCTAGAACTTTAGAAGAGTACTTTTAATATTGGCCGGTTATTTTTCACACAGCGACGTTAACTAGTCATATCCCCATACTTTTAACGTAGGGCTATTTGTAGAGGTCACGCGTCAATGGGAAAGAGCACTGTGTATTGTGTATAGGAAAACGGACAGTAACTGCAGTATGATATGACAAGTATATAAACCATATAAAAATCGCTATTATTGCAAATATTTAAAAGACAAAACCACGCTTGTTAATATTCATAATATGAATAGCCATGATGCATGCAATTTTCGACAACTATTATATGTGACCCCTCAGCACAACTGAGCCCGGATGTCGCCAGTGCCACTATTGAGATATGCTCCATTGAACTTAACAATAAACAATAGGAAACAAAGGATTTATTGACTGTTTTATTAATTTTTCACTACTTAAATGTCAAGTACTATAGACATGATACACATCATTTTAAAGCTAATTTCAAGCAGAATATTTTTGTTGAATATCTCAAAAATGATGATTGGCGACTTCAGGGCTCAGTTGTGCCGATGGGTCACATATAGCTCTATCTAGCTCGTTATCTACTGACCGCGTAATGAACTTCCGGGTGAACTTCCTAATCGACGTTGAATAGTATACAAATACAACATGTTTTGAGGGGAAGTAGTCAAAACTACTGGTCCCGAGGTGTTGGATGATTTGACTACTTCCCGACGCGTCAGCGAAGGGTAGTAGTCAAATCATTCAACACCGAGGGACCAGTAGTTTTGAATACTTCCCCGAAATGGAACATGTTGTATTTGTTTTACTATACCTCATAAATATTTGCACTATCACGGTAAAATCGTTCAAACAAAAGTCAAAAACACACCAGTCAACGTGCCGGCCAGCATGGTAAATAGGCCTAAGCTTAATATTTTGCTTACCTGATTTATTGGAGGATTTTTGTTCAATCAATTTACATTTTAACGTATATTATTCTAATTTTCTTTTTAACATTCCATAAATAGCATTTTGTTTCATAAAATGTCAAATTCGCGTGTTATTATCCATCGGTAATCTCAGCAAAATAACTGCAGCAGACGCCATTTTCACGATAAACGCGTCTGCAGAATCGCCGCTGTGTAGATAATGTTACGTCTGAAGGAACGGTGACGCGCGGGGTCGAGACACCGTGTGGTAGTAGGGTGCGGAAGTTTTTACTACTTCCCCGCGTGCGCGTAATTGCACAGGCGCGGTGAAGTAGTCAAAATACCGTACTCGGACGCTGGCGTTATTAACCAAATATTTATGAGGTATAGTAATAGGGAATCACATACCGATTATGCTTCGTATCATCAATAATAATAATAATTATTATTATCATTAATATTATTATTGATTTAATGTTAATAATAATTTGAAATAATAATAATAATTTAAATAAAACCAATTTTAACAATTTTATTAAATACAAATTTAACATTTTTTAAATAAATTTAAAAACTTGATTTTATTTGTTTTTTTAAACTCAACTCATGCAGAACGGAGACCATGACCTCGCCATTCAATAAAGCGTGCAGGCCTTACACCTGTTGAGGATTTCCCGCCTATTCATTCAGGTGCACCACCATAAGGTGCTTGTAGTTTAGCTGATGAGATGCATCAGTAGTTAGCATCAATATAAATTATACAGTTTGTCCTAACCCACCACCACATAAAGTTCAGAGACAAAATCTTCCTTAATAACAATATGGTCAGGGGCGTAGCAAGCGGGGGGACAAGGTGGACGAAGTCCATGGGCCCCGAGGGTTCAGGGGCCCCTTTCTGCTGAGCATTCTAGGTGAAGAAATACTCAGGAGACAATGTTTTGTAATCCATACAGCACGTGAAAATGTAACAAAACAACCTTTTTGGGTACCACAGTATAGACTGGGAGCCCAGAAAATTTATTCAGCTCAAAAGGGACAAAAGGTTTGATGACCTGGTTATATTAGAATAGGCCCCAGATTCAATATTCCATATTGCTGTACGGGCAGCCTGGGGTCACAAAATAGGGGGCCAAAAATGAATTCAGCTCGTGAGAGACATGGACAAAACTTGTTGGATATCACTCCCAGGAAAAGTAAAAAATCCATCTATGTTTCTCTTCAGCTGAATAACCATTTATGGGGCATCGAGCCCTTTGAGGCTACTGTCCGGGCCCCCGTACAGGAAAAAAGTTGCTGTCATTGGTATTTTTGTAGATCCCCAATGTAATACTTTCAATTCAAAAAGATCCATCCACGTGTCTCTTCAGCTGAATAACAAGTTATGGGATATCGGGCCCTTTGAGGCTACTGTCTGGGCCCCCATACAGGAAAAAGTTGCTGTTATTGGTATTTTTGTCAACCCCAATGTGCAATAGCTCCAATTCAAAAAGATCCGTCTATGTGTCTTTTGGCTGAATAACCAGTTATGGGACATCGGACCCTTTGATGCTACTGTTTGGGCCCGGTACGAGAAAAAAAATGCTGTCGTTGGTATTTTTGTAAACCCAATATAATAGTTCCGATTCAAACAGATCCATCCACGTGTCTCTTCAGCTGAATAACAAGTTATGGGATATCGGGCCCTTTGAGGCTACTGTCTGGGCCCCCATACAGGAAAAAGTTGCTGTTAGTGGTATTTTTGTAAACCCCAATGGGTAAATAGTTCCAATGCAAAAAGATTCATCCGTGTGTCTCTTCAGCTGAATAAATCAGTTATGGGACATCGGCCCCTTTGAGGCTACTGTCTGGGCCCCCGTACAGGAAAAAGTTGCTGTCATTGGTATTTTTGTAAACCCCAATGGGTAATATTTCCAATCCAAAAAGATTCATCCATGTCTCTCTTCAGCTGAATTTATCAGTTGTGTGACATCTGGCCCTTTGAGGCTACTGTCTGGGGCCCCGTACAGGAAAAAGTTGCTGTCATTGGTATTTTTGTGCATCCCAATGTGTAATAGATCTAATGCAAAAAGATTCATCCATGTCTCTCTTCAGCTGAATAAACACCATATGGGCGGGCCCATTTGGGGCTATTCTCTGGGCCCCCGTACAGGCCAAAATTTCTGTCCATGTCTCTCATGAGCTGTATAAATGAATTGCCCCATGTGGTCCCTGTTTTGTGACCCCAGGCTGCCCGTACAGGCTGTGACCCCGCAGCAATATTGAATCTTGGGCCTATACTAACATAACCAGGCCATCAAACCTTTTGTCCCTTCTGAGCTGAATAAATCATCTGGGCTCTCCGTCTAATAATGGCGCAGGACCGTGAAATATTGTCTCAATAGAGTCACTCCGTAGCTAGCTGGAACTAGCAGGTTTTAAAAAATAAACGACTGATAGAGAAGACTAAACAAATGCTCCACGAGACTATAATTCACATGCAACTTTAAAATACTCAAGTTCCATTGTTCCATGATATTTTTCGCTGGGTACAAAATATATCTAGAGCCATGGTTGTCCCAAGTTTAATATTTTAAAAGTCATTAAGGAATCGGATATCAACATTTGCACAGCACACCAGACATATCGAATTGCATTCTGAATACGAGGAATGTCGATCTAATATCAAATAATTATAATTTTTTGAAATTGGCGACATAATACAAATTTTGTGGCAAACGATTTTGTTTTTTTCTTATTTAACAGTACTCGAAGTAAAATTTATAATCTAATGATATGTACTTAAAGTGTATGTAAGTTATGTAACTGGGAGGAAAAGCCGACGATCATTGAAAATTTTTGACCTTTCGTAGTGAAGATACACATCATTTTCCCTAAAAGATCTAAATATCTAAAGTAAGTATCATTAGATTTATAAATATTACTTCGAGGACTGTTTAAAAATGTTAAAAATGTCAATTTTTAATAATTTTCCATAAAATTTGTATTATATCGCGAATTTCAAAAAAATTGAAATGATTTGATATTAGAAGGACATTCCTCGTATTCAGAATGCAATTCGATATGTCTGATCTGCTCTCATGTCCCACAATAAATACTGTGCAAAGGTGGGTGACAGAGCCCTTAATTCAAAAAAGTGACACCATATCTTCGAATCACTTTCGCACTATTTTTTCAGTTTCCCTTTTCTGTGACACCCTGTATACAAATTCTGAGCCCCATTTTCATAATTCCTTTTATTCTTTCTGGACGACAACATCCATTCTTGAATCTTGATTTGTATGCTCCAAAAGAAGCTCTGAAAACTTATCCAAGGAGTTGTGCTGTATGTACTGAAACCCATTGCTCCTTAGAATTTGTGATGAGTTGAGGTTGGCTGGAGATCCCTCAAGATTAGTAGTGCCAAACTCTGGAAAGTGTGAAGTGAAGGGGCTATCACCACAGATGTAGGAATTCTATTCCAAATAGGTATGATGCGCGCAAAGTAGGAGAATCTATAGGAATTAACCCTGGTCTGTGGATGTTTTGAGCAGATGTTGGAGACTCTTTTCGGTCGGTTGGATGGAATAACACAACTGGGAAAGGGGATGTTGACAATTCCATGTTTGATCTTGTAAAACATAGAACTTTGTTGAAGCAGCCTTGTCTTTTCGTAGTTGTTATTGAAAAACCGAGCCGCCTGACGCTGCACAGATTCTAAGGAATTCACTTGACCAATGGCATATGGGCTCTAAGCTGCTAATGAATACTTCAACTTCCGGTGCACCCAGGCTTGGTATGGGGCAAGCAGATAAATTTCGCCTGAGGACGCCTAGAGTACTCAAGGTGTTTGTTGATGGTAACTCCCAGGTATTTATGGTTGGAAGATTCTGAGATATTTTGGCCGTGCACACTGTAGATGTGCTTCACCGGTTTGGTTTTGTGTGCAATTTGGAGGAATTCGCATTTTGATGCATTAACACACATTTGCCACTGGTCAGCCCAAATGAAGACTTTTGTGAAGGTCATTTTGAAGCTTAGGTTGGTCTTCGGCGTTGTTTATTTCCCTATATAAAATACTATCATCCGCAAACAGTCGGAGAGTTGAACTCACATCAGACACAACGTCCTTGATATAAATCAGAAAAAGGGTCGGCCCTAAGACGGAGCCCTGTGGTACGCCTGATGTAACTGGTGTCCACTTGGAGTGTGCGCCGTTGACTGCTACACATTGCTCACGCCCAGATAAAAATTCTTGTATCCTCTGTAGGGTCTTCCCTCTAATGCCATAGTAGTCAAGTTGTGGTGACTGCTTGCTTTTATAGGCAACTGGATACACCGTAGAGGGCGTGATGAGTTGGTCAAAGATGTTGTTGAGTGCGTAGGCCCCTCGTCCTTGTTTAGAGTGTCATGTCCTTTTCGGCGGATCCAAATGGCTTCTTTCCGCCACTAGGTGGTTTTGTCGGCTTCACGATCAATAACGTAAGAGTCCTCCCAATTGATGGAATGATTTGTAGAAGCCACGTGATCAGTGATGGCAGATTTGTGAATGTCCGTGACAGAAGATTTGCGATTTGCTCACGTGAATGGTTTTGATTCAAATTTTTCCACCTCTTTCTGGTGTTCTTTGAGTCGGATACCAAAGGGGCAGCCCGTTTCACCAATGTAGGAACTGGGGCAGTCACCGCAGGGGATCTCATAAATGGCTTCCGCTTCTTGTTGAGGGAGAAGTTTATCCTTCGGATGAACGAGCATACTGCGGATGGTACGGTGTGGCTTCGTGGCTGTGGAAAACCCGTGGGATACGCCCTCCACATAGGGACCACAACCATGCCTTTGATTTTTTCACTGTCACTGTCTCCGGTGAAGATTTGGTGCCTATAAGATCTTGCAGTTGCTTTATGACTCCATTGAGGTCAATTACCAAATCGGGGATGTTTTGAAAAGGTGATCTTTTGATGGCACTGAGTCCATATTTTCCTTAGTAAAGACTGAGGTGAATTGAATTGATATTCCCTTGTCAGTAGAAAATGCCTTGATGTTAACTACAAGAGGGGGAATGCCAAGGATTCCCTTTTTAGGGACTTATATATTTGGCCCCCTATTTTTTAGGGACTTACATAATAATATATATATATATATATAGGTCCAAAACTGTTTAGGGTTTGTGTCCAACGAAGGACCAACAACATTATGCACGTATGAATGTTGGCTGTCACGAAGAACACAATAACAGAATAATGAAATAAAATCACTATAAGGTAAAATGTGCGATTGTACGACTTTAAAAATATTTATTTATTTATTATTTATTTCATTCTTATTTAACCTGGGTTGACCTTTCAATGCACTGGTATTGTTCTCCCAAGGTGCCCACTTTGTCAAGTCACCCTGTCGCCTTTTACAAGTTCATATCTAACCTATACATGTATGAATATAAGAAATAGTCTTTCTTTGAAAAGAAATTTCTACGAAATCACCAACAGAATTGAAAGTGCGTTTTATTGTTCAGAACTAAATTCTCAGTTTTTGATACTATAATTATCCGCCATTTTGTTCATTAACCATGTTAACTACTCTGTTTACATGAGTTTACTATTATCAAGGGAAAACAAGAAGACCTTTCTCATCATAAATAATTGCATATTGTCACCGCGAGTATTATTGCCGCAAAGCAAGCAAAAACATCTTTCCTAGACACCACATTGAAAAATGTCAAATGTTGTCGTATAGCATATTGTCTTAGCTCATACAAAGGCAGCACAACATGTAATATATCGGGTAACATAAACCCAATATCCCGTATTGTCTGATGCAAAGCACCTTTCATGTTGAGAATATTTTCTACAAATTGGTCCATGCCACTAGCTAAAATATGAAAAAGTGCAATACTAATTATGACGAGTAGTTTCCTTGGAGAAACGGATGTCCTGGGGTCTAGTAGATGCACTATTACGATGGTGGAGAACATCTCGGTGGTAGCAAAAATGAGAAGATGGTTCAACTGCTTGTAGAAATCATCATTCCAATAATTGAAATATGACCACCTGCAAAAAAAAAAAAAAAAAAAGAACGAAAGAAAGAAAGAAAGAAAGAAAGAAAGAAAGAAAGAAAGAAAGAAAGAAAGAAAGAAAGAAAGAAAGAAAGAAAGAAAGAAAGAAAGAAAGAAAGAAAGAAAGAAAGAAAGAAAGAAAGAAAGAAAGAAAGAAAGAAAGAAAGAAAGAAAGAAAGGAAGGAAGGAAGGAAGGAAGGAAGGAAGAAAGAAAAAAAAAAAAGAAAGAAAAAAAAAAAGGGAAAAAAGTGTAGTTAAAGATGTTAAATCTTTGTACTATATTAAATTCTTAAACACTTGAGAAAGTTCCTGCAATCTTATTGGTTCTTAGTCGTGTGATATGACACGATATATCACGGTTCAGCGAGTGCGAGTCGACGTAATACACGTTGTCATTTATTTGAACCAATCGCAGGCCCATAGCAATAACAGCTAATATCAGAACTGATCGATTATAACCCATAGGTAATTCCTTGTAAAATGATTTAAGCATGTTAAGGTTAGCAATTACTTTAAACTGTTGCGATTTGGCATCTTGCGAATGGTACTGAGCTTTGGCAAAAATTGCATTGATCATTGCATAGCGAGTGTGCAGAAGAATTCCAATATCACAAAAAATGGTATTTGACACTATTTTCGCCCATTATCCGGCTAAAAAGGGGCATTATTGTTACAATGGGCGCGCGTAACGCGGAAAATTTTGTATTTTACACTATTTTGGCCCTGAATTTTGCTAGAAAAGGGCTCCTTGCCCTTTTTCTTTTCCTTTGCCCTCCTGATTTTCTCTTTCATTTTTTGTCAGAGGGGCACTTTTTCTTTCATTTTTTTGTGGGGGGGGGGCACTCTGCCCCGCTGGCTACGCTACTGCCACCAGCTACATTAAATTATAAGTACATATCATTAGATTTATAAATTTTACTTGAGGACTGTTAAATAATTTGCCATAAAATTTGTATTATGTCGCCAATTTCAAAAAATCAAAATTATTTGATATCAGAAGGACATTCATCATATTCAGAATGCAATTCGGTATGTCTGATGTGCTCTCATGTCCCACAAAAATACTGTGCAAACGTTGCTATCCGATTTTTGTTGACAACCTTAGTTCAGATCAGCCAATGACAACCTTAATTTGATTGTATCCGTTTCTATGTAATGCGCTTGCGTCAAGTCACATGATAGTATGAAACAAGCGAATGAGCGTTTGTTACAAACGAGCTAACTGAAGGACAGGGGTAATACATGAGGTGCTCAAAAAAGGGAACCTAAAACAGTTCACTTTTCAAAGGGCGAACTGCAGTTTGGATAACAAAAACGACTGGTAAGAAAGTCTATAGATGACCCCAAAAGTCCAAACTCTCTGTACAAATACAACTGCCGAAATGACGACAAGAATGGTCACCCTTCTGACCGGAAAATACCGCTTATTTAGCCAATGTCAACATGGGGTCACCAGGAAAATATTTTCCTAAATTTGACTAACACCAAAGCTGTACAGTACCTCACAATATAACGGTAATGGAAAGAAAAGTGCAAATGTTCGTCATTTATCGGCACAAATAAGTTTGACAAAAATGATGTCACGGACGGAAATATCAATCTCCTAATTTGCATTTAGCCGCCATTCCTCCAGCTAGCTCGTCCGATTCCAAGGGTGCCCGTCGTCTAGTGATGCATGTCTATGGTACTGTGCGGAAACAATTTAGTCAGTCTAGTTAGGGTTCCAATGCACCACATCAAGGCCGCAAGGCCGGCAGGGTTGAGGCCTGCGACTTCCATAGTGAGGACTTGTAACTAATGGAGTTCGAATGTATAATGGCCCCGCAAGAAAAGGAAGCAATGTAACGTTGACCAACAGAGGGCATCAATTCATTCTAAACTGCTCTGTATTGTCAGTTTAAAGCCATGTGTAAAGAGAATATACATGTATATGACAGTTTAGTTAGAAGACCAGGTTGCATTGTGAGTGTTGTCAATGCTGGGATTTACATTGCCATGAAATTACAAAGTTGAAACTGGACATTATTTCAGAGAATCATCCAGAACATTGAGTGCGACAGAACTCTTTGTAATCAACAGCAACCGATAAGTACCCGTTTAGAAAACTATCATTGTGATTCAGATATTGTAATTTGTTTGCATTTCTGTTTATGTTAATGTGCAAAATATTGTTCAATCATTCTCTACTTTTCATCATTAATATTCTTATTTTGTTAACTCAAACAAACAGTGTGTATTGTTGTGCATTCTGAAGTGAATTCGGGTAAAATGTGATATTGGCCTTGAGTCTTTCCGACTATTAATATTATTGTTATTAGAAGGCATCAATTGACCTTTTCGGTAAATCCCATAAGCCTTTGCGAGTCCACCTGAGAACTCGTCATTTTACGTCACGCCGCTCTGCGCCGATGCGCACATCGTTTATCGAATATCGTTACTGCGCATAGCAAGTCGGCGTGACGTAAAATGACGAGTTCTCAGGTGTACTCGCAAAGGGTTATGGGATTTAACGAAAAGGTCAATTAGAGGTGTTGTTGTTAGTGTTGTTGTTGTTGTTGTTGTTGTTGTTATATTATTATAATTATAATTATAATTATAATTATAATTATAATTATAATTATAATTATAATTATTATTATTATTATTATTATTATTATTATTATTATTATTACGGAAAAACGCAAATTCTACCAATGCTCACCATGAGTAGTAGTGAGGGTAAATGACGGATATTAGAAGACACATCATAGAGTATCGTAACTGGCCTGCTACAGCTAGTGTCAGAAGTCGACGTACTGTCTCGTACAAGGTAATAACAGATAAAACAGTTAAAACCCATATCTTCAACGTGTTGGACGTTACGTTGAAATAAACATGTTTGTAACTCGCTATCCCTTTTTCGTAAGGCCCTGAAAGAAAACGTTGCAAACATTTCATTATTGTAAGAATTGTCCCATTATACCCTCTTCTACAAGAGATTTGATGATCGCCTAACCTTGGACCCGGGCCTTGGACGTCTAAGATACAATCTTGGACGTCCAGAAATTTCGCGGCAGACTTAAATCGACGAACCACGGGGCCGGAAATTATGAACAGCCAATCATCTTAAGGGAGGTGTAATGAGCGTGAACCTGGTTTGGATGCAGAGGAGTGTGCCTGTAACAGACACAGCCACCAGAAAAGGACCAGCTCAGATCGCGCGCCAAATAAGTTTGCAGTCCAGAAATTTCATTTTTCTCAGCCTTGCAAAAAATAGGCAGAGGTGGGAATCGAACCCGGGACCTCGGTGTTGTAAAACCTACTGCGTTACCACTGAGCCAACTGACAATCAGCTATGAGAAGTTTGATAGTAATCCTTGATATTGCTGAATAGAATAAATCAATACTGATAGGTCTATTTATCTAATGTACGATGTTATTCAAATTGGCCTATAAACTAGGAATATAATGTGAAATGACTATCAATCGATCAATCAATCAAGTTGTCAAGTTATCAACAATCAATAATAAACCGACGTAGGCCTATCATGGAATATTACTAACTAGGCCTACTAACTAATATACCAAATAAATAAAATAAATAAATAAGTCAGTAAATAAATAAATAGGCATAGGCCTAAATAAATAAATAAATACATAATGCAGAATGCAGTTAGTATTTTAGTTGCAAAATTCCAAACATTCTATTCACACATTCTATTATAATTTTCTGCTATACACGCAAAGGACCTGTGCCTTTAATATGTCCGCGCCAAATCAATAATGAGTCTTTCACCATGCTCACACACCATGTTAAACTATTGTATCCCTGCAAGTATTATCTACTGACCAAGTCCTAACACCTCAATGAAATGGATGCTATAACGTACCCAATCAAGCGAACATATCAAGGTCATATCAGGGCGTTATACAAAGAATGGTCAAAGGTCAACGTTTCCAAAGAAGTATGGTAATAGATGTAGACACAAGCTTTCGTGCGGGAAACATAAACACATAGTCGTCAGTCGTGTGGTTTTTATGAGATTTGATACGGCGCTGAAGTCTATTGGCTGTCCCAAAATCAGTACCAGACCCGGTTTCCAGACGGCAATGTGTGTGTTGTTACAAGGAACGCAAACTCATTTTATCAATGAGTGAACGACATAGAGGAATACGACATCTATCGTGAGCCAATCTGCATTCTGTTGTCTGCAAAAGCCGACGATCAGGTAAAAATTCTAAAAGCAGCGTGACTAGATATTTGCGTTAATTTCATGATACGTGTAAAACGCATTGAAAACGCCAAATTGCAGTCATAAAATATATAATATTAGTAAATCACCCAATCGAATGTTAACGTAGGTATGTGGAAAAGAACTGCAATAACAATAACAAACTATGTGCCCAAAGAGTTGTCTTTGGCATGTCGCTTTTTTGAAATATGACCAAAAATATCAAATTTTGGAAAAACGCCCCAAAATTTAAAACAAACACGAACCTTCCAAAATAAATATATATTAGCACTCGGCGGCCCAGTCACTACCTGCCGCTGTGATTTGGGGTAACTCATTGCTTCCCCTCTCCAGATACCGGAACTTCAAGGTCGCTCATACCCCAGCCCTTAAGCTTATTCAATAATTGTGTTGGACGTTACGTTGAAATAAACATGTTTGTACCTCGGTATCCCTTTTTCGTAAGGCCCTGAAAGAAAACGTAGCCAAAATTCCATTATTTTCCCATTATACCCTCTTCTGCAAGATCTTTTCACTTCATATTTGAGTTTGTTTCTAAAGTTCTTATATTTAGACCATTTGTGGAATTGCTGGATTTAGCAGTTTTGCAGAATCTAAGTTTCTTTTTGACTGGCGTGATCATATCGTTGGTTATCCAAGGAGCGCGTCTGCGTCATATTTTTTTAAATCAATTTTCATATTAAATTTAATGCTGGTAAACTAGTTTGTTAGTCATCTTGAATCATTTTCATGTGTTTTTGTGGCACTCTAACTGAATCCAACCCTCATAATCATAAAATAAAAAAGAGTCACATCGATTTCCACAAAGATGCTGAAAACGGTCTTTTCAGCGGGTTCTATTCCGTTTCCATGGAAACAATCACCTTATTAAAGGATTAAAAAATATATGGAGTACAAAGTTCATATTAATTTGGTGTGCAGAAAACATGACACGTAGATATTTAATATCTATGAATAAACATTTTATTCATGGGTCATTTGTTGGTGATTTGTGTGCAGTTTTGACCTAATAATTTTTGCATCCTGGAATGTATATTGACAAAAAAAATTAAATTTCTGTCATGGCCACTTGAAGTTGGAGGGTTACAAATTTTACAACATAGCAGATCACTTTTGGCTGCATTGTCTGCAAACATCTATTATTGGCCCAATCACGGTAAGCAATGTTTGCTGGGGTGTGTTGTAGCTCAAAGCTAGTCAGTGGCTAGTACGCTAGTCACGCAGGAGGTATATGCTGTCGAGATTCAGAACTATGGATGGCGGATAGCATCAAAAGACGTCTAAGGTCATACACCTAACCTTGGAGGTTTAAGATTTATCTTGGACGTCTAAGATGCAATCTTGGACGTGCAAAAATTTCGTGGTAGATTTAAATCGGAATTAGTATCAAAAGCTATCAAAGTATCATCAGAACAAGCTCAACGTCGCAAAATTTACCAAGGATGGATATTACGTAAGTATTTCTCTCATGTCCGCAATACCCGTCTCATGCCGCCCTCTACGACAGACCAAATTTCCCTCTCACGTCCGCATTAATAGGATAAGGCCTACGGTAAGTAGCGAATAGCCCTTAGTTGTCTGGTGATCGTATCAGCGTAACAGACACTCA
This sequence comes from Amphiura filiformis, assembly GCF_039555335.1. Lineage (NCBI taxonomy): Eukaryota > Metazoa > Echinodermata > Ophiuroidea > Amphilepidida > Amphiuridae > Amphiura > Amphiura filiformis. Next base: position 51,730,471 of record NC_092631.1, on the reverse strand, counting down.
GAGTTACAACTTTCGTTCCACAAGTTCTACTCGTATTATTAGCTCTGCTTTAATGCATCGAGCACTCTACATGAAGATAGTCATCTTTCTCCAATTATTTATTTATTTATTTATTTATTTATTTATTTATTTATTTATTTATTTATTTATTTATTTATTTATTTATTTATTTATTTATTTATTTATTTATTTATTTATTTATTTATTTATTTATTTATTTTGGTATATTTCAGATAGACCAACATCTTAATTTCAAATAGGTAACAGGTTAACAGGCGTCAAGATGTCGAGCTCTCATTATGGGATATCATGACCGTCCATAACTAAATAATGGTAAATAGTCAATCTTGGACAATCTTAGACGCCTAAGATTACATTGGTCATTTATTAGATACGCTTAAGATGATTGGCTGTTCATGGTTACTGGTCCTGTGATCGCCTATTGCAAGCATCTTGGAAGTCCGAGGTTAGGAGTAGTATCGTAGGTATCTTTTGCTGCTATCCGCCATCTATACAGAACAGCACAAATTTTGTTTTCATCAGATTTTTCCAGCTTTATGTTTTTAAATAATATGAAACCAGTATATGTCTTTTTGTGCGTTTTACTAGCTAGGTACTGTTTTTCAATCCAATTCTTCTTTCTTTCCTTCTTCTTCTGGCAACAAACTTCAAAATGCTTCTCCTCTTACATGTTACACCTTACAATTACGTAATAGATGTAATAGCTATATCCAGTGCCCACATAGGGTGTAAACAGAATTGGAGTGAAAGGTCATTAAGGGTCATTTCTGATATATACTCTTCTTCTGCCACATATTACATAGCACAATGACGTCACTTGTACATATGCATTGGCTTTTATACCCAGTGCCTATAACTTGTACACAGAATTGGGGTCAAATGTCATTAAGGGGGTAAAATCTTACAATTGCATTATCTGGACATCTGTAAGGGGTATGGGGCTCAAACTCAGCGACAACAAATCTCATGAGCAGGGAAACATTTTGCAGGGGTCAGGTCAAAGGTCATGCAGAGGTCAAATTTTAGAAATGCATTTTCTGGACATCTGTAAGGCCGTACGAGGCTCAAACTCGGTGAAGACAAACTTAATGACCAGGGGAATATTTTGGAACACTTTGCAGGGGTCAGGGCAACGGTTATCTGGGGTAAAATATTATAATTTCATTTTCTGGACATCTGTAAGGGTATTGCTCAAACTAAGTGACAACAAATCTCATAACTAGGGAAACATGTTGCAGGGGTCAGGTCAAAGGTCATGCAGAGGTCAAATCTTAGAATTTCATTGTCTGGACATCTGTAAGAGGTACGGGACTCAAACTCGTTGACAACAAATCTCGTGACCCGGGAATCATTAAAGGTCAAAGGTCAGGTCAAACGCCCCAGCTAGGTTTGTGGTCTATGACCACATTTGCATCTAGTTGATTATCTATTCTATATACATATTTGTTTTCTTTAACCATCAATCATAAACCTGACATTTTTCTGGTTAATGTGTCATAGTATTTGTTAATCCTTGTTGTCGTACTACCTTTGAATGCAGTATCCCAACAATTGCATGTACAGCTATGACGATCTGGAATGCGGATAGTGTCTTCCCAGAGTTGATATATAACACCTAAGTGAAGGTACGGGAGCAGAGCTGGCACCAACACGCTGCATATCAATAATGCTACCTGAGAAAGAAAAGAAAAACAAACAAAACAAAATAACAATAATTATACATATACTAACTTCGGCCTTTTTTTTTATCTTTTCAAATTTGGTTTTTGTTTCCGTTTTTAGTTTCAAATCTCATAAATTTTGAAGTGTTCGCCGTGTGGTTGCTATTTCCGTTTTTCGACTAGTCTTTTGTGGCTCACAGAAAAGTTGAAGGAAGTGTATTTTTCTTTTTGGTTTTGCAAGTTATTTTTGATATACGTTCTAAAGAAAGGTTTTTTAGATTCCATATTGGTCGAAGCGATTACAAAACTGTTTCAGCTGGATTGTGACATAAATTTGTGTGGGATATACAATCAAGAATAATTCAACCAATTAGGGACGTACCGTTTGACTTCTAGGGGGTGGAAGTTGGGATCGGGGGAATTATTTGTTTTGCACCAGGTATTGGCCAGGATTTATTTTCTTAAATTTCCATATATTATTGTATAACAGTCAAGTGGGGAAAGTTTGATTTTTTATTCATAGTGTGGAAAGGGTTTTTTTTCCACAGGGAAAGTTTTTTATTTGATCATGTAGTGGGCGAAGTTTTTTTTTTTTAAACACTTCAGCCCCCACCAGGAAGTCATATGGTGCGTCCCTTAAGGGCTTTATAAATCTCAGAGCCTTTGGATACAGAATCAGACTTGGACTGAAGTGTATGCCATGAATGATACACAATCCAAGGCAAATACATGTGCCCTAATTAACTGCCTAATTAGTTTTAATTAACGTGTTTTTTTAAACAAGTTTCACTTTAACGGCCGATATCTTGAAAACACGATTTTGACGATATCGCACCACTGCGCGCAAGATTTCTCAAGAAGGACTAATCCTAGAGAGATGGGATAAAAAGCAAAACAAATCTTATTAAATGGGCAGTAATATAAACTAGAATGGTGACACTAAACCTATGGGAACAATTTTGTTTTTGTCAATGAACAAAACAATATTATTTTTTTCATCAGTGACCATACTATCAACTACTTACCCTAGTTAATAGTATCCAAATATCTTTATTCTAGTTCAATCTATGGCCAATTTCATAAGCTTTTAAATGCTTTTTATTCCATCATCCTAGGGTGGATACTTTTTGAGATATCTTGCGCGCAAGGTCTTGTAAGTTCAAAATTGGTGATCCAAGATGGCCGCCGTTTCCATGGCAACGGGTCCAATGATCCGCATTGTAGAGGTATTTTTTAAATTACAATGTATAAGGGCGGTGCAATAATTATGAGCCCTGTGGGAGGGTAAAATTGGAGGGGGGGCAAGACATTTTTGGCGAGTCAAAGGGGGTCAAGCAATTTTTGGCCATCCGAGAGGGGGGGCAATCGATTTTTGGCAAACATTCATGGGGCGCCTTTAAATAAAACGCTCTGAAAAGGCTTAGGAAAACAGTACGGAAAAGCTTTAATATGCAAATTTTCCTGCTCGCTGCAATCGCAACATAATAAAGACCATTTAAGGTTTGCAAATTGGGATCCTAAAAATTTGGCATGTGTAAAGGGGGGAGCAAAGATTTTTTGGCGGGCCTAGAGGGGGGCATGCAATTTTTGGCGGGCCGAGGGGACGGGGCAAGCGATTTTTCGCGAGCCGTTCGAAATTTTACACCCGGGGGGGGCTCATAATTATTGCACATATAATGTACATATAGAATTAACATTAAACAAGAATTGAATAAGTATTCTTGCCAGTCATTATCAATATTGTTTCAAGTCCAGCCAGGTGCAGTTAATGTGTTTATTTTATTTTAATTTATTTCATATTTTTAATTATTATTTGAGTGTTTGTAAATATAATATGTATGAAACTCTCTTAATGCAATTAAGATTAAGATGCAAATGCAACTTTTTTTTTCAATTTTAAAATTTTAATTCAAAAATTTTTAATTTTAATTTTAATTTTTAAATTTAAATTTTAAGATGCAAATTAATGTAAATGTCATGCAATTCAGCCGTTGGGCTGCTACGTAATGAAATTCAGTGAAATACACTAACCCATGATATGAGGAAAAAATAAACGAAAGAGTGAAACTAAAGTAAAACAGACGAAGAGAAGAGAAGGAGAATTAGACTGAAAAACAGGGAGGAATGGGATCTGGAGAAGAGCCAGGAAGCCAAACTAAAGGGGGAGAGGAAGTGACGAGGAAAGAATCTACCGCAAGGAAATTCACCAGATATTGTAACCATGGTAGGCCTATCAACGGGGCATAATATTAAAGCCTAATAAACTAAAGGGGTAGAGGAAGAGACGAGGAAAGAATCTACCGCAAGGAAATTCACCAGATATTGTTACCCCGATTGTAACCATGGTAGGCCTATCAACGGGGCATAATATTAAAGCCTTAATGTACGATCTTATAATATGAAATTGGTTAATTTTTTTCAAACCTGATTTTTTTTGCATATTTGTAATGTTTACACATGTCCCAACTTACACCTAAATGGAATCGGTCAAATTTGTTGTCTTTGTAGGTCAACAGAGCAAAGTTTGACATATTATCATAATTTAAAAAATTAGGATAATATGTCCTCACATAGAACTGCATGTTAAATGGCCAATATAACTAGTGTGGTTTCTTTCACTTTCCCTTGTTATTTCAACTTAAAATGGACAGCAACCCTTCACGGCAGTTATTACTAATATTATTTCAACATTTTGAATAAAGAATAACAAAATTAAAATTTGACGGAAATCGTACATTAAGGCTTTAAGTGGCATATCCCAAATAATTCATGTCCCAGAACAAAATATCCACTTGCTGCTGATACTATCCGAACCGTGAGGGTTTGTACAATCTAAATCAATTCTACTTTGCTCACAATTATTATTTCAATTCCAATCTAATTCAATTCATGCCCAAACCAATTCATTTTTATTCCAGTTCAATTCCAATGCAATCAAAATTACCCAAAATTCATTTCAATTAAATTCTATTCATATCAGTACATTTGGATCTGCCTGTCGTCTATCACACGGTAGAGGATCAGGATAGTGAAAACAGTAAACACAAAAATATTCTTATTGTTTATTCTCTAATTAGTCTCGGGTACATACCTCCATCATACTTGTGTTTGGCTGATGCGAATCGTGATCCAATGGTCCTTCCATTTGTGATAGTGCGTTTTGTACTCAGTTCAAAACATTCGTAACTATTTTATAGTTTTTTTTATTTGGATCCATAGCTACATGCAGTACAGCTTGCTGTTACGATGGCTTCAACACAGTATCATTATGTCCGCACAATACTCTTTTCATAGCTTTCCACTTTCAGGTTCAGGTTCATTAACCTGTGTAGAAATGACCTTGTTAATAATAAAAATTTCAGTGTCAACAAATGGTCAAATCAATGGAGCGTAAAATCGTCTCAATAGAGTCAAACAGAAGCTGGGACTAGCAGGTTTTAAAAATAAACGACTGATAGAGAAGACTAAACAGATGCTCCAAGAGATTATAATTTACACGCAACATTAAAATACTTGAGTTCTATTGTTCCATGATAGTTTTCGCTTGGTACAAAATATATCTAGAACCATGGCTGTCCCAAATTTTAAAAAGTTTTTAGTCCAGTCGAATTTCGGCTGGACTATAATTGTTGTTAGCAGTTTCTTTCTTCTTCTTTCTTTCAACCAAAGTATTCTAGCCATACTTTGTTTCAACAAACAAAATCTGACTCTGCACTTAAGGGATCTAAAATGAGCGTTTATTGCGTTTCGACAGTATTTTTTGTGGGACATGAGAGCACCTCAGACCTATCGAATTGCATTCTGAATACGAAGCATGTCTTTCTGATATCAAATAATTTTCATTTTTGAAAATCACAATATAATACAAATTTTATGACAAATTATAAAAATTTGATATTTTTCAAATTTTTGATATATAACAGTCCTCGAAGTAAATTATATAAATCTAATGATATATTCTTAAAGTGTATGTAGCAGGAGGAAAAGCCGACGGTCAATTGAAAATTTTGACCTTTCATATTGAAGATATAGATTTTTTCCCAAAAAGACCTAATTTTTTTTGGTGTTTTGGGGAAAAAATCCATATCTTCAATACGAAAGGTCAAAATTTTCAATTGATCGTCGGCATTTCATCCCACCTACATACACGTTAAGTATAAATCATCAGATTTATAAAGTTTACTTCGAGTACTGTTAAATATCAAAAATATCAATTTTTAATGATTTGCCATAAAATGTGTATTAAATTGCGAATTTCAAAAAAACAAAATTATTTGATATCATAATGATATTCTTCGTATTCAGAATGCAATTCGATATGTCTGATGTGCTCTAATGTCCCAAAATAAATACTGTCCAAACGTTCATACCCCAGCCCTTAATAGATACTAAAAACTTGTGTTCAGTTTTGAAGTACTTACCAAATGTATATGTCTTCATGTTGACAAAAATACGGCATGATATTCAAAATTGCTATGAACACATGTCGCCACTTTTGAAATCATTTATGTTACCATAGTTTGGATGCATGTTGTTATGACCAGACAAAATATATGTATCAAACTTCCGAGTCGTAATTTTTGGGCAAATAATGAAATAGAATTACTACAAGGTAAAATGTCTCAAAACGTGCAATTGTACGACTTTAAAAATATCAGATTGTCAGTGAACCTGTCGCCTTTTACAAGTTCGTATCTACCGTAAAAACTCGATAGGTAGCATATGTGCTTACTATCGAGCGCTTTTAAAACGTAGTTATATACGAACAAGTAAACCTGCAAATTTATGTCTCAACCCCATTAGCTCAGTTGGTAAATTCCATGTTTTCAAAAGCGCTCGATAGTAAGCACATATGCTTACTGTCAAGTTTTTACGGTATATAAATACAAGAAATTGTCTTTCTTAGACAGGGGCGTAACCAGACCTGACCTTCCGGGGGGGGGGCAAGATTGAAAAATTTCCAAATTTTTGACCAAAAGTTGTATTATTTATGTGCGCATCGCGAGCGGCTTGCCGCGAAGTGATAAACGGATGGGCTCCAGAGGCCCGCCATAGGGCCCCTGGTGGGGTCCAGGGGCAAAGCCCCGGCGGGGGTCAACGGGGCGGAGCCCCCTGAAGCTCATGGTTTTTGGCATATTAGAAGCTAAAAATCCAGTGATCAGGGTACAAAATTTCACAATGAAAGTAGTAGGCCTATAGATCTTCTTCCCTCTTTCTTTCCCTTTTCTCTTCCCCTTTCCCTTTTCTCTTCTCCTTCCCTTTTTTCTTCCTCTTTTTCTTTTCTTCTTTCCCTTTCTCTTCTTCCTCTTTTCCCCTTTTTCTCTTCTCCTTCCCTTTTTCTTCCCTTTTTCTCTCCTTCCCCTTTTCCCCTTCCCAATTTTTTGCTCTTCTTCCCATTTTTTTGTGTCCGGGGGGCAGCTTGCCCCCCCCCGGGCCCCTCACTGGTTACGCCACTGTACTTAGAAAAGAAAGAAAAGAAAATATGTCTACAAATTTAACAACAGAATTGAAAGTGCGTTTTATTGTTCAGAACTTAATTCTCATTTTTTCATCATAGACTTACCCGCCATTTTGTTCATTAACTACTCTGTTAAAATGAGGTTACTAATATCAAGGGAAAACATCTGATCATAAATAATTGCATATTACCACCGCGAGTAGTATTGCCACAACGCAAGCAAAAATATCTTTCCTAGACACTACATTGAAAAATGTCAAATGTTGTCGTATAACATATTGTCTTAGTTCATACAAAGGCAGAACAACATGTAATATATCGGGTAACATAAACCCAATGTCCCGTAATGTCTGATGCAAAGCACCTTTTATATTGAAAATATTTTCTACAAATTGGTCCATGCCACTAGCTAAAATATGAAAAAGTGCAATACTAATTATGACGAGTAGTTCCTTGGAGAAACGGATGTCCTTCGGTCTAATAGATGTACTATAACAATAGTGGAGAATATCTCGGTGGTAGAAAAAAGGAGCTGATGGTTCCACTGCTTGTAGAAATCGTCATTCCAATAATTGAAATACATCCACCTGCAAAAACAAAAAACAAAAACAAAGCTAAATATCGGAATTAAAATATTAAAACACTTGTTTCTGAGCGGAAACAATTTAGTCTAGTATAGGAAGAGGGCTTTCCCATGCACGCCATTGAATAGTTTTCTTCCACTTACTCTTTTGTAATTCTCAAGGTGTTTAGTAACCGAATTTTCATGTTCCCATCAGTCCATGCTGACCGTCTCAAATATCCCCATAGGATTATACAAGGAGCTCAAAATTAAACATTTCATTCCAAATAAAGTAGGTAATGGGGCTTTACATCCTGCACAAGAACAAATTAACACAATTGGGAACGATTGCTCGCTACAAGAGGAAACTGAATATAAGTTATTAATAAGAGAGAAAGAACAGTTTACCAACCCAAAGTGTTACAATTCTTGTTTAATTGTAACACTTTGGGTTGGTAAACTGTTCTTTCTTTCTTATTAATTAATTATATTCAGTTTCCACTAATAGCGAGCAATAATGTTCTCCATTGTGTTTATTTGTTCTTATGCAGGATGCGTATCTCCATTACCTACTTTACTTATACTGGGGAAACGATTAAGAATCAGTAATGATCTCCTTCACTTGTGTACTTGTGTAATATTTGTTTGTGTGTATTGTATACCTCGACTACTCACATTAGACCCAGTTTTAACCACCGTTTATCAGTGGGAGCCTAATGGATAGAGTGTCCGTATAGAGATCGGAAGGTCGTGGGTTCGATTCCCATACCAGCACATTCCCTTGCTTTTTTTTGTTGAGTTGTGTGGCGGTTGGGATTTGTGTTTATTTGTTGTCTTGTTTAATTGTAACACTTTGGGTTGGTAAACTGCTCTTTCCTTCTGTTTAATTCCAAAGCTCATCAAATTATCGTACAGATCACAAAAATATAAAAAAATTTGTACGTACGAACTGTGGTTGCGGAGTTGTGCCAAAAACGTATTAAACAATTATATACATTACAAGGGATCCAAGATTAGAGTTTCTTCAAATTTTCGTAAAACTTTGTCCAAATTGTGTGTCTAGATTCAGAATTTAAGGACCAGACCAACCAGCTAATTTAAGAACCAGTCCAACCAGCTAGCGGTATACAACCGTCTTCATAGCATTCGTAGCCAAGGAGTATGCGCGGGAGTATATTTCCCCGGTATATTTCGAACGACGTTTGGACTGATGGGCTGTGCAATAATTATTATGAGCCCTGTACTAGGTAGGGTCAGATTATGGGAAGGGGGCAAGTAATTTTGGCCAGCCATTATTGGCACATATTCATGGGGCATCTTAAATAATCTTAAATAAAACGCTCTGAAAAGGCTTAGAAAAACAGTACGGAAACGCTTAAATATGCACATTTTCCTGCTCACAATAAGCTATATATTTCTAGACCACTTAAGGTTTGCAAATTAAAGATTGTTTGGGGCAGGCCGAGAGAGAGGAGTAATCTTTGGAAGGCCAGGGGGGCAATTGTTGGCAGACCAGGGGGGGGGGGGGCAAGCGATTTGGAAATTTCACCCCCAGGGAGCTCACAATTATTGCATAGCCCATGGGTCGAGCCGTTCCGACCCCAGTTCCGACAACTATACGGTATTATAAAACCGCTATAAAGAGTGTGTAGCCCGCATGGTTCCGAGGGTCACGACATTGTTGGTTTTCAAGATATTTCTTTTTTTTTTAAACTGTTAGCAGTAGCACCATGGGGTTATTTTAGTGGTTATTTAATTATCTTATGTAACACCATCCAGAGAGTCACATCTTTTGTCCAATATTTAAAACAAGAATTTGTCTTTAAAAAAGACAAGTTCACGGATCAGGTGTATAGATGATGTGACTTCTGACGTCAATGCCTGACAATATGCGCACGCATCATCACAATTTCCATTGTTTTTTGCCTGGCAGTATGCGCGAGCATCATATTTTGTTCAGGGCTCGTGTTTTTAAAACTCCCGCCACATCACAATAAGACTATTAAACAGTGTAGTGGTTGCATGGGGTTCATTCAAGCATAAAGATGATACCAGTCCCTTGCCTTTGTTGATAAACATTGAGGTCACCTCATCTATAGTACATGTACTTTGAGCTACTTTGGTCTAACATTCAATATTCATATCTAACCTACTCTGCACTTATTCAACAATAAATAAGTGATATGAGGCTTAATAATGATACCTGCGTCTTGACTCTGGAAAACAATATTTTTTAAAAACCTCATTTTGCATTTAGTTTTTTAAGCCACCTCGGGAGCCACCTACAGGATCTCGTTTTGCATTTAGGTTTTTATTGCGTTGCAAAGTAGCAAAACTTTCTTTATAATAATAATAATAAATAAAATTTATAAAGCGCCTTATAATGTAAAAACAAACTCAAAGCGCTGAACAAGCTTAAAAACCATTAAAATATATACCATAGATTTACATGAGAACAACATATTAAACAAAATTAAAAGTTAACTACAAGATTAAAATGCACTTAATTTACACTTAAATAGATTTACCAATGAAACATGTTAAGAATCAATAAAAGTCAATAATATACAAATTATTCATGAACAACTTTAAAAAACATACAATTTCAGAAAAGATATTAGCACGGAGAAATCACACAGCGATGCAATCGCAATAGCAGCGCCAAAAGTATGGTGTGGGTAGCTAACAAGAACTAAACAGGTGTGTCTTTAAGTCCTTTTTGAAAGTGTTTAAGTTCTTGTTAGCACGTAATGTAGATGGCATACCGTTCCATACCTTTGGCGCTGCCATTGCAAAAGCCCGTTCACCATAGAATTTAGTTTTGGGGATCTTTGGTGGACATAAAAGAACTTCTGAAGCCGATCTCATGGACCTCCGTGGCTTGCGCTCTTTCACGAGGTCTAATAAATACACCGGAGCTAACCCGTGCAGTGCCTTGGAAGTGAGCAAAGCGATCTTATACACAATACGCTGTTGCACGGGCAGCCAATGGAGGTCCCTAAGAACAGGCTTCATATGTTCTCGCTTTCCGCATTTGGTTACAAGTCGTGCCGCGGAATTCTGAACTCTTTGTAATTTCGCGAGTTGATATTCCTGAAGACCGTACAGCAATGCGTTACACGAGTCTAGCCGAGAAGAAACAAATGCATGGACGAGGCGTTCCACAGACTCCTTGTCTAGATAACGGCGAAGTTGTCCAATCCGGTAAGTGGCAAATGATGCAGCTCGAACGACACTATTTACGTGAGCTTTCATGTCCAAGGAACCATCAAATAGTACACCAAGACTTTTTGCTACTCGCGATGTCTCAAGTTCAGACGTGCCGATGGTGATTTTCGGGAAAGACGGTGTTTTCACGAATTTGGAACTAATGTGAATCACCTCCGTCTTGGAGTCATTCAACACCAGTCTGTTCACAGCAGTCCATGTCTTGATGTCACGGAGACAGCGCTCCAGCCGTGGCATTATATATGGCACAATTCGTGCCTGGAAAAGGCTATCCCCTCTTACAACCTATCGACAGGTCTGATTTCTATAATGAGGTGTCACCGGGTTTGCAAGAGATAATAATACCAAATCTAAACACCATGAAATTTACCACATCACGACCAAGCTCACATTGGGAGCCCCATTCCTTTTAAAGGAATTTTTATTAAGTCACCTACTAGGAAACAAATTTGGCTATATCACTAAAGTAAACAAATTACACAGCTTGCTCTTGCTAGCTTTTGTCAGGGTCAGGGATATTTGTCTCTTTATAGTCCTGCTTTAATATGAACACCAATATTATACAGGGTTATACACATGGGTTATTACAAGAGTCAATAAACATTCAATTAACTATAGATAATGGACTTAGTTTTGTGCAATGTAGTAATTTTCTGAAGTAAATCGTCTGCTGCACAGTTATCTATATAGAATGATATGTTTACTTTGTGATTAGGCCTGGTCATGACCTGTCTAGTTTTGATTAACCAATCAGTTATGTGTATTGTCAGCATGTGATGGCTTTAAGCCAATTGCAAACATGTTTCTAAAAAAGGCTAAAAAATTCCTACACTGGATAGACTCTTTTCCGGGTTAGGGCTAATTAGTAAGTTGTCATGTGCGGCAAGATTAGATAAAGGCATACAAATTAGGGTATGAGATATTAGGAATTATTTCCTAGACTCTTAACCACAGGGCTGGTGGGTTACAATACCTATACATGACACATGATATGTAAGGGATAAACTGTGCATATGAGATGTGGGGGAAAGTGGCATCATTTCACTGCCGTGAAAAAAATGTGAAGTGGCACCCCCGGGGATCTGCAATATTCAAATAACAGCAACTAAATAATTGTGAACAAAGGAAATATGAAATACAAATTAAAAAGAAAATGTGCAACAAAAATGGTGAAAAAATATGGAAAAACCCTACCCTACCCTACCCTACCCTTACCAATACTCACCATGAGTAGTAATGAGGGTAAATGACGGATATTAGAAGACACATCATGGAGTATCGTAACTGGCCTGCTACAGCTAGTGTCAGAAGTCGACGTACTGTCTCGTACAAGGTAATAACAGCTAACACAGTTAAAACCCATATCTTAAACGTGTTGGACGTTACGTCGTTGAAATAAACATGTTTATAACGCGTTATCCCTTTTTCGTAAGGCCCTGAAAGAAAATGTTGCAAAAATTCCATTGTTGTAAGAATTGTCCCATTATCATCCTCTTCTTTCTTTCTTTCTTCAGTTTTGGGTCTCCTAAATATAAACGGAAATGACTATTACAACCTTACTAACAAGTATACAACGTCAGTAGGTCTTGGAATAATTTTCTATGGTCACCTTTGATGGCCAGTTCTACCCCCGGGTAACAAAGGATGGATCTGCGATTAGCTTAGGTCGTTTGGACGTAGCGTAAACACGCGAGTTTTTTATGGCGGATAAAAAACCTTAGAGGGTGGTTGGTATAATATAGTTCTAGGGTTAGTACAACAGCCCAATTTTCGTTTACCAGATTTTTCGAGTTTTATGTTTTTTTAAAATAATAGGAAACCGGTATTTACCTTTTTTTGTCTTTGTGTGTTTTGATTATCTATTTTATAGCTTTTTTTTAAACCACCAACCACAAACCTGACATTTTTCTGGTTAGTTTGTCATAGTATTTTTTAATTCTTGTTGTCGTATTACCTTTGAATGCAGTATCCCAACAATTGCAGGTACAGCTCTGACGATCTGGAATGCGGACAGTGTCTTCCCAAAGTTGATATATAACACCTAAGTGAAGGTACGGGAGCAGAGCTGGCACCAACACGCTACATATCAATAATGCTACCTGAGAAAGAACAAAATAACAATAATTATAATACAACTTGGGCCCTTTTTATCTTTTCAGTTTGGGTTTTAGTTTTCGTTTTGTAAGTTTGAAGTGTTCGCCTGGTGGGTACTCTCGGATCGGATCGGAGAGGAGAGGAGAGGAGAGGAGAAGCTAGGAGAGGAGAGGAGAGGAAAGGAGAGGGGAGGGGACGGGAGGAGAACAGAGAGGAGTGGAGAACATGGACAGTGACAAAAAGTGTCAAGATATGTTCTGCTATCTTCAAAACGGAGCGTGGTGGTAAGTATGCAAAGAGCGCCCTCACACCCAAGATATGAATTATTTAGTTTTAAGTTTACCAAATCAGAGCCGTCCGTCACACACTCACTCACTCTGTCTCCCTCATCCCCTCTCCCACTCACTCATTCCCTCACCCCCTCGTCACTCACTCATTCCCTCACCCCCTCTAAAAAAACACTCAGTCACTCACCGTTGACTCAACCTCACGCCAGGCCCTACCACCCCCCAGGGGGTTCTTCAAAAAAAAAATTTACGGGGATGTGCCACGCAGACTTTCGGATGCTGACTTTCTCTATACCTACTTTTTGCTGATTTTGCCACCCATCAGTATACCAATTTTCCACAAAAAACACCCAAAAAGCACCCAAATTTACCCCAATTGGGCGCTTTTAGGGCCACTTTCCCCCAAATGCGCCCAATTGGGCGCATTGGTCTCCACCGAAAACCCACCCATTGATATACCAAAATTGCTGAAAAGGTACCCCAAAACCGTGGCACATCCCCGTATACCTTCAACCAGGGAGAACCCCCTCCGGGACCCACCCACGGTACATGTATGAGGAAAGAAATAAAAAAATTAGGCACGGACTGAGGGAGAAGAGCTAGGACTTGAACATAAAATAGATGAAAAGTGTAGATCATGAAGCTTCATGAGGGTGGAATCCACGCTGTAATACAAAATACAATAGATGAAAGGTTGAGAGGAAGGGAAGAGAGCGGAATCTACATAGTATAATAATACAAAATAATATATATGAAAGGGCGTTATTCCGTAGGAGAGAGGAAGAGAAGAGAGCATAATGATCTACGTTGAAATACACAATAACATAGATCAGTGAAGGGGGAGAAAGGGAAGAGGGCGGAATCTACATTGTAATACAAAATATAGATGAAAGGGGAGAGGAAGGGAACAGGACAGAATCTACATTGTATACAAAATAATAATTATAGATGAAAGGGGAGGACGTAAATGACGAGGATGGAAATCCCCTCACAGACAGCTGCGAAATCACCAACAAATCACCAATACTTTGAAGATTTGCTCAACCCAAGCGGTGATGGTGTGACAGACAACAGCAGCAGCCCTTCCATCCTCGGTTCCAGGAGGAAGTTGATCCACCCATACTCCAGGAGGAAGTCAGAAATGCTATTTGTCCCAAAAACAAAGCAGCTGGAATTAAGGCCATACTTGCTTGTGAAGATGCAGGAGTCAAATGGTTGACAAGAGTGTTTAACAGGGCTTGGGAAGAGCGAGCAGTACCTGATGACTGGCAACGTGCAATAATTGGCCCCATCAGGGAGTAAAAGAGATTGTAGTATTAATATAGAGGAATCTCTCTACTTAGCCATACTGGGAAAATGTATGCAAAGATCTTAGAAAATCGAATAAGACCAGTTGTGGAACATCAGCTGAGTGAAGCGCAGTTTGGTTTTCAGGAAGAACAGAGGGTGCACTGTTGCCATATTTGCTCTGAGACAGCTGTGTGAAAGGAGTTTTGCCCGGAGTTTTGAGTACAACCAAGATCCGTACACTATATTCATAGACCAAGAAAAGGCGTTTGATCGAGTAAACAGAAATTTTATTCTGGACTGTGTTAGAAGACTACGGTGTAAAAGGGCAAGGGTGTGAGAGCCATCTACATGGGCAGCCTCTGCACTGTCAGGACAGAACTCGCCAAGTGGTTTCCTGTACTGTGTGAAGTCAGGTGTCCGACAAGGATGCATCCTCTCGCCTCTCCTGTTCCTCATTTTTATGGACAGGATCACCCGAGAAGCAAATCTAGATGAAGAAGCTCTCAATGAACTACTGTTTGCAGGATGATCAATGTCTCTTCCATCGTGACAGCCTTAGCTTACAAAACCACACCAACAGACTGCACGCAACCTGCCAGAAGTATGGCATGAACATAAGCATCCCTAAGACAGAAACCATGCTGATCAGTCGATCCCAAAAGACCTTGGACATCAAGATTGACAACACCACCCTCCTGCAATCGACGGATCTAGGAGTTTAAGTACCTGGGCAGTATCTTTACTGAAGACGGGAAGACAGACCGAGAAATCGAAACCAGATGCCAGAAAGCAAACAACATCACCTTCATGATTGGGCCTATACTTTCCCACTCAGTCGTGCCAATGGCCCGGGCCAATGGATGCAAAAAGAACAATCATCAACGCAATCTATACTCCGACTCTTTGTTATCAGGCACAAACATAAGCTATGAACAAAAAGACTGAACGGAAGATCACCACCTGTGAAATGAAATGCCTACGAAAAGCTGTAAACAAGACTGACAAGACGGGACAAAATCAGGAATGAAGTCATCAGAGACATGGTTGACACCAAGCCTATGCTAGACCCGATTGAAAGCCATCGCATCAAATGGTTTGGTCATCTTATGCGTGTGCCCCCCAAATCAACCAGCCTTACCCTGCGGACCTACAACAGCAAGGAAGACCAAGAAGAAGATGGATTGAGGGGGTCAAGAAAATCCTGACAAGGCACAACACCCACCTGATAGATGCTACCCAT
The DNA here is from genome assembly GCF_039555335.1 of Amphiura filiformis. NCBI lineage: Eukaryota > Metazoa > Echinodermata > Ophiuroidea > Amphilepidida > Amphiuridae > Amphiura > Amphiura filiformis. Next base: position 51,714,630 of record NC_092631.1, on the reverse strand, counting down.
GCAGCCCAAGACATGCATCCTATCATTTCCCCGCGACTCTGAGAGGAACAAGCGGAGGACAAAAGTAAAGTAAAGGGGAGGAAGGGAAGAGGGCGGAATCTACATTGTAATACAAAATAATAGATGAAACGGGGAGAGAAAGGGAAGAGGCGGAATCTACATTGTAATACTAAATAATATAGATGAAAGGGGGAGGAAGAGAAGAGGGCGGAATCTGGATACAAAAAAATAAAGATCAAAGGGGGAAATAGAAGGCATTATAATAAACAAAATAATATAGATGAAATGGGGAGAGGAAGCGAAGAGGGTGGAATCTACGTTGTAATACAAAATAATATAGATCAAGGGGAGAGGAAGTGAAGAGAGCGGAATCTACTGTATAATACAAAATAACATAGAGGAAAGGAGGAGAGGAAGACCGATTCTACATTGTAATACAAAATAATATAGATGAAAGGGGAGAGGAGGAGGAGAGGACATGGGGAGAGGAAAGAAGAGGTTGGAATCTACATTGTAATACAAAATGATATGGATGAAACGGGAGAGGAAGCGAAAACGTGGAAAAGGGCGGAATCTACATTGTAACATACATTGTAATTATACAAAATCATAGATGTCAGGGGAGAGGAAGAGAAGAGGGAAGAATCTACACTGTAATACAAAATCATATATAAATTATGAAAGGAGAGGAAGGAAAGAGGGCGGAATCTACATTGTAATACAAAATCAGGGTACAAAATAATATAGATGACATGGGGAGAGGAAGGGAAAATGGCGGAAATTTCATTGTAATACAAAATAATATAGATGAAAGGGGGAGGAAGAGAAATAATATCTAGATGAAAAGGGGAGAGGAAAAGAAGAATGCGGAATCTACGTTGTAAAACAAAATATAGATGACAGTTCGTGAAACAAATTAATGATAAATCGTAGGCCTATAATAGTACGAATAATTATTCAGTTCCAGAACAATATATTCATTTACTGACACTGATCGTGTTCCATATAATGTCTATTGTCTAATGTATAGTCTATGGTATAAAACACATGTACCTCCATAATCTTCATTATATGACCATGATGCAGTCATGTCTACAGTAGAATTCATCTCGACCTTTGCAGGACTTAAACCCCATTAAAAGCTATTAAACCAAGATAACACTCATTGAAACAGCTCAACTGATTAAATCGGATCTTCTCTGGTTGTGCACAAGTGTCTGTTTTACATGTGCGATATCGCAATAAAGCTGGTATTATAGCTTCAGTTGGGTAACCGATTATAAAGGAAACGAAAGGAAACAATGGTATGTGTACCTTTGTTCACGAAATGAGACAATAGCCTGCTTTTTGTAAACCAGCATTCTTGAAAATGAGCAACATAATGATTGTTGACTTAACACGGTTTGGAAATAATTTCTTCATATTTTTGGTGTTATCTGTCGTTTACATATCCTTCCTAAAACACAAAAGTGCGACCCTCTCCAAACACCTAAATTAGCTAAAAATTTAGGACATGTTACAAAACTATATTTTCTAGAATTTCATAGAATAGTTTAAATGTAGCTTGTACCGTTTTTTTTTTTTTTTTTTCAGAACGGAGCGGTCCGTTACCAATATAGCTCAATATTTTCGGTCAAATTTCCATTCAATTAACACGGGGAGTTGGCTAGCTATGAGCTAGCTATGCTTTGCCCTCACTCATATTCTACGAAAGTGCGACCCCTTCTGAACATCTAACCTAGCTGTAATTTTAGGTCATGTTAGAGAAATATATTTGCTAGAAGTTTGGAGAATAGTTAACATATTGGCTGGTTATTTTTCACACCGTGATGTTAACTAGGCAAAGCCCATATACCTATAACATACACTGTTTGTAGAGGTCACGCGTCTGTGGGTGAGAGCACTGTGTATTGTGTATAGGTAAACGGACAGTAACTGCAGTATGCTACTTACTTCCGTTTGACCGAACTGAGAAGTTTCACTTCTCTGGATGCGGATCATGATCTGAAGATGCTCCCAACTATGACAATACGTTTTACTCAGGCAGAACTTTCAAATACTATAACGATGATATTTTTATGACACACTTTAAGTTTTAAAACCGTACAAGCTACATCATCAGTATAGCTTGCTGTGTGGCTTCAGCATGATTGAATAAATCATTCATGAAATTAGGATTCCTTTATTACATCTACATCTACAGGAATTCTGGGTAGACCAATCGAGATTGGTATCGCGCCCATTGGTGCAGTATCACATCCGGCGCAGCAAATCACAAATACACCATACACGGCCCACCACCATATGTGCATGGCAAAGATAACGGTGATTAAAAAGTGCAGGAAATACAGATGAGATCTAGGAGGAGGCTGGACCAGCTGCTGAGGAGACCTGGCCTATATACAGCTCTGGTATCCCACTGGTTTCAGCTTGGTTGGTGCATGCATTGAAGCTCTTGACCATTGGTGATTGTATGGTTGTGATAGGTAGACTCACTGTTCCATTTCGGTATTGTTCTTGGGTAGAAACTGTATTTTGTAAACATCAGTCCCCGCATCCCCGCATCAGTCCTGGGTGTGATTAGGCCGTATAAAATTAATGTTTTGGTTCTCGTCCAGAGGATTTTCATGAATTGATGAGGGAGGGAGGTGTTTTTTTTTTTTTTTTTTTTTCAATGTAAAATTAGCATTGTCAGTAGTTTTCGGTCTTCTCCAACAGTGCTCGAGGCCTTTTTTTTTTTTTTTTTCAAATGTGAGATTTTGAGGTTAAACCCCCTAGAGTACCACAAAAAGACTTGGAAGTGATGCTTGTTCTCTAATAAACTTATTTATATGTATGAAGATTTCATAAATCATTCCAAAGTCTTAAAAAATTGAAAAATCTAAAAATAAAAAATCTGACAAATCCCAGAAATTGAGGAGGGAGGGACGAGAACCAAATTATTAATTTTACACGGCCTTATGGTGACTGGTCACTGTGGTGACTTCTGGTTTTGACAACTTCTGCTGGGTTGAGTGTAGTGACTGGGCACTTCCATCTAGCTTCCATCTGTACTTCCGTGGTGGTGAATTTTGTACATCATGGATAGCCTGGCAGATTCTCGCCTCTGTTCCAAAGATGGTAGATTGAGGTCTGACAACAGGGCGGTTACTCTGGTTTTTCTGCGGTAGTTGTTGGTGATGATTATTGATTATGATTATAGGGTAGCATAGGGGACAATCGATAAACTCGTTCGTCGATAAAATGGAAATGTATGGTGTACTATGAGGGACAAACAAACTTAAATATATTTTGCAAACGTCAAATAATTTTCCCGGATCATTTTGCATATTTATAATAATTGTTGCAAACTTTAAAATAATGTTTGCAAACTTCAAATAATATTTGCAAACTTGAACAACTCACCTAGCGGTAGCACCTAATAACAGTCCTAGGCATATTTCATTAAATTAACAAAAAAACAAAAACTTACGAATTCACATAATTATCACACCGTTATGTTTTTTTGAATCGTCAATATTTTCGTGCTTTCTAAAATAGCCTTGTAAATTAGTTCGATGGTTTAATAGTTCGAGTATAGACGAATCCATTTTCACGCATTTCTACACCTCAATGGCAGCCATAGCTGGGTCCCCCCCTTATGTCTATTCCACCTAAAATGTGAATTTATTCCACTTTTATACCATATTCCACCAGTTTAGCTTCAATATGGACAATTTTTTTCGCCGCGCGCATTTGTACCATAAACTGATTTTGTCGCCAAAAGCAGGGCAAAAGGTGCCCCCCTTTAAAAAAAATTCCGCCCCCTCCCTCTGAAAAAGTGCTGGCTACGCAGCTCTACGCCACTGAAAGGGTCAGAAGTTTTAGCATAACGTGCATCCACTTTGCCATTATCTACTCGTGTCTGCTCTACTACATTAGTACCGGAAGCTGAATGTGTGACTGCTGATGATGTAACGAAGTCTTCGTGTGGTAAATTGTGTCATCATCACCGTTGCGTTGTGGAACGTCAATCATGCAATCGCGACGTGTCATCTAAACTATTTTTGTTAAAATAACAATATTGTTGGATAAATTCATTACTTTTTGAAGATTTGTGAGTGTCATGGCTGGTGGTGGTCCAGACACTGGCGAACTGTATTCGCCATGGGTAAGAATTCTCATGAATTTTCCTGCCTTGACCATGCATGTTGAACTTGATGTTGACATCTTTTGTCTCAACTCTCATAATTGTTTGTGTAAGCTTACTAAAATCTACTATGAAATAGATCTATCCATGCAGTTGTAGTAACTACAAATTTCGAACGTTTCAGGACTTCTCAAGTTATAGCAGGTGCCATGCATCTTCACTTGTGTTAATTGTTTTCATTATAAATGTCGCAAAAATAACAACAACCTGTTCATGTGTTTGACCTCATCATTCATGCCATCATGCATGGGTTATGTAGGTAACCTAGGCAAACCATAGTTATACTAAAATGCAGCAAACCTTTTACGAGCGCGACTACCGTGATGTTGCAAATTCGGCGCTAACAACGCGTACGGCGCACAGTTCATTCATAAATTTCCACTCAGCAACAATATATCGCCTTAGCCTAGCGAGCCAATCAGAGACAAGTGCGTGCAACGCCGTATATACGCGATGTATCCTTACAATACGCGCTCGTCTAAGGTTTTCTGCATTTTAGTATAACACATTTACTAGTCAGCGAATTCGCCGAGACCGGGGCCCCAACACAATGCATATTTACATAGAAATTTGAATTTTTTCGAGAATAGGTGGGTGAAGGAAACCTACATAAATATGTTTTCTATACTTCACTTGACCCAAATATATGATTTTTTATGGTGATAATCAAATCGCACATGGAATTTTAGAGGATTTTGATAGCAGTTCCATTAAAAAAGCTGCTATCGCCATGAGACTAAGATCTAGAAACACCCGAAATGCCGTTTTGGGGAATTTTGCTAGCTGAATCTTTTTGATGAAAGTCAATCTTTGACAAGATGTAACTTTGTTGACGGTAAGTGCTATGAAAAAAAGGTTTTCAGTTTTGGCTTAGTTTACTCAAGGGCTTTAATTTGATATATAAAATGATGCAATTTGATGGCAAATTTGAATTCACCTAGCATACCTAGGTTATGGCATAAATTTAGGTATGCTAGGTGAATTCAAATTTGCCATCAAACTGCATCATTTTATATATCAAAAGAAAGCCCTTGAGTAAAGAAAGCCAAAACTGAAATCCTTTTTGTCATAGCATTTTCTGTAGCAAAAGATTCTGCTAGCAAAATTCCCCAAAACAGCATTACGGGGGTGTTTCTAGATCTTAGTTTCATTACGATGATAGCAGCTTTTTTTAATGGAACTGCTATCAAAATCCCGCTAAAATTCCATGTGCGATTGTCTTATCACCATAAAAAATCATATATTTGGGTCAAGTGAAGTATAGAAAACATATTTATGTAGGTACAGACCTGTCCAATCTGTTCTTTTAAATTTCTATGTAAATATGTATTGTGTTTGGGCCCCGGTCTAGGGCTAGGCAAATTTGGCTGACCAACAAAATGTGTTAACTAGGGTTTGCCTCTCATACCTAATAAATTCATACATTGCTCACCTGTGTTTTCATATCATATTTTGTGGTGAAAAATGATTACAAATGGGTAATTTGCAATCATTTTTGGAGCAACGATTTCTTCGTACCGACGGCTAAGTACTAACATGTACAATGTATGCACAATTTTTTGCACATTAAACACATTATAAACACATACATAGCACCTGTTAGAACTCCCGGTCGGAGCCGGGAGTTTTAATTCTTGAGCATGACATGATGAGGACACAATAACTAGTCATAATTACTGTGTCGATGGAGATAGAGTGTGGAACGATAACTAAGATCACTAACTACTTGATTTAATCGTCACCAATTTTCAAACGCATTTGAAAAAAAAATTAGTTTGCTTGAGAAGTCCATATAGCCAAAAATTTGCTCACCAATAGCTTTAACACATTCCAGGCTAGAGACCATTGCATTCAAAATCTAGTCGGACTCGCTGAAGCATGACACAGTGTAAAGCAATGGAAGTTCAAAAGTAAACGCAGCCGATCACGACAGGCGATTGCATTAAGGGGGTACTACATGTACACCCCTGGCCAATTTTATGCCTATTTTTGCATTTTTCTCAAAAATTATAGCAGATTGGTGACAAGTAAGATACGGTATGTATATTATAGGGGCAAGGACTACAACTACTGTACTGAAAATTCAGCAACTCAAAGCAAGTAGTTATTGATTTATTGATCAAACATTGGTTTTCCCTCATTTTTGACTGTAACTCCACAACTGTTGTATGTGCTGAAATAAAATTTACAGTGCAGTAGTTGTAGTCCTTGCCCCTATAATATACATATCTTAATTGTGCCCAATGCGCTATAATTTTTAAGAAAAATGCAAAAATAGGCACAAATTTGGGCAGGGGTGTAGTACCCCCTTAAAAATGTTGCTAAAATTACACTCTCCAAAATAGGCAAATCTTGCTCAAAAGATACAGTGGACTCATCGAAATAACTTAAACCAAATTTCAATATTAACAGAATAAATAACCTTTGGTGCAAAAAATTGCACCACTGTCTGACCGAAAAACAGTACTTAGCAAAGTACTCGAATGGGTAACTATCTAGTGCAAATTCAAAGCTACATGTAGAGTTCTCGAGTAACAATTAGTGTGTCACGAGTGTGACTAATGACGTTACGGAAATTTATTTTGATGACTTGACCTGTATTCCCTCGGTCGGGGTTCCATCCATTGCACTTACCCATTTCTCCAGTTTGTAAAAGGGGCCACCCTAGCGAAAACCCTATTGGTTTGGACTAGGGCCGGCCTTTCGGTTCCAGCCAATTTTCTCCGCATAGAAAAAAACTAATTGCTTTTCCTTTTGTAATTATTGGGAGTTGATTTCCTTGGCTTGATAAGAAATCAAACTTTTTGAATTTTTTCACCAACAGGTATAATTTGTGCCTGGCATGTTTTATGATTTTTCCCTTTGAGTGCAAAGATACCGTACTGACGCGAGTATAGTCTCACCTTCGAGTAAAGTCCCACCCCCAAATTTTTTAAGTTATTTATTTTTTCGGTTTGGAGTGTCCCAGGACCTAGTTCCAGTAACTGTAACTCGTCATACCTAGATACCAGGTCCGTAGATGTCATTATGATAAAGACTGAAGTCTTGCTGGCAGGACTACCCAGGACCTAGACCTAAATGCTAGGATCATTCATGGTTGACCTAAAAAAAAAAATTCAAGATGTTTTTGTATTTTTAATATGAAAATTGATAATTTGTATTCATGTCATACTCTATTAATGATTTCAAAATGCATTGAATTTGAATGCATTTTGAAATCATTAAAGATCTGGAATGATAGCGTTTATGGCGTTTCGACAGTATTTTTTATGGAACATGAGAGCAGCTCAGACCTATCGAATTGCATTCTGAATATGAAGCATGTCTTTCTGATATCAAATAATTTTCATTTTTTGAAAATCACGATATAATACCAATTTTATGACAAATTATAAAAATATCATATTTTTCAATTTTTTGATATATAACAGTCCTCAAAGTAAATTTCATAAATCTAATGATCTAAGTGTATGTAGCTGGGAGGAAAAGCCGACGATCAATTGAAAATTTTGACCTTTTATATTGAAGATATGGATTTTTTTTTCCAAAAGACCTATTTTTTTGGTGTTTTGGGGAAAAAAATCCATATCTTCAATACGAAAGGTCAAAATTTTCAATTGATCGTCGGTATTTCATTCCACCTACATACACTTTAAGAATATATCATTAGATTTATAAAATTTATTTCGAGGACTGTTATATATCAAAAATATCAATTTTAATGATTTGCCATAAAATGTGTATTACATTGCTAATTTCAAAAATCAAAATTATTTGATATCAGAAAGACATTCTTCAGATACAGAATGCAATTCGATATGTCTGATGTGCTCTAATGTCCCACAATAAATACTGTCCAAACGTTCATACCCCAGCCCTTTTGAGTATGACATGAATACAAATTATCAATTTTCATATTAAAAATACAAAACATCTTGAATTTTTTTTTTTTTTTTGACAGTCTGACAGTGTTCGATTTACCACCTGCATGCCTGCACATGTACATGTATGCAGGTGACTTTGATTCTGTGCAGGTAAACTTTTAAAATACTGTACAAACTTGTGCATGTTGAATTTTAGTCGTAAATTACACACTTTGGAATCAGAAACACAATGTGCCTCTAAATCAAAGAAATAATTTTTACTTTTCATATCTGTATAAATAGTGGTGCGTTAAGGAATCCTGATGTTCAAATTTCTTAGGGAACAGGCTTATTTGATCATAGATTATCAAAATAATCTATGATTTGATGCAGTATGATCTCCTGAGCATTTTGACACCATTTTCATCCAAATCGGCCAAAAAATGAGCAATAATCATTATTATATGCCTAATTATGTTAAAGTTGTTGCTGATTTGTATGTAATTGATGTCTAGAATTCCATTTATGAAAGTTGCATAAAAATTGGAGTTGTCGTTTTCTTAAAATGGCTGTTTTACGTCCAAATATGGATGTGAGGGCGCTTTGCATAAAACATGCAAACGATCTTTTCACAAAAACAGAATTAGGTATATAATAATGATTGTTGTTGAAAATATTGATTTTCAGACCCCCCCAAGACCCCCCCTGTCCAAATACTCATTCAGTCTGATCATGAAGGTAGTAGAGAACAAGTAAGCTTGCATTAATTAAGCTCATTACGTAAGTCCTACATACATATTGTAATCACAATAGAGACAGACACTTTTGAACTAATGATCTTCGCCGATAATTTCTGCAATGACTCCGTCTCATGAGGGTTCATATTTAGTGACAAGTAAATCATGTATGCGCAAAACATGTATTATGGATGCACATACATGTACATTCACTAGCTTTTTGTTGAAATTGATTATTCATATTTCATTTAAATTACCAGGTAATATAAGAAGGTTTTTTAAAATTAATATGTTGTTCCAAAATGTTTCTAAACAGTTTATTATGGAATGGTGCAGTTAATTGTTTTAACCACTGTTTTAAACATATAAAGATCTAAAAATAAATTGCGCATTGTTGAGTTGAGGAATTCTTTCATCAAACGAAATTAATCTCAGTGTTGCCCGGTATTGCCCGGGTTGGTCCAATTTTACTTGTTTACCCAAAACTCTAACAATTGTTCCTCCCCCAAGGTTTCAAAATAAACCACGTCCTAAGCCCTCTTTTTAACTAGCCATTGAAAGAGATATAAAGCATAATGTACATCATTTAATTAATTTTCATCAAGTTAGAATGCTGTTTCAGCATATGATCAAAAAGTTGACTGGAAACCTCAAACTAGGGGCGATGCCGGTGATTATGATTGTACAATAGAATGTGTGCCAGCTTTCTCCTTCTCTACTACCTTCATTGTCTGATTTAGTCATCCAAGATTGGGGACCTCCTTCTCATCGCCCCTAACCAACGACCAGCCTCATTATCAGGGCGCTTATGTCAATCAGAGCATTAGACTGCCATACTTCTGTGGAAGCTAAAAATAGAAGCTAATTGTTATTAGGCCAAGTAAAATAAACATCATGTATAACATCTCTGCATGTACATTGGAAAGATACATTGTATGGGGTTCTCAAAGCCATAAGCCTACTCCCATCAAACTGTAATGTTGTGTAAGTCCCAACCCTCACTGATTTTTGGAGATTTTCAAATATTTTTGATATTTTTCTTATTTGCTCCCTTTGCTTTGTTTCTAAAATTGTTGTGATGTAAAGACATGTTATGAATTTCTTGGTTATCATAAATTATAAACACATTCTTCAAGCTAGGGGTAGGGCTTTGGGGAAAGAAAAAAACATTAGGAGCCTCCCCATTTTTATGATGTGTTGAAAAAGCCTTTGCAATTGCAATTTTACACAAAAATGAATATTAAATTTGTTACAAATTAACAAATTAATAAGGGCCTTCCTCACCAAATTTTGATAATTAATTTTCTAACATATACGGCATAATGTTGTGATTGCCAGAGATTTCCTTTGGTTATTTTACAATCTACATCGCTGCATCATATTTGTTTCACAGCAAACTGGCATTTGAAATTGTGACATTAAAATGTTGACTTTTGTTTATTTCCAGGTGGGCTTGATATTTGTTTTCAACTTAATAGTCGGTACGGGTGCACTAACAATGCCCAAGGCCTTTGGCCAGGCAGGATTGGTTTTATCAGGTCTTATCATCATAGCACTGGCTTTCATGAGGTAAGAGTTTTGACTTAGAATTGATTGATTGATCCATGCACATGAAATTGGAGTACCGTATTCATTCCAATAAGCACCCACCCAAGGTATTTTCAATTTGCTAAAGAGTACCTGGTCGCATGTCATAAGTTGGGTATGTAAAAAGGGTAGGGAATACACTTTTCTGAAAATTGCGATACAAATTTGATTGGCTTTCCATAACCCCATATCCTACAGCAGTGGTTGATACCTCATTTTAAGCCTAATATTATACTCTTTCAGTCTACGGAAGCATATAATTATATTATTCAAATATTCAGTAAAAAAATCACATCAGTTGAAATGAAAAAATGCCATGGGTGGAGGAGCAGGCGGATGTGGAGCAGGCGAATGCGGGAGTGTGCAATAGGGCCTATGATGTGAAAATTCACATGTCAGCATGTCAAAACTACTGGTTACTTTTTTTAAATCTAGTGAGGGTATGATGTATTGACAGCTTTGAATGCTGAATTTGTACAACTAAAACAATTACTGACTACTTAAGGTGGTACTAACCCCCTGATAAATTTTGTGACTAATTTTGCATTTTTCTCAAAAAGTAACTACACATTGGAAAGTTATGTATATTATAGGGGCAAGGAATCCAATTACTTCTCTGAAATTTCAGTGATTCAAGACAAGTGGTTCATTATGAAAAAATATATGTTAAGAAATAATGAGGTACATTCTAGCGGTACTTTTTTTCTTGTCATAAATAATGTACCGCTTGTCTTGAGTCACTGAAATTCCAGTGTAGTAACTGGATTCCTTGCCCCTATAATATACATTTAACTGTTGTTACCAATGTGTTATTATTTTTTGAGAAAAATGCAAAAATAATCACAGATTTATCAAGGGGTGTAGTACCACCTTAATAAATGTGAATCATACTGTAAAACCACTTAATTTCGCGAGGTATTTAATTTCGTGAATTTCATGAAGATTCCTGATTCACAAAATTTAAAAGTCCTCATGAATTTTCACATTGTGAATTTTTATCCTTGCATATCCTTTTGAAATTTTGCACAACTGGGTTCTGAATTTGACAACCCAATTCCAGCAACATCCATTGCTGAAGTTACCTCTAAATTAATTTTTGTGACTATATGTGACATCATTTTCATCAGGCCATCTTAATTTATAATAGTTTGTCTCAAAGCCCCCATGCACTTTAATAAAATCGCCCACTTTTTGTGCGTTATTCCCGCTGGATTGAGTAAATTCTATATTTTCCCTCTGTTTTATTATTTTCTAAATTATTTTCTAAATTATCCAACACACAAAAATCTCAGTCTGACATTGACGTGACAATTCCTTACCTTACGGAATAACTTTCTCCCTCACATTTAAAGGAGTTTATACCTTGAGATCACAGTGGCATGGACATGGTTAGGGCAAGGTTATGGGTTCGAACCCTTTCAAGGGCAGCATTTTGTCTCCTTGGGATAATACACTTTATCTCGCTTGTCCCCCTCCAAGCCAGGTGCATAATGTGGAGCTGTACGGGGTAGTCACAGCCCTCGAATTAAGGATCTGAAGGGGCATGGCAACTTTTTAGGGCAAGTTGATAATTGCCTTGGATTTTCACTGAAAAGGCAAGGCAGCACAGCAGTTTGTAATATTTCAAGAGGGCATCACGGCAACTGTTTAAAATTTGAGAAGGGCACCCAGGCAATTTCTCAAAAGTGAAGAAAACACACACAAACAGTCTGATAGATGATTTTATAATGAAGGGGCAGGGCTGGGCACCGATGGCAACTTCATTAGAGGGCATGGCAAGTGACTGCTGTCAGTAAAGGACATATTTTGAGGGCATTATGTCAGTGGGGATGGGCACCCACGGCATTATGCCATCGGTGCCGTGGGTTAATTCAAGGGCTGCATATCTGTCGCTTTGACAACTTGTATATGGCTCAAAATAAGCTAAGGTGTCATAAAAGTGTAACACACAATTATTTTTCCAGCTCTTTTCTTTTGGTCTCCAACCAGGTTTAAATTATAGTATGCACATATATCGTTCATAATACACTAAAAGAAAGATAAGTTATAGACCATTTACTTCACAAATTTAATTTTCTAGCCCTTGCGTACCTTATATTTGACAGACACAATTTTGATGATTTTCTGCAATCAAATAAAAATTTATAAAGTATTACATAAGGTATTTTGTGGTTATTTAGGTGTAGGACCTACAGCAACTGATTGTGGAAAAAATGTGTCCAAATATTACAATAAGGAGGATAAATTGTTATAAATAAAATATGTGTGTCTGTCAAGCCATAACATACATAAGATGTCTGTCAAATGTAACATACAGAATAATAATTTGGCAAAAACAGTAGTTCAAGATGGGAAATTGAATAAAGATCACATGCAGTTTATAAATCACATGTTTTAAAACACTTTTATAAACTCTAAACTATCATCATAATGTGAACATCAAGTGATTTTTAATTTTTTTAAACGTATTGCGTATGTTACTTTTGACAGACACATACAAATCTTGCGTATGTTACTTGCGTACAAATGTTTGACAGACAACACTTAACAATGGATTGTGTCATCAAAAAAGCTTCTCCTCACAAAGTGATAGTGCCACAAAGCTAGGTGGAGCTAAATGCTATGTCATGTAGCATAATTAGCTGTATCACCCTAGTTTAGCAGGAATTACAGCACCGTCTTGCGTATGTTACTATTTGACAGACATTTCAAGAAAAATTTTAAAATTGTTTTATGTTCAAAAAAGATGGCAGCCACTTACAAATTGATTATAATATGGAGAAATGAAGTTATTTACAATAGATTTACCCTTTAGTTTATGCTTCAAGACTTTGTTTATAAAAAACTGAGGGACTTCAAAATCAATCAAAAGTTTGACAGACAATAGTAACATACGCAAAGGCAAACTTTTAAATCCTTTTTTGATCTGTTAACTTATAATTCATAATGCCTCTTTCTGTTTTTTTGATTGGTTTACTGCACCATTTTGGGAAACAGGTCACATGAATTTCTATAAGGATCCATAAAAAAATTAAAAGCTGTTGAAAAAGGCGTCTCTTGGCATGTTACAAATAAAAGTGTAAAAATAGGCATTTTTACAGCTATTTTTTTTTTTTTATTATTTAGAGTGAAAGGATTTTACTTAAATTGTGTATGCTATGTCTTTACTACCTAAACTTGCCACTAAACTAGCAAATATTCCATTTCTATAATTATTATTTTAAAAAAAAGATGTCAAAATATATGGCTATAATATGACACCTTAGCATATTTTGAGCCATATACAATGTATAAATGCCTTCATTTAATCTTTATCAGTATCATACATGTATCCTAAATTGCATGTGTTTACTCTTTTCCTTGCAGTTTCATGACCGCAACATTTGTAATAGAGGCTATGGCTGCTGCAAATGCAATTATAAGATACAAGCGAAAGGAAAAGAAAAGAGAGGTAAAACTTTATTAATGGATGGAATTTATTAGAGATTATGTTCTTAAAATGAAAGAGGTTGTAATACAGTGTACTGTACTAATCTAGTTTATAATATTATGTACTTTTATCACCGATTGTACATGTATACTGCCACTTGCTGAGCATGATACACATAGAGGCTTGGGCTATTGTTATTAAAAAAAAATCAGTTTTTATTAATTGTTTTTAATTGATTATTTGTGATGTATCAAATCTTGTGTGACTGTAATTTTGTACATCATTGGTTGCATATAATCCCACTAGATTACACATTAGGTCACGTGATGAGTGCCGAAGTGTGAGACACGGCTGTGCGGGAGCTCCTGAAATTTGGATAATTTTGGTGCTTTAAGCTAATTTTCAAGATTGTTCTGCCAATATGAGTCCTCCTAAGAAGACAGATAAGAGACCTGCCTCTCCAACAAAGCCTCAGGGAAATGCTAGACACGTTAAAGCAGCAAAACTTTAAGCTTTCCTGATGAAGTTAACATGCAGAGCCAGAATACTTCCGGGTCACGTAGTCAAGATGGCGGCGCCCATGGCGATGCATCTCTCAACGAAACACTGCAACGTCAACACGATTCTACCATGTCCGCAGGTCCACCACAGTGGTTTCAAGAATTTGAAACCCGCCGGAGGTGAGATTCGCTAATGTTTTGAAAGAGTGTAGAGAAGTGTTCGAGGATTCAAGTTAGAAATGGATAATATGCAAGATGAAATCACAATGTTGAAACAAAAACTTGAACTCGCAGATGTGAAATTGGACGACCTAGAAAATAGGAGCAGACGAAACAATATTGTAATCTTTAACCTGCCTGAAGGGACAGAACAAGGTCCCGATTGTTGTAGCCTCATCGGTAATATGTTGAAGGACTGTAACATTGTTGACCAGGTCAGTATCCAACGTGCTCACCGCACTGGTAAGCTTAAACAGCCAGGTTCCAGACCTAATAAGTCACGTCCCATCCATGTTGGGTTTACCTTTTTCCAAGAAAAAGAAAAATGTCGTAAAGCCCTTGCAGATCTCTTCAAAAGTAAGACAATTGGACCATCTGAAGCTAAGCTTTTTGTGGCCAATGACTACTCACAGAAGGTGCAACAGCTCCGTAGGGCCCAACTTCAAGAACCGTCGCCTGAGAAATGAAGGAAGAACGCGTTCCTTGTATACCCAGCTACCATCAAGATTCGAGAAGCTAATGGCGTTGTCAGAGATCCATAAACGGATTCATCTTGTGTGGACTGGCACGACTGGTGTATAACTGCATTATGTGCACTTAATCGCTAACTTTCATTGGACATTCATGTATTGACTCTAATGCTTTTGCAAATGTTTCATTAAAAATAATACATGGGAATGCTTTGACATGATTTTTTGCTAAGCCGGTGAGGTGAAACTAGTCACAGTTTGGTTTTTAGGCTCCGTTTTCACACTCCGGGAGTTGTTCTGAACATCTTTTTTTGTGCACTTTATTGGAGAAGGAAAACAACATGGCTGTGAAAATTGACTGTTACTCCTGTATGGCTTTTTTGCCTGTGATCAAATATTTCAGGCTGTGTGCACATTTTTGAACTGATTTGAACACAAAACTGTATTCCATTGTTTTATCTGCTTGTACAAAAAAAAAACTTGTACATTCTTTGTTTAATTATGGACACTGATATTTGCTTCATTTAAATGTATCTCTTTTTTAGTCACTGTTTTATCCTTGTTTACAAATGTTTGGAATGGGCGGAGAGATCGACGGGGCTTTGGGGATGTGATTGGCTTCATTTCTTGCTTGGCTGTTTCGTGTGTCAGGGGCTTTGGTGGGTGTTTGTGTTTTGGTGCCTTATTTTTGCTGGTGGCCCCTTGCACCAATTGTGATGCTAATCACGTTTGAAGCTCTCCGTCGATCTTTTGGTTTGTTCCCATTTGTGTGAGTGGTATTTTGGAGGGGGTGGGGGTTACTCTAAATATTTTTTTTAAAAATATTTTTGTGCCTACCAAATAATTTTTTTGGTATAATTTATTGATCTATTTATTTATTTGTTTATTTATTTTTTGGCATGTTTAATTGTGTTCAGTGTGCTCTCTTGATATATCAATCTTAAAGATTGTGCTGAGGGAGGGGTCTAAGGTTGGATTGAATTTGCTATGGAATTTTGTGTGTTTATTTAATTTTTACGTCTGGTTCCTCAATCTTGATTTTGACTTTTCCTTCACCCCAATCTTTAAAAGCCATTTAAGAGAGCGCATGACCTTCCACGTTTTGCTTTTTTTTTAAAGATTATAAAAGCAAAACAAAAATTTTAAAATGATAAATTTTATTTTGTTTCATTTTTAATTAAAAATTTTTTCTCAAATTTTTGGGGGCTCCCGTTAGGCTTTTTCCTTGGGCATACCGACTGGTTGGAACTGTATTTCATCTTGAAGTTCTTACCATTTTTTTTTTTGTGGGATGTCACGGATGGGTGTTAGTTGTTTTTGTTGTTGATGTTTGTGTTGTGTATGTGTCGTCCATCTTCTGTGTGTGTGGTGTCCGTCTGTACTGTTCTTTCCCATCTCTACAAATGTGAATGTGAGTCATGTAGACTATGGCAATATAATTGTAATTTTTGGGAGCTATGTAATAATTCTTTTATTTGTCTTAAAGAGTCTATCTTAGTGCTGGTGTGGAATAATAAGCTTCTTAATTTCCATTTAATGATTCAGGTCCCTGTTTATTATGAAAACATGCTTGAATGTTTTTGCAATTCAGATTTGTGTAAAATTGTGATTAATGGCTCTTAAATTTTCCACTTTTAATTGCAGAGGGTTACAGGATGGGTTTAAGCGTAAAGCTGTTTTTAGTTATTTTCATAAAAAAGGTGATGATATTATTTTTCTTCAGGAAACGCACTCGTCTGATTCTAATGAAAAATTCTGGAGTTCACAATGGGGTGGTCATTGTTGGTTTTCAAGTTTTGCTTCCAGTAGCAGAGGGGTTGGAATTTTGATCAAGTCTAATCACAAAATTTCTGTCAATACTATTGAGAGGGACCCTGGAGGTAGATTTCTTATTCTTGATATTATAATTGATGGTTTTAATATGATTTTAGTGAACATTTATGGGCCTAATAATGATGATCCTGAGTTTTATTTTGAGGTTTTTTCTAAACTAGACAATCTTGACTCGTCTCGGTTGGTGATTGCTGGTGATTTGAATGTTGCTTTAGGCCCGCTTGACTACCGTGGCTCATGCCCAACTCATAGTAATAAAAATGCTTCCAAAGCATTGAGTGCCCTTATGGATGAATTCAATTTGATTGATGTTTGGCGGAATGAGCATTCAACATTGCGTGGTTTTACAAGGCATCAAAAAAATCCTCCTGTTCTTTCTAGGCTAGATTACATTTTAGTTTCCTCTAATTTAGCTGATAATGTGAAACACTCTGAAATTGTCTGTGGGATTAAATCTGATCACTCAATTGTGAAATGTAAAATTTCTATTAATGTTCCCCCGAGAGGCAAAAGCTATTGGAAATTGAATTGTCATTATCTCAGGCATGATGCAGATTTTGTGTCTTTTATTAAAAACAAAATTACTGAATTCAAGGATATCCATAGGGATACTTCTTGTAACCCCCATATCGTGTGGGATGCTTTTAAGTGTACTGTTACTGGCCATTGTATTCAGTATTGTAGCAGAAAGAAGAGAGAAAAAATCAAAAACAAGCAGGAGATTCAAACTAAAATTGACCAAATTAATAATGAAATCTCTAATGTTGGTCCTGATGCTCCACAGCAGCTTTCTGATTTACTTGAACAATTGGATTCATTGAAAGTGGATTTAAACAAAATTGTGGATCAGGAAACGGCTGGTTTGATAGTTAGATCAAGGATTAAGTGGGCAGAGCATGGTGAAAAAAGTTCCAGATATTTTTGTAATCTTGAGAAACGTTCTAGCGAGAAGAAAAATATTAATATTTTGAAAAAGGATACAGGCTCCATCATTTCAGATCAGAAAGATATTCTCAATGAATTACACTCTTTTTATGAAACCTTGTACACTTCCAAATCTTCTCCTAGCAATAAGGATAATATAATTTCATATTTAGATAAACTTGATATTCCCCAATTTATGGATGAAAGTAAAATAAGCTGAATAGGCCTATTTCCAAAGCTGAAATTTTAACTTCTTTAAAGTCGTTGAATATGAATCGTAGCCCAGGCTATGATGGTCTGCCAGCTGAGTTTTACATTGTTTTTTTCAATGACATTTGCGACATGCTTTTAAATTGTTATCACTACTCTTTTGAGCAAGGTTTCATGTCTAGTTCACAACGCAATGGTGTGATTACCTTACTTCCAAAAAAAGATAAGGATCCTCTCTTTGTGAAAAATCATCGCCCTATTTCGCTTCTTAATACAGATTATAAAATCATTGCTAAACTTATGGCTAACCGTCTTAAGTTTTTTTTGCATGAAATTATCCATGATGATCAAACTGGTTTTATGAAAGGGAGGAATATAGGCAATAATGTTAGAACTATTATTGATTTGATTGATTATTGTGACTCAAATGACATTCCTGGCTCTATAGTATTGCTAGATATTGAAAAAGCATTCGACTCTGTTGAGCATGATTATTTGTTTAAGGTCTTGGAGGCCTTTAATTCTGGCTCAGATTTCATTCAGTGGGTAAAAACATTTTATTGTAATAGGAGAAGTTATGTCAGTAATAATGGGTTTCTCTCCGAAGGTATTTCTATGGAACGTGGCATTTTTCAAGGCTGTCCGATTTAGCCTCTGTTGTTTCTTTTGCGCTATCGAAGTGCTGGCAATTTCAATCAGGAACAATGAGAATATCAATGGCATTAAGATCGGGGATGTTGAGAAAAAATTGAGTCTTTTGGCTGATGACACAACTTGTTTTTTTGCATGGGGATTTTGAGTCATTTAGAAATTTGTTTGATTCTCTTAGGACTTTTGCTGGGTTATCTGGATGCAAGATAAATATGTCTAAATCTGAGGCTATTCATATTGGTAGGTTGAAGGGTAGTGAATTTAAGCCCCTCAGCAATGAGGGTCTTGTATGGAAAGAGAATACCTTTAAAACACTTGGTGTTAATTTTTCATTACATGTGAATGCTTTGTATGAGTTAAATTTTATTCCTAAATTGACGCAAATTCAGCAAATTTTGAATTGTTGGCGTTCAAGAAGTTTGTCTTTAATTGGTAAAATTACTGTGATAAAGAGCCTTTTGCTGCCACAGCTTTTATACTTATTTTCGGTTCTGTGTATTACAATTCCTAAGACATTTTTTAAGAGATTGAACACTTTGTTTTTTAAATTTATTTGGAATGGTGGGAATGACAGGGTTAAAAGAAATTATTTATTCAATGACTACAGTGATGGAGGGTTGCGTATGATTGACGTTGAGGCTTTTTCACAAGCTCAGAAATTAGTCTGGTCAAAACATTTATTAGATCCCAATTATGATAGCTTTTGGAAATTTTTAGAGACACAGGTTCTTAAGGTATTTCATCGGCAGGTTCGTTTTGCATACCCGCATACTGCATATTTTTAGAGTTTCTTAGTGGCGAGTATATAAAATATAAGCTACTTTATTTGGAGAGCATGTTTTGGAGATGTTGGTACGAGCTTTGTGGTGGTGGCGTGCATGGAGAGGGTGGATGGGTGTGAACTTCCATTTATTTGTTGATATTTTTCATTTTGTTAGGTTAATGAGTGTGTTTTACTTTGTTAAAATAACTTGAAAAAATAAAACACCCCAAGATATGTAGTAGATGCACTGTCACCTTAACAGTTTCACTGGACTTCCCCAAGGCTACATAATTATCCAAACAGACTTTAAACACTTTCCTTACATGTTTATGGTTTATCCAGTACCATTTCCTTTTGTATTGATAAAAATGTATCATTGCAAACAAGCAATGTATTATATCATTTGTTCTCAACCTGTAAATTAAACAGGAACTAAACTATACTGATGAGTCCCTTTAGAATTGAATAACAAAAAGGGGTCACCTTTTATCAAATGTTTACTATTTATGAATTGCATGGCACCATTGTATGCCGAAAAAATCAACGTTTTTGGGTCTGGTACTCTCCCTCTGAGATTTCTGAGATTTGCCAGATTTTTTTAATTTTTCAAAGCTTCCTACATTTTTTTGCAGTACTCTAAGGAATTTATCCCTCATAATCTCATATTTTGAAAAAATTTTGCATTGAAGTAAAAACAAAAACCCTACCTAATTTATAGTTCATGAACACTCATTCATGTAAAAAATTACCATACCACGTTCCTGTGTTCCCTATTAATAGGCCTATGATACTAACTTTTTCTCTCTGGTTAATTATACCCCTCTCCCCCTTCACCAAATGTTAGGGCTCAGGTTACTGCTAGATTTTGAATACAAACTATTTCGAATAAATCTGGATTTCATAGTATGTCCCATCATTCAGTGTGACATTCCACATTATACCTGTACCGGGGTATAAAAAGCACAGACCATCCAAAGATAGGCATTATGGGATATGATGTCACTAATCTAGATCTACACTTACGGTAATTGACATAAACAATGTATATTTTGTTGTGTTCCAATATCTGTGGTTTTCAATATTTGCCAAGGAGGCAAGGACAGACATGTGCTAAATAAAATAGTTTATGTTAAGGTGATGCTGACTGAATCATTTTAGACTGATCGTTTTTCCAAATTGAGATACAGACACCCAGAAAATTAATTCACACTCATGACACATTCATGAGCATTGTACAGTCATTCATCAATCTAATTAGCATCTCTCACAAATTTTGAGATGTCTGCCCAAGGATCAAATAAAAGTGTTTATATCATGTGGTTATATTTTGTTTACGATATATGCCCAATCAATCATGCAACATTTGATGCTTACAACTCACCACAAAGAAACTCTAAAAATATGCAGTATGCAGGTATGCAAAACGAACCTGCCGGGTATTTCATAATGATACTACAGTTTTATGGAAAGCTGATGCACCAAATTGTGTTCTTGCTTTGCTGAAAAATTCACAGTTAGCTGAATCCCTCAGGGTTTGGTATTTGTTCAGAGATAAGGTGAAAGAGAACCTTGGGTACAGTGACTATCATCTTCAGGATTCCATTTGGTGGAACCGAAAAGGTGCGTCTTAAAACTAAGAAGTTCTTTTTTATCAGGATTGGTTTGAACATGGTATTTGCACTCTGGATGACCTTAATAGAGGTCATAACTTAGTGAAAACATTTGAAGATCTTGTTATGGAATTTGATATCTCTATTAAGGACAGAAGGAAATACAACTCTCTTATGAATGGTATCTTAATTGATTGGTTCTACAGTCCCAAAACGGTTCAGGTGAATATTTTTGATAACATAGTTGCTACTTTGTTTGAAAATGGCAAAATTACCAAGTATTCTTACAATATTTTGAAAGCAAAGTACAGTCCTGTAAACACCGAACTATTTTGGATTGATGCCTTGAATCTTGAAGACGATATTGAATGGAATAAAATTCATGATAACAACTTTACTTGCAGTATTGAAACTCAGATGAGAGCATTTTACTTTAAAGTTTTTCATAGAGCTGTTTGTACCAATAAATTTCTTCATAAGATTGGTAGAACTGATTCTCCATTTTGTTGTTTTTGTAAAAAAAATGATGAGACCCTGGTACATTTGTTTTGTGAATGTGAAAAAATTACTTGTTTGTGGGATAGCTTGAGTGCCTTGATTGAAAGTAAATCCGGTGAGTGTTTTGGATTCTCAAATTTTCAGAAAATGTTTGGTTTGGATGTTGAAGAATCTGAGCACAAAAATGCCATCAACTTTCTTGTTTTATGTTTGAAATATTATATTCATAGATGCAAATTTCAAGATGTCAAACCTAGTTTTCAAGCTTACAAGAACATGGTGAAAGTTAAATTTGGCACAGAATATAAAATTGCAGAAAGCAAGGGAAAACTGGGTAACCATTTTAAGAAATTTTCCTTTGATCTTGGTTTTTAATGGAATGCAATTTTCTTTTATCGTGGTGTGTTTATATATATTTTTACCCTTTTTTCATTTTTTTTTTTTCTTGCCATGGTGGACCATGTTATTTGCACTGTGAGATGGGAAAGTTTTCAGTGTTTTGTTTTGTCACTTGTCCTGCATGTTTGTGTGTTTGGGGATGGGTGGGTGCGTTGATTGTTGAGGGGGTGTTTGAGTCTGAATTTTGTTTTTGTTTAGTTAATCCCTGGTTTTGTTTATTAATGCACTCGTAACCAACATTATTTGTTTGATCTTATTATGCATGTTGTATGGTGCTGATTCTGCCCAACCATGGCAGGGGGACCCAACAGTTGCCTTTGTGTTTTCATGCTTTTGCTGGGCTACCACTTCTTTTTCTGCTTGCCTTTTCCATCACTCTTGGTAGCGTAGCATTTGCTCTTTTTTATTATTTTTTAACCGAGGTATTGGTTGGGTCCTGTTGTCGTGGTGGGGCGGTATTTTTTAATTCTCATTGTCATAATCTGATTGTATCTTTGCATATATCTTGGTTACCGTAATTAAGATGGGGTCTGGTGGACCATGTCTGTATGTTCTTTTTCCCTTCCACCAGGCCCAAGTACAGGTGAATAAAAATGGAAAAACAAAAAAAAAGATTACACATTAGTGTGCATTTTAAATGGAGAAAGATGCGTTTAACAGTTTACTTATTAGTCTAGTGTTGTTATTCTAGCTTTTGGTAAAAATTATACATAGAGATGTAACTATTTTGAAAACGTAATTGTTTAGAAAAAACAATAAATTATTTATAAAGTCAAAATGGTGATACTTAGATCATGTATTACAGTATTTTTAAAGAATCAAGTATGATTAAAAAAACTAATCAAATTATGTTTGATTACCGTAATAAAAATATCACCCAAGCATTGTTGTTGTAGTGCGATGTCAGAATCAATTGTTGTCAGATCAACTAGTTCAGGCTCTTTGTTCAGGCTATTGATGTTTGGAACCACAATCAAAAATGATTATAGGTTTGCGAATCAAGCCTGAACCAGTATCTACTCCCTATATTCTAGAAAAATACAGACCTAATTTTTTGAATAAAAATAATATTGTTCTGTTTTGCCACATGAAACATAGCTAAATCCTAATCCTTTAGTTAGTGGAACTTAGTCCTAACTAGCAATAAAAGTCAAACTTGTTCTAAGACTAATTTCAGTTTCTAATTTTTGGAAAAGACATGTTTCATTCTTATAACCAACCATTTATTGAAATAACACAAAAAAAGTGAAAATTACAGCAACATTTTGGCATACCGTACTCATGAATGCTAACACTTGTTCCAAGTCTGTGATTTTTGTAACTCGATTGTCAGAAAACATGCCTAAAATGCATGTTTTTGGCTCTTTTTTCAAGAAATTAGTAAAATAGTGAACTTTTTCTTTTATCTCCAGTTAGGACTAAATGATTGATTAGGATTGAGCTACGGTGTATGTTTCATTTGGCAGAACTTGATAATAATTTTTTAATCCCCAAAAAATAGTGCTGTATTTTTCTGGAATGGGGAGTAAGATACATATATGACAATGGGGAATACGTCACAGCATCATGTTAAAAAGTACACTGCTTTCTCAGTGGTGCGCCTGAAAATAGGCGGGAATTCCCAAATACAATAGAATACAATACATGGCTGGTATACCTGCTGCACACATGTTGTGATACATATGCTGCCAGCCGGTATTGTGCATACAACAGCTGACAGCACCTCGTTTGGTTCACATAATCATGATGACAATGCATCAACAAATATCTCTGAAAATGCATTATATTATTGATTATTTATTGGTATCTACACACGTATGTACATGTATAAATGTTAACTGGCAAATGTTTTTCATGTAATACACATGCTGGCACATGTTGTAATTATAAGGTCATGTAAAAATATATTATTTGGTTAGGGTTGCAACTTGCATGCCCCTTGAAAAGTACAATCAACAACAATTAGTTCAACATTGAATCAACAGAAAAAAATTTATTTTGGACAATGAAAAAGAGGGCCAAAAATGTTAATTTTTTGTCATGACCTAATGTTAAAATAATGATAGGTGGATTATTTGCATATATCCTCATAATTTGTATTATAGTATTCTTTGCATTTGATTGTTTAATTATTGTCTAATAATATATTGATATCTGATCTGGACCTCTTGGGAGATCAGTACTTATGTATTGAAAGAGCTTACCAGAATAAAGATAGATTGAATGAATGAATGAACGAATGAATGTGTAAACATCAGGCATGAGAATTTTCTTGCTTTTGCAGGATTTCCTGCTTTTTTGTGGTCTAAATTTCCTCACTTTCTTTTAATTTCAACCCGTTTTTGACCTTTTTCGCCTCATTTCACATGCTTTTTCAAACTTTTCAGGTTTTTTCATGGATGATCATTCTCATGCCTGAAACATGATATGGTGTTTATTTATTTGAGGTGTGCCTATTTGTGTGCATGATTGTATATTGTGTGTCTCTGTTAATTAGGCTATGTAATATAACAAGTACTTTTATTTTGCTTATTTCTTACCATGATTTTGCAGCCATTGTGGTCCCCAATAAGCACGTATGAGGCTTACTATAGCACAAAATACACATTTGTATGTATATTTTTTTTTCAAATTATCATTGCTAGTCTAGATTTTATGGGTTTTTTTCTTAATATAATATGAAGCTTTCAAAGCCATTCATTTAAGCCAGCCTTTACCACTCACATTTAATACGCCATAGCTTACATCTGTGCAAGATTTCTGAAGCACACGTTGCATAATATGTACATGGCAAGCAATATGAGATATTGTGTGACATGTTAAAATTAACACTAAGCTTAGAGGCCAATGTACTGCAAGCCTTGTGGTATTGTTGTAGTGCCAGCGAGCATTGAAACTGATAACAATAAGGACAGTTTGCTTTTCAATGTTGTCATGTGTTTATTCTATGTTTTGGCACTAAAAAGCTTCATATTATATAATAAAAAATAATCCGTATTGGTCCGAGTATAGTCCCACCCGTTTTTTAGGTGAACATTTTTCACAATTGGGGGGTGGGATTATGGGGTTTTGGAGTGTCCCTGGACCTAGACCTGAATGCTAGGGTCATTCATGGTTGACCTAAAAAAAAATATAAAAAAATTCAAGATATTTTGTATTTTAAATATAAAAATTGATAATTTATATTCATGTCATACTCTATTAATGATTTCAAAATGCATTGAATTTGAATGCATTTTGATATCATTAATAGTGTATGACATGAAAACAAAGTATCAATTTTCATATTAAAAATACAAAATATCTTGAATTTTTTTTTTTTTTTAGGTCAACCATGAATGACCCTAGCATTCAGGTCTAGGTCCAGGGACACTCCAAAACCGATTTCTGAAATTTTTCGAAAAATGGGGGGTGGGACTATACTCGAACGTGGGACTATACTCGGACGAATACGGTAATAATAATACTGTATTTATTGGCTTTTTGAAGTCAGGTCTTTCACTTAATTACTACTGTGAGTTCCCATCTAAAAGGTGAAGGTGTCAGTTTAATTCACTTTCTCATTAATGTTCACTATTCTAGGGCATCATCTTTGTTTAATTTGGTTGTTGAATTCAAAAGTTTCTCAAAGCAAAGAACTAGAGACTGACCGATCAGATCGGGAGCTTCCTAATCGGGCCGATTATTAGCTTATCGGTAGTGATCTGCATCGGCCGATTTTTCCTTCATCCGCCGATGTAATGCACCGATCACCCAATATCATGAAAGTAATTGTTGAAGCTTAACAAGTATTCATTTATTGGTATATTTTTTTCTTTAAATCAAGCGAAATTTAGCAAAAGAACAAGCTTTGTAGGCGATAAACATATATAAAATCATACCGTGATTCAGGCACGCAGCTGAGATAATCAGGTAATTTCCCGCATGCATACTTCCGGGTTACACACGTGCGCCAGTGTCAGATTGGAGAGAGCTACGGGCCGCGTGCAAAACTCAACACTTCCGGGTTACACACGTGCGTGTCAGCTACGGGCCACGTGCAAAACTCAACACTTCCGGGTTACACACGTGCGTGTCAGCTACGGGCCGTGTGCAAAACTCAATACTGACTTGAACGTAAACACAATATTAAAATGGGGCGATCGAATGATTCGACGGACTCGGATATCAGGGGAAAAGGTAAATTGAACTTAGAATAATCATGGTCAAATTAAGTATTGTAAATGAGCACGCGAGTGTAGTTTTGTGCTCAGGGCGTACATAATTATGGTAATACTTTGCGTACAAGTACCCTTTCAACATACAGGTGAAATTTACTCATGGCGATGGCAGCCATTGTTTACAATTGGGGAATTGGTAATCGGTGATCGGTGATCGAATCGGCAGATCAAAGAGGGAATTGATCGGCCGATTGGCCGATTCAGATAGGGACCTGATCGGTCAGACACTACAAAGAACAGTGTTACTCAGAGTTATAGCCAGCACAATTTTAGTGCCGGCTAGTTTTAGTGGCCGAGTGTGTGTAAGGAGGGAGATTAAGAGATGAATTCGTCCATGTAGGGAGATTAAAAGATGAATTCGTCCGTGTAGGGAGATAAAGAGATGAATTCATCCATGGTGTAGCTCTTCTCCCGCCTTACACATAGCCACACCATGGACAAATTCATCTCTTAATCTCCCCACATGAACAAATTTATTACTGTTCTCTCTGGTAAAAAACACAACATCTTGATTGTAACTTGTGCATTTTCTGTGATTTCAAAGATTTTTTGTAACCAATTTATTTTAAGCTTAGTGCCGGGCTGGAAGACTGTGTGCCGGATATCCCCGACTGGCATGGCTAGAGCACTGGTGTTACTGTATACTTTTTATCATATTTTGTACTTTTAATTTGGTATGGTGAACATCTTTACTGTTGTACTACACATCTCATCCCTTGTACACATATCAATGATCATTCTGTAATTTTAACACCACCCCATGCACACAAGTCAAGAAACACATTTCCTATAATCAATGAAGCATTAAAAATAATAGTTTGTGAAATTGATTTTAAGGTGTAACTTTAGAATAAGAAAACCCACAATCCTAACATGACCTTAAAAATTGCTAATCTCTAGAAACATGATTAATCCCATAATCCTAACCATAATGGTAACCCTAAAAAACCCTAAACTTGATTTCTTCGGGTGACAGTGTTATTCTTAAATCTTTCCAAAGTGTCTCTTTCCTTTTTATTTCCATGGCTTTAGCCATACAGGGGATCTTATTTTTCATTGATTTTTATAGGTTTTTTTTTTCAATTTTTATATATTGTTTTTTAATTTTATTTTGTATTTTTTTTTTCAGTTTTGTCTATTTTTGTTTGTTTATTTATTTATTTATTTATTTATTTATTTACATTACAAACCTGTTGACACAAAAGCCAGTTGTGTTTCTTTTAACTGACAAAATAATTACAAACTAGTTAATTTCTGGCTTATTAACATGTGGGCCTACATGTATTACCACAGTGGGCTGCTCACTTTCATATGTTAATCATGGTTTCTTGCATGAGGATAAGAGTTGATGTTGCATGTCAGATTTTGTCTAAATAAGAATTACTTTCACATCACCATTTTCACATAGTCCTTGCTTTCAAAAATACCCAATCTGAATTTTCTTTCAAAAATACCCAATCTGAATTTTGATTAATTTTACTAGGTGATCAGTTCAACAAATCAGTTTGTCATTGTCATTTCATCTCCATTATTTCTTTGTTTCTCTGTAGTTAGAGGAGACCGACAGTAACAGTAGCAGTTCCTGTGAGAGTATCGAGTCTTTATATAGCGACAATGAAAACACTGAGAAAAGAAGTTTACTACATTCACAGAGAGCTTCTAGAAGTGAGTAGTGAGGGGGAGTGGAAGAAATTCACCTAGTTACAGTCTGGGTTCAATTCATTAAAAAATTTATGAAAGCAGTTTTGGCTAATTCATCATAATCAGGATACTTCCATATACGAGGGGGTATCAAAAAGTTTTAGAAATCGCCCAGAAGTGAAAGAGCTATATCAATGAAATTTTGTCAGTGTCAGTGCAATCACTGGTCCTTATGTACATTATGGTCCAAAAATGGGCTCATAAGTATGTTTACTTTTTTTACAGGTGGCACGAGATGCCAATAACCTGCTGCCGCAGTTACTGCGCATAAACTGCAAGATTGAGAAAATTGAGGCAAGCAGCGTTATTAAGATCCTGCTTTTGAAGGGTTGCAGTGCCTAGAAAATTGATGATGAAATGAAAGTTATCTTCGGTGGTGATTGTGATATGTCACTGTCACTTTTTGGAAAAGGAATTTTTATTTCATCACTGATTTTCTGGGCACTGTAACCCTTAAAATGGAACTTAATCATGCTGTATGCCTCAATTTTCTCCATTTTGCTGGTTATGCGGTTACATAGACAGGTAGTGACATCTAGCTCATGTAAAAAAAGTAAACATACTTATGAGACCATTTTTGCACCATAGTGTACATAAGGACCAGTGATTGCACTGACAAAATTTCATTGATATAGCTCTTTCGCTTCTGGGCGATTTCTAAAACTTTTTGATACCCTCTCGTACTAAAGCACTATAAAAAGCGCTATACAAATGCAAAATTGGGTAGCAGTTACTTCACAATAAGGAGCAAACCACTATGCGATACAGCCAAATTCGAACCCTGATTACAGTTTTTTTCCAAGAATTGTAGCTGGTAAATTGGGAAACTGGATACATTCCTTGACCTATTATCAAGTATCAGCATATTCATATTTATCATACCGTATGCAAATAAAAATGTGTGCCGAACTCTTGATATCGATGTTTGCAATTGATTAATATTTGTTCAGAAATAGAATGATTAAATTTTACTTAGCCTTTTGAGGTCACTCAACCTGATGTATCCAATGAGGTAGAAGCAAAGAGTACCAACTCTGCCATGTTTACGCGTCGCTCAGGGAGGGCAAATAGTGTATACTCTGATCACATCGTAATAGTCGGGATTCATAATATCGTAGATTGATATAGAATGGCGTACACACAGCTGGGCGCAGCACCTACGCGAACTGCGCTTTGCGTAATGCGTGAATGACGCGGGCTTTTGTGAAAGTATGTGTGCGTAAGTTGGAACTTTATTGACTCGCGCAGTAACAAAAACAGAATGATTCTGGCCTATTAAGAGCTGATCATAGTATACCACCGGGTAATTTTGCTATGCGCCTGACAACTTGTGATTCAAAGTGTGTGGATGATTGTGTTCTGCTTGTAACATGTGCCAAAAATGTACACGCCGCCAAAAGGACAAAAACAGGGTCTGGTTTTTTTTTCGACTTAAACGCTGAATGCACAAACCTTTGTAACACTCCAGTTTAAAGAAGAAAAAACACCAGAGGCACTATTTGCCCTCCATTTAATAGCGACAATGTAATACGGCACATTCACCATAGTTTTACTCATCATGAGGTAATTTTGAGTTTGTACTCTTTGGGTATTATCTCTTTCGATGTATCCAATTTAGTGGTTCATTTAAATTAGAGGCCTGTCAAAATGCAAAAATTATTAATGGAATCAAACAGCTGTAACCTAACAGGTTGTACCATGATTAGAGTTTTATGTCGTCATTGTCATTTGTTAGCTGCAAAGTGCATCATAATATAAATGATTATATCAGGAATGGGATATTCCACTTGAAATCCATACACCCCTATTGAAGATATTACCTTAATCTTCCACACAGGGGCTGTAGAATTCATATGGGGTTGCCTGAATGGGTGATTCCATTTGAAATCTGCCCCCCCCCCCCTGTGTGCGAGATTAAGGTCATGTCTACCATAGGGGGTGTATGGATATCAACTAGGATATAGTCATCCAATTATGATGGTTTGCCATGTTGTACATTTGATTTACTTGAAACTTGTGGACCAGTTCATATTTAGATGACAATTTTGAATTACACCCTTCCCCCTTCCTGGCCTTCTTGAACCGTTTTGAAAAATAAACAAGAAACTGCTTGATGTGATCACTTAAGATCTGCTTGTGTCATTCCTTCAAATTGTCAAATAAAAATATTTTGATTTAAAATCTTTAGAAAGTTAACATTTCAAGCATAAAGGTGGGTGACCCAATCGACAGCCTCATGATCCATTTCCCACTTAACCTCATCAAAACTGAGATTTTGATATCAGAAGAAAGCTTGATTTTTATTGTTTCACAAGGTAAAGTTTCATTTATATCATGTGAACAAAAATGTGGTGTACCACTAGTCCACCACTAGAAGTATGTAATATTCTGTAGGCCATTGTTACACATGTTTTTACGTCCAAATTGTAGGAACAATAACTCAAAACAATAACTGGAAACATGGTTTTAATGGTAGGCCTCAATGCAAGATAGAAAACACAATATGAAAAAAAAGTGGAACACCTATTTTTAAACCGCAGTTTCTTGTTAAACTCTTTATTTTCCTACCCACACATAGTTTAACTATTTTTTATAATGGATTTTATGGAAAAGAAATACTAATCTATTTTTTATGGAAATGTTATAGCATGGCTTTAATTGGTTGAAATAAAATCCTTTGCTAATCTTAAGTATCCCAAGGTCAATGCATGTGTACAAGTCCCAGCTCTTTGCTATGGAATACGAGGGGGTATCCAAAAGTTTTTGACATCACCTAGAAGGAAAAGAGCTATATTGATGAAATTTTGTCAGTGTAATCACTGGTCCTTATGTACATTAATGGTCCAAAAATGGTCTCATAAGTATATTTACTTTCTTTACATGGGGCACTAGATGGGCAGTAGGCGCATAACCTGCAATATGGTGAAAATTGAGGCATGCATCATGATTAAGTTCCTGCATTTGAAGGGTTAGGCCTACAATGCTCAGAAAATCTATGATGAAATTAAAGCAATCTACGGCGATGATTGCCCATCATATGGCACTATTGCTTTTTGAAAAAGGAATTTCCAAACTGGCCGCATGTCCCTCACAGATGAGCCAAGAAGTGGACGTCTATCACTTACGGATGATGTGGCCACAGTGAAAAAACTCAAGAAAGTGGAGGATCTTATCACGAAAAGGTTATGCGCCTACTTCCCATCTAGCGCCACCTGTGAAGAAAGTAAACATACTTATGAGACCATTTTTGGACCATAATGTACATAAGGACCAGTGATTACACTGACAAAATTTCATCGGTATAGCACTTTCACATCTGTGTGATGTCAAAAACTTTTGGATACCCCCTCGTATGTTGAAGGAGTAGCATTTTAAACTGAAAAAAAGTTTATAATGGATGTAATTTGTCAATCTTTTGCAGATAAAATATCAAGTTATGATGGTGCAAGTCCAAGTGTAAATAATGTAGCCATCCAAAGTGGAGGTGAGTGGAAAATCATGGGAAATAATTCTATTGTACACAAACGTTGCACAAGTCACACCCTCTGTCGGTCAATGACTGAGAAACTTGCGCATATATATTTATAACAAATACACAAAACCAGTGCATCTGGTCGGATTGGAACATTTTTTAAATGTTTATGTGCACTTGCTACTCTGGGGAAAGATTAAAATTTGTTCAGAACTGAGTATAATAATAACTTTCATACTTATGTAACTTTGTGTATTTGTTACAAATATGCAGTTCTGATGCCTTCTGCTACGAATGATACGAACATCATTCGAACCTGATACCTGTAGATTTATATCTCCCGCTCTTATCCAGCATGCCTCTGTGGCTCAATTGGTTAGAGCATCGTGCGAGTATTACAAAGGTCGCCGGTTCGAATCCGGCCAGATGCACTGTTTTTTTGTTTGTTTTTTCAACGTTTATCCGCACTGGCTACTCAAAGATTAAAATTTGTTCAACCCAGAGAACTAAGTAACTTTTTTAACACACGATACTGTCAAGGTTCGGTATTATCATCCGAAGTCGCGTTATGATCTTGGTCGGACATAAATATTCTAGTCGTGAGTCTGGACATTTTAAAATGTTTGTTTTGTGTTTCAGTCATCACTAACAAACATCACACAATAAAAGTGTGCAGTTGGAATACAACAAATGATTCAATCTACATACATATGTGACGTGTCATGTCAAAAGGAGACACTTTGGGGCAGGTTATCAATTTTGAGGTTTTTTTCATATCTTAAATATAGAGGTATTTTGCTCCACAGCGCCGTTTTCCCTAATGAAATCGGACATTCCTAAGCGAAGATATTGAATTTGTATGTTATGGTATTATAAAATTGGAAATTGAGATATCGGCCTTTAAAAATATTATTGACAATGTTGAGAGTAGGAATTACCTTGAAGAATGTCTCAAAAATACAAGATGCCAGTTATATTCCGGTCTGAAACTATCAGACAATATTTTAAACATTAATAACATCACAAATTCTCAACAAACCCAAATTGTGAAAAAAATCACCCGGGCAGATTTTTGGCTATTTCTCCATTTACGATCCTGCCCAAAAGTGTCTCCTTTTGACATGACACGTCACATAAGTTGTCTGTTGGCTTGCTAATTTTTGTTTCATAAAAAAAAACTATAATAAACTTCATTTTTTGAAGGATATACAAATGTATTGTTATAATAAAAGTTCAGGTGCTCTTTATATACTTGTAATACAAGTTGTATGCTTTTTAGCAGGTCAGTTGTTTTATATAATGATTAAAACCATATGTAATATTTTGTTTATTTAGTGCCAAGTCTAAAGAAAAAGAAGTCGGACTTCTTTGATATCACAGAACGAGTGGAAATGGGACAAATGGCATCTATGTACTTCAGTAAAGGTAAGTATACTGTGACAAGGACTTCTGTCTTAATAAATGGATGCAATAAATCAAAATATAGAGAACAGCGTGGGTCATTAGGCCCAATAAATTTCTGTGTTGCCTTGCATGGATTGGTTATGTCTGTATGGTTGTCCAAAATAAGATAAAAAGAGTAATTGTAGCATTTTTAAGATTCTGAATGCTTGAACTTGCTGCCAAGACACTGAATATTGAGACTAATTATAAGAAAATCCATGATTATTAAAATCCCTATAGCAAGCACAGCTGTCACAGCTATATGACACATATTTCACCTTCCTCTGAAAATGGGAGACAAAGTGATAAAATCTAAAACAAATTTAGGTGACAGATACAAAAGATTCATGCAAGCATGCCATAGGCTTAACCCCATGAGAACTACCTGCCGATTGGCCAAAAAGAAGTTTTCATTATCAATTGGACCAATCAGCAACATTGTTAGAATAATTTCACCACACAAAAAAAATGGGGTGAATTATTTGCAAAGCTCAAATCTGATTCTGATTAAAATGAAGATATCATGTAATTGACCCAATCAGAGATGTTAGATCGGCAGGTAGTGCTCATGGGGTTAATGTCTCTCCGATTGATAAAATGGAGGGCCTAAAAAGTAGTCAGTATCGCCTTAATACAGCCAGGATATCCTTTCCCTCAGGGAGCATGCTAAATGACTGGACAATTAATAGATAACTACAATGTGTTGGTTTCAGATAAAAGAATTTTTCTATATAGAGTAGGGTCAATGCACAGCAGCTGAAGAGTATCCCATAATGCATTGCAGTATATCCGCTTGCCCCATAGCAAATGTATACACAATATAAACAAGACCCACTTAGATATTGAGAGCTATGGATAGTTTCACAATACTTTAGGGGTCATATTTTTGCAAACAAAAGTCTAAGCTTCCCTGATTTAAACGAGTTATTTAAAGTTGAAGTGAGGGATTTTCTATGGCACATTTAGTTTTATTATGGTACTGCAAAGCATAATGGGATACTCCCTTCAGCTGCTGTGGGGTCAATGTACCATATTCAATTAACTAGCACCTGAAGGAGGCGCTTATAATTACTATTATTTGAAAGTGAAATTTGATATTTTTTCATGTTGTAGTTTAAGAATATGTCAATAATGCCAAAAAAATGCTACATCTATTGCAACTAGCTCGGTGCCAAGATATTTTTGCTGTGAATCAGCTAGCATTCTCTACCATTTTACATGCTAAAAGTGCATTGAAAGGGCAGGAGGTGCTTAAAATGATGCAAGTTAGAGGGGCACTAATTAAGAAAGGGTGGTAATTAGGTTGAATATAGCAGACCTATAGCAATCCATATTCTCACATGTAGAATTTCATTTTGAAAATTTATTATTAAAGAACTTTATGTTGCAATAGCCTTCAGCAGAAATTAAAGAAACAAACAATTTTACATGATTGTTCTCTTACCATATCAGTCACAAGCTTTCAAATCATGTGTAGGGTGAAATTTGCAATAAATTTTATTTGCCTGAATTACAATTTGAATACAATGTAATTATCATGTGAAGGAGTCCATGAACTGATTTTCACATGATAAAACAAATTATCAAGGGAAGCTCATGAAATACAAACAACATTGTACTATCATGCCCAAGACCTACTATATGAAACTGTTACGGGAACATGTGTTTGATATGTTTTTGTTATTTTCCATTGATTTATTAACAAAATTTGAAACTTGGAAGACTTCTGGCTCTGGCTGAAATTGTTAAAAAGTTTGATTTTACTCTGTCTTCAGCAAGTTTGTAGAAAGTGACTTCCACTCAGTCAGCAGTAACTTTTGATTTGGACACTGATTGTTGTATCAAATGTTCATAAATATATGCACATTATTATAACAACAATATCTGAAGTTTAAGGTTATACGATGTATTGTTGGTCGAAGCAGCAAAAAAATGTAGAACACAGCATCGTGCGAATGGTAGTGAGCTTTAGCAAAAATTGCATTGCTCAATTCATAGCGAGCGTGTAGAAGAATTCAAATATCACAGATATACTTTTGTAGCTCCTATGGTTCTTGAGTTATGTTATAAAGAGGGCTGAAACAATAACACTTTTGTAAAATGTACATAACTCATTAATAACAATAAATTAAGCAAGTTTTCAAAGTATATCATTTGTAGAATGAACTTTTCCAAAACACCAAAGTGTTATTTTTCAATAATATATTGATTCAGGTAAATTACCTATGAAAATATTTACAATACCTCGTATAACCTTAATACTTTGTAGCGGATCATTTTTTCAAGGTTTTGCACTTTTGCAGTAAATTTGAAAACTGCAAATTTAAAATCCTGCAAAAATATTTGGATTCATAGGCTTGAATGTGTAACAGTTTAGAACTGCAAATAACAGAAATGGCAATCTGCTCAGAACAGAAATGGCAATCTGCTCAGAACAGAAATGGCAATCTGCTCAGAACAGAAATTATTACTGAAATAAGTATTTCTCGTTTATTCCTCCATTTTCTGTTATTTTTGTTTGAATCTAAACCAATTATGTGTTTTTTTTCCACTGATTTTCTCACAGTTGGTGTATATATATTCAACATAGCCCTTGCTGTCTACCTGTATGGGGACCTGGCTATCTATGCTGTTACAGTACCAAAGTCACTTATGAATATCACATGGTAAGTGTATATTCTAGTACCATGGTAAGACAGTGTGCAAAAATCATCTCCACATAAAGTTTGTTCAGCTTATAATAGGCGAAAATTATTTGGTTTTTACTGCACGCTTTCACGCATCAATAAAATCCCAACGTACACTCGCGTAAATTCACATAAGCATGTGCTAGTCATTCAACATGCAACTAGTGCAAGTGCTGCGCCCAACCTGTGTGCATGCCATTCTATATCAATACACAATGTTTTTTTGATTTGATTTGTTCGGATTTTTGACAACCCTGGATAACCCAAGAAAGCCTCTATTTTATGTTTGTGCCTATTATAAGCTGAACAAACTTTAGTAAAGGTTTATGCCTGACTTAACAGGCCAGAGTACCCATCTCTAATCAGTTTGAGACCAGACATCTCAATGAATAATGTTGCTGGGGATGTCTCATCCTGCAAAATGAGAGTTTATTTTCCCAGCCTAAGCTGTTGCCCATTTACACCTGTGTGAAGTGAAGCAAACAGTATTGCCAAAGGACACAACATGTTGGCTGCGAACCCGCTCGAACCCGCAGCCCTTTGATTACAGGTGTGGTTATACCACTTAGCAACCCTCCTTCCACACAGTATTTTAGTAAAAATTATTTGTGCAGAAAATCATTCAAGATAGCTCAGTGGATAATATGCTAGGCTCTGGTGCACGAAGGTACAAATTTGACCACCCCCCCCCCCCATCCTCCGGCAGTGTCTTTTATTTGCTCATATTGATAAAATTGAGTTCTACGCCTGAAATTTTTCTGGACAAAGAACTTACTGCTACCTGTCCCATGTGTAGGTTGTGCGCACCATGTCCCTTTGAAGCATTTAATAAAAAAAGGTAACTCTTAAAATTGACATATTTTTTGACATATATCTGACATTCTTAGTCAGTGGGAGTGGTCTAGTTCAGTAGACACATTTCTGATTGGACAATTGCATGATTTCGGTGCCGCCTATCAGGCCGTAGACGACTTAATTTACGCCATCATGCGTCTTGATTATGCGTAACACGCGTGTAGGGTGCGCGTATGTATCGCGCTGGATGCGAGACTAGTGCGGAATACGCGAACGCGCTTAGCAGTACGCAGCAAGCTAATACGTGAAGTTGTAAACAAGTTTCGTTCATTTTATAATGAGGGAGTTTTTATGACGGTAACTTAGTTTTTGCTTTAAAAAATTGTTTACAGTTATTAAAATAATATTTAACTGACTAAGAATGAGAATAACGATAGGAATTTTTTTTTTGCCTATCCTCTTATGATAGAGCGACAGGCAGGTCCAATATTTTTATCGTAGTAAAATATTGGACCTGCCTGTCGCTCATCACACGGTAGAGGATAGGCAAAATAAAAATTCCTATCGCTTATTCTCTAATCATCTACCATTGATTCTCACATATTGTCTTCTTCACAGTTCTTCAACACACAGTAGTAGAGACACAGATCCATGCTGGGGAAAGGATTCCATGTCACGTATGAATGCCTATCGACTTTTCCTGGTAAGATGAACCAAACAGAGCAACCGCATGAAAATATTTGTGTCTGCGTAGTGTCTTACTGCCCTTTGATTCTACTACTAGTTAAAAATAATAGTATCTTATTTTGCCAAATAAAACGAGGTCAGTCCTAGTTTGATATAAAATTGATCGATTGAGCCCATATTTATTGAGTCGAGCTATGAGTTTTAAAATATTGGGACGAGATGTAGTCAAGTCCAATATTTTAAAACTCATAGCGAGACCAATAAATATTGGGCGTAAAGCATCCAATATTATCATGATTATGTTTTGGATCCAATATTTTCATTCACTTGGATTCATCAAAACATAATAATGACCTAAATGGTCAAAATTTAAGGAGCAATCAATTTATTTGGGAAAGGAGGCAAAAACACGTCTTTCTAGGATGTTTTCTGTATGCAATGATTTGAGAATTCTATCATCTTAGACTCAGATATTAATAAAGTATTAAAAAGATTACAATTGGGTTCAAGTAAAAAAAACATTTCAATAAAAGAATACCTACATGTATACATGCGTTTCCCTAACGTCAATATTTGTATAAATATGCATAGTTATGTCTTTTTTTTCAGGCTATATTTGTCACAAGTCTAGGCAGCTTTGCCTTCTTTGACCTCACAAAGACCAAATATCTACAAATAGTAACATCTCTCCTAAGGTGGAGTGGTAAGTAGCAATTTTAATATCCTACCAATGACGTTAAACCAAAGAGTACCAACTCTGCCATGATTGTGTGTCTCTCATTGAGGGCAAATAGTGAACCTCTGGATAATGTTGTTATTCAACAAGTATTGTTGTTTGCATTTTTTGTGTAACATGTTGTGCCAATAATGCGTGTTGAGTGCACACACCTTTGTAACCCTCAAGCTCAAAGATGCAAATTATCATTCGATTTCAGGCTCTTGCCTAAAAAATGCTGGAGGTACACTATTTGCCGTACATGAGCTACAAACCAAAATGGTGCATTCACCAAGTAGCAATACACCATACCTGCCAACTACTCCGATTTTCGCGGATTTACTCCGATTTCCCGAGTTTTAAACCTTCGAAAATCGGAGTACTCCGATTTTCTGAAAAAATTTTCTGGAAAAAATTACAAAAAAATTACAAAAAAATTACAGTTTGTTATCCTTAATATGGAAACCACTAACTAATGTTTACCTCTTCATCTAGCACATAGTATAAAATGCATGGAAAACCAATGCATGTATAATATTGTGATAGATGAAGAGGTAAACATTAGTTAGTGGTTTCCATATTAAAGATAACAAACTGTAATTTTTTTGTAATGTTTTCCAAATTTTTTTTTTCAAATCATCTGTGAATGATCCTAGCATTTCAGAATACGTCTAGTGTTTCT
Organism: Amphiura filiformis; assembly: GCF_039555335.1. NCBI lineage: Eukaryota > Metazoa > Echinodermata > Ophiuroidea > Amphilepidida > Amphiuridae > Amphiura > Amphiura filiformis. Next base: position 51,676,345 of record NC_092631.1, on the reverse strand, counting down.
CCAAAGTCAACAAAAACTTTGACATGTTTTTTATTAAATGTTTTTTTTTTCTGAATTTTTAACTTTGTATTGTGCATCATATCAGTGTCCTATCAGTCACGTAGGCCCTGTTAAAAAAAAAAAAAATCGCTTCAACGAATGATCGTTATGTACAAAAGTATAGGAAACTGCATTTTAAAAGCACATTTTCTATGTGAAGGAAGCATATTTTTCAAACTTGTAAAAACAAGTCCCAGAATGTTTTTTCACATTTTTTCAAAGGTTGCAGTCATAGTCAAATATGTGTTGAAATTGTTGCCAGATATGGAGTATAAATCCCTCCTCAAAGTGTATAAAAGCCTAGGGCTTCATTTTCACCTTGTTGCAACCTTCAGAATAGGTCTAGAGGTTCTCAAGTTGCCAAAAACTTTGAAAAAATTTAGAAAAAATTGATATTTTTTTTAAATTTTCACCTTTGTATTGTGCATCATATCAATGTCCTATCAGTCATGTAGGCCTTGTTATAAAGCCAAAAAATCGCTTCAACAAATGATCGTTATGTACAAAAGTATTGGAAACTGCATTTTTAAAAGTACATTTTCTGTGTGAAAGAATCATATTTTTCAAACTTATAAAAACAGGTCCCAGAATGTTTTTTCACATTTTTTTTCAAAGGTAATGAAATATGTGTTGAAATTGTTGCTAGATATGGAGTATAAATCCCTCCTCAAAGTGTATAAAAGCCTAGGGCTTCATTTTCACCTTGTTGTTTTTCTATAAAATGTGTCTAATGTGAATGGGCTTATAAGGGTTTTTAAAGTGTAGAAACCCTCTAGCTTTCGGGGGCTTCGCCCCCTAAACCCCCCACCGGGGCTTTGCCCCTGGACCCCACCAAGGGCCCTTAAGCGGGCCCCTGGACCCCCCCCTGCCGTCAGAGGTGATACTACGGGCGCGAACGTTCGCCATGTACTCTGTTTTCTAGGTTTTCAATGTTGGCAGGTATGAATACACACAGGCAATTTTGAGGAGGTACTCCTTGTATATAATCTTTTTGAATTATACAGATAAAATTATCTTTTCAAGATGCTGCACAAGTGGCACAATCTGATCCAACTGGGCCACCAAAGAAGCCAATTTGAAAATTAAATTATCATTATCAACTTGCACGGTAGAAAATTTTGCTTTTGCATGAAATATTGACCTCCCCTAGCATACAGTTGCAAAGTTGGTGAAATGATCCAGAGGTACATTATTCTACCCTCCATGAGTGACACACAAACATGGTGGAGTAGGTACTCTTTGAGTCTAATCTCCTTGGTTATCATGCAACTATACTCTGGTTCCTCTCTGTAGTTCGGTAGCGATGTCAATGCTTCTTTGGGGCTGCGCTTCAAGTGTACCGACAAATCGCCCTTGTACGTGTGCGTGTACTCTGTGCGATTAACTTCAAATGTGCGATTTGATACTGCGACCAGCAGTACACACCTGCATCACTACCAAACTTGAGGTGAATCAAAAACACTCATCTCAGAGAGAATGGACAGTGAAGTATACCTTTCTTGTAGATGACAGATAGTAGCTTAAACTTTTCAAGAAGCTGAAGAAGTACTGTATGACTTAACTCAATAATTATCACCTTTTTGTGTTTCATCTTTGCAGCATTTGGTTTGATGATCATTCTAGCCATAATCGTCCTTGTGGAGGGGAAAGAGCACAAGCACAAACCACGGCTGGTCGGACCCTTTGAAAGCATCCCAAATCTGTTTGGCATCGTCTACTCCTTCATGTGCCACCATTCATTGCCTTCATTGGTTACGCCAATCAACGATAAATCCAAGCTCACCCGGTTCTTCTTTGGAGACTACATGCTTATATTGGTGTTTTACCTCATGTTATGCTTCACAGCTGTCTTTGCTTTTACGCTGGTTGAACTTCAAGATATCTACACACTGAGCTTTTTTGGAGATAATCCTGTGTTGGATATCGCAGTGTTACAGTACTTCCTAGCATTGTTTCCAGTATTCACATTAAGCACAAACTTCCCAATTATAGCTATCACACTTCGAAACAATCTAAAGACGATATTCGCTCGAAGGACCGGGCAACCGTACCATTGGGTCATCGATAGGTTGTTCTTCCCACTTCTAGCTATCGTCCCTCCGGTTATAGTCGCGTTTGCAACGACAAACGTGGACGGAACTCGTAGGCATTACCGGGTCTTACGCAGGTGCCGTTATACAGTACATCATCCCTGCCTCTATGGTTTACTACGGTAGAAGAGAGACTAAGAAACTATTTGGTGAAAGATGGGGAAACAAACACAGATCACCATTCCATCATAAAGCATGGTGTATATTCGTCATGTTATGGGCGGTGGTGTGTGTAGGTTTCGTAACCGCAGACCACATCATAAGTGGGAGCTGACAATCACCGAATTCTAGATCTAATGTATTTTTTTACTTTCTACAAAAGGTATGATAATTATATTTTATAATAATTTTGTATATATAGAGAGATATGTACAATTGGTCTTAAGATAAGGTGTAAGATTTCATGAATTTGAATTGTTATGTGAGTATACTGTGATCCAATCAAACAAAATGATAGCCATTTTGCAAAAAGTAAAAATTCAGTCATATTACGTTAAATCTGTCCTTAAACTAGTTTTAATTTTCACTTCATAATTTGAGTCCTCTTAAGTTGACTTTCTGCCTCTAAGAAAACCAGGTGATCAGGGTCCATTTCACTAAACTTTTAACCCTTCGTAACTCAAGTAACTGTTTGTAAAGTTATGAATACCCAATACTAGACGTAACTTTACGAAGGGTCCTTGTAGTAAATCCCTATAACTTTCGAAGAGTACTGTTGGAAGTTTAGTGAAATGAAACTTATGACTCGTCTGAAGTTATGAACGATTTTGAAACTTACAAAGCTTGGTTAAGTTTAGTGAAATGGTCCCCAGATTGACATAATAATGTATTTATCATCGACCCAAACTCAGAATGAATTTGTCTTTGTTTTGTTTGATCAGGTCACACAAATGTATGTAAGATGAACTTTTATCAGATATTTTCATTTAGAATAGGGGGATTATTTTTCTATTTACCATAAATGATATTGACTAACCAAAATTGAGACAATTGAATGTTTGTTAGCAGTGCACATTAATTCAATGCATTCTGAAACCTAACAAAAAGTTCAGTAGCTTTATATTTATGGCATATTTTCTCTTTATTCACATTTGTTTTGATGAAATGTTATTGTGGCAATTATGTAATGACTCAAATGATCAGGATTGCAGACAATGATATTCGGGAACAGGGGGTACACATGCATGACTATCAAAATTTATGTCCCATGTCGGAGAAAAAAGAAAAAGGAAAAAGAAAAAGAGAAGATAAAAGAAATGAGGCAAATATTGGACAAAATTAAATAAAGAACCGGAAGATTTAAATGAATTTTAACTTGGAGTACAATAATTTAAAGAAATACAATAATTCAAGAAAGTTTATCAATTATGTAAACAGGCATGAGAATTTTCCTGCTTTTGCAGGATTTCCTGCTTTTTGTGGTCCAAATTTCCGCACTTTCTTTTAATTTCAGCCCGTTTTGGGCCTTTTTAGCCTCATTTCACACGCTTTTTCAGGCTTTTTCAAACTTTTCAGGTTTTTTCATGGATGATCATTCTCATGCCTGTGTAAAATATCAGGCAATAAGGAAATTATTCCAGAGAGACAGCGGAACAAAAAATAAATGGAGAAAGAATCACAATACATTTTTTTCTTCAAAAACAATGACAAAATATTGAGGAAAGCAAATTTGTCTTATTATGTAATATCTGAGACGAATATACACATGTATGTCGTTACATTCGTCTCAGGTAATATCAGGCAAATATGCGGAAATTATTTTAAAAGATTGGAAAAAAGAAAGAAGCATAGGCTGAGTAGATTTATCAAGGGTGAATGTGTTATATGTGACTGTAATTGAGAATAAGCAAAATTTTAGATGAATTAACAGTAAAAAAATGGTGTTCCTGCATTTTACATGACAGTATTACATGAAACCAAACCTTGATTTCTTGCCAGTACCGTATTTACTTTATTAAATGCTCCCCTTCTATTAATGCCCCAATCAATTTTCCAGCAAAAATAAATCAATTTCGGCCATACAATGCTGAAGTTTCCATGCTAAGTAAGCTTACCATGGTCTTTATCTAAAGATTTTTTTGGAATTGTCGTTGTAATCAAGACCTCTAATAAACGCCCCCATTTCGAAAATGTCACGCCGCGGGCGTTTAATGGAGTAAATATGGTATATTAGTGTAATTCTAGTGTAGAATCATGAATATATTTTTATTGGAATTGAATATGTGATACAATCAATGAAAATGAGCCTAATGTCAAAAGTTTAATTTTGAAGGTTTTACCTCAGTTACTAGCACTTGAAACACTACATTATGCTGCAAACCCCATATGAAAATTTAACTTGTGGTCACTAATGCTGGTTTAATACTTTCTTGCCACTTGCCACATTGTCGCTCTTGACAATGATTTTACTTCACTGCGCAGTTGCGCCATAAACGCTAGCGGTGACCAGCAGCAAGCTGATATATCGATCACTCCACTGCTTTGCCCAAAGCGGCAGATCGCTAGGAATTGAGTTCAAGTCAACTCGAGAACGGTGCCGCGCTGATGTATAAGAACAGGAACCGATTTTTGGCGGTGCTGAGCGGCAACATAGGATTTCATCTTGGTAATGCCGCTCCGCTTGCAGAAAAGTACTAGCGTCAAGCAGGATGAAACCAGCATAGGTTATCTAGGCAATTTATCAGTAGCTAAAAACAGTAACTCAAAATCAAAATGAAGACAATAGCTAGCCTCATTTGCCCTTGATTGAATCACAAATAATTACATTTATGTTATGAACCATCTGTGAATTTATTGTCACAACAAACACTTTCACAACTTAAAAACATTGATTTGATTCATTTTCAAAATCTGTCCCAGTAGAATCTCGCAAGAACAAAGATTTTCCACAACTCAAAGTTGATTTGTTACATTTTTGAAATCTAAACCAGTAGATACTCGCAAGGACAAATACTTTCTGCGAAATTTCTCTGCAAGCAGAGATTGATTCTCAGGTGACTCCTTCATGTAATTTTACACAAAATTAGGGTTAGGGTTAAGGTTAGGATTAGGGTTAGGGTTAATTTAGGGTTAGCATTAGGCTTAGGGTTAGGGTTTGGATTAGCTTACACAAAGTCAAAATAATTACATGAAGGATCTAACGATTCTCACATTGGGTGAACAAAATCCAGCCAGTGTCTTAGCTAGCCACCTGTCCACCCATCACAGCTAAGATGAGCAAAATTAATGCCTTTGACAGATGCTACATTATGATTGTTAATATGTTGAGAAAGGCTATTGACCTTTTTAGTAGACCAGATTTGCAAAACAAGGCTATAGCAATACATTTTTTAACTCTTTGAACCCCCAATGGGCTGCAAAAGTCTGGTAAATGTTTTAAAGGTCAAATTAGGACAGCAATTTTATTCAAATGACGGGCAAACCTCAATTCCTAGCTAAGACCCCGATTCCAGCCTTGTGATGAATGTGATGACTTCCTGTGTAACAAAATGTAGAACAATAGCAAATCAAGTTTGTGTTGTGTTGGATTTCTTGCACTAGGTATTGATATTATGTGTGTGTGAAGATGTGACCAATCACCTTGTGACCAATCAACTCATGTCAGAAGCAGCGTTCGAAATAGGGCCGGTCAGCCGGCCATTGGCCTGTAACTTATTGGCCTGGCCGGTAACTTTTCTGACTGGCATCTAGTTGCTAGCCCGGCTGGCCGGTAACTTTTTAAGGTCAAGCCCGGCTGGCCTGTAACTTTTTGAGGCATATTTCGAACACTGGTCAGAAGACTGTATTTCAAGATAATAGAATAAATAAAAAGTAACAAATGGTGAGGAATTTGTATAATAATTTAATATGTCAAAAAAAAAGCTATTCTACATTCTGCTTTGTAATATGTCGCAAATGTAACACAATCTGATTCAATCAAACCCAAGTCTGCAATAATGAAATTGAGATATAGACACAAATAGGGAGCAAACACAATAAACATAAGAAAATAGACATAAAAACTTCATAACTTTGTAATCAAATGGGCCAAGAATTTAGGAAGTTAAATAACAGTAAGCTTACAAGTTACATGTATGTACTCAAGTTAGTTATGGTAATTAATAACTCAATTTTCAAACTTGTCAACTCTGGTCTGAATGGATCATATTGTGTCACAAATGGGTATCCATTCCATTTCAGTTGAAAGTCGGGTTGTTGTTTCTGCCTAATTTAGAAAGTGTTTTCATTCCAAGTTGTTCGAGTGTACGTGGGTGTGTTTCGCTAATACTTCAATATGGCGTAAGTTTAAAAATCCGTCATAAGTTGCAACCATTTCAGTAAGGAGATTTACAATTAAGTATGCATCATTAGTAAGTGGGTTATTCCAGTTGAAGTCCATGCACCTCCTATGGAAAACTTTACCTTTAAAATCTTCCACACAGGGAGTATGAATTTCAAATGGGGTTACCTGAATGAGTGACTCCATTTAAAATCTACACCCCCTATGTGAGAGATTAAGGACAGGTCTTTCATAGGGGTGTTTGGATTTCAACTGCTATAGCCCAGTGTGGATTTATAACAGGAACACTTTTGTAAAGTTATGAGTAAAGAGTACTTGGGCAATTCCAAGCGTTGCGGAATGATGCAAACTGCCTTTGTACGAATTTCTTTTTGATGCAGCAGCCAAATATGTATTAACAGCACAAGGTGAATAGCATAATGTTAAAGTATTTTTGGTTAGTGAATGATTAAGGTAGGAGAAACTTTTCCAAACCACCCTAATTTCCTAATTTGCATATGCAAAGCTCAAGGCGTTGGAATGATGCGCACAGGACCAGTATTTTTTGCACTAAAACATTTTTGACAAACTCTGTGAGTTTAGTAATCTGAGATATTAAATTTGCCACTTAATCTAAAGCTTAGGATGTAAACTGACAATTGTCAGTATCGATTTAAAAAAAATTTGGGCATCGTCTCTTTATGCCAAATTTTCCGACACTAGGTCACGTTGCGGAATGATGCAAGGAGCGTTGCGGAATGATGCTGTGTGTAAAATCCCATAGAAAATGAAAAGCAGTCCATGTTTGAAAATAAAATTAAATAGATCAATAAATTTGAGTAAATTGTGTTTTATATACTTGGCTACTTATGTTAGCTGACAAATATCAATATTTATCCAAAAATATTTTTCACCGATTTTTTTAAATCAGATAACTTGTGTTGCATGGTCACATTTTGAAACTAAAATTATGTCAACATTTTGCTAGTCTAAAATTCTTGGAAGTGAAATTTAGCACTGGGTGTTAGCCATAGGATGTAACATAACAACTATCACCATCTATCAAGAAATAATCATCACTGTTTTTATTTTATCGTAAATTTAAAGAAAAAATCCTTGCAATCCATGAATCCTTATGGCGTTGCGGAATGATGCAGGGGGTTTTGTAGAGTTATGTTACTTACAATGGTTCAGGCAATGCTGAAACATCAATTACTGTAAAGATAATTCTGTGCAATGCATTTCAGAAAGTTCTAACCCAAAATTGTGAATATTTTTTTTCAAACGGGCACATTATGAATTATGCATCATTCCATAGATTTGGAATGATGCAACTTTAATTGGTCGTTACATACATAAATTAGACTTTTTGAAAATTATTTTTGGGTCATTGGATAGGGATGAATAAATTTGCTTTGCATTCTAGTTTCAATGAAAATCAACCTTATTTTAAAATTGCAGTGGTAATAAATGATACTTTTATGCTATGGAATGATGCTTTTAATCGTAAAATTGGTACTCAAACAATGCTGACGAAGCTACACGTTATAAAATTTGAAAATTTCTGGTGTTTATATTTTAAAAACTTTATATTCACATGCATAATTTGTTTCCAAAATTTTACAGTACAGAGCAGTTGCTGTGTTTTTAGTTTTGCTGCTTTTACCAGTCAAGAATATGCAAATTTATGCAAATTAGGATGTTTTTCTAACAATGGACACCATTTCCTCCTAAAAAAAGTACGTTTTCAGAAAATATAGCTTTTTAGCTACAATATGAGACCAAAATCACATACTTGACTTGATTTTTAAATTTTGACAATTTGGGCGAGGTTGCTTGGAATTGACCACTTACGATAACTTTACCTATGATGAATTGCTTACATTACGATGGGTTAAAGTTTAGTGAAACATACCCTGGGTTGTACACAAATATTGTATAATAGCGATCAAGGGAAATTAGTCGAATATCCAAAAGATATAATTTCAAGTGTTTTGCAAGACCTTCAAAAAATGTTATAATGTAAAACTCATATGCTGGCGCGTCGGGAAGTAGTCAAATCATCCAACACCTCGGGACCAGTAGTTTGGACTACTTCCCCTTAAAACATGTTGTATTTGTATAATGCAGTATGTAAACCATGGAGGTGTATTAAGGCGATATATTACCCTGATTTTCATCAGTACCCATCTTCTTTTTTTTGTTGCAAATTTATAAAGTATATAAATATGTTCATCATCTCATGTCCTGAACTTATAAAATATCTCTACATACAAAGTGGTTTAAAACCATTTTAGAAAATCATTTTAGCCCTATATATTTTTTTGTTTACTGTATCCTGGTAACTGAGATGTGTGTTTCATAACAAACCATAATTGATTCTATTGAACATGTCCAAGTAGAATACATGAATAGAATACATTAAATCCTTTGTTATACTATCTATAGAAATGTACTCACTGATTATAACACTGAATAAATTAAATAGGCCTAATCTCTTCCACATAGACAATTTAATACTACACCATGTATGTATCTTCTATAATGTGCTGTTAGGAAAAGAGATTAAAAAAGGCTATAAGGTCATCAAAGGTCAGGTTATAGGTCAATTGGTTCAGGTCAAATTCAGGCATCAATTTTGAATACATGTGATAGTCTGTGATATCATACATGTCATAATGAGGCATCAATTTTGATATTTTGTCTGTTACTGGATATATAATGGAAATGTGTGAGGTGGATATACTAAAATACCTTGGGATGTAAATGGTGAGTACAATTTAGATTGCCTAGTTGAGATGGATTGGGCAAATAAATATAAAATAGTTACCAAAATCACAAAAATGAAGCTTACGGAAAACTACCTAATATGGTGTTATAGGTGAAAAAAATACAATCTTTTTCAACATTGCTGTAGTGTGGTTGTGGTAACCTGTTACCTATGGCTTAATTAAGTTTCAGTGACATAGTGTTGCAAGTTCAAAATACAAAATATAGCTCAACATTGAAAATAGAAGCACTTTAACCGGTTCGTTTTTTGATAGTTGTGGAGCACCAAGTTCATGAAGTCATAAAAGAAATCAGGGACCACTTATTCCCATTTTACATATCAACATTATTTCCCTAATGTGTTAGCAACACATATCCAAAATTTTAACGAAATCCGTTGATAGTAAGCTTTCCAAAATGAAGTGAATTTAAAACATCAATGATGTACCACTTTTTGGCTTATACCATTAGAAGCATGTACGCGTCATTGATACTGATGCCACCAACTGAACGAGAAGATTTGCCCCTTCATTTTGCATACCACTTTGTCCAATTTCTTTTCACATTTCTTCACAAAATAAAAAAAAAAAAAAAAAAAATGCAATGGGTGTAGTACCCCCTTAACACTGACACTGCACTAGTAATATCTAAAACCACTCGGATAGTTGACTAAAGTTAACAAAAATACAACAGACATTTCAAGCAGATAAACTGCCCTTCCTCAGGGACAAACAATAAAATATATACAGCCAATGCTTGAAGCTAGTTACAAGAGGTAGCAAGCATAAAAAAATTAATCAAATTACAGCAAATAATTAAACTAATTGTATTTTTATTAATTTTAACAGTAATGTGATTTCATAGTCTATGTCAATTTATATTATTTCACTGCATATTGGGACATATTACTTTTTGTTTTTTAAATATCTGGAAAAATGGTTTACTTTTTTTTAAATTGTACAACTAGCTATTTTAGTGGTAAAGATGCTTTACTTCATAAACTAAGGTGCTTATCGCATGCATATATAAAATATAACCAAAGTAGTAAAAAATGATCAAAGAAAAAAAGTAACATGCAGTATGTTTCTCAGTATGTCTTCCAAAAAATAGCAAATTATGTGTTGTACATATTTTCTATTTAATTACCGGTACAATTAAGAGAGCCATTGTATAAGTCCTGCCTCCACCTGCCTCTTCTGCAAATAGTACCCTTTTCATATTTTTCATGATTACAATTTAATGCTCTGAAAGATCATTCAGACTTAAAATTAAAAATTGGATGATGGTATAATTTTGTACGGTTAAAATGCATTTTTATTACTGGTCACCTTGCTGTTTGGTTACACATTTCGAGGGCTGAGAGCCAGAAAGCCTCAACTCACAATCACCTGCTCCCACAAAATGAGCATAAAGTCGCTAGGGCGCCATAGAAGATGACAAAATTCAATAGAAAACAAAAGACAGTGTGGAGGAGATACTGATTTTTGGAGACCAAAACAAGGAGCAAACTTTATGCTCATTTTGTGAGAGCTGGTCATAGTGAGTTACGGCTTTCTGGTTCTGAACCCTCAATTTGATATTGTTTCAGTTATAATCGGTTAGTGTAATTATACCAACTGTATGTAGAGCTAATCTTGTACAAGGAATACACAAATATTTTTATGTAAATGTTTTAAGATTTTTTACAGTTTCCGGTGTATCAAATCTTACTTTGGGTCAGACGTCACATACACAAATTTGGAAAAGATATCAATATACATTTGTCTTCATTTTGAAGGTTTGATTACCTTTTTTGACTTGATTAGCACCTCTACCTTAAAGTCCCCTTCAGGGCTCGTGCATTAGACGCATCAACATCTCAGTACGCGTGCATTATTTTGTACAATTTCACTCCCAACAAGTGATACTCATGTAATAACCTATAAATAGGGCATCATTATAAGCACCTTGTAGATATAACTTTGCTACGCATCCTGGGCACTAATTAGGCCAATTATTATAGAAGTATATATTTTGTAAATTTTAGAATTATCTGACTGATATTATGTAATAAGGATTGGATGCCTTATATTAATCTATTATAAATACTTATATTATTTGAGGCCAAAGAATATTAATTTTATTATATATGCGTCCAGATGCATTCCTCCCCGCCTTTAGTTAGTAAAGTAGCTTTTTATTTCATTTAATTTATGTCCATAGTATGTAGAACATTATATGTAGTAAAGGCAGTAATTTTTGCGCTTTTCGCCATCAACACATCAGCTACCAAATAAAATGCACGAATATGTTCTTTTATGCGTAGGTCTATGTATGAAAAATCAAATCTTTTCTATTTTATTGAGTAAATTGGTCCATTTATGAAACTGGTTAGGTATCAATTAATATGTTTGAAAAATTGAGAGAATCCGGGTATAAACTGTTTTATTTCACTGGTATTCAACACAAATGTTGAAAAGTACTAAAATGATAAGTTTCCTTGTTAAGGTGGATGCATTTTAAGTATCAAAATGGACTTGTTTTGTAACTTGAAAATAAAGGTGACAAAATATAATTTTTGTGCTTTTGGTGCTGCTTAGTAAGACAGACGAAAAACGACCATCTTTTTATGTCTACGCATTAACATTAGTTTATCTATTGAGGTAACAACTCTAGTGGGTTTACCTCAATAGATAAGGGGGTACCGTACTAAACCCTGGCCAATTTTGTGCCTATTTTTGCATTTTTCTCAAAAATTTTAGCGCATAGGTGACAAGTAAGATATGTATATTATAGGGGCAATGACTACAACTACTGCACTGAAAATTCAGCAACTCAAGGCAAGTAGTTATTGATTTACTGATGAAATATTTGTTTTCCCTCATTTTTGACTGTAACTCCACAATTGTTGTCTGTGCTGAAATAAAAATTTCCAGTGCAGGACGTAGTTGTAGTCCTTGCCCCTATAATATACATATCTTACTTCTCACCAATGCGCAATAATTTTTGAGAAAAATGCAAAAATAGGCACAAAATTGGGCAGGGGTGTACCCTCTTAATGCCTATATACACATAATGCTGATAGGTTGGCACAAAGATAGCCATTAACCGCCCACTCAAAGTTTTACAAATTTGGGTTTGAAGCTGCATGCTGATAGGGCATTCCAAATGCCTATAATATTTTACACCTATATATTTAACACCTACAGGGTATCTCATATAATTAGTACTGATACATACCAAAACTGTTCCAAAGATATCCCAATATCATTGATTTTCAATATTATACACCACAGATCTATGGATCCTGTGTCATGAAAATTAGGTATTACGATATTGTTATTATGTTGCTCAAGTGAAGTAGGAAACTGTCAAATAAATGGGTACTAATCATTCTTGGACACCCTGTATTAAATAAATTATACATGGGAAGAAATGAAACTTATACTATTTTTCATCTTGCGTTAAAGACATTGCATAGATGCGTGTGTGCTCTCGGGCATCGACTCGCTCACAGCCACATCCCACGGAAGATGTCCTGATCAACAACCTCCTCCCCACTTTTTGGCCCCACAAATTAAACTTAAAATTACAACATATCTTTAGATACATCTGGATTCTGGTACAAATTCAAATTTCAGTTCAAGTTCAGATGATACGGTTTTGCTTCCGAGCCAGTAACGGATTCCATTTCAATACACCCAACACAGTCCTTTATCTGTATCACTCTAGTACACCAAACTGAATATTTGAGTGTTACCATCAGAATTAGAAACTGCTAGTATCCCTTCGTCTGTGATCGCCATCCCTCTAAATGCCACATCCCCCAAGTCATCAATGACACATCCAGCATTGATATATTGTGGTGTGTCATTTCCCTGCCATGTGTACTTATACACGTAACCCTTCTTATCCCCTTCATGGTAACATGCTACATAAACTTGTCTTGCATCATCCCGAAACGATGCAGCTCTGAATTTACACCCATCGGGTGGCTCTATTTGGCACCGATCCCAGCTTGAACCGACCCTCTTAATGAGCACTCTTCTTAGCCCCATTACCAACAAGTAATCGTGTGTGATCTTCACATCGAATGGCCTGTAACCAACTCTCACAATTCTTTGATGATTAAACTGATGGGGCAAGCTACATACCAAAAGTTCATCCCTGCACCAAATTGCTATTACTGCTGTGTTAGCATTGGTTGTGATACTCAAGGGTGCGAATGTATATCCACCTTGAATTGGGTATTTGTGAACAAACTGCGATGCCTCTTGTCTTGGGAACTCGTAAATACACGGCTGATCACTGCATATAAGTAGTATACTCTCGGGCATTGACTCGCTCACAGCCACATCCCACGGTGTAACAATGCCTTTCCATTCATTGCATGTGAGGGTGTAACGGAGACTTGTTCCGATCATCGTCACCTGATGTACCTCTACTTGATATTCTACACAGATTGCCAGATGGTCTCCAGATAAGAAGTGAACGACTCCCACCTCGCGTATTGCATGCTGCTCTGTCCACTGTGTTGCATCTGAGAATACAGAAACAAATATGGAATATATAGGTTCATAACGCACAACTTATCATCCATTAAATGAAGCTAACACCAAATGTTTGCTAAGTTTATCGAAATTGAAATCAGAATGAATTGACTATGTCACTTGAAATCCATACACCCGCCTACAGGCTGTATCAAAATGATTGGTACCCATCAGTTTTCAGTCATACAAACATCACTGCCACATCAAAATGCAACATAGGATCAACATAATTTGTTGATGAATGTGATTTAAACAGTCATATAACTATAAATTATGATCATTTTAAGAAGATTCTACATTGCATTTGGAAGAGACAGGCTTTTTCAATAACCATCCATTCTGATGGGTACCAATCATTTTGATACAGCCTGTATGGAAGACATGTCCTTAATCTCCCACACAGAGGTGTAAATTTTAAATGGAGTCACCCATTTAGGTAACCCATTTGAAATTCACACTCCCTATGTGGAAAATTAGGGTTGTGTCTTCCATAGGGGGTGTATAGGTTTCAAATGGAATAACCCATATACTGGCATCTTGGTTCAGCACATCTACACCTAACAGATTGTTCAACTTTATTTGAATAATAGCCTGTTGTTCACACTATCTTTGTTGATGCATAAACAACCCAGTAGAGCAAAAGCTTTGGTCACTTACCATCAGCTTCAATGAAATGCCTTTTCTCCTTGTACAAATCATTCTTGTACTCACGCCATAATGATTTGACAATTTCACTACTCCCAGGTCGCTGGTTACGATCTCCATGCCAGCATCTCTCCATCAGATCTCTGAGGAATGGAGGACAGTCTTGTGGAATTGGTGGGCGCAGACCAGATTGGCAAACTTGGAACATGACAGCTGAAATAGCCATCCCTTCATACGGTGCCTCGCATGTCAGGATCTCCCAGCTAATAATTGCAAATGCAAATATATCTGATTTTGGAGATATTTCTTGATCTTGTATTGCTTCTGGAGCAAGCCATCTTATAGTGCCCTTCATATTGGTTTTAATTGAGTCCTCCAGGTCTCTTGCAAGACCAAAATCGCAAATTTTGAGCACATCATCAGCTGTTATCACGCAATTGGGCGATTTTAAATCGCGATGAGCCACATTGTTTTGCTGCAGATAATGAATTCCACAAGCCAAATGAAACATCCATGTATGTTGTAAGTTCTCTGGGAGTTTATCTTTGTCTTTAAGATAACGATACAAAGATCCTTTGGATGCGTATTCAGTCAGAATAATCACATGTTCTGCTTCCATAACTGTGTCATAATACTTGATAATATTCCGATGGTTAAGCTTCTTCAGGAATTCAATTTCTCGTGGAGTAATCGGGTTTTCTTCATCTAAGCTCATCTTCTTGGCAGCTACTTCTATCTTCCCATGCTCTTGTGACTTCCATTTCACACGGAATGCATCTGCACTTGCCCCTCTTCCTAGGCATTCATAAAAACTTAAATTTGCACCCATTTAAAACAAGGAATGTCTCACTATCCAAACGAGACGGAAACAAGAGGGAGATCACCATATCCCTGTGCCTGCATTATGCTGTCTGCATATTATCTGAAAGATTTTTTATTCCATGTTCTGTTTACCATTTCCTTTATGAGATTACATGAAGCATGACCAAGGTAAATGCACGCTGGGTTTATGAACAAAACTTGACAAATATTGAGAACTTTTCAAAGTGGACGATGTATAATAGCTGCCATATACATGTACCACCTTATCATATTTAATCCATTGTCAGTAATATTGCTCAATGCTCAAAGACATTTCAGTTTATACAGAGGAACTGAAACTTAAAATTGACTCCAAGATAGAAGGAAAAAAATCTTGTAAAATACCCTGACCACTGTGCTGTTACCCCCATGGGCACAATAATTACCTTACCTTACAGAGCCCCTGATTGGTTAATTACATGATATAATCATCTGAGTAACCAATCAAAATAAAGCATTTAGATCTCTCAGCTATTTATTTCTAGAGCTTTTTTAGCTTAACCCTAACGCTCCTGAATACTACAAAATACTACTTGATATATGCGCTGTTCGTGCATGCATCCCACGTGGTGTGATGATGCAATCGCCCTAAGTGATATATAGGCACGGTTTCGCTGGCCAGCGAAGCCCAAGACCCGTGGCAAAGTGTCGCCGACCAAGTGCTTGGCATGCGAGGGGTCTCGGGTTCGAATCCCACCAGAGCAAACAACTTCTTTCCTTCTTTTCTCTCTTTATTCTTTCCTTCTTTCCCTTCCCGTCGCCAAAAAGCCCCTAGGCGGTTAGGGTTAGGTTACCACTATCGAAATTCAGTATAGGCTTCCTTAACCCTAACGCTCCTGAATACTACAAAATACTACTTGATATATGCGCTGTTCGTGCATGCATCCCACGTGGTGTGATGACGCAATCGCCCTAAGTGATATATAGGCACGGTTTCGCTGGCCAGCGAAGCCCAAGACCGTGGCAAAGTGTCGCCGACCGAGTGCTTGGCATGCGAGGGGTCTCGGTTCGAATCCCACCCAGAGCAAACAACTTCTTTCCTTCTTTTCTCTCTTTATTCTTTCCTTCTTTCCTTCCTGTCCGCCAAAAAGCCCCTAGGCGGTTAGGGTTAATCTCCTTCAGCCATACTAACTAGTATTACCATAATTATCCCTGATTGGCTCAATACATGCATGATATTTGTTGCCAATCAAAATGGTTTTAGAGGCCGATAATTTTGCTACGGTAGTGCCCACTGGGTTCAGATTTCACACCACCAAATAGTCATGATTATATAGTTGTGTGCCCTTGAATTTCATTTCTCAGAAAAACCCATGCATTGCCAAATTAAGCATTAGAATGAGCAGAAATTTGCATAATTTTAGCCAAATTTGGATTGATCATGATTAGTAATATTAATTCCTGGAAGTATACCACACATGGGAGAGATTGAGTATTTTTTTAATGATTTTTAAGCAGCTTTTTCTATACAGAAACACTGGTACAATTTTGCCTGTAAATTAGGCAATTCCCAGACATCATAGACTTCGAGGGCCAGTCGTAAAAAATAATGACGGTCAGCCTATATTTTTACCCACCCAGAGGGTGATATCAGGCTAGGGCTAATTTCAACCATCATAGCTGTCGCTAAGAACTGAGTCGCTCCTGCAAAGAAAAAATGGATGTTTTCTGAAGGCAAATTTAGTACATATCTCTAATGGGAATTTATTTGGTGGTGTGAAATCTGCAGGTGCAGCCCAGTTATCTGTTAGTAGGATCCCATTCGTGAAACAGTTCCTTCTGACGGTGAATATCCCAATTCAAATGATATTTATTGCCGGCTTTTGTGCCGTTTTACAAATCAACACGGCAGCCTTCCTGGCAAACATGACATTTCACATAGAAATAGTGACTCCGATATTACAGGGTTCACTGAACAAATTGCACAAATCACAACTTATTGTATAAGTGTATGGAATTGATAGAGACTCATTGCTCCTGAAAGCATTTTGTGTTTACATAATGGATGTGACAATTTTTTCCAACATGTTCCCTTTACTGTTCCTATTTTTGGCAACATTATGTCACTAACTTCTATAAAATATCTGATACAAAGTAGTTGTGTAAAAATAGTACCGTTTTAAACTTTATTTCAGTTATACTTGATATACTAAAATTTCGCTTTCTTTGGTGTGAAGTATGAACTGTTTCCTACTACTTCAACCCCCATCAATGTTGGGTGTCTTTAGGGGTGCATGACAAAAGAAAAAAACCTGCCAACATTGATCGGGGGTATGGGGGGCGGGGGCATATTTGAAGTACCCATGTTAAAGTGTTCCAACAATATTGACCGGGATTGTAAATTCCACAACAAAAGTTTTGACAGTTTTTTTTTTCAAGTATCTATATCTCAGATTATTTGTACTACTGGTTCATATTGTGTTGCATATCAATGGATAGCTAATTTATTACCCTTTATAATCTACATTTGAAACAATCGCTTTTTCCAAAAATTTGTTGAGGATTTTAGTTCCTGCACTTTTTCACCAAAAGACTCTTTTCTAGAGTTGCTTCACATTTACATACTAGACTTTACTTTACATAGCAACTGTACAGTAGCTGGCATCCCCTAGTCTGCTTCTAATCTCAATATCAATCATTCTTTTATGATCCCATCGACCCTAATCGTAACCTGTACCCAAATCCATTAAACCCTAAAACCTAACCCTGATCCTAATATCTTAGGGCAGTGGCTATGGCAAATTGGTTGCACTTTTAAAAAAACTTCAGAAACTTAAAATTGTCAAAAAATTAAGAACTTCAAAATTAAGAAGCCTGGTCATGCTGGTATGGTATATCGACAGTTTTTACAATAAATTAAATTTACTTAAGGGGTACTACACCCCTGTGGTAAATTTGTGACTATTTTTGCATTTTTCTCAAAAAATAATTACACACTGGTAATAAAAGTTATGTATATTATTGGGGGCAAGGAATCCAATTACTACACTAAAATTTCAGTGACTCAAGACAAGTGGTTCAGTATATATGATAGGAAACGAGGTACATCCTAGCTGTACCTTATTTCTTATCATAAATAACAAACCACTTGTCTCGGTCACTGAAATTCCAGTGTAGTAATTGGATTCCTTGCCCTATAATATACATAACTTTTGTTACCACTGTGTTATTAGTTTTTGAGAAAAATGCAAAAAATAGACACAAATTTATTGAAGGGTGTAGTACCCCCTTAAATACAATTATCAAAAACTTGAATATTCAAAATTAAGAAGCCTGGTACATTCTATTGATTTGAATACAGTTTTTACAATAAATTTGAGAAGCTATTGTGTTTTTTGTTTTGTTTTCTGCTAATTTGATAAACCAGGTTTCTTGAATTAGTTCACACAGGATAATTTGTCAAAATATTTAATTTGTTACACTCAGGTTTCTCATTCAAAACATGTCGATTGTGAAACAGTAATTTTGCAGGTTGTTTCACATGAACAATTACTTCTTAAACTGGTGTATTATAATAGGTGAGACAGGCTGGCATATGTCAGACTCTTACTCGCCCCGTGCAAAGTGAATTTTATGCCCTCATGTTCTGTACACATCTTGAAATTGGGATCATTACTAGAGAATATGTCCCAATTGTAATGGTTTTAAATGTCCAGCCTGTTGCATTCTGCACCCCAAGCTATGGAGGGAGGGGAGGAGAGGAGGGTAGTTAGCTCTCAGATGATTCATACCAGACAAAAAATCAACTGTGAATTGCAGTATGCTTTTTTTGGCACAAGTGGGGCGGGCCCTTGGTCCAAAAGCCTGAGAAAATCACTTTAGGCTGCCGATAGACTACCCTGTGGGACTGCAGGGTTCATGAAATGTTTTCACCAAAGCTCAACTGACTTCAACATCAATCCATGGGATTATACCAAATAATGTTAATTGCATACAAAGTGTCACATAATGTGGACCAGTGTAACATTCAAATTTTACAATTTGAGTTCTGGTCCATGAATATTGATGAGGGCCTGCAGATTGTAAACCCAAGGCCAGACCCAAGGGCCTGCAGATTGTAAACCCAAGGCCGGACCCAAGGGCCTGCAGATTGTAAACCCAAGGGCCTGCAGAATGGCCCTTGAAGATTTCAGCTTCTTTGAAACATTGGTCCTATAATTTGGTAGTAACGTCAATGCTTTTTTGCGTTTGTGCCGCAAGCGTGCCGACGAAGTGCTCTTGTATGCGTGAGTGAACACTCTGCGTGATTCTCTCAGTCGGACATTTGGGAAATTTGTCCCCTTTGCACAAGCGCGCGCATAGCAACCAGCTCGAGGAAGGGGAACTGCACATGTGTACATTGGTTTTACAAGGTTTTTCCACTGTGTGACGTCAGCCCGACCGAGAGAATTATTTTAACTAAATGCTGGCCATTCACTACTGCGGCCAGCGATATACGCACTTAATACACACCTATGACGTCGCGCTATTGTTTTACCGCTCCATTATTTTCCACGAATGGAGCGATGATCACAATAACACGCCATTCGTAAATGCCTTTCTCTTTCTCTGAAAAGCAAATACTTTTCAGGAAAAAGTATTGGCATTTACGAATGTAGTGTTAATATCAATTGCACTTTTGAAAAGCAAGTATTTGCGAAAAGTGCGGTATTGTTATCATCACTTCATTCATGCAAAACAATGATCGAAAAACAAGAAGAAAATGATTTTCATTAATACAATAAATTGAGGAAGCGGATAGCAACATTTGCACAGTATTGTCATGGGACCTGAGAGCACATCAGACATATCGAATTGCATGCTGAATACGAGGATTGTCCCTATATCTAATAATAATAATAATTTTGATTTTGTGAAATTCGCGATATAATACAAATTATTAAAATTTCATATTTTTTATATTTTTCCAAATGTAACAGTCCTCGAAGTAAACTTTATAAATCTAATGATATGTAATTAAACTATAGGCCTATGTAGCTGGGATGAAAAGCCGACTCAATTGAAAATTTGACCTTTCATATAGAACTTAAACATTTGTTTCCAAAAAGACCTACATTTTTAGTGTTTTGAGGAAAAATCTATATCTTTAATAATGAAGGTCACAATTTTCATATGATTGACGGCTGTTCAACCCAACTTCCTACTATTTACTGCATATCGTTAGATTTATACAATTTACTTTGAGGACTGTTAAATTTCAAAAATATCAATTTTTAATAATTTGCCTTAAAATGTGTATTGTATCGCGAATTTAATAAAAATCTAAATTATTTGATATCAGAAGGATGTGTCTGATTTGCTCTTAGGTGCCACAAACAAAATACGTAAAAACGCCGCTATCCGAGCCCTTACAATGCAATCTGTGAAAAGCAAGTCAAGATCAAACGGGCAGGTTAAATTGTTGGCTAAGCACGTTGTACTTATTATGCAAGATGTGTTTTACCCTCACTTAGGCTTTACTTAGTAGGCCTTTACTTTTATTTATTTGGACCTTTCTTTCACGCTTACTGTTTTTATAACATTTTTTTTCCTTCTTTATATTTTTATACGTTTTCAGTGGCTTAGGCCCTACATATAATTTGTCATATTTTGGGCAACATTGCTACATATACATAATACACATTCTGTATCAATGTATTTAGGCCTATGAATCTGTTTATTTTCAAATCGTTCTCTTCGGGCATGTTTAATAATGATAAAAGCCACAGTAGGTCTATTTTCTGTATAATTTTTATTTGTCATTAGTATATCTGATGTTTCATCTGATGGTATTTTGGCATGCTTGAATATTTACTTACATCGATCAGTAGGCCTATCCGATACCGTAAAACGGGTAACTTTGGGCACTTTTCAGAGTTTTTAAACCACTGCTTCCAAACAAAACCAAATATATTTCTAATTATCTCTTTTTTATGACGTTAGGGTTCCTTCTACACCTTGAAGTTGAAAAAGATTTTTGAATAATTTTGAAAGGGTGCCCTAGGGGTTGAAAATAGTTTGACCAAAGTTACCCCGCATTTGGGGCAACTTTGGTCAGAGTATTACATTCCATGAAGAAAAGAAAATGAAAAAAATTGATCTTCGCTGTATATGGGCAAGGTTTTTTTTTTGTGACATTTATCCCCATGCAAAATTAAGCAAGCACGCATCCTTGCTCACAAATATCGATTTTTATTTTGTCTGAAAAAATGTTAAAAAATGCTCATTTTTGGTCAAAATGCCAATATTTTCGTAACTTTCAAAGAAATTGGACATGAGCGACTTCTTCCAAATATATTTCTTAACAAATTGAGACCAAATATGACTAAAAACAATATTGCTGTACGGAAATATGACCATTAAAAAAATATATTTGAACGACCAAAGTTACCCGCTTACCGAAGTTACCCCCATTTTACGGTAATTAAATATTACAATGTTAGGGACGCTCCATTTGATTTCGGAAGGGGACTGGAAGTTGAGGTGGCTTTTATTTCAAGCGTCGAAGGCGGTAAGTTTGTTTTGTTTTTTGCCGACAAAGTTCAAAGACAATAATAGGCCTAGGTAAAATGTGTTGTAGTACATTTAAAATTTTCGTACCTTTTCGTACCTGATTTTGGTCCTTCTGCTGCGAATCAACGATATATATCCTCGGAATGATTCCATCACAAAATTATCCAAGATAAACAATAGTGTCCATAATTGCATGGTTGTTCCAAAATCGTAAACTCGATTCACAGAGAAGAGTATCATTGCTCAGGTATAGCGATAGGTGTAGTTTTCTTGAGGTTGACAACTGTAATGACCATTTCATATGAGCCTATACATGCTATATGACCTGTTTGCCAATTTTCCTTATTATGCAAAATAGAGACCTAAACGCAACATGACGCAACTACTTCAACAGTTAATACATTAGAAGTGGGCATAAAGAACTATTGATGGTCTAATCACTTAAATGATTTTACGAATCTACGTTTATTCAATTTGTGTAACAAACATTTTAAATCTTTATAATTCAAGAAGGTGGTTACGGATGATTTGAACTAAACACCTGGATCGTGATATGATGGGTATTTCTATAGAAATTTTACATAAAGCTGAGTCGGACTATTTTTGCACTCGCACATAAAAATTTAGTACGATCATTATATTAGTGTATTGTCCGGCATCAATGAGTAATTGATCAATTTGTAAAGAGCAACCTATTTCAATAACACTCCATTCGTGAAAAATAATGGAGCGGTAAAACAATAGCAGCGACGTCATAGGTGTGTATTAAGTCGGTTAATGGTCAGCGGATTAGAGCGTGAGTGGTAAGAATGGCTTCGCCGCTCCGCTGCTCAGCCATTCTTACCCACTCACGTTCTAATCCTTGGCCATTATCCTAAACATATACGTCACTACCAAACTTGAGGTGAACCAAATTATAGTGTAACCAATATGTCCCACCCCAGGAAATTCACCTGGTTGACTACCGATTTGAATACCGATTCGTCAAATAAACGCCTCGGGGCGCTACATTTTCCAAGGGGGGGCGTTTATTCAAGGTCAATTTTAGAACGATAATTCCGTTAAAATCATTAGGTAAGCTAAAAACACACGCTAAAATGACGAACTATGAACTAGAAACACTGACTTCTGGCTCACTTCCGGGTTTCTGATCCAGATTTTCGCCAATTATTGACGCTATTATCGACCATGTGCGCAACTTTGTAAGCTTACTACACAAGATAGCATGGAAATATCAGCATTTTTGAATCATCTTGGTTGAAAAAAGTGGTGGGGGCGTTTATTTGAGGGGGGGGGCGACTATTTGACTAAATACGGTATATGAGAGGTGATGTGTACATTGTTTGCTCTCCTTTTCCACCCCTGACGTAAGCAGCAAATCACTTCATAAACTCTTTTCTGACAAATTGAAATTTGAACATTATCTTACTAAAATAGCGAAATGTTGTATGCATGCGAGTCCATGAAAAGCTCTGTCAGTTTCAATCCAAATTCCTACAGGAGATCGAGGAATATACCGGGACAGCAGGGACGTTTATTTGGTTGAAAACAGTCAAGAATTGGCTTCAAAATCTGTAAAAAATGCCAACCAACGCATCTAGAAATCGCGCCATTGTTAGTGCTTAAAAAATTAAAGAAGGGACATGACATATTTAGATAAATAAAACCTTTTCAATGAATCTACCTGTTCAGAAATTTATCCTGTTTTTGTGAATGCTCCCAATTACTCATCTAGCGGGGTGTTCCACTAGTATTAAACATGTTAAAAATTTGGATTTTCATTGGTGTGAATACAAAAATGCACAGCAACCCATTTGTACAAATTCAAACACATACAAAGAACATGTTATGGGGGGTAGAATTTATTTACAATTTTGCTATATACAAATGTACATTTTCTATTCATATTCAAAGTGAAAATTCATATTACAGTGAATGTTGAAAGCTACCCATTTAGTCATTAATGTAAAACAAAAAACACAAGCAGTAATTTTACTGCAATTTATTTAAAAAATAATTCAAGATACCTAGAAAACAGACATTGGGCTAGTGCAGTTGAAAATCCATATACCCCCCTATAGAAGACATGACCTTAATTTTCCACACAGAGAGTGTAAATTTCAAATGGGTGACTCCATTTCAATCTATACCCATTGTGTGGGTGACTAAGTCTTCGATAGGCCATTAGGGGGAGTATGGATTTCAACTGGAATAGCTCATTTTCATGTTGAGAAAGCTAGAATAAATCATAAATCTTTGTAGGAAATATGACATGAATGGAATCAATATATAATTTTACTATATAGTTTCTATTTTCACCAATAAACCTGCTTTGCATTTTTTGTTACATAGAAAAATCACATACATTAGACATTTCAAATCAGTGTTCCAATTCTCCAAAGACAGTTAACGTTTGCTTATACTTAGGCAAGACACTTTGCATGTCACTGGTGAGCGCTTATGTGAATTTATACAAGCGCTGTATTATGCTGCATACGCACCTGGTGCATGTGACATGGTTTCCGAACATTTGGATGTTGATTGACTTATACATGTTCCAGATTAAAATATAAAAAACACCAAAAAACATACTGATGCATCTGGGTTTTTACTTGTAATTCCTTTTCAGATTGAATTCTTTCATCAAAAGAAAACCCTCTTGCCTCTGCTTCTATTAATAACATAATGCAGACATCAAAATTAATGTCATCTCTGAAATTAATTCATCAATTTTTGTCTCATAGTATATGGGCATATTCATCTATTTCAGTTGAAATCTTTACACCCCATATGGAAAACATGACCTTAATCTTCCCCATGGGATCGCGAAATACAAATCGCTTTCAGGTTCAAATCCAAGATGGCAGCATCCACAAAAACATTGTCTTATCGGTAAATACTGCAAAATTATATAAGTACATTTTTGCAAGAACCTGATTTACAGAGTAGTTCTTTAAATGTAGTACCTTCTATAATTTGGCATTGAACTGAGTGGATTCAGTGGAAGGCGCTTTTATTGAATTTTCTGCATTTGGTCACCATTTTAATAGAATATTATGGGCAGGGCATATATTAGGGACAATACAGTATTCCAATATACCACCCCCATGCTATGAGGTTTGCGGTCTTCTTTCTGGTGATGGACTCCATGTACGTAATCTGAAGCATGCTGGGTGTCCTGCACTACGCCTAAGCTTGGCACTCCGCTGCAACTCCTCCGCATGTTCTGGTTCATGTTCTTTCCAGAAATTCTCCACTTTGTCTTTGATATTTGCATTTTCCTCTCGCCATTCTCGTTGCCAGGCTCGTAATTCTTGGATGCGTTCCTCTTTTCGGATCTGTGATAATGGATAAAGATAAAGATAATTTTTTTATCATTGCCGTTGATGGAAAGTTATGACATTGTGAATTCTTACCACAACTCCAATAAGAATATATTTGACAGAATCTGATCCGCTTAGACTAAAGTCAACCATTCAATCAATCAATCCCTGAAACTTATATAGCGCCTAAAACCAAGAAAACTTGCACTAAGGCGCTGGACACATACAAAGATCATCAAATGCAAACAAATGAAAAGAAATACATACATAATATCAATTCAAAATATACACAATTACAAAGAAAGTTAATGCTTATACGCAATGCCAAACAGGTGATGTTTAACCAGTTTCTTAAAAATGACAATGGATTCTGCATTTCTGATGTGTTTGGGCAGTTTGTTCCAGATGCGGGGTCCATAGCAGGAGAAAGACCTGTCCGCGAATGTTGAATGTTGAGTTCTTTGTTCAATGAATAGTGTTGTTGATGTTGTGGAGCGAAGGCGTCTCACGATCAGTTTGTTCATGAAGCATATCAGAAATGTAATCCGGAGTTTGTTTGTGAGAAGATTTGTAAACGAGGACCAGGATTTTAAAATCAACTCGTTGCTTAATGGGTAACCAGTGCATGTCAATGAGATCATTTGTGATGGAGTCATACTTGCGTTTCCTGGTAATTAGGCGTGCAGCAGTGCGCTGGATATTTTGAAGACGCTTGAAAAGTGTTTCGCTAATGCCGACAAGTAAACTATTACAATAGTCGAGCCTTGAAGTGACAAGAGTGTGAATGGCGAGTTTGGTAGATTCGGTGGTGAGCATTTTACGAGCACGTCCAATGTTAATCAGCTGGAAATTGGCAGATTTTGCAATATTAGCCACCGCGCAGACATAGTCATGCTGCGGTCAAACATGACCCCCAGGTTCTTTACGGGATTACCCAGAACAGGGATATCAATGCCAGCGATATTCACAGATGAAAGATTGAACTTGGCAAGCTGAGCGTGGAAACCAAACACAATGACTTCGGTTTTTTCGGCATTGAGTTTCAAGAAATTATGAGACATCCATGTCTGAACCTCGTTAACACATTGCTCAAGTGTTGCCACAGCACTCTTCACACCGTCAGCTGATGTAGGACAGATGGAAACATATATCTGAGTGTCGTCAGCGTATATGTGTAGTTTCATGCCATACTTGCGAATGACCGAGCCAATGGGGAGAATGTAAATTAAAAACAGGAGCGGTCCGAGTACCGACCCCTGTGGCACGCCATAGCGGAGGAACTGTAGGTTGGAGAAAGTTCCATTAATGCACGCGTTAGCGCCCTATTTGACAAATATGACTTGAACCAGTCAAAAGGAACATTATTGATACCGAGGATGTCTTGGAGTCTTGTGAGTAACACCATATGATCAATGGTGTCGAATGCACTACTGAGATCGAGCAGCAGAAGTATGGTGACACCTTGCATTTCCATAGCCCACAAGATATCATTGTGGACCTTAATCAAAGCTGTTTCTGTGCTGTGAAACTGTTTGTATGCTGACTGAAGGGGCTCGTGAAGGTGGTGTTTGGACATATGATCAGTCAACTGTTTTGCTACTACACGCTCTAGCACTTTGGAAATGTAAGGAAGGTTACTCACAGGACGGTAGTGTTTAAGTATATTGTGGTCCAGATTGTGTTTCTTGAGCAAAGGTATTACGATAGCAGATTTCAGAGGATCTGGGACCACACCTTCCTCTAAGGACATGTTTATGATGGATGTTATTGCTGGCATAAGAGCATCCAACTGTTGCTTGACCAACCAAGAAGGGGGAGGGTCAAGCAGACAAGAAGGGCATGGAGATTTGATAATTATCTCCTTAACGTGAGCTTCGGACACAGTGGTGAAATTGTTCCACAGTAAGTTCCTCTGCAGCTGATTGGAATTTGCAGCATCTGACCCACCAGATGGTAAATTAGATCTGATAGTCACAATCTTAGACATGAAGAAGTCCGCAAATTGGTTTACTAAGACACCAGGACAGTCATGATCAGGAAACTTAGAAGGTTGCTTATTGTGAAGGATGTCACCGATGATTGAGAACATAGTCTTGAAGTCATTGCCACAGTCCACAATCTTGTTGTTATAGAAAGTGCATTTGCCAAGATAGAGAGAACTGTTGTATTTATTTCGGATTTCTTTGAAGATCTCAAAGTCAACAGTTAAGCCACTTACAATCCACTTTCGCTCAGCCCTTCTTCGATCTCTTTTATCTGGTGTAGAGAATCCGAAAACCAGGGCTGTTGAATTCTGGGCACCACAGATCGTGTACGGGGTGGTGCATGTTGGTCTAACAAACAGGGAAGTGTTTCATTATACTGGTTAACAGCGTCAGTGACATTGGAAGCAGGAGAGGTAGATAAATCAGATGTGACAATGTCCTCTTTGAAAGCGACCGGGTCAA
Source organism: Amphiura filiformis (assembly GCF_039555335.1). Taxonomy (NCBI): domain Eukaryota; kingdom Metazoa; phylum Echinodermata; class Ophiuroidea; order Amphilepidida; family Amphiuridae; genus Amphiura; species Amphiura filiformis. Next base: position 51,648,892 of record NC_092631.1, on the reverse strand, counting down.
TTGATCTGAATTTCCTGGCTGTTATTAGTTTCTGGGGTGGTTTTGGCTTATCAAGGTGCAGGATACAGGAAATGAGCGCATGATCTGATATTAAGTCATGGACATGAGTGGATCTTACTAGATTGTCCATTTCGCGAGAAATGACAACATCAAGAGTGTGGCCACATCGGTGAGTGGGGCCAACAACAGACTGGATCAGACCCAGACTGTCAGTTAAGTCAACAAATCTCCTCGTATCATGGTCTTCACTCACATCAAGATGAAGGTTCAGGTCTCCAACAAGCACCAATTCGCCCTTGGAGATGGCATAGTCTTGAAGAAATGGTGAAAACTCCTCAAAGAACATTCCAGCAGTAAGACGATTTACGGGGGACGGGTAGGGTCTATAAATGGTAACCAGAGTGAAACATCTCGATCCACTGGTAAACACGATGTCACAGTACTCAAAACTCTTAATGCGACGATTGCTATTGTCAGATTTAGAAGCAACATTTAAGCCTTTCTTGAACACTACAGCGACCCCTCCATGGGGATCACCCCTCCTCGGGTACATTAAATATATCATAGCCAGGTGGAGTAAGTGTGGATACATAAAAGTCATCAGATTCATCACCAGCCATCCAGGTCTCTGTGAGAGCAAATATATCAATGTCATGCTCAACAAGCAAGTCAGTGACGATACCCTTAGTTGATTTAGTTTTGACAGACTGGCAGTTAAGGGAAAAGAGAGACAATCCATTTGAAGATGTATCTATAGGCCTTGATAGTTTATGCCTATACTTTTGCCACCTTTCTTTCCTCTTCTTGTGGGTGTAAATCTTGAGATTCCCAATGAGAAAATAGTGTCAAACACAGGCTTTGGAAGTGAATGATGTTTAACACTTTCATTGATTGATAGGAGAAAGTCTCTTGAGTAAGCCATTGAGTTAATAGGTACTTGAGTAGATTGATCCATGATCCATGGGTGATCATTAGCAAGTTCTGTCCAAACAAGTAGTGATGCTATTATATGTAGGCAAACCCAAGCTCCAATACATACCAACACATGCATAGTGTTTAATGATGGTACAGATGAAATACACAGTGATGAAAAATCCAAAATGAAAAATTAAATATTTAAAGCGTGATCACCCAAAAACACAACACAAATATAGGTCCATAAAGTCTCTGATGAAACTGAAGCAAGATGATATAACTTTCAAGCAGTGTATGTGTCTTGTGCCTGTTTAAATGATGGTAAAAGACAGAGCACATGAGAGTGCAGCCTCACAGCGCACATCATCAAGAAATTATAAGCATGGAGTACAATTGTACTAAACCCATTTTAAGAATGAAATACCCTATTACTATTACTATTTTCTTGTTCTTTGCTCCTTTCTATTATCTGTATTTCAAAATCAGCATTTCTTGCTTTGGACAGAGTGGATCAAGTCATGCCACATTATGTATTTCATTACAAGACAGGAAAACTTCTAAAAATGAGACTCATAGCATTGTGTATTGATATAGAATGATGTGCACAAAGTTGGGCGCAGCACCTATACAGTAGTTGCGCATTGCGTAATGCGTGACTGGCTTGCACTTATGTGAAGTGGAGACTTAATCAAGAGAATGTGCAAGACAATAAGACAACATCGGTACCAGTATAAATTTCTTTCATTTCTAAACAGGTATTTTAGAGTTTGAAAGAGAAGTCATATGAAATTAATTTGGAGGAGCTTCAGCCCAGGACATTCCTCCAAGGACCTTCCCATTAACATGGATGGTGCTCTCACAAATACGTGCATGTATGCTATAGACCACTTGACATGTGACGTCATTGCCCGGCAGTATGCGCACGAATTATGGCAATTTCAATTGTTCTTTGCCCTGCAGTGTGCATACGCATCGTAGTTTGCTCAGGGCACATGGATAGTACAAGAAAGCCATTGAACAGCGTAGCGGTTCAATGGAGCATATCAATAGACGAGTCCCTCGCTTTTGTTGATAAACAAGGATGTCAAGTGGTCTATAAGCACTGAGTGACATTGATACAGCTCACTTCCCCAGATGTTTGAGGCATTATAATGATGATTGGAAATACAAACCTTGTAGCCTACATGTATTTTGAATATAAACATACATACCTTATAGCCTCTCCAGAATGATTGTATGACTATCGCTGCTTGAAACTCAGTCCATACTAATGACAATGGCAATGGTGGACGAGGACTGAAAGAAACAAGCAAACAAGAGTGAAAATGGAGAAATTGTGTTGGGTCACTCCAGGTGTGCCATGTTGTATATCAATTAATAAACATTAAACTGAAACAAACTCAAGTGTCCAAGTCTGTGACATTTTGATCAGATCTTATAGAAATTATCTCTTTTCAGGCATCACTTTTAAGTCAGGGTCATGGCATTGCTTACAGAAGGAGTATCAACATATTCTGTATGCTTCATACAAGAACCACCAGCTCCTTCCTTGAGAGGCAACATTGATTCTGATTGTGGAAAGGACTTTGATTTCCAATATTTGCTCATTATCAGACGGCCATAGTCAATCAAAGTTCAGGTTGACCATATGATTGAAAAACTTTCAAGCATATTATGTGTCAGATTTATGCACAGTTGTGTCCAACTAAATATTTTGATAGCGTTTGTGTTAGGTCACAGAATACGTTAAACAATCTTGTGATCCTGTCACCAGGGGTGCAAATTGTGATTTCTTCCTCAGGAGCAAGGTTTTTATTTTTGTACTTCTGTAAGTTTTATTCTGCACTTCAAAAGAAGAGAATGTTAATATAGCGTGTATTCTTAGAGCGACTATATGTTAAGTCTTGGAGCTTCCAAAAAAGGCTTTATGAGGATAATATGTGCACGTAGCACGCAAAAAATTGGTATTTTACTCAATTTTGGTGGGACAGAGGCTCCTTTCACCTTTTATTTTCCTTTACCCCCACTCCATTTCCTCTTTCATTTTTTGTCAGAGGGAGCACAACTTGTTCAGTGCTTTATGGTTCTTTTTAAATTTCCTCAATATTTTTCAGTTTGTCCTCTTCTCAGTGGCATTAGTATTGATACACTGAATTCCTTCATCACTTTTGTTCCCATAAAAGCCTCTCTATATATTTCCTCAGATATGATTGCTGCCTCTCTGTAAATTTCCTCAGATATGTGCCCTGTTTCCACCTGCCTTCATCCAACTTCTTTTTTTCCTGTTAAATTACATTGAATACCTCCTATGGTGATGAATTGTAAATTTCCTCATATCCCATTTCCATATTCTAACACCAACAACTTTGTCTTTTTGCTCTTATTTCTTGAACAATAATGTGAATTCCTCCAAATTTTGTACAACCAGTGTCTTTAAAGATTTCCTCCCTCCCATTCAGTAGCTTCACTGCCTCACAGCCCTCTCCTATTATCTTGTACCTCACTTCTTTCTTCTTTCCCCCTTCCTCTCCCCTTTTCTTTTCTTGTCTTCCCTCCATTTTCCTCTCTTTCTTTGTTCTTCCCATGGCATTACTTCCTCAATTTTGACTCTCATTTCCTAGGAGCGGTGCTCCCCGCTCCCGCACAATTTGCATCCCTGCCTGTCACAATGGCGAGGAAGGATACTTCAACTCTGACACAGTACGGCATGGCATCACACAATAAACATGTGCAGTTGGAAGACAACAAAGGATCAGTTTACCATTAATACCCTTAGAGCTCATATTCTCATGTGTTTATTTTTTCTTAATCTTAAGGCTTAAAACATGTTTTCCCATTATTACTTAACCTTTTCTTTAAAAACAAAACAACAACTTTTAAGTTGTTTTGTTTTTAAAGAAAAGGTACAAAGAGACAATCATTCATACAAAAATACCCTAAAAAACCCAAACCAACAAAATGCTCAGAACTTACTGTTCAGCCAGAATTCTTCTAACAAAAGGAATGTCTTCTAAGTTGTCTTCCTCTCTTCCTGGGATGTTAGGATTGTGCCTTCAAAGAAAAAAGAAAAACAATAACATACATAAATTATTGATTCATGAAAATATTTCATATTTGTAAAGTGCATTTTATCCAAAAATGCGAGGTGCTGAAAATGAAAACAGGATGACAGAGAAAAGAGAGACTGACAGTTCAAAATAAGCAGGAGGAATTAAGTGCTAAATGTCTTTATTTAGTCCATCGCAATCCAGCTTTGCTCTTATCTGCTCTTAGTTGATGTGAAAGTTAATCCAGTGAAGCTCCTGTTTTTTAAGCCCTTATCATTGGGAGATGGACAAGAAACAACAAGCTATTTGTTTACAAAAGAAAGCATTTTAAAAGCCCTTCAAGTATTATTCCAGTACTACAGTCAGAAAATGCTTAATAATAAAACAATCTAAGAAATTTTCTTGTGGCAACTTGTACATGTACATCATGTATACACCATATCGTCGACAGGTTCTTAAAACTTGTAAAGCCAGACTCTTTTTGATGTTGCTAAAATCACAACCTCATAACTACTTTTAAAAGCTCTATATTGTATAAGTCATGTCTATTGCTCAAATGCCTTTGACATATAAAATAAAGTCTTACCTCCAAAGGTACTCTGTTAAAAAGTCACACCCATTGAATCTAAATCTTCTTCTCTGTAAGGAGAAAAGAATGCACATCATACCTTATTAATCATTTAAATCATTTTAAAATTATTCCTTTTAATCATTAATATGTGAAACTTTAACTTCCCCATGTATAACATGCAATCATACACTTTCTTTTACTTGCCTGTCATCAGTGACATCATTACCAACAAGATGATACTCCAAACAGTCTCATACGGGGGTGTCATTTTATTTGGAATGGGGTCTTGAATATAGTGGGGGGGTCATCAAGTGCCAAAAATAGGGGATCATTAAATTATTAAGGGCTGGTGACTCAAAATGTGCACACACTACGCACCTAGGGTAGCGCTAGGTTGCTTTTTGGGGTCCCGGACCCACCAAAATAGAGTTCGGACCCCCTGTTTTAAAATTTTCTGCAAGTTCAGGGGTCCCAGCAGACCCCCCGTTTTTCAATCTAGTGCTATTGCAGACATACTATTTATGCTGCATTTGTGCATCTCGGACTCACCAAACTCTACTCCCGACCCCCTACTTTTTGATTTTCTTCAAGTTCGGGGGTCCCTGCGGACACTGGAGTGTTTAGTTCTAGCGCTACCCCTGCCGAGTACGCAGACATTCTTTACCCTTACAATCATCATTTTTGTGCACTCCATACCCTTTCTTTACATTTGCAATCAAAGTTTTATGCTCTTCACGCCTAAGTTTCAACAATGGATCCAGTCTGTGTGGATGTGAGAAGGGGGTCATAAAAATTTTCAGCCCAAGATGGGGGTGATAGGGGGTCGTAAAAATATTGACTTCGTTCACGACATATTCATTATCCCCCTTCCAAAGAAAATGACATCCCCCTAAAATATTTGACAGATTCACACATACTAAGTTATAATCCTTGAGTGACTCACCTCAAAACATCTCTCCTTCTTGGCCTGTTTAAGCATTGCTAATAATGCTGGCAGTAATACAGGAAACACATAATGCTCTAGATATTCTCTTGGTGTACCTGCAATTTAACACAATAGAATTGTTGAAGATGTCTGAATCCTGTATGCTATAGACGAATCCAACGAGCCAAGTCATGGTCAGGATTTGGTCGGCCATTATTGGGTCCCCGCATGCACCAAACTGGTATTGTGACTGCCCAATTGGGTGGATTAAAGCTGCTTAAAAATCAATGTTAGATTCTTTTGTGTTGTTAACTGTCATCATTCTTTTGTCTACGTGTAACACAGGTGATAGAATGCAGTTTAAAATACCCTCCAAGGCCGCATCATTTCACATTTTAGGTGAGATTGAGCCGGCGGGGACCCAGCTACGGCCGCCATTGAGGTGTAGGAATGCATGCAATTGGATTCGTCTATAAGACTTGAATCTAAGAAAACATGATGCTATCCATGGTAGACCTACATGCATTAGCGCAAATCCGGCTTGAAATGTGGGGGACAATCAGCCTAGATTGTCAAAAAGTGGCTGAAAAAAAATGGGTCATTTTACCAAAATGTGGGGGACGCCCATGCCTACATGTAGGACTGTATAAAAAGTCACAGCCACATAGAACAAAATGCTATGCCGGGAATGCTATACTATAGCCAAGTTGACTGCATTTAGTCCAAAACAGAAATGTTTTGTAGACTCCTAACTGGAGCGATCTAACCTTTCCAATGTTGATTAAGATACTTATCTTATCTTACCTATCCGATGTTGATTAAGATACTTCTAGCAAGAAGTGTCTTAATCAACATCGGATAGGTAAGATTGTCCGGTGTACGGAGTCTTAGGTTTTTCCAAGGCTATACAAGCAGACTATTTGCATGTAAGGCCTATGTAATGAAATGATTAGTTTCCCGTCACCTGCCCGCATCACCTTTTCAATTTCACCAAAACTTTCATTATTTTCATAAAAAAGTCAATTATCTGAAAATTGAGATGAAATTTGAAAATAATCAAAATTGACACTCTCAAAATGTCTGACATCCCCTGCTGATCATAATCAGCAGTTTTTCTTAGTTAAATAATGGAAATTTAAGGATTACCTCATCATGTTTCTAGTGATTACAAAAATTGCAAATTTCTTTTCATTTTAATAAAAACAGGTTCTTTTGATGTAATTGCGCTATATAAGAAATAAAGAAATAAATATTCAAATCTTTTCTCAATCTGTTGCAAAATGTCTGTAATGATGATCTAAGCATTAATACCTATTTTGAGATGGTCTTTCATCCCCGGCTTTCATCAACAATATAGGTAACTAGATTTCGCGGTTCTCGGGTTGGGTGGGTCTTGTGACTATCTCTAATTACCCAACACACGTTACCCATATAGGCCTACTTGCCCTGACCTTTCAAACTACGGTACTATGATATACGTCTCTCAATGATCAAGACCCAATTTGACACAATAATCAACTTAGTAGTTTTGTAGCTGTGATGCTTACTTGGCTGTAATCTGGAAACCCATTGTTCGCCTCTTCTCCTGCTACCACATATGAGGGCCCCCTAAATACCCCGAAATTAGTATCTGGATGTAGGTTGTTACAAAACATGATAAATTAATAAAATCAATCGGGATAAATGTGAACGCAATTAGGCTGATATAACGGGTTACAGGTTAAAGGTTTAACTACGGAAAAAAATATTGCACCCCGGAAATAGTCATGTTCTGCTAAAAGGCCTCTGCATGTGTGCCGTTTTGAAATATGTGTTGAAAATAGGCCTATTAATCCGATGAGATGCACCTGCACGATTAACCACACTGTAACGCTGTCCGATGCTCGCACTGCGCCCGTCGGTACGCCGCGCACTACGCGATAGCTCACGCGATACGCACTTCACTGAAAAAAATGTGATGGGAAACTAATCATTTCATTTCATTAGCCTAAGCTTGAGTGTTACAAAGGGTTGAGTGAGTAGTACTTTGCATTTGCTTCGCATTTAATATGTATCAGAGATGTCACTAAATACCACTCAAAAAGTCTGAAAAACCTGAAATAGCGCGTAAATTTAGAGCAAAAAGGCCCAAAACGGGTTGAAAATATATAAAAGTGCGGAAATTTTGACTTTAAAAAAGTAGGAATTCAGACAAAAGTAGGAAAAGTGGCATCTCTGATGTATGCAGAAAACTTTAATTTGCTGCTTGTTTACTCACGCAACACAAAAAGTAGCAAATTAAGGTTTACTGCGTACATGGCGACACAATCGTAATCTAGAGGTACACTTTTGCCCTCCATGAGCAACACGCAAACATAGCGGAGTTGGTTCTCTTTGGATCTCTTCTCTTTGATGGTCATACATGTTGTACTTACATGTCTTTTTGTCAGGTGGGGGTGGTGGAGATGCGGGTGGTGTTGGAGGTGGTTTCTGTAGCAATGTGTAACCAACACATGCTGGGTGTGAGACAGCAGGGTCAAAGTTCTCTGCAGTGCTGCTGTCCACGTCAACTTTCTCCGCAATATGTCCAAACATGACAGGTGAATGAGCAGCAGGGTTGTACTCAATAATGTCGGTAGCGATGGATTCATTGTCATCTTCTATCTTAAAAGGAGGTCTCATCAAGGCAAATTCTGTTCAATATAACAAATGAAACTTCATTGATTAGTAACTTTTACTGAGAAACTTTTATATGTACCCTAGATCAACTCTGGGCGGTGTGGTTGCTTAGTGTGGAAAGTGTTGTTGATATAAAGAGCGTATTTCCAAATTGTGTTAAGTCCACTATCCCATGTTTCTGATTTCCCTGTGCGATACTGCAATGTGTTGTGATGCTATTATAATTTCAGTTGGATGCACCATTACAAAGCAAACAGTGGATGGATGCACAGTAACAATACTGTGTGAGGCTTTTGTCTCCTAAATGAGAACAATAGTCTGCATATTGTTATTCTGCATTGTTATGGTAAATAATAGCTTGTTGATGGTACAACGTTAACTCATTGTTGCTATAAATGTCAAACTTGTCAAAGTAATTATGATTGTATCTCACAAGTAAATGAGACACATGGGGTTGTGGACTTCCACGGTTTGGAAATAAGCTCTTCATGTGTTGTCGATGATCAAAAGTTGCTCTGATACATGTATCATACATTGTAGGCCTATAGCAGAGCTCCATGCTGTAATAATTAAGTCTTTCACTGTTTGGAAATTTGATCATAAATCGGTGTCATAAAGAGGGAAACGCAAACAAATGAAGCAATTCAACAAGCATCATCTTGCAAATCCAATTATCTTTAGAGCGAGTAGAAGACCAGATAGGTACTTCACCACTTGATGATCATCACCACCGCATATCATTAAAACTCTGAGAAGTTTGGTTATTTACTTTAACTTGCGGGAAACCTGCGCTTCGCACGGGTTCCCGCTTGATAAGTAAATGGGAGCGGTCACTAAAACAGGAGGAATTACTGAAAAGGTAGAATCATTAAAATGTCTAAACCTGTCCCTTCTTACATTTCCTTTTAGCTTCTTTATTTCTTTCTTTTCAGTTTCTTCTACATGGTCATGGGCCTGTTTTGTTCCCTTTTTTTTTATTTGCTGCTCAACGCCTACCACACATGCTTTGGGTAGCGCTGCATTTCCTGTACGTGCAGTGGATCGCACTATCGTGTCATTCCACTAAACTTGCGACATTACGCAGTGCACGTGGAACATTCATACTCTCATGATCGAGAAACTATTATTTTAGCTATAGATTACGGAGCTTAGCAAGCACATCTTTTGAGGATTGACCAATAAATTAATCTCGGTCTTAGGTTGCGCGTTCGTCAGTGTTGTTCCAGGAAAAGTGTGCTGATGTAACACAGTACGCAAAAGGTACGGCCTCTCATGATTGATAATCCTGAGACTATCACTGTTTTAAGATCTAGAAACACCACCGAAATGCTGTTTTGTTAGGTAAGCGATGTATTCCAACCACCGGATCAAGAATGATTCCCTAACCCTAACCATTCCCTAACCTTAACTCTAACCTTAACCCTAACCCTAACCCTAAATTCTTGATCCCGTGGTTGGAAGACATCGCTTACCCGCTGTCGAGTCTTCAGTATAATGGAGACAAACGGTCAGGATCTTTTTGATGAAAGTCAACCTTTGACAAGATGTAACTTTGCTATGCCTACAAAATGGTTTTCAGTTTTGGCTTTCTTTACTCAAGCCTTGAGCAGGGGTAGCGCTAGAACTAAACACTCCAGTGTCCGCAGGGACCCCCGAACTTGCAGAAAATTAAAAAGTAGGGGGTCCCGAGATGCACAAATGCAGCATAAATAGTATGTCTGCAATAGCGCTACATTGAAAAACTGGGGGTCTGCAGGGACCCTGAACTTGCAGAAAATTTAAAAACAGGGGGTTCGAACTCTATTTTGGTGGGTCATGTGGGTCCGGGATAGTGTCTAACAGATAAGCCTCATATCGGTAATACCGATTACAGATATTTGGATTCCAAAATCGGCCCGATCAGATTCCGATTCCGATTTTTTTGAAATTTTTAAACAAGCTAGTGCCTAGCAGAATTTGTCGATTTAGATGGTCACAAAGTTAATGTTTTACTGTATTTTCTTGTGTATAAAAAGCTAACTAAAACATGTACGTCAGATAAGCAGACAGGTCTTGAAAATATGAAATGAAATTGTATAAGCTGCACAGGTAGGCCCTATAGAAAACACATCATTCATCGTATGCAAGGGCGACAAATTCGGAGCTTAAAACTGACATCCATTACCTGCGTTATGATGCAGAACTCATCCAAGGCTATCATATATATCTTCATCAATCGAATGAATTGAACATCTCCTGAACATAATTCTTATTGAATAATATTTCTATTCTTGATTTGGGGAATTTATAATTATCAATTACGGACTTCCAACATAACCATGCAATTGGCGATTCCCATCAAATTGACAATAACATGTGACATGAAGGGGAATCCCTGTGATGACGATCGACGTTTGAGATACGTTTTGATGGGTTTCCCGACTTGCTCATCAGGGCGAGCACATGGCGAACGATCCCAAGACCCGGAAGAGGATGCAACCTCGCGTGTGTAATGGAGATTTCAGCTCAGAATTCGTCAATTATCATTGGCATTTTGATTAAATAAAAAACATAAAAGGATACGCTATCGCTTTTTAAAAGCTATAACTGAACTGGAATTATTTTATTAATTTGGACCGTGCACAGACATTGAAGAACAATACCCAAATAATGATCGACAAGTTACATCACGTCATGGATCAATTTATACACACAGCGCGGTGTGATGATCATGATTAGATGGGGTATTCCCCATGTTCATGCCAAGCCAGACATGCCAGAGGACCAAAAAAAACGCCACCGTCAAGGAAATTGACCCAATTAGTAAGTTAGGAACAACATTTAAACCATTTTACTGATAAAATGTTGTCTGATGACATCAACTTTTATTTATTCTTAGCTTCTGACGATCAGTAATAATGTATTTTTAACAGATTTGAGTTACACTACAACATTATTGAAATCGGTATAGGAAATCGGTAAATGATAAAAAAATTTCAGATACCGATCAGATACCGATAAGGTCAAAATCGGGCCGATTATTATTTTGCCGATCATATCGGTTAGACACTAGTCCGGGACCCCAAAAAGCAACCTAGCGCTACCCCTGCCCTTGGCACTTGCCTTGAGTCAAGGGCTGTAATTTGATATGTATAAATAATAAAATGATGTGGTTGATGGCAAATTTGAATTCACCTTTCATACTATGCCCAGCGAGGTCACGTCACACTCGGTGTGACGTGCCCTGAACTCCCAATAACTTTCGTAAGCGACAGACAAATTGCAGGAAAGCGTGCCAATTTAAGCTTCCTGTAATATCTATTGCACATAACGTACGCAGTCACAAACTTACAAACTTCAATATGCACTTCAAATATAGCAGACCAGCTGTTAATTATTACCGATCCTGTAGAATAACTTACATAATCTTCAATTTCATGGAATCCCGTTGCTCAGAATTGCAAATGTCATTTTTATCTGTCAAATCCGCTGTGTATGTGCTCAAAGATTTTATGATATGCTCCATAAATCACAGCTGTGAAACTGACTTTATACCACTCGCTCGCTTTTAAAGCTAGCAGAAAAGCGAAGCCTCCGGCTACCTCGTGGCATGACGTCATCATGGACGTGTACAAAATTTCCGATGGGCGCCTTATTTATTTGTAACCCGTTTTGTGATTGGTTGCAAACACCATTCATCGCAATCGTTAGCCAATCAATGAAGGCGACGGCCTTTTACGGTATGAATTAATGTGACCCGCCAGTAAAGTACGTCTAACCTGATTGCCATTGGTTTACAAAAATAATTGGATATTTGCTAAGCCAGTCAGCGTGCTCGATGCTTAACAACCTGGTCGTAGAGGTTTTTTTTTTTAATAGGCGAATTCACATGGTGATCCAGCGATCGAGTATAAATTCAGCATGACTTCTGCTTTAACAGGTGCAATAACAATACGTCGACACAATCAGTGACATTTACACAATACAATAATGAATTATTTATGACATGCATGGGCTGGATTTTACGATCGAGGTAAGGTTTTCGGCCTGTCCCTGCGTGAATATTGTTACTTTTCAGCATGAAAGATACTTGCGATGACCAGTTTTTTGCGGACACTTTGATAACAGGTAACTTTTATAGGTCATGATGGATAATAGGGTAGAAACGGCGATCTTTTCTTTTAGACCACCCGAGTTATATAAGGTTAAAATTACGATTTTACCAAATTAAACTTTCACAACAAGGTTAAACATGTTCTTAGCTATACAAACATACCTTTATTTCGTTGAACAAACTTTATTTTGTTCCAAAATCCACGTTTTTATCGCAATTTTTGACGTAAAAGAGCTGAATACTAAACCGGTGATACAAACTCCAAAACTTTCGCGTAGCACGAACGTTGATGTACGCTTGTTTGACGGTGATTTACGCTCGCGTATCAAGCATTTTTAAGCGCGTTTGACAGTATTTTACTGCATGACGCAATTTTGTATTTATTCAAGATGGCGAATTTCTCTAAAAACACGGTATATTTTTCTTTTAAAAAACCCCTCATTTCACACATTCTTTGCCACTTTTCTCTCATCTGATCATCTTTTTATGTGACGGAAGTGATGCTGATTGTATGAAGGTATGTTTTTTGCTTTTCCGATCATTTTTAAATTGTTCTTTGAGACAAAAACTTCTTTGCAGAATAGGCTGTTTTCACATGTTTTCAAAAAGTTGTTTTAAACTTGTTTTTTACCCCATAATTTCCCTCATTTATCGAAGCCCTGCCCTCCTTCCAATACATTAAACCTTGACTTCAAAGTGTTTGGCAACTGTTTAACCTTGATGCAAAAGTAAACCTTGATGCAAAAGTAATAATTTAGTCCCTATATAGCGAGGGTGGTCTAAAGGAAAAGATCGCCGTAGAAACGATAGTTGTACAATTGTACGAAAATATACATTTTGTTATAGGCCTAAAATGTTTACAAAAATATATTGGTCTGTACGTTGTGCATGTATTCAGTTGTTCGACGTATACTTTCATACTATAGTAGGAATTCCAATTGAATGAACGCAGCTTTCAGCAGCTGCACTCGATCCAACCGCGATCATGTGGCGATCGTACATCGCGTATTTCAAATTACAACACGAACGCACAACCTTGGCTTGGATACAATGCTAACCAATCACGAGTGCGTTGGCATGGTTGGATTCACTTCCGCGTTACTCACGCACAGTCGCACACGCTGGCGTACATCGCGCAGTGTACGCAAAAAATCGTCACGCTATTGAAAGCTGCGTTTATTCAATTAGAATTCCCACTATACATGAAATTAATATGAATCATGATCAGCACTCACCTTTGCAAATTTCTTCCCATAAATTGGGGATCTTCTTCTCCCCTATAAGTGACATGATATTCAGGGAATTGTTAGCTATTAACTTTCAGAACTACAACTGCAATAAAATATGAAATGACAAAAAATATTTCACGGTCGGATCATTTCGTGCTAAATTGTATGTGATTGGAAATTTATTTGGAAATTGGACGTTGCAGAAATGGCCTTTGTAGTGGTTTGTACAGTTCTACTGAAGACAACCCGATCCAAAAAAAGGAGAAATATGTAGAAAAGGCTTTGAAAACCACTATCCAAATATTCCTCCTGGAAATTTTTTTTTTCAGAAAGCCGGAATTTCGTTCACAAATTTGTACACAAAATCGCCTTCCCAGTCCCAGTCAGCGTCGTATTGCCATAGTGAATTCCCAGAATGCAATGCGGCAGTCGACAGTGTTTTTATGCGGATCTAAAGTAAAAATGTATTTTTGTTTTTATCTACCAATAAAAAAAGTACAAAAATTGCTTGAATCTAAAATCTAAAAAGTTACATAAATTAAACTGTAACTTTTGACTGTTTATTGATCGAATATATGTTTTAAAGATGAGTTAAGAGAAAAAGATTGCAGTTGTTCTAGCAACACCCTATCAAGTACAAATTACAGAAGGCTGACATAACTGTGGCGCCACAGAGCGTAGCCTGAATCCTTCCAGGCCCAGAATTGCGGCGTCTTTATATTACCCACAATCCTTCACGTTGCCTTATTCAGGGCCTGAATTCGTAACATGAAAAATTTTGGTGCACTTTTTTCGTCTGGAGCCAGAATTCTGGCTCCACGAGCGTGCGCAGTAGGAAACTTTTTCTCATAGTCTCCAACACCGCCAGTTTTGTTCCGCTCAAACCATGGCAGCTGAGGCCCGGGTTGAGGAGACTATGTCATGAATAAGTAATGAGCTTACGTCATAGCTTGCATATTGTCGAAATCTGGACAATCATAACTGCAGCCAGCGGTGTATAGACAGCATTAATTGATTTTTGCGGGGATTTTTGGAAGAGCAACAGTTTAATATTTTTGTTTTTAATTTACTTTCATTGCCACAAATCATTATCATTCTTATTCTTTAATATTCTTCTTATTACCATTATTAGTAGACCTTTTTCCAAGGGGGGGTTGTGAAAAGTGGACTTTCTTCCTAAGATTTGGACCCCGGATTTGGACCTTCTTATTTAGACCAAAAAACGTTAAAAACTTGATTTTTGGCTCGTTACGCTCACAAATTGTGATATTTGGGGACTTTTTTTATACTTTTGCAAAATTAATTTTTCACTTTTTGGTTAAAAAGAAAACCAATCACAAAATGCCGTTCTCTCGACTTTCACTTTAACTGATTCCCCAAAAACCCAGAAAAAAAAATCACGCTGTAGTCCTACTACTTTCAACCAGGGTCCAGGGATGTTGTTTCATATCAGTCTCTAAATAGTTCAACAAAACTGATTGCAGAATTTTGCCCTATGCCTTCATTAAGATTTCTCAAAAGCAACCGCAAAAAGTCGGGTTTATATAAAGAACATTAAAAGTTTTAATAAATAAATTCAACTTAAAAAAAAAAAAAAAAAATACAAATATTTTGACAACATTTAAAAATGTTTTTCTTTTTTGGCAGAGTTTTTCATGTAAACACGTCTTCATGACCTTATGTTCTTAGGGAGTGTAATATGTGGGGGGATCAAAAAATATTGGGTTCTAAAAAGGGGAATAAAACCAGTCCTTAATAGCGGAGGGGGTAACAAAATTGAGGGTTAAAAAGTCCGGGGTAAGATGTACCAGAAGGCATGCACATTTTAATTCTTTTAATGTGTCATTTTATAAATTCTAACATTTACAAGTTTGTGTTTTTTTACTGGAAAAATTATCACCGAATACATCAAATATCGATTAGTCCTGAAAACACACAGATACCGGCACATGTTATATTTCTTTTCATTTTATTTTTCTAACACATGACTGATACAAAAAGGATAACAACTTGATATGGTCAATATGATTTAAACAAACATCAATTTATTTTAATTGAAAAATACACTAAGAAAAGTTGCAAAATCAATAAAAAATTGGAGGAAATAAAACTGCTTTTAACATGAAGTACCTGATATCCAGATTACTCAGTTTACTTATTTTTGAAAGTTGCCACGTCCCCAACTTTTGTCCAATCTGCAACCCTAATAAACTATGAGTATGACCAAAGAGGCCTAGCCAATTCTGAACACTTTTTCATGAAATTGTACATCACTCATCACTGTCAGGGCCTAGATTTCAACGAGAATCACAGAATCGATTCTCGTAATGATTCTTGTAATATTCGGGTGCGCGAATCAAAATCTCTCATTGTATCATACAGTAAGTGCAGTGACTAGGATGGATTTTGATTCTTGCAAACCAAGGCGAAATCTAGGTTTCGACTGTGCTGATTTATACAGAGCCCTCGAAGTGAAAAAAAAAAAAAAAACGGGGTCTGAGATAGCCTTGAGATAGTAGCTCGGGGTCCAAGATAGTAATTCGAGGCCTGACTTAGTAACTCGGGGTCTAAGATAGTAACTTGGGGCCCAACTTAGTAACTCGTGCCCAAGATAGTAACTCGTGCCCCGAAATAGTAACTCGGGTCCCAAAACTACTAGTCAGGGCCCCAATTACTATCTCGGACCCGAAGTTACTCTTGGACCCGAAAGTTACTATCTTGGACCCAAGTTACTAAGCCAGACCTCGATTTTTTTCTTCCATGTCACTTTGGGGGCTCCGTAGTCAGTGCAGTTGAAATTGCTGCTTTTGGAAGTAAGGCATTTTGTGATTGTGATCCACAGCATCATCCCCCTACTTTTCTCAATAAAAAGATTTTTATACCACTGGAAACCTCTGGCTACATAATGTTTATGTACAAAGAATTTCTTGCAGATTAATTTGTTTAGCAGAAATATCATGAAATTTTAATTATGTTCTGGTACACCAGAACAAAATTACAACAAATAATCATGCATACCTCGCAAATGCAAAATCGGAATCAACTGCAATTTTGGGAATAAGCTTTTTTTGGGGATATCTACCTAAAATTATATAAAAAGAGGATGCTAGGATCACTAAAATTGAAAATTAACATTATCTAATTATTGTCCACTGTTTAATACATACAGGTACATGTATAACCCACACCACATCCCTCTCTTCTAGGTTATTTATTATTTATTTATTACTATAATTCATAGTCTGTAAAATTGGTACATACAAAAGTCATCGTAGCTTAACAGGGTAAGGGGACAGTTATTGGCAAGTTAAAAATGGGCGAGTAAGAGCGAGAGAAAATGGCGAGTCAGATAAGTTTAATATCCCCTGGTCCCTGCAGAGGTTAAAGATTGATCCCTGCTGAGAATACGGGAAGTCTCGCCATTGAGTTAAGATTTTTTGGCAGACGAGTTACGATAAGTCCCATCGATGAGTTAAAATTTACGGCAAGTCCCATCAGCAAGTTATGGCAAGTCTTATCAGCAAGTTAAGATTACAATTTGATTTAGGGTAAAATGGATTTTTTTCTCATCATCATGAACCTCAACTATAGAAAAAATATTAAATTTGTGTACATCGTGGAACATTCAACTACGCTTGTTACTCCGCAACTAATCATGCTAACTACACTCGCATACAATGCTACTCTACGCATCCATATTAGCGAGGCTATCTGCACAACTGCTTACTACGCACAGCCACGCAAAGAGTATGTTCCACGATGTACACAAATTGGATAATTTTTCTATAGTGAAAGCCATTTTCCATTCATCATAACGGCATTCCTGTAACTCTCTTACAGGACTTGATAGTGTTGCTGTAGCTCGCCGATTTGATCGTGTTGTCGTAAATCGTCATTTGGACTTGATGGCTTTGCCGTAACTCGCTGGTGGGACTTTGATGGCTTTGTCGTAACTCATCTTTAGCTTACTTTGGGGGTAATTGAAAAAAAAACCACCTAATCTCTGTGGGGGGGGGGGGTAACTTGCCTTTTCTTTAACTCGCCTTTTTTTAACTCGCTTTTTTTTAACTCACCTTTTTTTAACTCGCCTAGTTACCACTGTGTCCAGTATTTGTTGACTTAATTGTAGTCCACATTATCATAATTATATATTATGAGTTCCACTGTGGTAAAACATGTTCCAAATTAACAGTGATGGCTATAGTGGCTACCAGCTAGCTAGTCCACTAAACCTAATTGATAGGTAGGCGTAGGCCGTAACAGCCATATGTTGACAATGTCTTTTTCTGTCAATAGTTTTGCCCTCGAAGTTAAATTCGCTTGATTTTTAGTTGAAGTGCCGACATTCTATATGGCACAGGTGATTGCTATGGAGCATTTACCTGTCTCTTGCTTAAGCTTGTTGCTGCAGGTGGTTCCTTCCAATAAGTTCATATTTCATCTGTAAAGAAAAATAACCAAAATATAAATTAAAATATTTAGATTTTAATATTGAACAACCTACAGATCCCCAAAAGAAAGAAAAAATATCTTTGGGCCTGAATTAGTAGCACGGGCCTGACCAGGGTTGTCACCAGGACCCAAATAGTACTGGTTAAAATATTGAAGGCAAAGCGTAGCGAGCAAAGCTCTCGCGCCTCGCACTATCTTTTTAGTTGAACGCTAGGGATCGGGGAATAGGCTTTGAGGGTACCACCCCCCTAAAAAAAATTTTCTTCCTCTTTTTATGATGAAATATCATCATCCACTTCCGGAAATGTAAAAAATAATTGAAAAAAAAACAACTTTAAAAAAAACCCAATTTAGTGAGTGCCAGACGGCCCAGTCCAGCGTGGTGACAACCCTGGGCCTGACTATAAATAAGGGGCCCATGCTACTAAGTCAGATACTATCTTGGGGCTTGAAGTTACTATCTTGGGGCCTGAGTTACTAAGTTAGGCCTTATGGCCTAATCCTTTCATCAACCAATATAGCAGTTACTCATGGACTGTCTTTTGGAACTTGAAGGAGAGCAATAAATAGCTCTTCATGAGCCTCCAAGGAGAGCTGTTTCACATAAAGATTAAAATCAAACATCACTCTCCTATATCAGATTTAAGGGGGTACTACACTACACCCCTGGCCAATTTGGTGCCTAATTTTGTATTTTTCTCAAAAATTATAGCACATTTGAGACAAGTAAGATATGTATATTATAGGGGCAAGGAGTACAACTACTGCACTGAAAATTCAGCAACTCAAGGCAAGAAGTTATTGATTTATTGATCAAATACTGGTTTTACCTCATTTTTGACTGTAACTCCACAACTGCTGTTTGTGCTGAAATAAAATTTCCAGTGCAGTAGTTGTAGTCCTTGCCCCTATAATATACATATCTTACTTGTCACAAATGCACTATAATTTTGAGAAAAATGCAAAAATAGGCACAAAATTGGGCAGGGGTGTAGTACCCCTTAAGGAGAGCAGTAGAGAGCAATGCTCTCAGTCACTCTCCTCAAAAGGCAGTCCCTGGTTAATCATAGTACATGTACATACCAGCTTTTTGTTGTACCAGTACTGTTGAGTTCATCACTATACATTCTGATTAAAAGCCACCATCTCCTGAAAACAGTTGCTGCAACGTAACTGTACAGTTCACATCAAGTTGACATCGCTGGTATCACCTAGTTGGGAAAATTCAAGAAACAAAATATTAAAATGGAGAAACGTTTTACAAGAACAAACATGTTTCACTGTGCCTCCAGGTTTCTGAAATTGGGCTTCTCCATGCTGCAAGCCCCAGAGTTACATGGGAGGCCTAAGCACGGTACCAATTCAAAATATATTTTTGGATATTGTTTTACCATTTATTTGCACACAAAAGTAAACTGCCGATTTAATGCCCACCTTTTAGATAAAAATTTGATCATTACATCTGTGTGTGACTTGTATGGCATGCGAGTTGTGTTGGAGATCAATGGTGGTGCATCCGTAGTGTAGGTCGCGGACGTATTGCAATTTGGCATTATGCCCATTCATGCCTAAAGGCTAAACTATGATCAGCTCATCATCATGTGTGAGATGGGAGTCAGGACTAACTATAAAAAAAGCCCAAAATTTTCCGCTTTTTTCCGCTTTGTAAATTTTGCGATAAAAATTTTCACAAAAAAGCCTTACGCCTTAACATTGGAGATTGTCAATTTTCTTTTTTAAGCTTTTTTCAGTTCATTTTTTTCTTTTTTTGGCAAAACTGCTTTTTCTGTGTTTCTTCCCAAATTTTGTGATTGTCCAACGCGGAAAAAAATTCTGGTCAGGAGCAGGACTCATTGTGGTCTATCGTGGATTGCGTACAGAGCTGGCGCAGCACCCTTTTGGGTGGAAATTAAGTAAAATAAAGTCCCAACTCATGCTCGCGTAGAATTCACATACATTGTAAGCGCAAGCGCCAGTCACACATTACGCACAAATAGCATTTGATTTAAGCATTGCTTGCGACCACCTGCATGGCAGTGCGTGCATGCCATTCTACATACACGTATATCAATACCATGTTGTTTCTTGTTACATTTGTACAATTTAAGTCTTATTTGTTCCACCTTATAAAAAACGAACAAACTTAAGGTGCCCTCAAAGATCATGTTGTCCGCCCGGGGTTGTCTGCATCTGAATTTAAATGCATGAATGTCACTCTCCTCAAAAGGCAGTCCCTGGTTAGTGGTTACTCATTGTACATACCAGCTTTTTGTTGCACCAGTAGTACTGTTGAGTTCATCACTATACATTCTCATTAAAAGCCACCATCTCCTGAAAGCAGTTGCTGCAACTGTACAGTTCACATCAAGTTGACATCAGTATCACCTAGTTGGGGAAATTAAAGAAATAATATCTTAAAATGGAGAAAAGTTTTACTAGAGGGGCCTCTAGGCTTCTCGCGTAAATTCACATAATCATGCGCCAGTCCTGCATTGCACAACTAGCGTAAAGCAATTCATACACTCCTATCAAAGCAGCCAATCAGAAAAGTATGAAATTGATTGTGTATATTGTGCACTCTGCGACTACGGCGGTGTTTCATGCGTGTTCGTGTCACATAGGATTGATTCATTTTTCGGGCGGGTTTATATTTGGTTCTAATTTCCAACATTTTTAGTGATAATTTGATTTGTTATATAAAAAAAGTTAAAATCATGTGTTTTTTTTTTTTTGTTTTATGACATGCGCTTATTTTGGGGGGCTTTGGGGGCACCAGCCCCCCAGGGTAAAATCAGGGGGCAGCGAAATTGAAGGGGCTGCAAAAACAGGGGCGGCAAAAACGAAAACAAAGGGGGTGGCAAAAAGAATTAATAAATAAAAGGGCAGAAAAAATTGATAAAGCATACAAATTTTTGAAAAATGTTGCTATACATCAAAATGTGTTGCTTTTTAAGTTTTAGGCGCAAGCACCTGAAATCTTTTTTTTTTTTTTGTTTTGCTCTTCACTTTTACAACCAAGCCGGAAAAAAATGGGTCAACCTTTTCGGGCTGTTGAGGAAGGGGCGGCAAAATTTAACTGTTTGAAATAGATTAATAAACACATATTACGAGGCCCTATTGCCAGTGTTCAAATATGCCTCAAAAAGTTACAGGGCAGCCGGGTTTGACCTTAAAAGTTACCGCCAGCAACTAGATGCCAGTCAGAAAAATTACCGCCAGGCCAAAAGTTACAGGCCAATGGCCGGCTGACCGGCCCTATTTCGAACGCTGCCTATTGCTCGAGAAATTAAGCAAAATAATGCACTTGCGCTGATGTCGATTCGTCTAATTTTGTCTCCCCCCCTTCGGGGCTCATGCATTAGACGCACCAACATCAGCGCACATGCATTATTTTGTCTCCCCTTTGGGGCTTGTGCATTAGATGCATCAACATCAGCGCATATGCATTATTGTGTCTAATTTCTCGAGCAATAAGTAATACGCATTCATAATTACCTATAATTATTGCGCCCCAGGCCTTGCCGTTTGACTTTTAGGTGAGCGATCGCTCTCGCTCGCCACCGCTTGCCCCCCCCCAACCAAAAAAAAATTTCTAGTGAGCGATTTTCCACTCGCCATGGACACTAAATATTACTCGCTGTAATCCACAAAATCAGCCAGCTTAATTAAGTATTTAAACGATTTAGAAAGGTACAATTATTAGTGTCTTTCGCGTGCATTTGAACGTGAATTTTAAAACCGAAACTCTATTTGACTATACCCCAATAAGCGACAGAAAATTCAACCATTCTGCGTACCATCATGCTAGCGAGTGATTAACCACTCGGCTTTAAAATCTAGACAGCAAGGCCTGGGCCTGGTGCTCAACTGCGTGCATGCCATATCCGGGGCCATATCAAATCAATTGTCATTGTTGATACAGGTTGTTTATGACTGATGTTTTTCATGGCCTGATCCCGGCCTGGCCTACATGGCCTAGCCTACAATATGAGTGAATCAGTCATGAGTCACGACACTGCTCTTGTTTACGGTGTAAAAGATGGCCTTATAAACCATGCACATTATACGTGAAAATAATTGAAATAACTTCAGCTTTTATACTTACATTGTTTACCACCAGTGCCACTGCACCGCACCGTGAATGCCGAGGCTGTGCAGTGTGCATAGTCAGTGCATCCATGTCACTGTGTGGTCTGAGCGGGGTCTGTGGTGACGATCTTTCCTTCTCAAAATCAAGTTAAATATTGCGATCTGACGGTGTGCAATGGACTCAATATGTTACAAAACCACAAAAGTTTCACCATGATGACTAAAAATCGTGCAAAGTTGATTATTTTGGTTTAAAAATGGGAAAATTGTAGAAACTACTAATGGCGGACGCAACAGAAAAAAAAATTTAAACATCGGCTACCAAATTCGCTGGCAAAGAGGTTTATTCCCTGCATCGGTACTCAGCTGTTTGTTTTCAAGCTCGCTTTATGTATAGCGAACAAAAGCTACCCAAATCAGCCAAATGTCGGGTTTCAATCAGGGATCCGTTTGTCTTTATATTCCCATGGTAGCATCATGAACGAAGAATGGGGCACAATAGTAGCTGAAAGCAATGACGTAATCAAAATCTACTAAATATTCATATTTTAGCATTTTTCACTGCACCAATCAGTACGACGGCAACTTCATCTACTTCCGGTTTATTTTACCGTACGTGACCTTTGAATGACGTCATATTTTTTAAATTTAAAGGGCCCGTATTTTCGTGCCGAAGCGCGCACCAAAACATTAGCTATTTTACCATGAAAGAATTTGATTTATTCAAATTCACATATTTTTTTAAAGAGATAAACATATGATTAGAAGTTCCATTATACTGAAACAAATCAAATGTTTTCACTTGATGGAGAAAAAAGGTTTAATCTCCGTAAAATTTGAAAATTCTGACTACGCATTCACCGACGCGTTTTACAAAATCCTTCAAAACATCTTTTTTCTGAGCTCGCCGCCGTTGATATTTTCCCATGTGTTAGACGCTTCCTAAATGAAATTTGTATCCCTAACCTTATACAAATTGGTTGTTTTATACGGCAAATTCACACCCCAAGTTTGTTGTTTTTTCTGAGCTGTGCGTAATGCGTACACGCACAATCAGCCATGATCAATAATATTACCTTCAATTATTAAAAACAATTAAATATATTGCCTTTCTTTTGTGAATTTGAATTCGTTAACATAAAATGCTTGTAATTATATATTTTTCAAATCAATGACGATAATCGGCGTATTTTCTATTTCGAAATCAAAGTTGGAATTAATAATCTTTATGATTGACGGGAAATTCCCGGCCTGGTTGGTCATTGAGCTCGCCAGGCCCAGACCAGAGCTGCCCAGGACACGGCCACGGGTGTTGTCTTACTGCGCTGGCGGCGGTCGCTGCTGGTCTGGTTCTTTACCTGGCCCGTATAACATGTATAATAAGCTTAGGCCTATTTGATATTAAGATATTGAGATCAAAAGCTAAGCTCGGACACGATCTGGGCTGATGCCTCTCTGCACAGTCTGTGGCATGTGAATGATCATCACTCGATAAGCTTACTGAAAATTCATGAACTGAAACTGGATGTGATAATTTAAATTTTCTTTTAGAGTGTATTGGGCACTTGGGCAGATCTATTATGATTTATGGGCTGGCAAACTAGGAGTTTGTCAAAAATCTAGGCCTAAGCCCTATAAGGCCACACTGAACAATTTATGCATCCAACATGTCCAACTCCACGGACGCACAATGATTGTTTAGTGCGGCCTTAGGCCTAGACATGCTAGATTTACAAACTCCCTATTATTTTGCTGGAAGTAAACCATTGATGATCGAGCGCGTATATGACTTCTGCGGTGTAGCCGGTGTTAACAAAGTGCACGCTTTGTATGTTCACAGCAATTTACTATACATTGATTTACTTCCAAGTTCGGTAGTGGCGTCAATAATTTTAAGCGATTGCGTGACCGTAAGTGTGCCGACAAACCGCCTTTGTATGCGTGTGTATGCTGTGCGCGATTAACTTTATGTACACAATTAACTTTTATAGTGCATGATTCAATATTGCGATCAGTAAAATATGCACATGCTCACTGAAAATGACAAGGGGGCCTAAGCGGACCCCACGACGTTAGACGCTGCGCTCGAATTGGATTGTATATTGCGAGCACCGCACCAGTATTAAATTCCATGCATCGGGCCCGTAAATTGACACAATTCAGTGAAGTTAATCGATAAGGCGTTAGACTAGTGCAAGAGGTTGCGGTTTCAAACCCTGGTGGTGGTTAGTACACTTTAGGTTAGCTTGAAATTCCAATGGACAAGGAACTCACTGCTTATTGTCTCATTGTATTAAACCCATACGAAACTTGGGGAGCTGATCCTGGCTGTGAAGGATAATTGTGGAATGTCTATAGTGGGAATTCCAATTGAATGAACGCAGCTTTTAATAGCGTGACGAATTTTTGCGTACACTGCGTGATGTACGCCAGCGCAGCGACTGTGCGTGAGTAACGCGAAAGTGAATCAACCATGCCAACGCACTCATGATTGGTTAGCATTGTATCCAAGGTCGTGCGTTCGCGTTGTAGTTTGAAATACGCGATATACGATCGCGGTTGGATCGAGTGCAGCTGTTGAAAGCTGCGTTCATTCAATTGGAATTCTTACTATAGTGTGTGCTTCTTAGCCTCAACCGGGAGCTGTAAAGCCCTGTGTTAAATGGTTTATGAAATGATATGGGCCGAAGTGGTCAGCGACAACCTATAAAGGTTGAGACTTGTGGATCAACGTCTAAGCGTTGGGCCTGTGCCTATTAATCACTGTGCTTTTTGTGTCCAATTAATGTGTCAAGTCGCAAATAAGCGAATCAAGTCAAGTATGCAAGACTCCAATTCTACAACTCACAGCCATAGGCATAGGAACAGGCCAGTAAGGGGACAAAAAAAGAAAACCCTGTTCTGCGGGCCCGACCGACCCAGATTTTGAACAAATTGGAAAATAAATTTTTCCTCTGCCAACCCAAATTTCAGGAACAAATCTTTTTTTGTATTTTCTCAAATTGCAAATTATTTACAGATTTTGGTAAAAAAAGGCCGAACGACCAACCCTACTTCGTCCACCCGTAGAACAGGGTTTCTTTTATTCGTTGCCTATTAACCATGATTTATTTGGGGGGCTGATTTTGAAAATGTGGACCTTTTTTCAAAATTTTGACTGGAGGGCAGCAGATTTTGAAAAAGTGGCTTTTTTCCCCAAAATTTGGACCTTTTTTGACCTTCCCATTTTTTCGCTCGCAACACGAGCAAATGGGACATTTTGGGCATGGGGGCGGCTGCCCCTCCTGGTTACGGGTCTGCATAGGAAACAGTACTGTATTTACAGTATTACTGTAAGATTATTTGCATCTCAACAGAAAGGAAGTATTATTAGCAGGGGAACAAGCCATTTTTGAGTATACAACTATACACATACTGTGGGGTAGGCCTATACCGTATTTGTTCCATTAATTGCCCATGCCATAAGCACCCACCTACAAGCCTGGAAATAAGCAGGTCTGGACCAGGAGCCACACAGTTGGAAAAAGCGGCTCCTGGACCTGTGATTATCCCCGGTGATTACCTAGTGAACCAGGGTCCTATTTCATAAAACTGCTGCCACTGCTGCACCTTTGTAAAGTGGAACCTCTTCAACACGGAATCTATGGGGCACAGGTTTTGGGGTTTGTATTATCAGGATTTTTTGTTATCATCAAGTACTTTTAACGCATACATACAAAACCAATGCCAGTGACTTCAAAATGTGTTAAGGCTCTCACCAATTCCCGGTACTCTCGGGCCCGTCTGGCCCTTGGCCTACCTGAGTCAAAATTCAGTAACAGGTGAACCCCTCCAAAAAACAAGTTCCAAGTTATAGACCCTAAATTACTTGTTATAGGTTGGAAACTGGAGAAATACTGCTACATTGTACTAAAAAAAATGCTAGCAATGCATACTAATTCAATGTGTCCCTGGGTGTTCAATAGAAGCAAAAGTAATTTTAATTACTTTTAAAAAATGTACAGACTTTATCCAGCTTTCATGCATGAGAGTGGCTTTGCTTGAAAAAAGATGAGAACCAAAGATAGAAAAAAAAGCTGATCAGCTGAAAAATCTCCTGCCTGCAGCTTTTAGCAGCATTTCTCCACTTTCCAACCTTAACAAGTAAGTTTGGGGTCTATAACTTCCTTTTTTTCAATTTTTGTTTTTTGTGTTAAGTGTGCAAACTAGAGGATGGTCATGATGAGAAACAGATATTTTGATGAGAAATGGCAAAAATGAAAAGAATTTAAATTTTCTATTTTTAAAAAAAAAAAAAAAAACTGCTATTTGTGGTGAGATAAATTTTCTCATCGTAGTGTCTATCTATTATTATTGTCTCATTGAAACTGGGGACACTACAGTTGATAATCCCCAGTAAATTTAGCTCACCACAAACATTTGTTTCTCAAAAAAAAAAATATTTTCATTTTCGCTGTTTATCATCAAAATGTCTGTTTTCTCATCCAAAACTTCATAGTGCCTGGCCAGTACTCCACATAACATAGGAACTGACATGCTTCACTTTGATGTGACAGAACAGAATTGACATGGACAAAAATCTCAACCTTGACCTATTCCCTAAGGAACTTCAACATGCTGAACCAAAAATGGGATGGCTTCTTTAACCCTAACTAAGTAGTTTTTACACCATTATGTTATCAAAAACAAAAACACACAAAACATAACTTCAAATCATAACCACATTTTGGGAATCATTTATTATTGCCTAAAGGTTCACATACAAGAACCTGCTTCACAAACTAGCTACATTATCACTTTTGGATGTTATGATAAGGCGACGAAAAAAAGAAAACCCTGTTCTATGGGCCTGATCGACCCAAATTTTCCACAGTTTGGGAAACAAATTTTCCTGTACAGTACAAAGGAATGCCGACCCAAATTGTGAAAATATCAGGAACAATTTTTTGTTTGTATTTCCCCGAATTGCAGAATATTACAGATTTTGGTGATTTATGGGGTAATTTTGCAAAAAAAAGAGACCTGACTGACCGACCCTACTTGAAAGTTCAGCCCGCCCGTATAACAAGGTGTTGTTTTTTGTCGCCTAACCTGAATCCCTTGAACTAATTTTTCTTTTCAAATCACAGTATTCAAAATCTTGTCATTATAAATATGGTAAACAAAGTAGTAGATCTATAGCATTCATTGGGGACATTCATGTGTACCATGCACAAATTTTGATTGTAACCGCCAAATTTTGACAAATTTTTTAATATCACTTTAGTTGCAAGCTCCAGTTGAAAATTTATGACTCCCCTTCCAAACTGACAGCCCCTAATTATATTGACATCAGTAATGTTGATTTAACAATGCAACCAAACTGTCTTTGTTGTAAAAACTAATGTAGCCCCTTGATGACGATCTGATTAGAAGTTACATCATTCCACAGACCAGGATCTGTGATCATTACAATTTTATTCAAAATACTCACACAAAACATTGAAAAGGAAAACAGATAAAGCCAGACAGGATGGTTAAGGAGGTGACCAGGCTCAAACATGATTCATTGGTTTTTTAAAACAATTTTAAGACAAAGGGGTCAAATTACATGTACATTTGTGTTTGTTTTTTACATGCAAGTTCCATGCATGTTTCAGAATCTTTTTATTCCGAGTAATAATTTTTACTTTCTAATGGCTCTATATCCAGGAACACTCCAAATTTTTTTAATTTTTTGTTTAATCCACCCGCCCGCACCTCCTCTTTCAAAGCTGTGAAGGAAAAACAAACAATTATCTTTTTGGCCTTAAAATTAATGGCGAGTGAAAAATGAGCGAGCTAGAGAGAGAGAAAATGGCGAGTTAGATAAGTTACCCCCTGGCCCCTGCAGAGATTAAAGAGTGACCCCTGCTTAGAATACGGCAAGTCTCACCGGTGAGTTAAGATTTTTACTGCAAGTCGTGCCTGCGAGTTAAGATTTTCATGCCAAGTCCAGCAGACAAGTTACTGCAAGTCCAATTGGCGAATTAAAATTTACGGCAAGTCCCATCAGCAAGTTATTAGTTATGGCAAGTCTTATCAGCGGGTTAAGATTTTTACAGCAAGTCCCATTGGCGAGTTAAGATTACAATCTGATAAAGAGTAAAGTGGATTTTTTCTTTCAATCATGAACCTCAACTGGTGAACAGGACTTGAATCACTTGATAGTGTTGTCATAACTCGCCGGTGGGACTTGATGGTGTTGTCGTAACTCACCGATGGGACTTGATAGCTTTGTCGTCCGCCTTTAGCTTACTTTGTGTAGGGTAATTGACAAAAAAACCTAATCTCTGTGGGGGTGGTAACTCACCTTCTTAAAACTCGCCCTTTGTTTAACTTGCATAGTTACCACTGTGTCCAGTATTAATTTTTTGACTTAATTGCAGTCCACAAACACATTATCATAATTTTAAATTACGAGTTTCACTGTTGTAAAATATCAAATTAACAGTAGGTGATGGCTAGGCTACCAGCTAGTCCACTAAGCCTATAGATATGTAGGCCTACATGTAGGCCCTACCAGCCATTTTGACAAGATGTCTTTTTCTGTCAATAATTTTCCCCTCAAAGTTTAATTCGCTTGAACTTAGTTGAATTGCTGACATGATATATGGCACAGGTGATTGCTATGGAGCATCATCATCACTGTATCATCATCTCAATCTGTCTCTTGCTTTATTAGCTTGTTGCTGCAGGTGGTTCCGCCAGTAGAAGTTCAAAATTCATCTGTAAAGAAATAAACCAAAATATCAATTAAAAATGACAGGGAAAAAAAAAATATCTTGGGGCCTGACTTAATAGCTTGGGCCCCGACAATAAATTAGGGCCTGCGCTTCAAAATCAGAGCACTAAAAACTAAAAATACTACCTCGGGCTTCAAGTGAAGTTACTATCATGTGGGCCCCAAGTTACTAAGTCTGTGCCCAAGTTACCAAGATGGGCCCCGAGTTACCAAGTTAAGGATAGTATGTAATGTCGGGCCCCAAGATTATTCGGGGGCTCTGTAATAATCTGGGATTGCAGTTGTGAAAAGGAATGATGGCAATAAATTTGAATTCTTTTACGATTCTCAATTGATTTATCCAGTACCGTATTCATTCCAATAAGCACCCAGGGCGCTTAACGAAGTCATTTTGGGTGGGTGCTTATTTTTACCTGGTTTACCTAATTTTTTGTGAGGGGCGATTATTAGAGATGAATTTACGTATGTTATAAAAGGGTCCTGAGACGTTCTTGTAGCTTTTCTGATGTAGAAAATGTATTGCAAGTTTACACCGGATGTGTAGTCCTCCAGCTATTTCACTATCAACATCTATCTGTCACTTCAACATTAATGGTACCCTTTAGCAAATTGAATATGCCCTGGGTGGGCGCTTATTGGAATATGGTACATTAGTTAAAATTCACATAGTACATGTAGTTGATTTGCAGAGCTACAATCCAGCTGTAAGTAGGTAGCTGCAAAAACTATGACTAATTCTGGACCATTGTTTGAGGTATCAATCATTCTGGACAATTTTATTGAGGTATACATTTATTCGCATTTTAAGCCATATGACCTAATCCTTTTATCACCCAATAAAGCAGTTACTCATTGTACATACCAGCGTTTTGTACTGTTGAGTTCATCAATATACATTCTGATTTGGAAGCCACACAACTAACATCTCCTGAAAGCAGTTGCTGAGCCTACAACTGTACAATTCACTTTAAGTTGACATCACTGCTATCACCTAGTTGAGGAAATTCAAGAAATAATATCTTAAAATGGAGAAACATTTTACAAGAACAAACATGTTTTTCTCGTAAAAAGCTTTATGAGGCCTAAAATCTATATAAAATTTATAATTTCAATTATATCAAGAGTTTAGGCTTAGCAAATAAAATTCTCCATTTCAATGTTCCGTAAAAGTTACGGAACATTAAAATCAAGGATTTTATCAAGATTTTAGGCTTCATAAAGCTTTGCATAAAAGCTACGGAACATTAAAATCAATTTAAAATTCTCAATTTCAATTTTGACGAGATTTTAGGCCTGGTAAAGCTTTATAAGACCTAAAATCTTGATAAATACTTGATTTCAATGTTCTGTAAAAGCTACGGCACATTGAAATCAAGAGTTTTATCAGGATTTTAGGCATCGTAAAGCTTTGCATAAAAGCTACGGAACATTAAAATCAAGTAAAATTCTCAATTTCGATTTTATTGAATTTTAGGCCTAGTAAAGCTTTACGAGGCCTAAAATCTTGATAAAATTCTCAATTTTAATGTTCCGTAAAAGCTACGACACATTGAAATGAAGGATTTTATTGAGATTTTAGGCCTCGTAAAGATTTGCATACAAGCTACGGAACATTGAAATCAATTCAAATTCTCAATATTAATTTTACTGAGATTTTAGGCCTTGTCAAGCTTT
The DNA here is from genome assembly GCF_039555335.1 of Amphiura filiformis. Classification (NCBI taxonomy): domain Eukaryota; kingdom Metazoa; phylum Echinodermata; class Ophiuroidea; order Amphilepidida; family Amphiuridae; genus Amphiura; species Amphiura filiformis. The sequence goes on along the minus strand of NC_092631.1, from coordinate 51,618,476 downwards.
ACGATGCCTAAAATCCTGATTAAAATTCTTGATTTCAATGTTCCGTAAAAGCTACAGCACATTAAAATCAATGATTTTTGCAAGATTTTTGGCATCATAAAGCTTTGCGTAAAAGCTACGGGTAATTGAAATCAATTATAATTCTCAATTTCAATTTTATCGAGATTTTAGGCCTAGTAAAGCTTATAAGGCCTAAAATCTCAATAAAATTCTCAATTTCAATGTTCCGTAAAAGATATGGCACATTGAAATGAAGGATTTTATCAAGATTTCAGGCGTCGTAAAGCTTTGCATAAAAGCTATGGAACATTAAAATCAATTAAAATTCTCAATTTCAATTTTATGGAGATTTTACGATGCCTAAAATCCTGATTAAATTCTTGATTTCAATGTTCCGTAAAAGCTACGCACATTGAAATCAATGATTTTTGCAAGATTTTAGGCATCGTAAAGCTTTGCGTAAAAGCTACGGGTAATTGAAATCAATTATAATTCTCAATTTCAATTTTATCAAGATTTTAGGTTTAGTAAAGCTTATAAGGCCTAAAATCTCAATAAATTCTCAATTTCAATGTTCCATAAAAGCTACGGCACATTGAAATGAAGGATTTTATCAAGATTTCAGGCATCGTAAAGCTTTGCATAAAAGCTATGGAAAATTAAAATCAATTAAAATTCTCAATTTCAATTTTATCGAGATTTACGATGCCTAAAATCCTGATTAAAATTCTTGATTTCAATGTTCCGTAAAAGCTACAGCACATTGAAATCAATGATTTTGGGCATCGTAAAGCTTAGCATAAAAGCTACGGGTAATTGCAATATTTCTCAATTTTATCAAGATTTTAGGCCTAGTAAAGCTTTACGATGCCTAAAAGCCTGATAAAAATTCTCAATTTCAATGATCCGTAAAAGCTACAGCACATTGAAATGAAGGATTTTGTCGAGATTCCAGGCATCGTAAAGCTTTGCATAAAAGCTATGGAACATTAAAATCAATTTAATTCTCAATTTCAATTTTATCAAGATTTTGGGCCTTAAAAGTTAATAGCTTTAGTTTACGAGGCCTAAAATCTTGATAAAATTCTTGATTTCAATGTTCTGTAACCAAAAGCTACGGCACATTGAAATCAAGGGTTTTATCAAGATTTTAGGCATCGTAAAGCTTCAAGCGTAAATTAAAATTGATTGGGCAGCTGATTGGGGGGTAGGGACAATATATTACTTTGATCATTGTTTGATGTGTGAGGTATACTATTTTGCAGCAAACCTTTGACGAGCGCGACTGCCGTGATGTTGCAAATTGAGCTAACAACGCAGCGTGCACGGCGCACAGTTCATTCATAAATTTCCACTCGGCAACAGCAGATCGCCTCAGCAGCCAATCAGAGACAAGTGCGTCCAACGCAGTAAATACGCGATGTATGCTTAAAATACACGCTCGTCAAAGGTTTACTGGAATTGATTATAATACTCATTTTCCAGCTTTTTGTGTGAGATTTATTACCTAGGAGTGAGATTATACTAGTATAATACTACCTGCGTGAGACCGCGAGAAAGTGACCCCATGCGTGAGACTCACGCGGCACGCCAATGCGTGAGAGTTCAGAGTTGACAGCCCTGATGACCATTTATTAATACTGCAGAGATCATTCCAGAAAGGAAAGCAGTAAATATGTCATGCATGTTTCGTTTTGTTTGTTGTCAATTTATCATGACAAATTGACATGCAATAAAAATGCATGACTGACAAAACTTTATAAAAAAATTTAATTTCAATTAAATAACAATAATTTGATAACATAAAACACCGACGCTATTTAACACATGGAAATGAACATGTGTTTAATTTGCACAAAATCAGCACTGTTCTACCGATTTTTCTCGATTTTTTATAGTACGCCGGGAGTATTTCAGTCGGAGAGTTCAGTGTACGCTGTGCATACACGGCGCAGAATTCGGCAACCTTTACGTTGACCGATGTCGACGAAGGTCCGCATGGAGCCTCGATTATAATTCCAATTTATTGCAAATAAGAGAGTCCGCCGCTCACAAATTTCACCTCAACATAAAATTAACATATTATAGTTTTATATTTTATTATTCTCTAACTGTTATTTTGTTTTATACGGCAAATTCACACCTCTTGAATAATGTAAACATGACGAGAACATTACTAACTTACCGTGACCCAAGCAGTGAACACATCAAAATGACTTCCGGCGATGATGGCATTTCAGATTTGTAAATTTGGTATCAAAAGTTAAACAAAGTCAACATCCATGTAATTTTTTACGTATTAACAGTCGATTGATGATTTTTATTTTCTGTAATGAACTGTCAAGAAGTTGTTTAAAAATCAGCGGGAAAAAATATCATTCCTCATACCCACGGGGGCAAATGTCGTCCACCAAAGTCCTTACCGGTAAAATTTGACCTTTTAACGGTCGTATGCGAAAGTTGCCGTCGTACTGAATATTGGATTGCTGAACGATTCAGTCCTCACCATCAGCACAACCCGATGACCGTGCGTAGATGTTGATAGGACTGGAGGATTCAGTCTACACAGAGCGCGCCACACAGTGTCTTCGACCCTATATCTTCATGGCAGGAATCGCCATGGTAGGTTAAATCCACAGCCACGATTAGCCATTTGGTTCAAACCTTTAAAGCTCTTTTAAACTAATAATTAGTCGAGGGACATAACTAAGGCTACTCACAATAGCCGGGTAATCGATCTTGGTTGTGCGTGATTAAGCTTGTATACCCCATTGAGGTCAATGGTCATCGACTTTATACTGCCTACAGTGAGTGCAGCTGTACTACACGCTGCACGCTGTAGTCCATAACAGGACCAACGCAATATAAAATGGTCAAATTTTAAGTTCAAAGCGCACGGCCAATTTTCAAAGCGCATTCTAGCGACTATCATATCTGTTCAACACGTATTTCCAAGTTTATGAGACCAAATCTGGTTTCTTGAGAAAAAAATCATGACGGGAGATATTCATCATTTTCTAACCCGGTATCCGAAGATTTTCGTCTGATATCAAAATCGTGCATAGCAATTCACGTGTATCGATCCCGTGTATTCATTTTAGTGTCCCTTCTGCACCAAATAATTATTAGCCAGGCGGTGTCGGTGTGCGCCAGGGATGGAGTTTTAAATGGGTGTGCGGATATGGGTGGAGTGTGAGATATTATAATGGGGAGAGCCGCTAGCCGGGGTTCACTCAGTAATGTTGTACGGCCCCCCCCAAAGAAAAACCCCATATTTTTCTTATCCCCGACCTTTTACACTTAAAGACTGCCTTTTTTTCAAAAGTCCTACTAAAGACTGCCTTTTTTTCAAAAGTCCTACTACAAAACTGTCTCTCTATGACCCTATTTTTAGCTTCTTTCCAAGACCCCTATTTTTTGTGATTACTTGCACATATAGACCCCTGTTGTATTAAAGTTATGTCTGCATATACCGCACATTCATATCTGAGTGACCCTCCCCAGTCAGGGGTGTCACTAGATCAATCAGATGGGGGTGTACAGCATATTTTGACCGACAGAAATATATTTTCCCTAAGAAAATAGTGAATTGTAGATCCCATTTTAGCCAAGTGGGAGGGTCAAAATTAGTCCTCATTTTTTTTTTCATTAGTAACTACTATTACATTAACAATAGGCCTATATATAACAACAGCCAAATTTGTAACAATACATTTAATTTTTATATGACTATTGATTATAATTTGCCAACAATCCTTTTTACTTTTAGCCGACAAAATTAAGAATTGGGGAGTGTCTCACCCCCTCTAGAGGCCGCCATGTCCCTGGTAAAGGTAAACATTTTGTCATTTCTCCCGAAAGCTTTGATGTGTTTCATTCAATAAGACATGGGACACAATAAGGGATGGTTCACAAACATTTGTTAGGGGGGGCCTGATGCAAAGGGGGGGCCTGAAATTTTGAGGTCTGTAAAGGGGGCCCAAAAATGTTTGCGATAAAATTTGTTTGCATCAGGCCCCCAAGTGTTTGTGAACGGTCCCTAAACAGAGCTGGACCATAACTTTTTTTGACACTAGCCAGTCGGGCTTGTAACTCTGATCACTATTTATTATTGACTTCCTTGGCCTGTAATATAAATATATATTTGGCAATATCTCAAGTTGAGAAAAATGTATCACAATTTTCATATGAAAAGCTTATGGATGGTAAAATATGAAAGAAAACATAAAATTTCAGAAATATGAAGGTTCCTCTCCATTCTCTATTGTTTGGTCACTTTTCTGCACAGTTTGATAAACAGCCAAGTTAAGCACAGATTGTTTAAAAAAAACACCACAAAATCACTCCACATTATTATGGTATATATTTCCAACACATTTTAAATAAAGATCACAAAGACACAATTGACAATTTCAAATAATATTTATTCAACATGGTGCAAAATATATGCTGAAAAGTTCATTATTATTATACAAGTTTTATTCCATCTTTAATTAAAATATAATCACAAAACAATCATCAATTTTGCGATTAATATGTTACATAATATCCATCGACGGTATTAGTTCCTTTGGCACCTTTAAGCATTATATAAAACAGTAAACCTAATGACAACAATTTATGCAATACAATTAAACAATGAGCATGATGAGAAGAGAGTTTGTATCAAAGAACTTAATACGCCTTGATTTGGTCAAAATCTTGTCTGAGTTACATAGAAAGCACAAATTGATAGTAAAATGCCTGTTTAATTCCTTGCTACAATGATTCTTCCATTTTTCATTTATTGTAACTTTTTAACTACTAATAGTTCCAGGGCTAAAATGCTAATACTGTACCTACTATAACCAATGTCAGATAATGATAGATATGCACTGTACAATATAATATATGTAATGTATCTTACCACTAGTATATTTATTGGTGCTGAAAGGCATCAAGAGCAAATCAGGAGCATGGTCTGAAGAGTTGGGTGCCCATGCAGGGAGGAAAAATCAGTGTTAGTCGTGGACACTTAACACAAATTAATGACCATAAAAGACCCCTGTTTTTAGACCACACTGCTCCTCAAGACCCCTGTATTTGATCAAAACAGAGTGCTGAAAGGCCCTTGATTTTTGTAAAGTGTGCTGAGGCTTGTGGATCAACGTCTAGGCGTTGTGCCTATGTGTAGCGCACTATAAATCACTGCGCTTGTCATTTGAGCTCTAAGAGACCCCTAAATTGCTCATTCCTCTCATTTTTTTTCTTCAGGTATTTCAACCTAAAAGCTAAGAAAACCCCTCAATTCTGACAGTTCGCAGATCCAAAAAGACCCCCTTTTACTGATATACCATCAGCTCCTAAAGACCCACCATTTCCAGTTCAGTGGGAAGCATACCTGTCAAAAAACTGATGATGTGCCCCCTTACCAGGAGTTTGTACCCCCGAGCTCCCCCATGTCTGCTAAAGTATCAGAACCAATAGCTTGTTACTAAGTCCATGTGTGACCCATCACATCAAAATTTAGCAGTTGTCTCCAAATTGAACTTCCCAGATCTTAACTATATTAAGCTCCTTTTATTAAAGTGACCTTCCGATGTTGCATTGTGGTTTTATTAGCAAATATGGTACAAATACCTTATTATCTTCTTCATATTTTTTAATAAACATTCTCCATCTTTATGTTGGTTTCATACTTCTGCTTGCCACTTTGCTGCTACTGAGCGACAACATTGGCTTTCATAGTCATGCCGCTGCCGCTTAGCAGCATGCCGCATCGCCTGCAGGAAAGTTCAAGCGGCATGATGAAGCATCGCGCCACTCAGCGGCAAGCAGCACAAAGTATGAAACCAGCATTAAAGCCTTAATGTACGATCTTTTTAAATTTTTAGATTTTTCATTTTTTCTTCCATATAATATGCAATCATATGCAAGTTCCTAATACATTTGAACGCGAAAAACATTGGAAATTTGCAAAGAAACAACATCATAAACTTCACCTCACTCGTAATATCTTGCACTTTTTGGATTAGGACGCCGCGTGCGGCCTCAGAGTTAGTCTCCTACGCAGCCAGTTTGGTTATGCTCCCTCCGCATGTGTGGAGGAAGCGTAACCAAACTGGCTTTGTAGAGACTAAGATTTGTTCAGACATATTATCATAATCTGAAAATTATGATATGTCGGACCAACAGAATATCATCCCGTTTTACTACAAATAGGGCGAATTTGACAGTTTGCTCATAGATGTAAGTTGGAACATGTGTAAGTATTACAAATATGCCAAAAATTCGGTTTTGAAAAAAATAAAGGTATATTCTGAAAAAAGATCGTACATTAAGGCTTTAAATTCTGGCTTCCCAAACCTGTTGTTTCGATGTAATACACTGCGTATTCTGTCAACAATAACTAAGAGTTATTTCAACCATGGCAACTTTACATAATTATTCAAACTGGTCACATATTCAAAACTGAACTTGGAACATTCAATAACCATCCACTGTGACCTTGTGTCAGCTACTGTAAAGGTAGACTTTTTCACGGAACATTATTTTTTACTCAATGCAGCTATCCCGAAAATAAATCATGCAAATAATGTTCTTTTTTGTATGAGCCATGTAGTTCAAACTCTGCAAAGCGTAAAATAATTACATTACCAATAACATGTTTGTAATACTGCTTTGCACCTATCAAAATGCACCAAACAGTGTGTATTCTTTGCTATAGTTTTCTACAAAAAAGCAACTACATACACTATAATACTTCATATAAAAATAGCGCTGTTATTTACATGTTAGTGCAGTGTTTTTTCTCAGGTTAGTGTGCAGTCTATATAATTTTTTTTACATTTTACAGTGTTAATAAAAGCTATGTATATGCATATTTGAAACTCATCAAAATGTATAATACATACGTTATCAGTGTATATAATGCTTTACAATTACATAATAATAATAAAACAAGATATCAATAAATTAAATCAAGTATCATAAGCATTTTACTTATACAACAGCAATTGGCTATTCTATCTGAAATCTTCACACCTTCAGGCAGATTGTAGCATTCTGTTTTTGTCACATCTTTCATTTCCAAAACAGTGGGAAAGCTGTGTAAGATTTTGAACTTATGTTCTTCCCATTTTTCGAAAAAGCTGCATAAAATCCTTTATTTAAATTTTTCCTAAATTTTTAACTGGAATTTAACACAGAACTGGAGTAATCCATTTGCATTGACGGTTGACCAGTGCACTACATTCTTATAAGATGACATCATCCTAAGAGGTTGGGTCGTAAACTTCAAATAGAATAGCCCAATAGTTGATATTCACAAAACCAAGTCAAGTTGAGTCTAGGAATAAGAAGGACGGATGTTACTTTAAACACAGTACTTCATTTACTTTTGTTCCCCAGTTATGCACATAAGTTCCAATATTAAACTACAGCCAGACAAATCTATAAACTATTAAAGTTATGTTATTTAAATGTTTCAAAAGACTGAGAAGTAGAAGACAAAGACGAAAAAAGCAAAAGATGCCAATGACAGAGACCAAGAAGAACAAGATGAAGAAGGTCCTGTTAACCCTATGAGAACTACCTGTCTATTGGTCAAAAAGAAGTTTTCATTATCAATTGGTCCAATAATTGACCAATCAGAGGCAATGTTAGATCAGCAGGTAGTGCTCAGGGTATTAAGCAAGACTAGCCTCATATTTAACTTTGCCCTTTTTGTGAATATCAACCCATATTACTTCAAAGGATTAGAGGATTCACATTACTTAACATATTGCATGAGGCTAACACCCTATCAACTATTCTGACTTTGCTCCTACTGAGTATCAGATGCCAGTCACCCAAGCACAGGACACCCTTCTGTTTGTCACCCAATGCTTAAGAATGGGTTTCAAGCATCACACAGTGGCTTGTGCTATTGCATTTTTTGGTTGTCTAATGCGCTGTACAACATTAATGTCAGGTGGCTGCTTTCTAGTTTTCTATCGAGATACCAAATATTCAATGGAAGTTATGACATACGTTATGAAATTTGACTCAAACCCCACAATTTAATGTTGATTAATGAATGATCTGGATAAAACACATGCCTCATTTATTTTCAAGCAGCAGCTATTCTACAGCACTTTACTATTGGGCTATTCCAGTTGAAATCCATACTACCCCTGTGGAAGATTTTGGAAATATCTTCCACAGTGGGAGTATGTTTTCAAATGTAATTGGTCAGAGTTAATCATTTTGAAACCCATTGTCCCTCTGTAGTCTGTATTATGGCTTTACCTATAATCTTCTACAACTGGAGCAAGTTTTTCAAATGGAAGTTACCCAATTGTCTATTCTAATCGAAACTCATACTCCCTCTGTGGAAGACTTCAGCTAAATCTTCCACAGGGGTAGTGTGGATTTTAAATGGAATAGCCCGTTTACAATGTTTCAACACCCTATTCTTCAACAGCAAAAAGAATGAACAAAGCCAGTGATGGCATGAGATCAACCTTTATAACAAATAGTAAACATATTGCACAGAAGTCACTTAAAGTTTCCCAGTTCAAGGATTCATGTAAACAATCTTGCTCAATTTTGTTGATTTGGTATCAAATGCAGATTCTTTCTTCATGTTCTACCCAAAACTTTCCAGACAACTTAGTTCAGATAATTCAACTGGCTGCTTATATCTTGTTATTTACTTAAACATGCAAATAATGTGTTTAAATACTTCCTGTGCACAACCTATACATGTACACTAATCCAACGAGCCAAGTGATGGTCAGAATTCATTCAGCCATTACTGGGGGCCATCCGCACCAAACTGGTGTTGTAACTGCTCAATTGGGTGGAAAAGCGCTGCTCCAAAATCAATCTTATATTGTATTGCATTGTAAACTTTCAGCATCCTTTTGTCACAGTGGTGATGGAACACAGTTTAAAATTCCAGCAAAACCTGCATCATTTTACATTTCAGGATTAGGATTTATCTATAAATGGGAATATCCCTTTCACTGTGCATCCAAGATGGCCGCTAGATATTTCCCTTACTTGCTTTGAGCATAGATTATCTGAGTAAGTGGGATTTTTCTGTTTGCTCATTTATGCACCATGTCCAAAGGAAGTGTAACGAGGACAGGGACGGGGACGGGGACAAGTTTAAGAGATGACAGAGGTTGAAACATTGCAATAGCCCAAATGGTAAGCAGCAAACTACATATAAATAATTGTCATATATCAAAAGTAATGCTTTATGTTGACTATAAGCTAAGCAAAGCTACATCAGCTCATGCTTTTAAACAAAAACATACATTGGAAGTAATATATTATTTGAAAAGCAGTTCTACATGAAATGGTAATTATTATTAAGTAGTGTGTTATTTCAAGAAAAAAAAAAAATACAAAAGAAAAGAACTATATAAACTATATTACAGTTGCACCAATCCATTTTGCTAGGTTAATGTATATGTCAAAAACAACATTGGCCCCTTTTTATCAATTTAGAGATTTTCACATATGGAGTCATTTTTATTAACATATCACATTCAAACTGCTTCAAGGTTTTAGTTTTTTTGCACAACGAGCCACAAGTTTAGAAATTGCCGAGATATATTTTCCAACAAGGCAAGTCTCTTTGATACTTGACTGTTTCCAGGAGAATAAAAGTAATAATATCAATGAATGAACACTATTATTTATCTCCTGTGAAATCAGCATGAATATTACCAAGGAAATACATTTTGCTCAAAAGAACGATTCTTTTGCTTGATGGGAATGAAAATAACTGGTTGTAACCATAATTTTCTTATCTATATCGATTTAGCAATATATAATTATAAGTTCATATACTAGACATTCAGACATTATTTAATCAAAGTTTGGACATAAATTGTGCATCAAAAGTTAACCAAACCTTTGGACATAAATAGGGGTGATTTTTTTCCATTGTCTTGATCGTACATTCTATAATATAGTTTTTTTAATAAATACACTGACACTGAAAATTCATGCTAGCTTGTAACTGTATAAAAGTGGAATATTCAACATGCATTTCTAGTTTATATCTTAAATAATATTATTCTTCACTGGGCAGGAAAAACCTCCTTTGGCAAAACGGGGTACAAAGTTAAACAACTAGTCAATTTTGAAGGTATTATTTTGCAGTGGTCATAAAAACTACCAAACTGTTTAAAGGTATTGTTTTTTTTTTTTTGAAGTCCCCTGCAAAATGAAAATACTTTCAAATTTGACATTTTGTACTATTCACAGTTTTACCAAATGAGTAACAGTGAAAATTTACATAGGTTTTTTCTGTCGAGAACAATAATTGTTCTCACCAAATTAAGCCTTTACATTCTAATTACCAAATATTTATATAAAAAAAATCATACAAAATTCCATGCATATTGCAATGATGGTGGGAGTCAACAGAACTTCACAAAATAACTTTTGCATTTCTTTGCTTTACTAGGAATGGAATCATATTGGAAGCATTTCCAACAAAATTTTATCATTGACAAGTTCTTTTTTTTATATCAAAAACAATTTGGTCGATTTTTTGGTGGACTATAGCAGAATCTGGTGGATGGATCATGTACAACTCCTGGAAATGAAGATTATTGGAATGATCATTTGAGCATGAGTGTCACACATAAACAACAGTTTAGGTTGATCACTTAATTTTTACAAAGTCGAGGTGAAATACTGATGTCTTTGTAGTACACATCTCTACCTGGCATAATAGGCTATTCCATTTAAAATCCACACTACCCCTGTGGAAGATTTTGGAAATATCTTCCACAGGTTGAGTATGCATTTCAATTGGAATGAACACATTAAGCAGCTCTGTTTGAATTTCATACTCCCTCTGAGAAAGATTTAACCTGAATCTTCCCCTGAGGGAGAGTGAGTTTCAAATGGAGCTGCGAATGTGGTTATTTCATTTGAAATTCATACTCCCACTATGGAAGATATTTCCAAAATCTTCCACAGGGGTATTGTGGATTTTAAATGGAACAGCACCATGTATGATGGGCTCACTACACAAAGTAGTCCTAAAGGGCGTATTTTATATCTACTATACTATGATCAGCTCGTAATAGGAGAAAATCATTCGTTTTTTGTTACAGCGCGCGTCAATTAAGTCCCAACTAGCGTAAATTAACAAAAGCGCACATTAGTCGAGGAATACGCAAAGCTCAGTTCGCATAAGTGGTGCGCCGAGCTGTTTGTACGCTATTCTATATCAATTCCCAATGTTATGAGTCCCACCGATTACGAGCTGATAACAGTATAACTAATATGTTACAACATTTTACCACAGCTTGGTCACTTTTCAATGACCCTCACATGGCAAAAAGACGATAAGCCAGGCGGAGTGTATAAACGAACAATCAGAATATACGAGTGGATATTCATATGTAGTGGTAGATAAAATGAATTACAGTTTTAACTTCAACACTACACTATTTTTCACTCACCTGGATCGTAACATCCTATGACGTCATTCTGTCAATCATATGACGTCATCAGTGAGAGATATCCCGATTGTAGACAAGATATCAACACAGCATCACCATCTGCTGAAGACGCTAGTCGGACTAGTGAAAACGTTCCAGGTGAGCAAAAAATAGTGTAGTGTTGAAGTTAAAACTTTAATTCATTCAATCAGAATATGTTGTTATTCACACATATTCTAGAAATATGTTGTTATTCACACGTTATTCTAAACAGAAGTTATGAAACATTAAAAAAAGTTTTTGACAGAGGAACATACGTGAACAAAATAACAACTTGGAAGAACAAAATACTAAAGAGAGCACCAGACTAATAAACTCCCTTCAATTTTGGCAATTATTAAATTTTACAGTATTAATTATATTACAACACATGTGGCCAGCCACATTCTCAGTAAGGGAGCACTTTGATGATTGAATGCATAAAGATGTAATTCTATAGCGTTTACAACTTTGTTGAATTCAATTAATGACTTGTTCTTTACCTCTCTTGAGTAATAAAATCAGTTTTGAATCAGCAGCTGATTAAGTTCATAATTTTTACACTCATGGTCTACCTACTACAGTTTTCTTGCTAGGAAATATTAATCCAGAGTTCAGATTCTGAAGACTTGTCACACTATGGACCACAATGGCCTCATCCCAATGACATAGTTCAATAACCTCAATGAAACACTCATAGTGCAAAATTTGACCTCACGTTGCAGAGTATGAGTTTTTTGTACCCAAATTTTCAAAGGTCATTCAATGAATGTACAAAAGTATTGGGATTAAAGAACTGTGCCCTGATGGATGAGAATATTGTGGATCCTGGTGTCAACAACTGTCCAAGCCAGCCTCAGACCCTGAAGCCTGGAGTGACTTGTGTTTTGAAATTTGATAAATAAATAATGGTTTAGGGTGGGCATAAAAGAAAGGTAGAACATTTATGAATTCAACGGCTAAGGTTTTTTGTTCGATGTGCTTGATTCTGTTTTTGTTGAATTAAATGCACTATGAGATATGACAGCAATTTAATTTAATTAGTAACTAGTATGTATTTATAAACATACTTCTATACACAAATAAGTAACAAAACATTTTTCTACAATAGACTTGAGTTCAGTTTTTGAAATTCATAATCATTTTCTTCCCGCAATTTTTTGTGTTAATCCGATAATGTAACATACAGGAATGGATTTGAAACACTTTATGTTTGGAGCAAAGTCTCAAAATTTTACAAATATGTTCATAAAAATGTGCCTGTATCAAATGTGGAAAGATCATCATTGTTGAAGCGATGCAGTAAGATTATTACATATATATTTGCACAATTTAAAAATGTATAATACATGCCTTTTGTCTGGGTAAAATATAGTGGTGTAATAGAGTAGCATCTATTACAAATTACTGCAGTGGAAGTATTCAAGTGAAACAAAGATAACGATCAAAAACTTCAATCTTTTTGTTTTGAAGTTGCGGTATTAACAGGGATATCATTGTCATATATGTCAGGGTTATAGTTAGGCAAATTTTAGTGCCTGGTGAAATTAATATGAAATGGTAAAAAAAATTGAAATTTTGATAAGAATTGCTCATTTTTATACTGATTGTTCATTGATTTTGAAACATTTGAGACTGGGGTGCCGGGTATTTGGGCTCAAAATTAACTTGAGTGCCGGGTGGAAATTAAGAGTGCCGAGCGGGTCCGCCAGCCACCGCCCAGCGTAACTACAACCCTGATATATGCCATCAAGTATGTTTGAAAAAGATGTTTGTGACCTATACAAAATATCAGAAGATTGGACTACCATACCGTAAACGTTCGCCTAATGGCGCACCTGGACTCCTTTGCCTTGGAGTAAATTTCATGTACTCCCTCCTCTAAAAATCCCAACAAGAATTAAGGGTATGCGACTTTATTTGCTGGTGGGATTTTTATGGGAGGGCACTTTTAGTTTGTGTCTAAAATTCCAGTAATGTCAAGGGAGCCCATAGCGCCATTAGGCGAACGTTTACGGTATATTCAGCGGAATGTTTCTGAACACTTTTGTACTTCTTCCACTAGTCTTCAATAGACCATTTCAGGAGGTCTTCTACGAACAAACATTGATCATACGCGACCATCAAAACATTCAACCAATCAATTTCTGTCAATTTGATCATGCAGCACACAACATTCTATATGCTGCATCAATTAAGGAGCCCTTTTTCTAAGAACCTCCTGAATTTTGCTGAGGCGGGAAGATGGAGGTTCTTCAAATCTCTTCATACTTTTATTATGGACATATAGTGATGAAACATTTCACATGGTGAAATAATTTTGCTGTATCATGTGCCAGTGTTTCTAAAACAAAACCCTTGATTGAGCCCATTTACATAATTTTGTCAGACTTTTAAAATCGACTATATTTCATGTTTTCAATGTATTTCTAGATCTGAGTGTACAAGAAAGTTAATATTTGGAGTAAACATTTCAAATGGTTGGGTTCACAAATATATTTAAAGATAAAGTCACAGTTTTGGTGCCTTGTGTGTTTTTATATTATGTAAATACCTTAAAAAGAAGATGTTTTTAAGCAAAAATAGGTCATTTTTTAAATCTGTATTTCTCTCATGGGCAGTAACTTTTCAACACAAATCGTACATATTTACAAAGCCGAGGAACAGTTCTAAAAAATATAAATTTTCACCGTTGTGTTTGTATTTACTTACTTAGATACACACAATTTAAGTTGCATGGTTTTAGTGAACTACTAATTTTATGCAACACCAAAGGCGCTTACATACTTTATCCATGCCTCGCCCATTGTGCCCTGACGTACACTTTTTTCATTAACATAATTCATAAGATGCATTTTATCTGTTGTATTATATCAGCTTCATTTCTCACTAAAATTTAATTTTCTTCATGTCCTAGCTCCTCTCTCCATATTAATAGGCATGGAAATCTGACCTTAATTAGAAATAATAAAAAAATCATGATAAAATGTATTTATTTAGGTTTTAAATCTTTATTATTTTTATATAATGCAGATTAGTATTCATGTTATAATTAATAGATTTCTCCTCTTTCCTATTTCAATGGTCAGTTGTAACTATACAGCTACTTGTAAGACAGTAAAATTTACTGCTTTATTTATTAATGCTTACATGCAGCAAGAAAAGTCCATTACAGCACTTCTGACAACATAGGGCTCTTTGGCATACAATGATACAAGTGGCATTGATTGGTGACCCATGCTAAACTTGTTATATATAATTTCATATTAAGGTTATTAATTATTTTAAACTATTGTGATTTGGTAGTTCACAGCATATTACGAATGGTAGTGGGCTATAGCAAAAACTGCATTGCTCAATTTATAGCGAGCGTGTAGAAGAATTCAAATATGACAGATATACTTTTAAAGGTGCTGCGGTTCTTGAGCTACGTTTTAAAGAGGGATGAAACTACAACACTTTTGTAAAAGCGTACATAACTCATTAACAACAATAAATTAAGCAAGTTTGCATATACGATTTGTAGAATGAACTTTTGCAAAACATGAAGGTGTTAATTTTCAATAATATATTGATCTAGATAATGAAAATCAATTTTTAGGTTGCTTCGACCAACAATACCTCGTCTACCCTTAAGATTCAATTATTAACTTGCACGGTATATTCTATTGTTTTATGTTCATTATAATTACATTTTCCGCATTCTAATATAATAACTGCAATGGCCGCTGACAAAACATTTGCACAACTATATTTGGAGTCTAATTTTTAGAACTAATGTTTTTCCACAACAGTTAAAAATACATTGAAATCATTATTTCAATTCTCTGAAAGAATTAGTTCATTCTTTATTAAAATTAAAATTGATTGCAATAATCGCTGAGGATTTATGCATTAAAAGCGTTATTTTGCTCAATTCTATTTCTTCAAGCATACAGCCATGCATTCCTATTTCAAATGATCCATGCTGACACAAATATAGGCCTACACACGGAATAGCACGAGGTGCACAAGCCCTGTCTGATGGAAGCGTGACCTATGGTTAAATCAGATTTTATTCATAGACTCTATCATACCCGGTATCTACGGGAAGTTAATGAAGATCCCCCCCCCCCAGGACTCTACCAAACCAACTTTTTAGCTTCCTTTTATGGTCCTATAACACATTCAAGATGTTAACAAAAAATAATTCCTGGCACTCCAGCCATTTTCAAGGTTAAAGGTTGCTCAAATCTGGTTAACAAGCACACCAAATTATTCCTCTTATTGTAAGGATTCAGATAAAGTACATGTGACATACCGTTCTTGAGTTATGAAGCCAAAAGGTCCATGGGGGGGTCAGTTGTTGTTTTTGGCCACTCAGGGGGCGAAAATTATAACTGCTCAGATTTCAAAGAAAATGGTCTCAAATTGATCGTCATGTAAAACCAAGTAATCGTTTGCACTGTCTAAAGTGCTTTGTTATTGACCAAATTTGCCAATAAAGGTCAGTCCCCATTACAGCCTATTTGACCACAACCTTTGTTGTGATGTTTCCCAGGTAACGAAACATCCTACATGGTTACAACCATTCCTTATTTGACTCGTTTTTACATGACAAGCAATTTGAGACCAATTTCGTTGAAATTGGAGCATTTTAATTTCTGGCCCCTGTGTGGCCAAAAAAACTGACCACTCCCCAAAGGTTTAAACCACTAAATTATCTTGAATGTGTTATAGGACCATAAAAGGAAGCTAAAAAAGTTGGTTTGGTAGAGTCCTGTGGGGGGTCATCATTAACTTCTGGTAGATACCGGCCAGCTGCCAGCTCCATTGAAACACTGCAAAAGAGGGTGACTTACATGTGCAGAAGTACACTAAGGAGTAAAAACACAATGGTGATTTTATTTATTTTTGAAAACAATATTCAAGGTCCCATTTGACATGTAAATTTTTTTTTCTCAAGTGACTGCCTGTAAAAAATATCTCTGTTTGTAATTAAGCTCATTTTTAACAAAAAATTGTCGCAAAACTATGGTCTATATTAAGGTATCCTGCGAATAGTAAATAACACAGGGACAAAATGATGGGTATGCCCTATAATGTTGCTGAAACTATGTAGGAGTATCAGTATCAAAGTCAATATCGTTTGAAAGTTATGGGATACAATATAGAAATCCATGTATTCGTTATTTGTCAATATTTTGCATTTAGGGCAAAATTAGTGATTTTTTGTCTAGAAACACTGATACGAGGTAGGCAAAAAAATTCATTGCCATGAGCAAGGAATCATCAACCAAGAGGCATATACCAAATATGAAAGGATTTGTCCAACCTTCATCTTCCCATGACCTGGTGGTTTTTACACGGAGGCCTCCTTAAGAGCAATGCAGTACCTGATTGGTGTCACCAGTGGTTGTGGTGTGTTTGTTTACCAAATCAGCTTCTGAAAGGTCTATTGTAAGGAGGACAGTTTTTATGGTCTACTTAGCTCAGCAATGCTTTGCTGTCTTCGATAATGGTTCATGTACGCTAGAGCGTTCGATAGGAACAAGCGAACAGCATACAAGTTTGCTGATATCTATCGGAGCGTTCAGCAGAGCAGCAGGATTATAAACATGGTCGATGGTAAAACCAAAATCAATTTCCTTTGTGTTCAGTAAGTACATAACGACCCACTCATCAATTACTCAAGTGGTCATTAAATAAGCATGTCTTGGGTCGTGTCTGCGGTCAATAGAAAGTAAATAATGTGTGTAAGTTTATGTTTACATAAAGTGGTGTAATTAGGTTTCAAGGGGTTGTTAATTCAAGCATGGTCGTAAAATTGATTCGATCGATATTTTGGTCAATGCATTGTATCGAACAGAGTTGTCAATTGAGCGGAGCCTAAAAGAGTTTGCTACAGGCTTTAATGGGTTTGGGCTTTGATAAAAGCCAGGTACCTCTCCGATACAATGCGCTATCGAAGACAGCAAAGCATTGCTGAGCTCAGTAGACCATAAAAACTGTTCTCCCTAAATAGATGTAGGTAGTGGGCAACCTTTGTGTCTCTTCTCATTCATAAAATTACCCACCAGCTAAAATGGCGTGAGAAACACGCAGGAAACTATCTTTGATAGTTCTTTGTATCTCATTCAAACTAGTAACATTAGAGAAACTAGGATGAACCCTGACCTAACAGTTTGTCCACTCTGAAGTACAAAGTGACAACGCGCGCGTATACAACGCGTTAACAGTGCGTAGTACTGCGTCTTTGCTGCAGGTATGCATGCCTTCAAAGTCGGCACAATGTGTGCGTCCGGGTCTGTACTTTGTACTTCAGAGTAGACTGACTGTACAATATAACAATAGATAAATAGGGAACAATAATTTTAGTTTATCACAGGGCTGACATATTACAAGGTTTGACATTTAAAACACACACAATGCGGGTAATTACATCTTCCCTATCCATGTAATGTCCATTACTTGCCATACAGTGGGTTCTTGTATGTAGAGGTGGAAGGTTTGTAGATAGGATTTTGACTCTGAAATAAACAAGATGACAACAAAATCATGGATTAGAACAATAATTGTGTGATACAAATGGTTGATTGATTGGGGAACAAACATGAAATGATTACATGAGGACTAGTTAGTATAATTGAAGTTGAACTTCATTAAATACCAACAATATTAAGGTAAACTAAAATGTCAATTTCCCTGAAATCAAAATGATGCAGAAATTTTATTTCTAGCAACTGCACACCAGCCTACCCAGTGGCATTCCAAATTACGGTCATGGTGATGTGTGACTTAAGAGATGGATTCATTAAAATAGAATTAAGGGTAAACAACAATCACATGAAAAAGAGATGCAAAAATATAGGCATTTTCCATGTTTTCTGGACTCTGAAATAATTTTTGTTCATCATGAAGGTAAATTTGCCAAAGTTTAAGCAAATATTGTACCAGTTTGCTGAAAGTTGTGACTCAAATCCCTAAAAGCATGAAAATGCTACACAAATCTGCCACACATCCTTTGTCCACCTTTCTTTTTACCCTACAGGCGAGGACAAGCCAACAAATTTGCTATGGCCTCATCTTCAGCTAACAACCCCAGATAGGTTGGGGGACTCTTGTCTTACAAATTGCCACTCACCTGTTCCCATTTGGCATTCTGTCGTTCTTTTTCAAATCTTGCAAACTCCCTCTTATCATGTATATATGTGAGTAATCTCCAGATGAGTAGTAATATTAAACCTATGATGATGATACCTATGACTATTCCAAGAATGATATACAGAGGGTCCACAGCCTCAGGACACACTGTCAACCAAACACAAAATTAACATGTTAGTACTTCACATATTTTATGGTATCTATCTATTGTTTATAAGGTCTGGTGTGTGAGTGGTGTGATATTGTGCTCCTGCAGTGTCATTATTCTATTCTTGTGAAAAATTTATCTTGCTTGAAATTCCCCTGGACAGGGAAATCACTGCTAATAAATTGCCCTGTTACCTGTACAAAAGCAGATCCTGGTTGTGATGGTAATGTAGGCTGATTAGGTATCTGCACCTGTATGAAGCTGCGTCCCTGACTGATGCTAAATGGTTTATACGGTGTGTTTTCGTAAAGTGTGCTGAGGATTGTGGGTTTATGCCTGTGTAAAGCACACTAGAATTACTGTGCTCTATTTATTTTAAGTATGGACAATGAAGTTTCTAGTTCTATCAAATAATTAAGAATTTGAAAGCTGAATTAATAACAGTGCGGTTCTATTTGAATAGAAATTTACATACTTTGATGATGGCTTTTAAGTGTAATGGCTTAGCAGCACTATAATGTGGGATGTTTTGAATTTCTTCTTAATTAAACCCCATGGGCACTATTGGCCGAATTATCAGCCTCTAAGATCTATTTTGATTGGTTACAAAGTGGACTATCTCATGAATTGAGCCAATCAGAGCTATGGTAAGAATAGCTAGTAGGGTTGAAGGTGGTTAAGTTTGAAATTGCTTGGAGATCTAATAGCTCTATTTTGATTGGTTGCTCAGATTATTATATCATGTAATTAACCAATACGAGGCACTGTAATCAAGGCAGAAGTACCCATGGGGTTAAGACTGAACTGAGACTCACCCTTAGCTGCTTGGACCATCAACACAAACGTCCCATTGGCTAATGTTTGGTATGTAAAAATGAAAGAGCAATCATCTGTATCTTGAAAGAGGCATCTCTCTGAACCATTTGCTGTAAAAAACAAAAATTTTAATGTTACAAATGGTGCACCTGTTCAATAGCTTGTCATCATATAATTTCACCAAGAATCTCAGCATAGTAATGAACTTAGAACAGAGAAAAAATATTTTCTTAGTTGATACTGATGTTACTCTGTTTTTAAAGTTTGAGAATCACTCCTAACGTTGTAACCAGTTCTCCATTTTACAATCTTGGTTCTTATTTGCACCGTGGTGGCATGCATCAGGCCAGTACACAGATAACAAAAGGTGATCACAAAGAAGTGAATCATTTCCAGTGACTTACGTATTTTGAGGTCATCTACAATCTGTACGGGATGAGGGCAACTGTTGCATTCTTCTTCACTTAGACCAGTTCCAAATGCTTTACACTGTACACAATCTCTGTTGACGATACACTGTCCTGGACATGCTGGGCATTCTTCACACCTCTGTCCTCTGTATGGTGTTGATGTATTACATTTACATTCTCCACATACACATGTACCAAAACCATTGCACTCCAACTGAAAGCAAAGAAAAAAGGGCAAGCATTAATCATAATGTTGAAATAATAACTGATTAAGACAAATATTGCTGACAAAACATTGAACACATTGCGTTATATACAGTGTTCGAACTAAACAACCTCAACAATTTTGTTGGTTGTCCGAAAATATTTTTGGTTGTCCGAAATTTTAATGAACTTTTTGAGCTTAAAGTTGCAAGTTTAAAAACATACACTGCCGCCAAATTCACACATCACACACTTTCCCCAAACTCACCTTGTTGCTAATAAAATATCAAATATATCCAAGAAAATACAGGTTGTATGTTCATCAATTATTTATCATCAATAAATCCATGTTTGTGCTGAATTTTATGCTTAAAAGCCATTAGAATTCATGATTTTTTTCAAGAAGTCAAGATTTTACTATGTACGCAAAAATCTCCATTGAAATATACCTCATTAATTATTCATGAGCTCATAGGGAAATCCCCCGGAAGAGACAATGGGTGTTTTGAAACCGATCTGATCTGAATATTTTTTATGCACAAATAATTGCCTTGTGTCTTGAAACTTAGCAACGGTCAGAGGTCAGATTTTTGCCAGGGTTTTTGCTGACAGCCAGTTTTTCTTTAGACATGATTTTACTATTGCAAGAGCTTGACAGATTCGGGAACCATGCACATCACCAGCTAGCCCTCGACCGACCGACGACTGTGTTTCAAAATGCCCAAACCAGCTGTTTACATTAACGATACATGCACATGGCCAAGTTTGTAAAATTTTTACTACATTGGTCATGATTTCTTCTGAAAATTTCAAGATAATGCAATGCATTTTATATTAAGCTTACTCAGTAACAGTGGTGCACATTTTTATGGTTGTAATCGAACGCAAAAGACTGAACTTCCCGCGATGCATTTATAAACTTTTTTTCCGGTATCGAGGGGCTCGATAAAGTAAACAGATAATGGGTTGTGGAACCACGTTTAAATTCACGTTTATTTTATTCAAAAATAGTTTCACATTTTAAATATTACCATCAGCTAAAAGGTACACACGTACAAAGGTGAGTTATGGCTACAAATTTATGGTTGTCCGGCGGACAACCGAATCAGTATTTTTGGTTGTCCGGCGACTTTTTAGTTGTCCCGGGCGAACGGACAACCGAAATTTCGAACGCTGGTTATATAGTTTGCTCAGCTCGTAATCGGCGGGCCCTATAACATCGCAGATTAATATATATATATTTTATTTCGAGAATTGTCTTGCGACTTCTCGCTGAAACATCACAAATTATTCATTCAAGTCCTATACGTTGTCTATTTTCTTGAACACACACAATATAGACCAGCTGAATCAACTATATCATTCTTAACATGGGTGTACTTTTCGGCGTAGTGGTAAAAGCCTAACAATTTCCGCCGATTACGAGCTGATCAAACTATAACAAGTGTCCTTAGACATAGTACAACTTACAGTGACAAGACTCATAGGGTTGTGGATTGAAAAAGAAGAGGTTATTGTGAATTGGGCGAAGCACATACCCTCAGTGCACTTTGCGTAACATGTGACTGGTGTATGCTTATGTGAATTTACACGAGCATTAATTTGGAACTTCGTTGTCAAGCGCAATAACAAAAGCAATAACCAAATAATTTTTGCCACTTAGGTTTAACAAAGTATAGATGGACAAAATGCCCTAAATGAACACATTGTTATCCACAATGATGGGAATCAAATCTTACCCCATTAGCTGCTCTACACGTGTCTTTTCTCGTTGAGCACTCGCAAGCATCCCCTGTGAAGTCTGGTTTACAGATACATTTGCTTTGTTTTGTCTTCTCATCGCAGACACAAGTACCTCTCTGCTCACCTATCAAAATAGTCAAATGAGAAGGAATAACTATGGAATTCTTACCGCATCAAACCCTCAAAGGGTGCAGTATGACTTGGGTACTGTATTAAGCCACTGATTCAAGCTTTATACTGGTGGTTTTTAAACCAATGTTGTATTTCTCATATCTCACATTGCCAAAGTAATTCACCGGCTCTTTAAAAGAAGATTTAGTGTTTTCCCTAGTACCTGTGAATTGCTTCCTTGATGATTTATAAGTCTACAAATCCAACATATAGCCTATAAAACATGTCAGTATGTTCGTATTTACATGAAGAGGTTGAGAGGGTGACAAGTCGCCAGATGTGTTTTTGAGTTATAGACCTGTAAAGATGACATTCCCATAAAAAAGATCAAATTTTGGAATTCCTAATTTGATGGTATTTGACTGTTAGACTAAGTTGTCTTTCAAATCCTTGAAAGTACGTATTAAAAAGAGACTTATTTAATCAATAAATAACAGTTGAACTATGATAATCGCTATTCAATCTTTTGTACGGCAGGAAACTAATTGGCTCATTACTCATAATAGTAATTTGGCAAAATATATACAAAATTATCCATATCTTGAAAAGTTGCGATGCTATTTACATAATTTTGGTATCATTTTAAAGCTTATTGTCTAGTGCTTACATTTTTATTCAAATCATGAAATGTCAAAAATGCGACTTGTTTCTGGTTTTATCAGAGCGGGTCACATATATGGCCTTGTATAATAATTGACAAACCTAACATGCTTTATCATCAATTTGAATTTCATAACCTTCCAATTTCAGCTTGACCAAGCACTTGTTTAGCTAGACAAATAATAGACATAAATTACCTCCACACAATTCTCCTTTGTATCTATCACATGAGAAATTATCACATTCGCAATATGTACCAGATACTATTTCTTCTGGGTTCTGTGAAGGAAAAAAAAACAAGGAAATTAATAAAAGCAGTTTAATTGATCACAATGATTTTTGCCTTCAGGATCATTTTATAATAATCAGCATTTTGATCAACCCAACTAAGCCTGCTGTGAACAGCAATAACACCTACCGTATTGTTTGTAATAAACGCCCCGGGGGGCGTTGCATTTTTCCAAAAGGGGGGCGTTTATTGGAGGTGACTTGTCAATGAAAAAACTTAAAAATCGGGTTCAATTTCCCAGTGGTGCTCCTGTAGAAAGGAGGGATTTACGACTATACTAATGCTATTTCCATGGAAATTTCCATCACACCAGATAGTGCATCATCAAGCAATAATCTGGTGAAATTATACCATTAATTAGGCAATGAAATGGATTGAAGTTTGAGTCTTAATAGGTTTTGTCACACACAATTTAGCGATCGTCACTGCATGACTGGCATGACTGTTGCAAGTTTAAGCTTACTCACATGATATGACATGGAAATGTTTGCATTTTTGTCAATTTTTCATGGAAATATTGGAGGGGGCGTTTATTAGAAGGGGAGCATTTATTACAAACAATACGGTATACTATTATAAATTATCTTCAAATACTGTGAAGCAATTTATTTTTGTGACAATTTTTGTCAGATTTGACAGAAGGGGAAAAAGCCAATTGCTTGATCATGATGACAGAGGTACACTATTTTGTCTCCAGGGCTACAACTGGGGCTATAAGGAGGTCTTATTTGTTAGGTTGTTTCACAGTATTGGTATCATATAACAATCATGTTATGCTACATGGTAAATGCTTTAGTATCAAACACACAGAGAGTTATTATCTTAAACATTAACAGTAATATGATTGAACTGTACATGACTGGACTAATATATGCAGGGTTCGAATTTGGCTGTATCGCATAGCAGTTTGCTTCACATTTTGAAGTAACTGCTACCAATTTTGCATTTGTATAGCACTTTTTATAGTGCTTTAGTATATGGAAGTATCCTGATTATGAGGAATTAGCCAAAAACTCCTACGGAAAATGTTTAAACAAATTTGAACCCTGCTAATATGAGTGGTACTTACAGGTCGGCCATGACAAACACATTCACCGCATACACAATTCCCTCTACCGGAACACACAATTGATGAATTGCCCCTAAAATAAAAAAAAAATTAAAAAGACACCATAAAGTATTTCAAAGATAAAAACATAGTTTTGCTTGTGCTTACATGATATGGGGTGGAATTCTACAATGTCCTGCACCAGATGTATCCTCTATCTATTCGCCAGCGAAGTGTTACGTGTAATCAGATTATCAATATGTCAACTGGATCACGCTTTTGAGTTCTGCACCACGATCGAAATGATCGCAACACAAAGTCTATGGCATGTGCTACCAATCCAAAAGGTGTGTGATCCAGTTACCAAGGAGTTATGTAACCACTTCGCTGGCAAATAGTGCAAGTTTGAGATGCTGTAACCAGCATTGCTAGCACTTCTGTATGGGAGTTTGCCACCTTCCCCCCACCCAGGATTTCCCCCAAATGTTACAAATGACTTACGCTCTGCATGTTGCATCATTGTCCTCTAAATTTGCATCATTACTACTGCATTCACATTCCTTGCCATATCTTCCAGAATTACAGATGCATGCCCCGCATTCCAATGTACCATTGCCTCTTGTACATTTCTCGCTATTTGGTACCTATAATGAATATTAACAAAATATTTTAATAAATTTACTGGTTAATTAAACAAATACAAATACATTAAGTAACACCCATACACTGAAATTTCATTATCCAAAAGTGGCACAAAATTTAGGATTAGAGTGACAAAAAGACTGCATACCCTGTCTCTTTTATACAGCAATGATGACAATAGGGAAGGGTATGTATGATAAAAAGTTTAGGTCCATTTGAAATCACTTAAGTCAAGTATGACTGGGGATTTGCTTTATATGATGGTCTTGAGAAATCATGACAATATGTGACCCATCACATCAAAACCAACCACTTCGCGGCTGGCTTCATTAGCAGATAACAATGAAAGAAGATGAAAAAATATGAGTATGTGATCTTTGTATTCGATCTGAATGCGAGTCAGCATCTGAATTACTGAATGTACACAACAACCTGTGTTTATTATCATACTTACACCAGTGGTTTCACAAGCACAATTGCATACAGTCTCTACCCAGATGACAAGTTCCTCACTGAAACCCACAGGGCTCACTGTAAATCTGTAAAACAAATCATTAAGCAGATGGTTACTAAACTTAGTTAACACATTTGTTATATTTGCCGTTAACCCCCTGAGCACTACCTGCCGATCTAACATTGCCTCTGATTGGTCAATTACATGATATCTTCACTTTAATCACCAATCGGAATGGAGCTTTGCAAATAATTCACCCCAATTTTTTGTGTCGTGAAATTATTCTAACAATGTTGCTAATTGGTCCAATTGATAATGGAAACTTCTTTTTGGCCAATCAGCAGGTAGTTCTTATGGGGTTGGAGGGACACTCACAGATTTGAGATTTTTCAAATTAAAATGTTTGTACAAATTATTTTATGGTGACCTGCCTACAGACTAGTTTATTGAGGAAAATCGTTTTAGCATGTCACATGGCCCATTGTCTGTTAGTACCTTCCAAGGGCCTCTGCTGGGATCACAATTGTAATTAAACCTTTTATTTTTAGGGGATTATAGCTATATAATTTAGACTGCTATTTTGATCTGCAATCAGCTTTCTACACCACATGCTGTAGTAAATCCGCTATATTGGTTTATTCCACACACACAGAGCAACATAATGTACCTCCAGCAAACGAAAAATCCAATGACAAAGTGTATCTTTACGCATGAGCTTTACAAAGGTTTACATATAAACGCTTAACACACACAATTGGCACACAAACACCCCTACACTTTAAACAAAGTATGCCAGGTGCATGGTAGAATGATCCAGAGGTACACTATTTTGCCCTACATGAGATGCAAACATGGTGGAGTAGGTACTCTTTAGCATGGATTAAAGAGATAACAGATCAACTCCAAACAGTCAAAGTCTCAGCATCACACGATAATGAGGACCGATCATTCCATGAAGTGCAACAAGCGAAACTGCTACGCACATGCCGCATATAATGTCTTCCTTGTAAACGCAAAGGCACACAATGCTCTATCGCGTATACGCGAATTCCGGCAATGCTGGCATGATTGTTAGACATGCAGGATCGAACAATCGACCCTTATGAATATGCAAGAATTCACAGCATACAATGCACAGGTACACTTTGACTGTTGAAAAATAGTCTTCTTCTTCCATATTAGTGCCTCCCTCATATGTATGAGTATTATTGCACTGCGTACAGAAAAGCTGTACTTATTTTTACTCTGGAACCTAGAATAGATGAGTGTATTTTTGAAGTACAGTCAACAGTACCGGGATGATCCCCTGCTCTTTTCGAATAGCCTGTGATGTTCTTTAATGTGCACACTGCATTAATGTGAGAAAATACATATACACGGGACCGACGGCTTAAAGTGCCCTCCGAAGCACTAAGCAAGTAGAGTAAAGTGCCTTGCTCAATGACACAAAGAGACAGCCGAGCTCAAGTGGACCCACTCAGATTCAAACATGGGACCCTTGGATTCACAGTCCAACGCCTTAACCGCTCGGCCACGCTCCCCTCCATATTATAATTTATATCTGTATTAGTCTATGCTCTTTGGGTTTAATCTCCTTACCTTTGTGGAGTACTGAGACAGTTCTGTGCAGTAATAGCTAGTGAGAAATTGACAGTATCCCCTAGTTGAAGGCCTTCACAAATGGCTGACCCTGGGGTCACGGTTCCATTGCAGTATGCTGTGTATGCTATGGTGATGTTCTCTGGGGCTGTGTCTTTTAGTTCCACTTTGGATGTAATTTTCTGGAAAGTGAAATCAAAAATAAACATAAGAAAACAAACCAGAAACTTATTTACGTCCTATAAACCATGGTCATTTAGAGGGCTGCCCTCTTCACTCCCTGCTAAAATGTAAACATGAAAATTGGGAAATTCATTGTTTTCTGCATTAATGTTTTATCATTCTTGTTACTAAAGTAATCGCATATTTTGTTCCCTTCCTTGTAATGAAAAATTATATAGGATGTCATTGATAGTCTATCAATCTTTTGGTCTGTTCCCTAAATCAAAAAGCTTTTTATTTAGTTGTCAGATGTCAGATACTGCTGTTACAAAGCAGACGACAGTGCTGCCACATGACTACTGAGCACTGATAAGCACAGCACAGACAAAATGGGATCCATTACGGTTATGAGCTATACAAAGACAGAATTAAAGTAGACAAAATAAAATAAAAGAAACCATCTTTCTTATCTTCTTTGGATGATCTAATTACGTATCTCTTTCATACAATGTTTAATACTTCTTAGAAACAAAATATGCAATAGTGCTACCTATTTAGAGTTTGTTTCCATATTCTTATCAGTGAGTTATAACTTTTAGTCCTGACACTGGATTAGTGGTTGTAAATGCTGTTTGACAGCTGCAGGGTGGGGCTAATTCTATCGATGGTACAAAAATGTGACTTATGTGAAAATAAAAGAGTTCAAAAAGTTCGCATATATAGACGTGACTAGTGACAAACGAGTCACGAATCTTTAACCAGATGTGAGGATTATGGTGACTCTAAATTTACTACGTAGTGCTGTGGGCCTGGCCTATCTGCAAATATTATATTATGTACTTACTGCATAGTTAGTTTTGAGAAGCTGTACAATATTACTGGAATCAGCGGCTAATTCTGCTGCTGTAGCGCCCTCTATGTACTCTGTCAGATTCTGTTAAAAATGAAACAAACAAACATACTAAAATATAGTTTCAATTCCAAATAGTCCAAGTTTTCCTGACTTTTATAAAACATGGAGTTGTGCCATAGTTAAGGCCTAAAATGTTGTTTGTTTATTGCAACAGGCTGACAAATAAGCATTAGTTGGTCAAGTTTTCTTTTACTGTTTTGTTTCCGAACTTATGACTAGTAACACTGTTAACGCAACTGGACATTCCTAAAAAGAAATGACCAACATTACTATTGTTATTTCACTCCAGAAAATTGATTTTAATTCTATTCAAATTCAATTCTTTCTACACCGGGAGTCTTGCTATTCGATTCCAATTCAATCCACCTTGCTTTACAATTAATTCAATTCGATTCCAATTCAATTTTTCAATTTCAAAATCATTTCATTTCAATTCCAATCCAATGCAGTGAAATTAACAGCTAATCAATTTCAATTCAATTCTGAGCATTCATTCCAATTCCAATTCAATTCCAATTCCAATACAGTTGCAGTTTGTGTTCATTGACCAAAGGCACACTGCAAAAACTGTCTAGAGATTGAACACTTTTTGTCCTCAATTTGGAAACAAATGTCAAATTTCAAAACTTCAAGTATTTAATCTATTAAACACAAGGCATCAAATTACTAAACATGCTTAGCATTTAGACATTTTTACAAATCGAGGACAAGATGGTGTCTAGAATGGTGTGTAATATCTAGACACTGTTTTTGCAGTGCATGTTTTAAATTTTACTACCAATTTTATCAGTGGCGTAGATTTCTTTTTGACATTGGGGGATGGGGTTGGGAAAAAAATCTTGAAGTATATGAATCCATCACCTTTTGGCGACAGAATAAGTTTATGTTACAAATTCGTAAATTCTTGTCCACCATGGACATTATTTTCTAAACTTAAGGTGTGTGGTACGATCGATAATGGGACCCTGTCCCCACACTGACCTCAAAGATGTCAAAAATCAAGGTTTTGATACTATTAGATAGCCCCTATTCTCCTGCTCCTCCTGAGATTTTACACCCAAAATCCTTGTACTTTTGAAAAAGTGTGAAAAAAGTTGTCATAAGCATTTTCTTTAATGGTTTTCTCACAACTTGTTCAAATGTACAATGACTTTTGAGCATAAAAATTAGGAGCTTGAGAAAAATAGGGGCTTTATGATTAGTTTTTAATGTGTGTCTCTTGAGTGAAAATACCTGGAAGTGTATCAGAATTCAGAACGGGGAAGGGTACTTTTTACAGGCGGAATGATCTGGAATCACAGATCTGCTTGTGAATTGAAATGCTGAATTGAAATCAAAGCTGAATTTCATTTCAATTCCACTTCATTCTTCATCACTCAACATGATTTCAATTCCAATCCAATTCAATTCTTCATTGCTCACGATGATTTCAATTCCAATCCAATTCAATTCATGCCCAAGCCCACTCATTTCGATTCCAATTCAATTCCAATGCATTGAAATGAAAATCGCCCAAAATTCATTTCAATTCAATTCGATTTCAATGCATTGAATTAACATTAAACATTGCTGAAAACATGAAAATATTTGAGAATTATATTTTGATATGAACACAAAAAATGGTTATTTTTCTTTTCTTATTAGTTTCTCTTTTATGCTTATACTAGAGGAACATATGATTGGGAATGCTAGACATACAGTAAAATATTCTGTTCCAATTACTTGATGATAAGAGCACTGATTTACAGCCTAGTAGTGGTTCAAAGCACAGGGGTGGTAATTTTCTCTCCTTGGCCATACTTCTCTTCTTATTCCAATCTTTAAAACAATTTTTTTAAACAATTAACATTATCTGAAATTAACCAACTTGTACTTTCAAGTTGTGGCTACTTACTGAATAAACTTCATATTCACTTGATGTCACAGCAAATATAGGAATGATACTATTCTCTCTCATTTTTGTGTTCAACTGACTGATGGATGGATAATCCTGAAAATATACAAATGTCGTAAAGACGAAAAGAACATAATGGATTTTTAAAAAAGCAGGTGCCAGAGCACCGGTGGTAGAGTAGCGGTTGAGTTTTACAGCCTTCCATTGGTACATGAGTATGTTATGGTATTGATCCTTTGGTAATATTAGTTATTAGGTGAAGCGAAGGTATGGTATGGGAAATTATCATGCATGAAGTGTCATACTGGGTAAAGCCGAAGGCTGAACCTAGTCTGATGCTGAGCGCACAATAATTTCCTGTACCATTCCGATGCTGAACCTAATAATGAATTTATCATACCACTAAGTCATTTTAAATATTGAAATAATTACGTTTTTAAACATTCTAATTGTTA
Source organism: Amphiura filiformis (assembly GCF_039555335.1). NCBI lineage: Eukaryota > Metazoa > Echinodermata > Ophiuroidea > Amphilepidida > Amphiuridae > Amphiura > Amphiura filiformis. The sequence goes on along the minus strand of NC_092631.1, from coordinate 51,588,314 downwards.
CAAAAAAGGAAAAACATTACATTTACGCGCCCGTTATACGCAAATTGCCTTTATAAGCGTATCTCTCCATATACGCTAATCGTGCTTACACAATATGCTCTCATTGACTAGATATATAAAGTGTAAGTACACTCTCACTGACTATATACAAAAATAAATCCAGATATAGGTGTTCTTTCATGTTTCCCTTAGTGGTATGATAATGAACAGTTACTGATCAAACCTGAAATTTAGTGATATCATAGCTTCATATGCACACAGAAATTTACCTGTTGTATGGAATATCTTTCTTAAGATTAGCATTCTTGTTGCATTTTATTTTCTTTCAAAATTACACCACAATGTAACTGCAATTGCAGAATGCAATTTTGGGACACAAAGACTGTGATATAAATCCTGTGTATGGAATCAAACTGACAAGACAGAGGCAGGAACTGAACAAGGAACCATAGGAAAGAATGGAAATTCCTTGCACCAGCTAATATTGGAGTCTATAATAGCCCTGTATACAAATTCATACTTTTAATACAAAGTGCACAACTTCTTTAAATAAGAAGCATGACCGCTGTACTATTTAACATAATTAACATAACATATTTTTCACAGTGGCTTCTTCTAATCAATCCCATCATTGGATTAAATTATTATCACCCAGGATTTATCTTAATCCAGGTAGGGATGGGTATCCTTGGCACCTTCCAGTTTATTGGTATTTCATCAAAAGCCCTTGGGGTAGATGTGCAAGATAGTGAGGCCCTACAGGGCATTATGTCACTTAGTGACTTATGATACCAAGGAATACAACATGGTAGAGTTCATTAGATGTATGAGATATAATTAAAGACAGAGATAAAAATAATTTATCGCGTCTGATGTCACTGTCAATTACGATCCTTGATTGGTTAACACAGGTTAATTGCGCGTAAAAGGAAGACCGATCTATCTGGTGCTGATCGGAGAAAAGGAACAGCAACAAATGGCGAAAAATTACGTACTTTTACAAGGCAAAATGCAGCTTTTCTAGGCATTGTTGACATGGTGCCTTCGCCAAAGAAAGTTTCCTACTATAAAGACCAAACTTTTGAGATGGTTTGCATGTTTGAAAGTGCAAAATTAACAATAAGGCGACCGGTTATACCGCCGTGTTCAGCAAGTCATCATCATGACACTTGTAAACAAACTGTGCTCGAGTTTGATTGACAGATGACGTCAGACTTTTTATCTCTGTCTTTGATTATAGTGAGGCCCTGCAGGGCCTCATGTACACTTAGCGACTTACCAAGGAATGTGACATGGTATAGTTCATTGAGAATGGATCCAAATGACAACCTCCATCATTGGGTGTCACTATGCCACCAAGCTACAAAACAAACAAATAATAAATGAAAAAATCCAATTATTTCTGTGAATAGTCTGTATGTCACAATTGAAAACTTTGACAAATTATTTTCACATTCACTTCAGCAGCCCTTTTCATGTAAAACCCATTTCAACTGCCAAAATCTGTTAAATCATGTGTATTGGCTAGATACGGACACGTTAAAAAGGCTTAGGAGGAAGGATAGATAGGGTATAATTGGACATTTCCAGATCACATTAATAGGTTAGTGCAAGGCAGTATCTGCAACAGCTGCCAGATGCCATATTATAAGATATGTACAATATAGAATGCATATATTGTCAAATATCTACAAGGCAGCTATTGCAAATCTTGCACCAACCCCTCAATTTTTGAGCTCTCCTAAGCTTAGGCCTAAAAAAAAAATTGTTTGATTGGCATAACCCGACCGACCCTAAAAATAGGCCCGACCCTAGACTTTTTTTGCAAAAAATGAATAAAAAAATCAAAAAAGATTAAAATTAAAAAAAAATGCTTAAAATGTGTGTACAAAAAATTTTTTTTTAAATGATTGCCGACCGACCTACCCTAATTTTTTTTTCATGTTGCGCCAATCAAACAATTATTTTTTTTAGGCCTTACATGAAATTAAAAAATGTATATCTGTTTACATAGTGTATAAGTGTATGTAGAAAAGTTAAAATCTGAGATATTTAAAAGTAAATGAGAAATTATCACCTGAAAATTGCTGGGCAAAAAATTATTCCCACAAATGACCACTTTTACGGTACAAAAAGGAGGATATCAGAAAAAGAACAAATCGGCCCATAACAGAACATGCCTGAATTCCATCAACTTTCCAATTGGTACTAAATATAGGAGAGGAAATTATATCCATACTGTGCTATTCCAGTTGAAATCCATAATCCAGCTTACGGAAGACATGACCTAAATCTCTCATGCAAGGGGTGCACATTTCAAATGGACTCACCCATTCAGACAACTCCCATTTGAAATTCACACTCCCTGTGTGGAAGATTAAGGCCATGTCTTCCATAGGGGGTGTATGGATTTCAACAGGAATAGCCGATTACTTAGAAGATTCCCCCATTAAGCACACAAATAGCCATGAGTCAAACAGGAAAACCATGGAAACCGTGGCTAGACAAAATTTACGAGGAAAAGGGGGTCACATGGTGAAATCGAGTCGATGGCCATAAAATGTCTGCTCGGGTAATCCAACCAATTCCCATGGGACTATGGGGTTCCTTGTAGAAGTATACTTTCATGTAGTGATATATTTGCACAATAAAATGCAAAAAGTAACAACATTATTTATTTTAACACATCTCATTTTTCTATATATGTATAATAGACATTCATAATGAAGGTGCACATTCAGCTTAAAAGTACCAGTCTTGGAAGTTTAAAAAATATTAACAATAGTCTAGTGCAACAGTTTCTTTTATAGGAAGAAATTCCTTCACATTGTATGGAGCAGGATCATAAAACGGATGTAAACTGCTCAGTATGGCTTCAAGCCTTACTTTATACATTGTAAACAAGATGCCTTAAGGTACTGATACTAGTTTTCTTGACCTCCAGAACCTACACTTAGGTATGCTGAATGAGCAATCTTTCTCCACAACCACTTTACAAGCTTTACTTTGAAGCTATAGATTGAGCTCAATTGACGCCAGTATCTACACTTTGGTATTTGTAAAGAGTAATTGCCCCCTTTTATGACACTTTCACATGCATTTCTGGTTAAATCATTCATTAAAATCTATAAAAGTGAAGTAAGAGTGAACTCTGTTGAAACTGATGAATGTTATGGGGAAAGCATTTTTTGGCAAACAAAAACAGAGGTGGGGTTAAGAAATTCTAAGCAAGTGGAAAGGGGACAAGATGAACCATTTTTGGCATACAGTCTGGTGGATTTTGCAACATGAAAAGGTGTAGAAACCACAGTATGGATATACTCTAATATGCATTATCTCCTGTTTGCATCCCTTAATTAGACTAATTAAAGTTTGTAAATGGACCTTTTCAGGAGGAATTTTTACAAATAATACTGATCATGCACAGCCATCAAAACATATTCAACCAATCAAGTTTTGGTGATTTAAACGCGTATTAGACCATGTAGTGTAGTGGACACTGCAATCAATATACTGCGTCAAGCAAGAACGATGCGGTACATGATTGGTGTGAACAGTCATACCATGTCATGCACTCATCGAACATACTTTAGCAAGTGTGTGATTTACCGCATATCTTGCTGACTAATTTCCAAAGATTTCTGATCAGCTGCTGAAAATTGGGTTCACCGAAAGTGCATGTGCAATGGGGCAGGGGCCAAAGATTTGTTGTCAACATGGTAATTGACGTAAGAATTACATAATTGCCTGTCATACCTTGCCATCACCAGCATAATGGAATGATGAGTCGGTGGTATAAATTACTAGATGTCTGGCTTGTTCCCTCCAACCAATTTCATTCTGTCAACAGAAGAAAAATTAAAATAATAATGGGTGAATACAGTACTTCAGGTATTTTCAAAATCCTTCACTCTGCAACAAATGTGTTTTTAGACACAATCCATTGTATATTTGTGACACGATCTGCTCTATGGGGGCCAAAGGAGGCATTTTTGAAAATTGAGTTACAATAATTATTACTTTACACAAACATTAGGCTATCATATACTGAAAACACCAAAGGTCTAGCATGCTTGGTTCTAAAGTTCTGACATTTTGTGAGGTCCATTTTCTTATGTATTTTGTTGTTTTTTACTCCATATTTTTGCCTATATCTCCATTTCTAATTTGCCGCCTTTGGCCCCCATGGACCAGATAATGTCATATTTAGGGATTCAATCATGTTTCAGCGTTGTTCATCACCGATTAACAACGATGTGTCGCGCGTCGTCTCGTGGTTTACATCGCGAGGGCAGCTTAAGCGAGATGCCGAACGCGAGTTGTTAATCGGTGATGAACAATGGTGAAACATGATTGAATCCCTTTCAACAACGAAAACAAGCTACAGATCATATAATTTACATGATTATTTCATGAGAATTAACAACGGTTGGCTCCTGTACAAAAGTATAGGAAGAGTTGTTGAATTGTCCTTATTGGCTAGGTAGTAATCATGAAAATGACAGTTTGACATTTTGTACACATGCATGCACTCTACATGTAGTCGTGCAAAACAACTTGTGTATCAAGAATTTCTGAAATGTTATGAAAATTTGTGTGTATTGGTTTTTAATTGTACTACAATGAAGTTCTTCCTGAAGTTGCTGTTTGACAATGACTATCATTGTTACATTGTTATGTACACAACTTTGCACACCATCAATGCTTTGACCCAGTTAAACTTTGTTAGTTTTCACTTCCTTATTTACCTGCCACTCTTGCCACATTCTAGCAACATGCACTAGGATCCTCAAGATGCTCACCTATTAGGGCACAGTTCTTTAACCCCAATACATTTGTGCATTCATTGAATGACCTTTGAAAATTTGGGTACAAAAACTCATACTCTGTAACTTAAGGTCATATTTTGCACTATTATTGTTTAATTGAGGTTATTGAACTATGCCATTGGGATGAGGCCATTGTGGTCCATAGTGATGCCTATTGGCTTACAGTATTCATCACGAAGTGGCATGCTGTGATTTACACACCATATCCAAATGAACCTAAATGTTGATTGCAAATATTATTTTTAATCTGAAATCTGTCTCTTATTAAAGCCATAATGTATGATCTTATAATATGAAATTGGTTTATTTTTTTTAAACCTGATTTTTTGGCATATTTGTAATGTTCATATCTAAATGGAATCAGCCAATTTGCAGTGTTTGTAAGTCAACAGAGCACATTATGACTTTAAATCCTCCCATAGAATTCCATGTTAAATGGCCAAAATAGCCAGCAGGTTTATTTCACCTTCCTGGCAGGTATTATTAATATTATTTCAGCATTTTGGGTAAAGAATAACGAAATTAAAATGTGACATAACTTGTACATTATGGCTTTAACACAGATGTAAATAATAAATGTGATTTGGATCAGTTCATCCATGCATATTTTTGACATCCTTATTCTTATTTCCTCAAGTTTTGTATTTTAATATCCTGGTTCAACCAACCTACCTGGCACACCGTGATTTGCATAAGTGCATCCATGCCACCCTCAGGGGCATCCAGGTTTCCTGAAGCTCTCTGCATGCTCACTTTTTCCTGCAATAAAAAACAAGGTATGTTATCAAAGGATATTGCCTATAGGGAGTGAAAATATTGCTCTCAATAAAGTGCGGATTCAAATTGACATATGTGATGCGCTCAAGCAAAATGAGTCCGATGTCGATCAAAATCAAAATTCATTTTTCAAATTCAGTAAATGAGCCATTCTCAGAGCTCTATTTTGCTGAAAACACCATCATAATTAGACTTACAGTTCCAGAGATATTGCCATTTTAGTGTTGCTCAGAACAGGAAAACACAAAGGAAGTTGAATACAATTATTGGCTATATCTCAAAATCAATATTCCAACATCCGACTAATTTTGCTTGATCACATCACATATTTCCATCTATTACTCCAAATTTTGAAGCTGTAACTTCTCAGTTTCTGTACAAAATTTGCAAACTGTGCTGAACATTGCATTAGTGATGAATATGACAAAATTGTTAATGTTGAATATTGCAAATTTGTTTGTTTTTTGATGGTTTGATACTATTTGATGTATATATGTGGGACCTGAGAGCTTATCAGACACACCAAATGATATGTACTTAAAGTGTATGTAGCTGGGAGGAAAAGCCAACCATCATATGAAAATGTTGACCTTTTGTATTGAAGATATACATGAAGTTTCCCAAAAGACCTAATTTAAAAATAAATTTAAAAAAATAAAAAGGTTTCTAAAATCTACATAGTTTACTTTGAGGACTGTTAAATGTCAAAGCCTTTGTGCCTGATGTGCTCTCAGGTCACACAAAACTATTATGTGCAAAGGTGGGTGACAGAGCCGTAAGGAAAAAAAATAAAGTTATTTAGTTCTTTATATGCCAAATTAACAACCTGTCCTGGATATGACCGAGTTCTAAAATTTGTATGTAGAAATGCAGAATAACAGCAAATTAAATGATCTTATTTTTCAAGCATACCATGAATAAGAAATTAATTACATTTAGCATATACTTACTGTGAATTTGTTTGTGTTTGGATCCAGAGGCAGGATATTTTTAAATCCATAAGGAGGCTCACAACCATCGCAGGGTGCTTGTAATCTGTCAATTGGAATAAACAATGTTTGGTTAGCAATTACTGGTCTATTCCAGTTGAAATCCATACACCCCCTATGAAAGACATGGCCTTAATCTGTCACACAGGGGGTGTAGATTTTTAATGGAGCCACCCATTCAGGTACCCCATTTGAAATCCACACTCCTGTGTGGAAGATAAGGTCATGTCTTCCATAGGGGGGTGTATGGATAGCTCATTTGGACTCATGCTTCAGGTGTGTATATATTCTGCATATATAATTCTTGAAAAGAGACTTCCAATGAGGTATAAGCACAGGGTCCCAACCAGCGTTCGAAATAGAGCCGGCTGACCGGCCATTGGCCTGTAACTTTTTGGCCTGGCCGGTAACTTTTCTGACTGGCATCTAGTTGCTGGCCCGGCTGGCCGGTAACTTTTTAAGGTCAAGCCCGGCTGGCCTGTAACTTTTTGAGGCATATTTCGAACACTGGTCCCAACCCCATGCAAAACAAATGAAATAAAGACCTCATTATCACATTGCAACTTGTTTCACCAAAATCAAGTTCAACATGATTATGAATTAAAATTACATTTTAATTGATTCTATAAATATCATTTTAATGCTTTTAGTCATGTGTTTTCTCTTTGAATGGAATGTGACAACGGTATTTTTTACTCTCAGCAACAGCAAGCCAGCGTTAATGCACATTTCATTGGGCGCAGCTTCAAATCGTGAACATTAGCTCAAATCACTGGCGTATATACATACTCATTTAAAGACGCCGCATACGATACACACATGAGTGACATGAAACAGCTGTTCCAACTTGTTGATGTCACCAACTCACCGAGAGTAAAGATACTTTAGTTTCTGGTTCTGTCTTAGCGGGTCACAATTTTAGAAACAAATGTTGTTTGATCTCAACATAGATGTCATACTTACTTGGAGGGTACTGTACTGACATAAGGCATAACTGTTTTGTCGACAAATGAGCCAAAACCAAGTTGGAAATTACTGGTAATTTGTTTCATTTCTCTTGCTGCAAAATAAAAGAGGAAGTGTAAGGAAAAAGAAATGTTAGTATTGAGTTCCTAAAGCTAGAAACTGAAAGATTTAGAGTATTATTTTCTTCTTCTTCTTCTTTTTATATATTTTGTTACTATGGGTCATCTATATAATGTCACAACATCCTGGTGTTCTCTAGTTACCTGCTGGTGGCTTCCTTGTTTTGTTTTGTTTGTGCCTGGAACCCTTCTTTCTATCTAAAGCTGAATTTATACTTGGTCGCTTTTGCAGAAAAGCGATTCTCATGCATGCTCAGTGTTTACTTACATTTCCAGAGCGTCAAGCTGATCAATCAATTCAAATTGAGGCAAAAACGACGTTGCAAGTTGAAGAAATCTCAATTTCCCAGTGATATCGCTTGACACGTGAATGCGTCAATCAATCATATACTGGATCTATTATTTTACTAATTAATTTACCTTTTTCGATTATTAACTTTTGGTGATGAATTAATTATTGACAGCAATTGATGTTTTAAAAATGTATTTTGTGGCATTTAGAATATTTTAATTGTCGCCTGCAATCGCTATCGCCGTGATAAGTATAACTGCAAAAGCGACGGGCGATGCATCGCAAAATTCGGCGATTGCCCATCACTTTCCAAAAGCGTTTCATCGTAATCGCTCAGCGATCGAGTATAAATTCAGCTTTAATGTGTAAACAATGTAAGGTTAAGGATTTAAGGGTGCTTGCTCTTTCATCGTGTCTGATCATAAAGGTGCCACCGGTGGTCCGATTTTTTTCACATGTTGTTTATTTTACATGGAGGCTGGTTATAAACTTGATTACGAGTTTTGAGTTAAATATCTCCAATTAGAACAACAAACATGTTTTACTATGGCCCATAGAATAGGTGTATAATATAATACAATGGAAGTTGTTCATATTATCTGAAGGAAACATACCTCGGCCTAACATTTTACTAGGTATTAGGCAAAAAAAAACCATGTTTGTTTCCTGTAGCAGGCCCAAAAAGTCAATGCAAAATGCATTTTTTTTAATCCATGTCTTGAAATGGAAAAAAATACCCTTTTCGCTGCAAATTGGTATGGAAATTTACAGTGGGTTTCTCCGACACAAAAAAAATCATATTTCTTCATATTCAAGAATATTTATATTGTTTATTTGTTGTGTAATGTGTAAATGTTTACTCCAAAAGTGTTTTATATTATTTTTTTGCGATTTTTCCTGGTTTTTTTTTTCTTTGCAAGTGAAAAAAAAAATTCAAATGCTTGCACATAAGCCGTCAAAAATGAAATTCGCGTGCTACAGGAAACAAACTTGGGGTGTTTTTTTGGCCTTATGAGAAAAATAGGAGCTTTTATCAGATGTCAAAATCTGCAAGGGGTGAGACAGTCAATTTGGTCCCCATCTTTAATTGGACCTCTTCTTTAAAAGCAAATTATAGTCCATACTTTCATACCCTATAAATGTTCATCTTTATAGTTAACTTAAAATCACAAACTTTTCTCACCTAATGTGGCTCCTAGAAGCTTGAGATTCCTCAAATCATCCTCCATGGATTTGGACAGGTCCATTACATAGTATAAATCTACTGGATAATCCTCTGCTTGCCTAACTTGCATTATTACGGTTTCAACTTCACCTGAAATATAACAACATTTAATGACACATATAATTGGTGCAATACATATATTATATTATGAAAAACAAATCCTGACCTTGTTCTGTAAAGTGACCAGGTTAAACAAATTTTGTAAAGCTGATAGCGCTTCACATGCATGACACCATCCTCCTACACTTAACTGGTATGTTTTCTTTGCTGGTTCACACTATCAATGTGTATACTGAATACTTTGCACCATATCTCTTTCATTTCCCTTGTATTTTTAATGTATGTCACCTACTGCTCTGCAAAAGACCATACACTCCCTGTTATGTTGAGAGGTTGAAAGCATGTTAAGACTTTTTGTGCCTTCAAGGTGCCGAATCTCAGGTTTTGGAATACACCTGCTGTATTGTAGCTTATTTAAGGGCAGAGTAATGGGAGAGAACATGGACCTTTTCGAGCTTCATTATTTCTGAATTGTATGTCCAAAGAATATAAAACTATACATATTTGGAAAGGAAATGAGTCAAGGAATCCCATGGTAACGTCAGATTTGTTCAAAAATCTCAAGTTTTTGAAAAAATCACAAAATTCACTTTTTGCCCCAATTTTTTGTGACAACTTAGAAAAAAATCCGTTCGAGTAAAAAAATTCAGTTAGCTTTCCATGAAGAAAAGACATGAACTTAGGGAAGGTTTTTTATTTTTTGAAATTCGTCTCTTTTTGAAATATTGAAAAAAAAGCGTGAAAAAAGCCATTTTGTCACATTATTAAGCTAAAATTAGCATAATGGTGTATATTTTTGTTTAAAACAAATATTTTGAAAAAATGAAAAAACCTTCCCTAGACTTTGATGTACTCTAAAGGATAGTGCAAAAAGTTTACCCTTTGCTTGCATATTTTTCGAGTTATCTTGTCACAAAAATCGCATAATATTGTCAAAAGTGAACTCTGAAAAATTATGCACAAAACGTCCTTAAAGTTTAAAACGGTAAGACTTTCACACTTGTAAAAGCTGTATCTGGTGCATGGTCTAAATATGCATCTTTTTGCACCAATGAATCTATAATCTCTGCTTTCAGGGCGCCAAAATTCAAAATAATTAAAAAATCTAAGTGGCATTTTGACTGCAAATTTTTGTTTTGTTTACACCACATTTGCTGGTGTTAACAACATACCGAATGCGTCTTGACTGCGTTGGACATATGCAGCGAGAGTTGCGCAGCGTCCGTGACACGAATCATGTGAGTAATCACAATATTTTGCATTCAGCGCATTTCTGACTCATTATTTCCGCCAATTTACTAAGCTGTCTTGAGCCATGTGACTTTTTAGAGTTGAAAAGAGTGAAAGAAATCAAGCAAAAAGCGAATAAATATTAGCAAGTTGTATTTTATCAGTTTCAAGTGAAAGAATACATCTTAGTGTTGATAAATATCAAAAAATCTCAAATTCGGTCGTGGACAAATGTGTCTTCCATTACTTTGGCCTTAAGTGACTTAGGACCTGTACTGGTTCTACTGGAAACGTCACACCATATCAACCCACTATTAACCACTTTCAAAAGGTGGTTGACATAAGGTGGTTGACATTAATGTTACCCTGCAATAACCCAGCATAACATTCAACCCAATCTGTTTCTACTGGCAACATCATCCCGTATCACCCACTATTAACCAGCTTAAACGACAGTTATGTTACCCGTCATTCAATCACCCAGCATCACAGTCAACCTGATCTGTTTCTACCTCGTATTACCCATCATCCCTTGCTCAATAGAAATACATTAGCCTGCTTGACAAAAACTCTTTTTGTTTGATACAATATTCTGAAGTTTACGAGAGCAAATTTGCTCCCCGCGCCCGCTTATTTCAAGGCTTGGATCTACTTTCATTGGTAGCATGGCAGGGGAAATTCAGTACAGGGTGTGTGTTTATTACAGTCATTTTAGGATGTAATAGTTAAGCCTGCCTATGTTGTACTTACCAGGCCGTAATGTTAGCCTAATTTCTTGTGGTTTAACTTGAACTATATTAGATGCATTAGAGCCAGCATTACTAAGAGGTACATTCTGAAAGACAAAATGAAATCATACAAACAGTGAATACATCTAAAGAGAAGCTCATCGTGTGCAAGTATGTGTCAATGTGTACAATGTGCGGGATGAAACAGCTGTCAAACACAGCTGTCAAACACAGCTGTCAAACACAGCTGTCAAACACAGCTGTCCCCACCAGAATATTTCAACAAACGTAAATATGCATATAAAGCTAGCTCTTGTTTGCCCGTATTGACCCCTTGCATGGTCGTCTTAAAACGAGGTTCTACCCGCAAAGTGCGTATTGTGTGTGCGTACGCCTATCAAACGCGTGCTTTAATTACCGCGTACACTTTGCACAAGCCTTCTAGTACATTGCTAGAAAAGCGTGAGAAATGAAAATGCACTTTTTGCGCAAGCGTTTGTAGGGAGAACCTCGTTTTGGTAGCAAGATGATGGATCCGTGCAAAGGATGAACAGAGCCAGGTTTCAGTTGTATAGTAAAACCTCAAGTGGGTACATGGTTTGTTGGAGAATCGCAGGAGTTTAATAGATCCAAGTTAAAGGGCCTCACTTGAAAAATCAGAGGTGTGTTTATGTCTATAGTTAGGTCATCTATTTTGGCCACCCCACAATTGCCATGGCCGCCCCACATTTTTCAACCTTGCTACGGCCCTGAACTGATTTATATACTTAGGTACAGAATGATCTCATACAATCTCATAATCTTAGATGATGAAAACGTGGCTACACCCTTGATTTTAATTGGAGCATTTATTTTAATAAACTTTTCACCACACCTTTTAATGTTGCCTGGTATTTGGAACACTGCAAAGTTATTTGAACTAGTGAAATGTGTTGTGGGGGGGGTGGTTACTTTGATTATTTTTTGATGTGGATGTGCAGCTTGAGCTTCCAAACCCTTACCCATTTCCAAGGGTAATTTTAGGGCTCATATTGAAATACCCTACCACGTTTTCACACAGAAAGAAGTAAGGCAGTGACTCAAGCCGGATATTCGGTACCGCCCGCTTTTTTCCCTACCGGATACAAATTCCATTTACGGATAACCCGAATTAAAAAAATAAAAAAAAATTCAAGTTATTTAGTTATTTATTTTTTCGGCTTTGTAGTGTCCTTGGACCTAGTTTCAAAACACATAGGCCTACATTTTTTTTTTTGAATAAGTCAACCATGAATGATCCTATTGTTTAGCTCTAGGTCCAGGGACACTACAAAGCGAAAAAATAAATAACTTTTTTTTTTTTTTACGTTTGATACGGGTACCCGGTTACTCGCCCGAAATTTACCTCGGGTACCCGAATACATCATTACCCGATAGGTCACAGCCTTAGAAAGAAGGCAGGATTCCCCTCGCTAAGCGCGCGCCTTAGGAAAGCTTGGTCAGGAAAGCGCGCTCCTAATTTAAGTCGGTGAAGTGGCTAATTGCAGTGTTATAATCACACAGGATTTTAACAAAAGGCTAGCACAGGAAAGCTGCAGGATGGCGCACACCTTCCTGTGTAAGGGAATTTCAAAAAGAGCCCTTAACGAAAATAGAGACCCATGATATCCAAGGATTTTCAGAAAATTGGGACCCATATCTAAGGATTTTCAGGAAATAAGGACCCATATCTAAGGATTTGAGCTTGAAAATAGTAAAAGCAACACATTTTTCACACATAACACAGAAAAGGAGACCCATGTATTAGGATTTCTTTCTTCAAAACATAGACCCATGTCTGGAAAACCTACCCATTGGAGCGGCACATCTCTGTATGCCTTTACTATGTGAGTACCCCTCCCGGGCCTTTATCGTTACCATGTCCAGTTTGCAAGCACTCATTTTTGTACTTTATTGTAACGCTTTTGTGATAATAATTGCACAATATTATTATACTTATCATATGGAGATTTAATTATTGTGGTGTCTCTATTTGAATTGGTTATTATGATGGTGAGCACCCACATTTATGTAACCACCTTCCTGTTTTTGAAACACATTTCCCCCATGAGTGTAGGAGTATCTTAACCTCTTCTGGCCCCAGTCAGATCTACTGATAATGAATCAAAGTTAGCAGCTTGACAGCAACTTTAACCTACCGGACAGACTAGAGTTTTATGGTGCAGGTACTGCCTTGGCTACATTGCTACCAACCAGTCTGCCATGTAATGTTTCAATTGTACCAGTCTGACAGCAATGCCCGGCCCTGGGGGTGCTCGGGCAGCAATGTTACCAGCCTATCATCAGGCTAGTGTTAAAGGACATCCCTATTTTATTTGATTTGTTCGGGTTTGACAACCCTAGATAACCCAAGAAAGCATCTTATGAAGCTTATTTTCATTGAGGTACATTTGAACGTCGTCATGGGTTAACACCCTCTCTTTCCTATCTGCACATATGACCGCCAGCTTAACGTCCCCTCCGAAAGACGGAATTATCTCAATTGTCCATATATCCAAATCTAAATGCACTATGGGGCGACCTTAAGTTTGAATATCATCTACAGAGTTTGCCAATTAAATTCAGTGTCCCAGCAACTTTTCTATTCCCGGAAATCTCATGCACCACAAGCAAGAATTCTAATCATTGAGTCACGCTTTCCCTAAAAATATATCTGCAACACTGTATGATTATCTTAGAGAGATCTGTTGCACTTGGCTATTCCATTCAAAATTCACTACCCCTGTGGAAGATTGTGGAAATATCTTCCACAGTAGGAGTATGAATTTCAAATATGGAATGAACACACAGGCAGCGTCATTTGAATTGCATACACCCTCTGAGAAAGATTCAACCTAAATCTTCCACAAAAGAATGAGTTTCAAATAGAGTTGATTAATGTGTTAATTCCATTTGAAATGCATGCTCCCTCCTGTGGAAGATATTTTCCAAATCATCCACAGGGGGAGTGTGAACTTCAAATGGATTACCCCTTCTTACCTTAATTATTGTGGTGTCACTCTTTGGATTAGTTATTTGTGATGGTGCACACCCACGTTTTTGTAAACTCTCTGCTAAGTCACATCTGGCAGCGCCTGTGGCTGTGTAGTTCTGTGTCAGAGAAAATTGGACAGTACACGGATTATTAGCATTTTGTTTACAATGTTATGCTGGTTTCATACTTTCCTGCCGCTTGCCGCTTTGAAGATGATTTTGTGTCACTGTGCAGTCGCACCAGAAACGCTAGTGGTGACCAGCGGCAAGCCAATATATATCGATCACTCCACCACTTTGCCCAAGTGAAGTGTCAACACCGCTGGGAGTTGAATTCAAGTCAACTCTGAGCAGTGCCGCTCTAACGTATAAGAACAAAATATGATATTGAAGCGGTGCTTAGCGGCAACAGTGGCTTTCATGCCGCTGCTGCTCAGCGGTGTGCCGCTCCGCTTGCACGGCATGATGAAGCATCACACTGCTTAGCAGCAAATGGCAGAAAGTATGAAACCAGCATTAAGGTTCTTTAACAATTTCTATACTACAATTGTTTACACTAAATCCAAACAAACATGTAAACACCTGGGGTAGCGCTAGGCTGCATTTTGGGGTCCAGACCCACCAAAATAGAGTTTGGACCCCCTGTTTTTAAATTTTCTGCAAGTTCAGGGGTCCCTGCAGACCCCCAGTTTTTCAATCTAGCACTAATACAGACATACTATTTATGCTGCATTTGTGCAACTCGGACTCACCTAACTCTACTCCGGACTCCCTACTTTTTAATTTTCTGCAAGTTCAGGGGTCCCTGCGGACACTGGAGTGTTTAGTTCTAGCGCTACCCCTGGTAAACACACATGCACCCCACATACAAACACACAAATATGTGTGGTGGCCTGTTTGAAAAGCAGTGAAATGTGGAAAGAAACAAAAAAAAACCTCCATACACACAGATAGACGGACAGAATCTGTGAAACTAATCTGACATTATCTACAATAGCAAATTACAAAACTAAAAAGCCAAATATTGATCCAATTTCTCAATGAAATCACTCCTCTCATTTCCTAGTCTGACATTTTGTTTTGATTTCCTGTTCTTTCATATGTGTTATATAGAAACTGATTTCTTATTGGTTTTGATTATGATTTATTTGTTATATTTTGTTTACACATGATTTGAAACATGAACTTGATGTGGACATTGATCTTTCCTGGCATTTCATATGAACATTTCAAGTTCAACATTTCTCTTTGCGATCAAGCGATCAGCCGTGCAAACCCATTGATCACACAATTGAACATGTCACATTAGGGACCGTTCACAAAACACTTATAAGGGGGGGGGCTGATGCCAAAAAGGGTCCCTGAAAAATGTTACCCCCTCAAGGGGGCCTTTAAACTATTTTCTATGGGATTGACATACATTTTTCACAGCCAAAAGAGGGGGCCCTGAAAATAATTTAAGGTCTGGAAGGGGGGCCACCCTTTTGTGAACGGTTCCATAAGTTCTTTCAACTTCTTTGCCAACTTACATCTTGTGTGCACCATCCACATGATGCATCTTTTACTATACATTCTCCGCAGGTTTTTGCAGTATTGCATGTGTTACTATCTGCAAAGAGAAAAGACAGAAAGAAATCAAGAAATTATTATGAGTGAAACGAAATAAATCATGGAGAGTATGCAATAGAATATAGGGTGCAGTGTGTTTAAAATAAACTGCTCAAATAAAGAAAGTCCGCAGTCATGTAACCTGTCTTACACCAAAACCTGATCTTGTTATGACAATTTGATTGATAGGGTCGTGTGCAAAATCTTGTTATTTGCAATTTGATACCAAATTTGCTACCAAACACTTAAAAGTGACAAAGATTGATACTGGTTTATGGCATTTGGTGCATTTTCAAAAGTTGCAAATCAAAACTATGCACGCGGTCGAAATTGCTTAGCATGGCAATGTGGTCAAGCTTGCTTGCCCATGATGGCCCCTGTCGACTATCCGAAGTGCGCGCTTTATTCAATTGTGAATTTAAAACGCATGGATTGCTACAGTGCTTTATGATGAATACTAGGGTACGATGCGATCGATATGACCAAGCGAATGTTTCGGGCTATGTTAATGGTCGCGCTCTGCCATTCACCTCTACAGGTCCGCGTGGTTCGTTTTAAATTTGCAACTTTTGAAAATGCACCAAATTTCATATACTGGTATCAATCAATTTAGAGTGTTTGTCAGCAAATTTGGTATCAAATTGGAACTAACAAGATTCTACACACGACCAAATAAATTAAATTGTCATAACAAGATCAAGTTTTGGTGTAGGACCCCGGGTGTAGGACAGGTTACATGACTGCGGACTTTCTTTATTTGAGCAGTTTTATATGATTGGATCACACAAATCATGTTCATTCATGAGGTTATGAATGGTTAACAGTATTATTGGGTGCTTTGATTTTCAGGGAAGCAAATATTTACTATTTGTGACCGTACACCACGAATGAGCCGTAAATGTCCTCAATTGTATTCTGAGTTACAGTGTAAAATGGGCATGAAGGTCGTATTCATAGGTATTTCAATTTGGTGCTACGTGTACCTCATTTAATGAGATACATTTAGCACCAAATTGAAATACCTATGATTATGACCTTCATGCCCATTTTACACTGTAACTCAGAATACAATTGAGGACATTTACGGCTCATTCGTGGTGTACGGTCACATTTTTCAAGTTGGGTTCTATAGGCCTATATAATTTTACATGAATAAAGTGTCAATACCAGACCATAGTATTTTGCCAGGAATTTATATGAACTCAGTAAACTTTGCCACTATTATCAGAGATAATAAATCGGAAATGACAAACCGATAAAGCATTGTGAAATGTCAGTCACCCCCACACATAATTGACAAATTTCTGAGGTTCTTAATGCATTGTTTGGTCATTAATAATAAGCTCTTAACAATGACCCACACCAAGCACTCTATTTTCAGGTAATCTCTGGGTATGGAAACCTTTTTGAACAATAGGAAATATTTCCACTATTGAGAAAACCCACTCACATAAACATGGTACCAAGGAAGAGTCATGGCCAATAACAAAAGTTTTATTTACCAGAGTTGAATTTTTTCACAATTCTAGCGCCACTTTATTTGTTTGAAGTTAGCAACTAAACTAAACAGAGAACTTACTGGCACTTAAAAACACAACCATTCTTAAGTTGTACTCTTTAGGCTTTCACATTTTCCTGTTTTTAAACCAACAAACATAAATTATGGAAATGAATTAAGTCATAGGTCAGGGCACCAATCATTGGGTTTTAATAATCAATTGTGACTACAAACCAATACAGACTTTTTGTATTGACATACACTGTGTGTGTACCCATGCCATGACTAACCAAGTACTCAAAACTATGATTCATGTTTCCACTTTGAAGTTTCGAAAGCAAAGGAAGAAAGGACCAATATACTTCTACAGGATAGGTAGGGGAGTTCCCTAGATAGGCCATACCAGTTGAAAATTTTATTAGAGATTTTGTGCTGGAAAAACTGAATGGCTGATTAACAGGTCCGTGCGCAGGGGGTGTGGCCATGCCAAAGTCTAATAAAAGTCCTAAAATATTAAAAGTAGTGAGCAAAAAGTCATGTTTTTACGCTTTTTTGGTAAAGTCCACTTTTCACAAAATTGCCCCCCAAACAAAAAGGTCCACTTTTCAAAGTCAGCGCCCCAAAAAAACCCTGCATATGGGCCTGCTGATTAAATTCATATTTAAGAAGGAATACACTAAAATTAGTCAAAAAGTCCCACAACTTATTTTACAAATTCACTCCCATTCCCATTTCCCAAAACAGGAAGTGGGTCAAAAAAAATAACATACCTTTTGAGCATACTGGATCAGAAACTGATTTTGAACCTCTTCCTACAATATTAGTTTTGTGCATAGTGCTTCATCAATCTTTTGGTTTGTTTGTTCGACCGTAAGCTTTAGGTTATTGGTTTCATTATTTTGACGACTGAAGCTTTATATTTATGCAAAAAAAAACCTATTCTAGACTATATTATGTAGAGTTGGGTCAGTTTGGAATTATGTTTTGAATGCATTTTTTTTTGGTTTTGCATGTCCCTAAAAATCAACAAAATCTGCAAATTTTTTTTTATTTTTTCACTCAGTTTTTCAGTCAAAATCAATCCACTTTTGCGGAAAAAAGAACTGCTTTCACAAGTACATGCATACAGCAAAAACAAGCCCCTTTAAAGCAAAATCAGGGTCAGGGCCCATACATAGTACAGGGTGGGTATTGTTTTGTCACCCAGAAACAACATAAACTTGCTGACAGTTGCTGAGTACTGCACAATCTGTGTCAAAACGAAATGTTCAAACTACAAAAATTAATTGTTGTTACAAATATTGTTTGCACAATAAGCTAGTTTATGAGGTTATGAATTTACCATAGTTTGGATTCTTTGAACAGCCTTCAAAAGTTGCTGTTTAAGACCTATGTGCCCATGACTTGTACCATGCTTGTACTCATAGAAAATTATGCAAATTAGAACAATGCAATCAAATTTCTATGGATCTGGAATTTTGAGGCATGATAAAATTACTTACATGAAGGTAGGATCAAAGTATTGAAGGTCTTGTAGGATTTACCTTCAGAAGTCAGCATGCATAAAAAAACTGAAAAGGTTGTGACTTCTTTTGTTTGTTTTCTTGGAATACCAGGATGATAAACATTTGACCCAAATAGTTATTGTGTGAGCAATTATTGATGGAAAATAATGGTCAGAAATCAAATGTATCTAGCCCAAATAAAATAATAATAATATTATAAAACATCTAAAAAGTGGAAAAAAAAACAATATTGACCAGAAATTCAAACCTGTATTATTTTAGATTCTGCATTTTGAATTGTATCCAAACAGTGATCAGAAAAAAAAAATCCACACAATCATTTTCTTTAGAACTAGCCCCATTTGCCTCATTCACAAACCGTGATGCCCCCTGAATGAGCGAAGTGTGTAGGCCTACTATTTTTAGAATATTAGATCATCATACAAGTTATGTATCAGAGTCCAGCACTTATTTATTTTGTAAGTTGTAACTTGTTTACACTGAAACTAGTGAAAGAACATTCCGAAGAAATTAATGTAAAAAAATGTCCATATATCATGCCAGTTAGAAAATTAATGGTACTTTGTAGTTTGTATTTATAAAAAAATTATAAAGGGAAATATTTGCTATTAAGTTATGCCTCATTAAACAGATAGAATAATGATTATTTTTAGCTAAAAATTAGTTGATCAATTCAATAATGTATGTGCCCTGACCTCTGACAAGTTACTAATTTAATTTACCCAAGTACTAGTATCTTATTATTCAAATATTTGTTCTTTTATTCATTTGAATTATTACTTTGTGTCTGTGAAAAGTATTCTGGTCTGCCTGCGCTTATAAAGGTCAAAAGCTATTGACACAGCTTTTAAGCATTCTTGTGCCTTTTCATCAACAAAATAAGTGCCTTCACTTTAAATACAGAACAAAACTTGATCATATTGGGAAGTTGTGTACGTGCCATTTACATTTTGCATAAATTTCGAATGTATGCGAAAGCAATATTTTAACACTTTGATTTCCATGCATTGGCTTAGGATGATTTTCAACATTTGGTGGGGCTGATGAAACAAAACAATTTGGTGACCCATCCTGGGGGTACCCAAGGAGGTTTTTCCGAGGGGGGTTTTCCTCTAGCTCTGTATCAGGAAATTTTGTGAAAAATAGGTCAAAAACACCCATTTTCTATCTGGTCATATTTTTTTACTTCATCCCCCCCCCCCCCGGTTCCTAAGCCTATGACGGGCATATAGGTTTTCCCTGTAAATAAAGATTTTGTAAAATAAAATTGAAGATCTGGGTGTACATCTCAAACAACTTCCCTGAAACCTACTGATCAATTGCAATTTTCCAATTCAGTCACCACATTGTTTTTCAAGCTCTTGTGGAATGTCTAAATTTGTCAAAATGTATTCCACTCAAAAAAGTTCCCCCTCCATCCAGGATCCAGGTCAATCATCTGGGGCTAATAAACTCAAGTATGCTAGAAAAGTTTACACAGGCTCTTGACATACCATGCCAATACAGACATATTACCCCCTTGAACTTCACCTTGTGATATTAATGTGTCATTCAAAGGCCTGTAATGTGTAGAGCCCAAACCTACAATGCAGGGGCAAATGAGGGCAAGCCTGTTGTGACTGGATACAGACATAATACAATCATAGACTAAAGAGAGAATAGTCTATGATACAATGTACAATTGAAGGCAACATGAATCTGGTATGGGCCTACTATTGTACACTGTTATAAAGTTGTAACTTTTCTGCTTTTCTAGCTGGGCCTGTGGTTTATGCACATCTGTCGTTTGTGCAACATTTTAAGTGTATGAAAACATTTATTTAGTGCATGTAGGTTGGTGTAAAAAATTTGAATTTTTTTTCAAAGGCAATGTTTTTATTGCTGCAGTGTAAACTGTAAAAGTACATATCAAGTTACACGTAGGCCTATCCATGATCCTAGCAAAAATATACAAAATTAAAATTAGTAGGAATTGCTTTATAAAAAAAACTATAGACCTACAGCTACAGTATATATAAAGTCAATAAAATTGTCATTGGTAAATGAACTTTTTTTCATACAGAAACATGAAAAGAACAAAGAAAATGGTAGTGTTGATAAATATGAAGCTGTTGCTCAAAATGAAGGCCCAATGTTCTATGTACTCTCCAACGTTCCAATGTTACATTTTACCCTTTTTTGTCATTTTCAGTTTCTACATGTATCAAATTTATGCAGATGTATTTGCACACCAAAAATGCCAAATTCATATTTTTTTCCATAAAGATGTCTGATTTATCGAATCATGTGCAACTGTAATTTATACTTCTGCGAATGGTGTAGTATAGGCGCTCCCACATATCAGTAGCACCAACAAATGTGTAGATCGACAGTTTAACTATTACAGTATTATCCACGGTATCATCCTTTTATATGGTTTTGCAATCATGTCATCCTGTGTAGCTCAAAGCATGGTCTATGCTCAAATCAAGATGCATTACGTGTAGGTTGTTCAACGTTCAAGACCCACAGCAACAGCCCTTTTTTCACTAGAATTTTCCATCTTTATGTTAAATTGTAAACAGGGCAAAAATTGGATTGCGTTCAAAATTGGGGTTTTTTAATTGTTTTTTTATTAGTAAATTATCTAATCAGGTTTTTTTAACTGCTAATTATAAACCCGACCCGAACCCGACATGACGACTTTGGCAGAGTTTTTTTTAATCCTTGATACACAAGTCGGAGTATATTTTGCTTCTGATGAACCTGCTTATTCTAACCGCCACAATGTCTGAATCATTAACCATGATCATGATGATCTTGAACTGGACATGATCATGATCATGTGTACCAGGAAATGAAAACTCAAAATTATCTGCCCTCATGACACTTTACACTGATAAACAAATCTCTCTAGCATTGAATGTCATTTTTCTGACATGTTGTATCTATTTAGTATCTGTGACAGTTACCAGATTGAATTCCACACAAATGATGATATATTGAGCATTGAAGCCATTAGGAACAATCAACCCTAATTGGTGGTGTCAAATTCAATAACAACCTCAATTACATTTTGTTCTACCAAATTGATGATGAGTATGCTGACTGTAATATCTCTGAACTGGAATGGAAAATGTTAAATGGATTGTGTAATATATATCTTTATTTAGGATATTGATGGGATCCCGCTCAAGATGTGTAGCCCTATTCCTTAATCATGTTATATTTTACTATACCGCTAATCGCGATGCCGTTCAGAAAGCTCATACAGAGCTGCCGCGATGCAGCCAGCGGGTATTTAGATCATGTTGAGATATCAGACAGTAGCAAAGCAAAGATAGAGAAGCAAAACTTATAATATGGTAGACATGCTAATAAATATTGGCCTTTACCAAACAATGTTGAAATATCCTGGATTAGTACATAAAAAAAAAGGAAGGTTTTATTTCAAACTCTAATGGTGACCCGCAGGTCAAATTGCTAGAATTGTACATTAAACACACCTAAACAGACACAATGCAATTTGCAGGCAGCAGCTTAATCAGCGCCAATATTGCAACATTGAAACAAACAACTATACAAACATCCAATCCAACCCAACCCCATCCCCCAGTAGGCAATGAGGATAAAGTACCTTGCCCAAGGACACAACACGTTGGCACGAGCGGGGCTCGAACTCACAACCTATGTATTATGAGTCGGGCGCCTAATCCACTCGGCCACACATCTTCCCATAAAGCCTATAATTTATGTGTACTAGCATTAATTAGCATTGTTGATAATCAAATAATATATAAACCAGAAATTCTTGCAAAAAATTCTGTCAAGGATTTGAGCTGAGCTCAATTTCTGGCCACAAAACAAACCAACTTATTCACCATTTGTCACTGACTGCGTTTAATTTTAGCACAGATCCTGATTTTAGTGTCTGCCTAAAACTGCTGCCAACAATATATTTGACAACACACATTTCCTAGTTGGCAGTAGAAAACATATTTTAGTCATTCGATGATGCAACTTAAAATGAATCCGCGGATCCGCCAATGAGATTGTGTGAATTAATGACCTGCTTCAGTTAGCCAATCAGGAGCAGACATTCATAGTTACGCACACACTTGTGATATAATAGTGACAAAGTCACCAACTAAAATTTGTAACAGAAACTTAAAACTAGTGGCAATTTTATCTGAAGTCCCAAATGGAAGATTCTTACATTGTAATTTGACCTTTTATATATTATCAGGAAGAGTAAGGATGAGCCTCATATTCTGCTATTAAGTAATTGAGCAGCAGTACAAATATCAGCGATATTTTATTTGAACATCGTAATTTTGTATGCCAAATGCAGTGCCATGCTTGTGACCGGAATACGCAACTTCAATTTTAGTAACAATGAGCAGCACCTAGGGTGCTTTTGGATGGTCAATTAAATTGTGCACAATTCTATTTACAGACATTGGAAGTAAACATGGTAAACAAAATAACCTTGGTAACAAATCCCAACCTCTCCCTAAATGTAATGTATGTCAATGATTAGAAATAGTTTTCTTGATTTCTTTAATTACCCTTTACTTGCTTTCCCATACCCGCTTTTCATCTACTTTGCTTAATTAACAAATTACAATAAAGTATATTATTTCAGGGACTGTCTTTTGAAAAATTGCAGGAGATCATTAAATAGCTCTTCTGGACTGGAGCCATCAAAGAGAGCTGTTTAGAGCATTTACATTCTAAGAGTGTAAGAGGATAATGGTCAACTAAGGAGAGATAAAAATCACTCTCCTATATCAGATTTAAGAAGAGCAGGTTAAAGAGCGATTGCTTTCGCTCTCCTCAAAAGGCAGTCGGCAGTCTGTTATTATATCCCAACAGTACCGTTATTTGCTTTTGAGCCGCGATAGTACAGGGCATTCATTATATATGTTGCCTGATATGGAATTGTTTACCAAATTTATTTTTTAGAAAAGCCCAATTTGTATTTTTACAAATTCTACACCATGTGGGTGGTAGACTGCAAATTTTGACACGGTTTTCAACATAAAATTGACAGAAATATTTAATTAAAGATTAATATTGATTTTACTCAACGACTTGACACATTTTGCTTCACTGGATAATTATGTACATGTCTTACCAACACAATTTCACAAACCTTCCTCAAAACTTTAGGTAGAGGCCCAGCAGATGCGCTAATTACCTGCAATAACCCACTTCCTTGCATGCAACTAAATGTTGAATTGATTTCAATCTATGTGTTGAGTAATATTTGCGCAATATGCATGATTTTAAGAGAGAGGAAATTAAAGAAAACCTCATTCCTAATCAGTTTGGCATTCTTTCTTTTTTTTTCCCCACTCTCTTGGCTAATATGACAACAATTTCACAGAAATTGAAAAAGTAGGGCCTATGGGGCAGAAAAACAAAATGAATGGCAAGAGCAGTAAATTTAGTTTGGGGAATATTCTCAATGTCATCACTTGATGTCATCAAAGAACCCATCATCACTTCACAAAGATAACCAGTGTCTAAAACCAAGACATTGCATCTCTTTGGTCATGGCATGGAAGGAATCTGTGTAAAAACCCCATTGGCTGTTTATGGCAGTCATCTTAGGCATGCATGGATAACTCCCATATAAACAAGAAAGCAAATCTCCTCTCAAGAGATGAGGCAGTGGCTGACATGCTTTCCTCCTCACAGTATAAAGCTAATCAACTAAGTTGAACGAGTCGTGTGTGAAGAAGCAAATTTTCATTGCTTATCGATTGTATTCTGCTTCTTATTAATGCCCAATGAACACACCACACTGAAAGTCTGACTTTTGATTCACAAGTATTTACTTGCTCATGAAAACAAATGGATCAGAATGGGATGAGCCATACAATGTACATTTATATGTAGCATAGTCCACTTAAATTAACACCCCTTCAATAGTAAGCACCCTTTACAAACATGTTCCCCTTTCGATGTGCCTAAACAAATAAAATTGTTCAAATGTGAAAATAATTTACTGATTTTGACTTCAGAGAGATATTTCTGTGTGTAAATTGACAAATTCCCCCATTTTGACTTTACAAAAAAAAATTTGTAAGTATAATAAGGGACTGTTCACAAACACTTGATAGGGGGCCCAATGCAAAAAAATTTCATCACAAAAAAATTTCGGGCCCCCCTTTACAGACCTCGAAAATTTCAGGCCCCCCTTTTTTGACATGAAAATTATGGGTCAACCCCATAGAAAAGCATATAAACTCAAATTGTGGTCATTTTTTCAGGGACCCCCCTTAGGAAGGTCAACATTTTACAGCCCCCCCCACTTTTTGCATCAGGCCCCCCTAACAAGTGTTTGTGAATGGTCCCTAATTATAAGCACCCCAACGTATGTATATATATGTTTCAAATCACAAACATTGTCCCTATAAGCTCCCACATTTCGCAAACAGAATATATTACAAATTCTAGGAGACGCCAGCAAGATCTGGGTTGTTGTGTTAACATTGTATTTTGTTTGTTACATCAACTGTGTGATGCTCAGATGCCATCATGCAAGACAAATCTGGATCAGTATTGTTTGGCTTTTCTACCGTGTTAAAATACACACATTATTATAAACCCTTCATGATGAAACCTTCATCAAAACCAGTTTATAATTTAGACTGTGATATGAATATTTATAGTATGGAAGGGGACGTCCATCAACATCTTGGACAAATGATGTGAAGAACGTTTCATCACACGGAATGTATGGTGCAACACGTTTGGCTTTTGATAGAAGTAGATGGCGTACTCTTGTGAAGACCACAGCAGCGCAATCCTGCGCCATCTGACCCAGAGAGAGAGACTACACAACATAAAACAAAAGAAATTGCATTATACTCCAGGGGGGAATAACCCCTTTTTTATTTTATCCTTACTAATAATGACCTCAATTTTTAATAAACTGTCAATTATATACCCCCTTTTTGAAACGTAATTTTCTCACAAATGCTCCATTGTAAAATTGCCGCTTTTCTAAAACCGGGATTATAACTGTTTTGGTTGTATCTTGAAATAAATTTCTCGACATAATTAATGATCATTTTTATATATCGTATGCATGGCAGAACACTGCAGTCTAGTAGTCTTGTTTTGAGCAGTCATTTGACATTTCATGCTTTGTGCTTACCCAAAAGAGATGGTTTTAGCCTGTGCATGATAGAGCACAATGTCTGTAGTCCCAATTTCTGTGCACTGTGCATAAACATTACAAAACTAAGTATGTCCCATCTTACCTCACTTAATACCATTTATAGCCTAATTATCGACTACATTCTGCAAATTAACCCATTTTGTTCAGGTCTTAAAAGACGTGACTTGGTTTCAAAGGCAAATATTTTAAAGCTGTGTGCATGCTTCTAGGATTCGTAATGATACTTTAAGAAATTGAAAATGTGTATGATTATGAACAAGATATCGGGTGGGCATGGGACAATAATACAATCAAAAGAAAAAAATCAACCACCTTTCTTGTTCTAGCAACTAATTAAATTTTGATGTTGATTCCAGAAAATTGACACAATTGTTAAATTACAAAGAAAAGCTAGATTTGAATCATGACAACCAATATTTTGCTGGATTGCATAACATTTTAAATGACATACTTGGAAAGAATTGTAAAACATACTTAGCATGACTGGATGCACTGATTTGGAATTTGGAATTGGACCAAGATTTGAGTTGTGGACGGATACTGAACTGACATGCTCAGTTTTTGACACATGTGCCCAACTGTGTCTTCAGATGTACGACTGATCAATGCATATGGGCAGGCAATGTAATTAAGAATTGTAGCAAACACTGAAAGATTGCCACAAGAATCATTGCTACAGGTATGGACAAGTTTCGAACAAATTTGTGGTGCGTAGAATAGAAGATGCCATAGCATATGGCTTCCCTGGAAAATTTGCTCTCATAAAGCCACCAATTGCTCCTGGTCCTTGTAAAATTCACATGAACCAGGAGCAATTTTCTAAAATAAATTGCTCCTGGTTCCAGTTATGCAGTTGATAGTAGTGCGGGTACGCTGTATTGTATTGCAGAAAAAGATTTACTATTTGAAAATTATTTCTGTTTCTTCTTGTAAAATCCTAGTGATCCTTGTTCCAGTCTGCATATCTATTGTCACTTATATATCACAGGGTTTACCATTAAACAGTTAAGGCTGCCACGTCCCAAGCCTTTTGATTTCAAATTTAGGGTTTGACACATGATAGGTGGTTCGGAGGTATTCTGGTTTAGATATTTGTGACAGTTTTGTAAAAAACAACAGGGATGTCCTCACACTAAGCAACTTTATTTTTCTCCAAAAAGACAGTTCTACTTCTGAAAATTATACTTGGATAAGCAAAAGACAAAACCCTATCTTTTATTCTTTAAATATGAAAGATTGGACTGAACATATTCGCCGGCGAAGTGACGTAATAAATTGGATTAACCACCATGGCAATAAGTGAAAACAATTGTGAATATATCACGATGCACTACAAGTAGGTTGCACTCATCGCCTGTGTCTACAACCGGCGAGTCATACTAATCTTACAGGTGCGATGCAGAGGTACCGTGTGAACGTACTAGTGCAGCGCAGTATAATCAGAAATTGTTTTCACCTATTGCTATGGTAGTTAATCCGATTATTACGTCACTTCGCCGGCGAATTGGATCAATTTTACACTATATGCCACATATTAACTGGTGTCAAGATTTAGATTTATGGATTCACTCCATATATGATTTCAAACTTACCTGATTGTGAATAAGTTGTTGTGTATATTGTAAAGAGTATGCACACTGCCGTTCCTAGCCACCTTGTCATGGTGAGGTCTGATATATTGCTTGCTTATCAATTCTGTAGTATGAAAAAAAAATAGACAAGAAACAATTACTTTCCAGTAATTAAGGCAAATATACAAACTTATACATTGGTATGCGGTGTTTTGTGATATGAACGGAGGAAATTCACTCAAAGAGTGTGCTGAAAGTTGAGGGAATATATCTGATATCATGTATGTTTCCACCAAAGCTGGTTTTGTTGTGAAACATCACACTGTTTTGTATATATGGAAGGTAGAAATAAAGCATACATTGTAATACCTTTATAGGACCTGTAGTCCAAACATGGAACACAATTAGAAGAAAACATTGAACTGTTTTGTAAATAAAAAAAGTGAGGAGATACATGTACAAACCAAAACAATTAGATGCGAAAAGTTCAATGATACCAAGTGAAATGTGGGGTTACAAAACATCAGGGTGAGATTTCAGATGGAAATTCTTTGTTTTAATGCCTCCTGTGCAGATTGTAAGATGACATGTACAATGTATGAAGATATCATGCTAGGGATTTGGGTTATGAAGGAAGGTTTCTTTAAGACAAAGCATCTTCATCAAAATTTTGAAGTGAGGAGACACAAACCAAAACAATTAGGCCTAGATGTAGAAATTATAGAAAGTGACATTTGGGTTATTTACAAAACATAAGGGTGCGATTTCAGGTGGAGATCCTATGTTTTAATGCCGCCTGTGCAGATTACAACAAAGATGACATGTATAAGGATGCAATGATAGGAATTTCGGGGATGAAGAAAGGTTTCTTTTAGCCAAAGTATCTGCATGTAACAACGTTTGTTGGTAATACAAGAAAGGCATACAATCATTTATGCCTTTCAACATAAGTTTGTTTTGAAATAGAACCAAAACATACAACTACCACAGCCAGGGCTAGAGAACTACCAGTGCAAGTGTTTGGGCTAACTGTAAAATGTTGTGTAACAATTAAGAAAAAACCCTTAGGTCTGAAAGTCACTAACAACTTTTCTTTCATTACTTTTTTTGAAAACATATATATATATATATTGAAATAAGTAATAAGTTAATTGGACAGACAGTAGTAATTCACCACCAATAGCTACCCAGAGAAGGCCTACTAGGACTACTTTTAGTTTTCACCACCAATCGCTCCCGGCAATCGCTGCCAGTGCCCATTACCTCATCCCATTCTCCTTAAATCTCTAACCCTGCTCAAGTCTAGCTTATACCATGAATACATCATCCTTCAGCAAGACTAGTCCAAATAATAACACCATTATGGGAGCGTAATCTTGTTTTTATTTCCAATCTCACCCACGAGATGATGTTGTCTTTCATGGCATAACATCCACTCCAGTGATACATGATAATGGTTGCAGGGAGCAGACGAGAGGGAACATACACACACTATAGCGATAATCGTTGGGAGAACACAAGAGGGAACAGCACCCATGAAATGATGTTATGTCAGTTAAAGCATAAACATCCACTCCAGAGCAATAATCGTTGGGTGCACGACAGGGAACACACAGAACTGTCAGACCACCTGTGAATTAATGTTATGATTTTCAAGACATAACATCAATTACAGTGATAATGAGGGGGTACAAGTTGATATATGTTTGTAACCAATGTATAAGTGTGTTATCACACTCGCAGCCCAACTCGTGTGATAACATACACATGTTGCACAACTTATTAGTTTTGCTCTCAGTTTTACTAATTTATGAACATTTTGTAACATTATTCAGACTTGACTTAATGAGACAAGTATTCCGAAGTAGAGGAAACCAAATAAACGATCCCACAAAAATATTGTGAGAACCAAGTAAGGACTGATTTATATACATGTAGGATCATTGATCATCACAAAATAATACAGTAAACTTGCACTATTTGCACTAGTATCAACACAAAATTGTAATTGCAATTCCCGATTTTCATTTTATAAGTTGAAAAGAAAGAATCTGTCCGTATTTCCAGCTTTCATACTATTTGCCCACTTGTCTATAATATTGCCACCTGTACAAAACTGCAAACCTGCATTTCGGTACTGGATAGCAAAGGAGGGAGAGAGGTTACAAACCTGCTATTTATATCTTTACAAAAGCTGACAATCAGTTTGTTATTACAACCTCTCCTAACCTCACTTAGGGCTACTTGCTGTCGATTTATCAATGATATACTATTACTGGTGTATAAAAGACTACAGTTTACAGTCACAAATATCATGTAAATAATATGCAAGGGAATTGGCACAAATGAATTACAGGTCCATAAATATATTCAAACCCACAGTCAGTACAAAAGAGAAACACCTTCCTGAAGACATACATGTCAAGGAAACTGGATCCTGTATTGAAGAATTACATGATTGAGTGTCTCCAGGAGGTGTAGTCAATATGCAAAATGTAATGCATTCAAACACACAATCACTGAATACCTGCTATACCTTGTAGGCTTGTTAGTGTGAGAACTTATAGTGAATATAGAATAAAGCATGCATCAAATGTATGTGTGTATGCTTTAATTTCCCCAATGCATCCCAATTTTATCACTACATGTACTGTCCCATCTAATAAAGATATATCCAAGTATTTCCAAGAGTACGGTATATTGAAACACTGCCACTTATTATTTGATGCTAAGCAGGTGTTTAGAAATCAACACACCTCAATTGGCATGTTTTAGGTCCAAAGGGTGCCCAAGCAATTGGCATAAGCATTCAAGGGGCACTTTTTTTGTTGATATTATGCCCTAAAAAGGCATCTAGAAGAAAAGGTCCAAATATGCAAATTTCCAACTTGTTGTGCTTGCACCAAATAATGAGAAATGTAAGGTTTTTAATATGACTATTGAAAATTCAACACCCCTAGGGATATATAATTATTGCCCAGCCTCTTTAATATTTTTGCTTTGTTCACAATCTTCACACACATCTCAATATGAATGTTACATACACATGTACATACAAAATACACCGCACATATCTACTTTGTAATTAAATACCGGGCATACATTACGAAGATCCTAGATCCAGGTCCCAGATGACAATTTGTGACATGATCAAGGGGAATGAGTCACATGTCGACCCTGGTCGAAAATGAGTTTTACATATGTTTCTTAAGAGGACATTAAGAGCTTTCAGAAACTGAAAACCCCATGTTGATGCGACTTTTCTTTGCGAAGTTACATACATTTATCAATCGCAAAAAAACAATATAAAACAAAAGAATTTAAACACTTTCTTTGCCAATATCTCAAAATCAATATTAGCGACATCCGACTCATTTCCCTTGATCGTGTCACATTTATGCTTAACCACAATAATTGTTTTGAATGCCTTCTTGACATGTGTGTATTGAAGCGATGTGTTTAAAAATATGGCGTGCAGACCTAAAGACCTTTTGCTACTACCGCAGGCATTGATCGCATGATCAATGCCAGAAAAGCCATATGAACACATTGTTTGTTCAATAGTGTGTTTTTTCCTAATAATATAACAAGCATGTCTTCACTGAAACCTCACTTAAAATCAATTTAAAACTTTATACTACAGTGATTTCACTGATTTGCTTTTTATTGGCAAAAAATGTAATTTGTAAAGCTTTTTGTCCAAATTTTTTTCATAAAAATTAGTGTTTTTTATGTTGACATAAATGTATTTTATTCCAGAAAATTTGATGGGAAAAAAAGAGACATTGATTCAGTTATTTGACGGGCTGATGATAACAATGGTGATGATGAAGATGACAACAAAGAGTATGATTAAGGGTGGGAGAGAATAAAACTGAATTAATTTTTTTCTCCTTGAATGTTTGCATCCTAATAAATGCTGTAACTTACAAAATTTGTGCAATACATTTTAAAATGCACGCTGTCATCAGTGTCATGTCATCTTGTCAATTTCTTTTGAATGACTAGTGATGCGATAATAACAATACGATTACCGGGTCTTATAAGTTAACAGCGCTTACTGCTTGTACAAACATGTTTCCATCATTGAATAGACCGCACCACTGGTAGGGTAAAGGTATTTTGCGAGTTGCGAGTTGCGAGTTCGAGTTGCGAGTTGCGAGATGCGAGTTGGAAATCTGCGAGTTGCGAGTTGAAATTTGCGAGTTGCCAATGGCAGTTGCGAGTTGATTTGCGAGTTGCGAGTTGGTATTTGCGAGTTGCCAAGGGTAGTTGCGAGTTGATTTGCGAGTTGCGAGTTGGCATTTGCGAGTTGAAATTTGCGAGTTGCGAGTTGAAATTTGCGAGTTGTGAGTTAACATTTGTGAGTTCTTCTGAGTTGCGAGTTGCTAATTTTTTTCAAATTTTTCAAAATATACAGACATTGTTTTACCCCCCCCTATTTTATCCCCTATTAGAATTAGACCTTCATTACCCATTAAAACCAGATCATTTTAACATACATATGTGTGAGTTTTACATACAAAATCATCTGGCTTATCGCAATGTAAGAGACCCCATGTCACATGGGAAAACATGGTAAATCGCACAATATATTTGCATAATCTCTGCTCATTAATCTCCATTTTGTAGATTTTAAGCGATTTTGGGTGATGTTAGCTGTTTGATCAAAATTTGAAACTATTTTGTAAAATTTACCTGAATTTGCTGTGGTTTATGAAAATTTTGAACGATGCATAGTGATCGGTCACAATTTAGCATAAGTTCCAGCAATTTGTAGATTTTAAGCTTTCTAATTAGCAGAATTTTGGCAATTTTACCGATTGATCAAAATTTGAAATAATTTTGTAAAATTTACCTCAAGTTGCTGTGATTTATCAAAATTTAACATGATTCATAGCGATCGGTCACAAATTAGCATAATTTCCGACAATTTTGCAAAATATTGGAGATGTGTTGCATTAACACTTCAAATTATTTTTATGAATAAGGTCCTGTTGAATTCCACATTCAATCAACATCTCTGAACTCGACCCAGCCACCTGAAAATCTAGATGAAATGTGAACACGGAAAATACATGACAATGTGTATCAGTTAGGGTGAATGGGACATGTAGCAGGTAGCACAAATAGCACACAGGTTTCATACTGTTACATGTACATGTAAAATGTAGGATGTAACCAATTGTACACCTTTGCAGTCAGGCCCAGATTTACCCTTTTTCCGGGCCCTTGGCCAGGCTAAAATTTAGAGCCCCTATCCGAATCCATGATGTAACCTATTCCTCATTCCAAACCAGTGCTTCACTCAATTTTTCCACTTTCCTTTTTAAATTTATTTTTGCACAACCCTTATTATTCTAGTCAAACAGCTGAAATCTAAGA
This sequence comes from Amphiura filiformis, assembly GCF_039555335.1. Classification (NCBI taxonomy): domain Eukaryota; kingdom Metazoa; phylum Echinodermata; class Ophiuroidea; order Amphilepidida; family Amphiuridae; genus Amphiura; species Amphiura filiformis. Next base: position 51,555,328 of record NC_092631.1, on the reverse strand, counting down.
GATAATAACACTGGGAATAACACTTGCACACATTGTAGCTGTGTACAATACATAAATGGGATTGGTTCATATTCATCTCTATTTGGAATCCTTGATATAATGTTCATAACTTTAATTTTGAACATGAACTCAAAGTAAGTCAGGACTTGAGCCGGACTCATTTCATTTAGTTTTGCTGGACTCGGATTTAGCTCAGACTCGATCGGCACCCTGTTCTTGAGTCCGGACTCAGACACAAAAGGACTCGGTCAGTGGTTCGGACTCAGATTCGAATGGACTCGGCTTGACTTAGACGTGTATACTCAAGTCGGCTTGACTCAGATGAGGTAGACTCGGGTACAAGTCTAGCTAATTTATAACCTGTTTGTGCAGAAGTGGGAGAATCAATGATGCATAACCCCACTAGAGCTCTTTCCTATGTTATAGGCCTATTATGGTGTTCTTTGAGCAGCTCTTAGAGCTCTGTCATGCCACCACACATGGCATAAACCTGGTCACAGTAAATACATTGTTCATCCCATTATGCAGTGGAATTGACTAGTTTCAAGCTCCACAATGTTAGCCACAGATCTGTGGCCCTCACACACAGTAACAAGTGTGTGTCGCATGAGCAACCGGGATGAATGCATCCCGCTTGATAGTATATTCACAGAGCCTGAAAGTAGTGCTACACAATACATGTGTACTTTTAACATCCAAAGTCAGCTGCAATTTATACTTTAAAGATACAGGTCTTTTATATCATAAGGATTAAGGAGAAATATTTTCAAAGCAACTGTCAATACTCTCATATGTAGTCTTATGCCCATATAAATAGTCAAATTTAGGTGATTTCATTTCAGAAGTACAGTACAATGTATTGTGGGATGTGTGCAATTCATAAACAATTACTGGTGAGCATCAATTGTGACACCCAGATTGAATGCTTGCCCTGCTTTACCCTTTGCATATTAATGTATACTTAAATTTCAATGTAGTCCAAGTGTTAACCATGCCATGGAGATTTTTTATAAAAACTGAGTTGTAAGCAAATCACACATTATGGCTTTGAATGTTCAGAACATTCAGAATGTGAAGAATATTATGTTGACATGTGTTGAATTTGTGAACAACTCATAATTCAACTCACAACTCCTCTTAGCAACTCACAAAATTTCAACTCACAACTCGCAAATTTCAACTCGCAACTCGCAAATTTCAACTCGCAAATGTCAACTCGCAACTCGCAATCCAACTCGCAACTTCCTTTGACAACTCGCAAATTTCAACTCGCAACTCGCAGATTTCAACTCGCATCTTGCAACTCGCAACTTTAACTCGCAACTCGCATCTCGCAACTCGCACTCGCAACTCGCAACTCACAACTCACACTCGCAACTCGCAACTCGCACATTATCCAAACCCCCACTGGTACATACCAGTGTTGTGTTTCCATAGATCTACACAGGCACTGCACACAAAAAGTATCTGTACACTTAAAACAAAAGGAAACCTTCTTGTATGCTTATTCTTTTGCACCAATAGAGCTAAATAGTAAAACTAAATACCTTCAGAAGACATAGCATTAGGTAGTTAATAAAAAATATTAATGTGTATGAAAAATCTGCAAGTCAGAAGAAAATTATTTTGGAAAGCATCTTGTAGGCCTATTAAATAATAACTTTTTAATGTGCATGCATCATCGAAAGTCGAGAGAAAAACGATGTAGGCAACCACTTTAACAGACCAAGAAAGTGGTCAAATGATACCAGTAATTCAGTCGGTAGTCTAATCTTGCAGCTGTTTATCTTTTTAAGACACAACATTTTATTATTTTGGTCAAAATTCTGGAATTCCGTATTTTTTGGGGGGTGACCGTACTACCGTATTTTTCATGTTTTTCCGTACTAAATACGGCGAAACCGTACTAGTTGGCATTTCAGTTCAGTTCAGTTCAGTTCAGTTCAGTTTTATTTTCATCTCAACACACATACATATAAATAACATGATATACAAAAAAACATTTGTAATAAATTAGTAACAATGCAATGCCAAATAATTTATAATTGAGATACCAATATTAATATTACAAAATAATATTTTAACAATGTGGTATGAGAGATGTGGATGCCACAGAAACGCAAAGCGTGTAAAGTTGTGGCACCCATTTGAAAGTTACAGACAAGTCTATAGCTTAAATACAATATTTGATAATTTTAAGGTTACATAGTCTATGAATGCCATAGACAGACAACATAAAGTCCGAAAAATCAATGAAGCATAAAATGCGAACTAAAGCAGCGCATGTAAATCCATCATGCAGGAGAAAGCACTTTAAACATCATCATGTAAATATCCATTGATGAGGTTTTGTTTGAATGTTTTTTTAAATACTGTAGGAGACGGGATGAGTTTAAGGGATTGGTCAAGATCATTCCAGAGGAGAGCACCATGTGTTTTGATGGTGTTGCTAGCAAAAACCGTATTAAATAATTGGATGTGAAAGTCTTTAGAATGTCTGGTATCGTGTGTATGGATGTCGTCATTAGTAGTAAAGAAGTTGTCGTAGAGGTCATTTGGTAGCATTTTGTAATGAAATTTATGCATAAAAATGCTGTTTGAAATTTGAAAATGTCATGGATCTTAAGGGCATTTAATTGGTGGAAAAGTGGGTCAGTGTGGGCGAGCCACAAAGAATTTGTGCACGTCCTAACAACTCGCTTTTTTGTAGGAGAAAAAGAGAATCCAGATTGGCGTTGTTTTTATCTGCCCAGACAATTGCACAGTAAGTTAAATAGGGAAGCACAAGTGTATTATATAAGGTTTGCAAAGAGGCCTCCGGTAGAAAAGGGCGGACTTTACGTATAATACCATTATATTTTGACACAATTTTAGTGATGTGTGTAGTGTGTGATTTCCAGCTGAGGTTATCATCAATAAGTAGGCCTAGAAATTTGGTAGTATGAACCAGATTTAATTCTGTTTTATCTATTAGTACTTTTATATTGATTTCAGATTTATTATTGTATTTATTTTAAAAAGCATATAATTAGTTTTTTGATGTTTAGTGAAAGTTTATTTAATTTAAACCAATTTGATATTAAAATAAGCTCAGCATTAATGATTGATTCGAGGTGATGGTGATCTTCATGCGAGAAAAGTATGTTGGTATCATCTGCGAAAAGGATAAAATGTGGGATTTTGGAACACAGGGAAGGTCATTAATATATAATAAGAAGAGGAGGGACCAAGAATTGACCCCTGTGGAACTCCATGAGGTGATATTCGTGAGAGGAGAAACTGCTTCATTAAATACCACACATTGTTTCCTATCACTGAGATAATTTGAATCCATGTATTGGCCAGACCTCTGATACCATAATGATCGAGTTTGTTCAAGAGGATGTTGTGGTTTAAGGTATCGAATGCCTTACTGAGGTCAAGAAAAATGCCTGCAACATGATGCTTTTTATCAAGGTTTTCTGCAATTTTGCAATAAAGCTCATTAATGGCCATATATGTGGATCTTTGTGGCGGAAACCAAACTGATGAGGACTTAGAATATCATGAAGTGAAATAAAATTTAAAATACGATTATAAATAACTTTTTCAAGAAGTTTTGATATTGATGGTAGAATTGATATAGGCCTATAATTAGAGAAATTGTGACAATCGTCTGCTTTAAAAATGGGTGTGACTTTAGCAATTTTTAGTTTTGAGGGTACAATACCGGATGATAAAGATGAATTGAAGATGTGGGTGAGAGGAATACTTATTTGAAGATGATTGATTTTAGAAGATTGGAGCTTATTCCGTCTGCACCAGAGCTATAGGTGTTGTTAATTTTGGAAGAGAGCTTGATAATTTCCTCAATTGATGTTGGAGAAAGGAAGAGGCTTTTGTTGTTTGAAAAGTCATTGAAGGTTGACGGGAATTATTATCGGGTTCCGAATTTTTTCTGCCAATAATGGTCCAATATTTGTGAAAAATCATTAAATTTCAATGCAATGTCTTTATTATTAGTGACTTTATGACCGTTAACGGTATCAGTAAAGAAATCAGGAAATTTCGTTTTTTATTCCTACCTAAGAGTTTATTTAGAGTTTGCCACATTTTTTCATGTTATGACTGTGAAATTCAATTTGGATGTGATGTGCAGTTTCTTTGAGGTACTGAAGCAGTGAGTTTAAGTAGTTTCTATATTTATTATATTTCAGTTTATTCTCCACAGTGGGCTTAGAGATATATTTTTTATAGAGCCTGTCTTTAGTTTTAATCGATTTTATTAGGCCACTTGTAATCCATTGTTTCCGAGGCGATTTTTCTTTGGATAATTTAGTTATTTTGATTGGACAATGAATATCAAACAAGGTGGTTAATTTGTTATTGAAATCATTATAAGCACATTCTGTGTCATTGTTGTTTGTAATGAATGACCAATCCACAAGTGCAAGAGCACTTTTAAAACCTCTGATGTTATCTGGTTTCATTTGACGTGACTTTTTAAATGATGTTTTCTTGGATGTGTTATGGCGTGAATTCCTATTAACGAGGGAAAATATTGGAAAGTGGTCAGAGAGGTCGGTAACAAAAATACCAGACTTAGTTACTTGTGATATGTTATTGGTGAAAATGTTATCAATGAGGGAAACACTGGTGACTCCATTTTTATTTGTTTTAATACGTGTAGGCCTATCTATACATGGGATGAATTGGTGCGAGTAAAAAAGATGGACAAAAGTATTTACTTCAGGCCTAGAATCATATTTTAGGAGATCAATGTTGAAATCACCAGTGATGTAACAGGGTTTTTTCTCTTTAGTGCGATGTTCAGTGTATTGTCTAATTGCATAATAAAGTCATTCATAACAACTGTATCAGGTTTGTAAACTACTCCAACGATGGTGTTATGGGAGTTGTTTGTAATTTCAATAAATAATGAATCACAATCAGGGCAATCAATTTTTAAATCATGTCTAATACGATAATGGAATTTAGGATGAATGAAAAGAGGCGCCCTCCGCCAGTTCTTCCTCCTGGCCTGATGCAATTTTCGTTTGAATAATCATTGAGATCGATGAGATCCGCGTCCTCAGATGACCTAAACCATGTTTCGGTGAAAGCGTATATATCAAACTGATGATCAATAGCTGAAAGAAAGTTTGGTACATCATTGGCACGTTTATTAAGGCTTAATGCATTGAGGTGGAAAAGAGAAATTTCAGTGTTTTTGAAGTCAGTTGAGTTGAAAAGCTCAATGTCGAAGTAATTGCAATCAGTAATCATGGTGTTGTCAATATTACATGATTGATCGGATGTTGGTGAATTTGGGTTTAAAGTGCTATCAAAAGTAGATGGATTGAATTTGATATGTGACATAAAATCGGACAAATCAGACGTAGACATAACGAATAATAAATATACAATGCAAAAAAAAAAAATAGATATATATATATAAAATATATATATACAATCCAAAGTGAATAGGAATTGGATTATCTAGAAACAAAAGTAAATTAAGAACAGTCGGAACAGATGAGTCAAGCTCACTTATACCAAAATGTGAGGGAATAGGGGTGGGCTGGGATAATAATAAATACTGATAATAATAGGGTAATGGCTGGATGTTGGCTAATACAAAGAAATATACTTCAACATGATCAAGATACTCAACATGTCATGAACATAAATATAATTATAGAATAATGAAAGAACAATTGGGAAGTGTATGCACACGCCTATCAATATACCCCAATATCATGAATTAATATCAACTGAACATGTCATCAGTAATGTAAGGTACTGTCAAATATAAATAAGTATAGTAGATATCAATATAGGCTGAACAGCTTAAGGAAATGTCTATGAAGTATACACTCCAAATTTCAAGAATGGAATCAAACCAGCAACATGAGACTAAAAGCATACATTGTAGGCCTAGATCATAAATTGATGATCTATGATTGAAGCTTCAATGGAGGTTAAGTGGGCTGACTGGTCTATCATCAGTTCTGCGCATGTAAACTTGACAAGACAGGTTGACACTGAACTTGATTGAATGCTGCTGATCATCAATGGTGCATAATGTTACTAATGATACACAGATGAACTACATACTTGCCCCCTGTCAGTTGGGTCTTTTACGATGGTTTTTTCGTCTTCTGACTTCTCACACACATTTATCATTTTTCCCATTTCTTCTAATTTCTTCTATTATTTTGAAAGCATAGGCCTATGTCAGTCTTATGTCAAAGCAAAGCATTTGGGAACTATGGTCCAATTTCTACAATTTTCTAAAAATGTTGTTCACTAATTTCTGGTTTTAATAATTATGTTATGTAGTATAGCCCATAGATCCGACCAGACACTTCCATAATACAACACATAGAAAATATATAGCCCAGCCTGGGAAATTTTAAACACGGTGTATAAAATCATCAGAAAATACAAAAGAATACAGCTGGCCTATTTCCTTGAATGGATACCAATGTTTTGATATGGAACATGTACATGATGTAGGCTTTTACTTTTAAAAAGGTACCTTTGCTTTATTGCACTGTGAGTAGACAGGTTGGTAGGCTGTCAAATGAATCGGACCCCATAATGAGATCTACATGTAATGATCGAATATTAATTGTTATTAATATTTTGGGATATGCCTACCGTATCCAACATTATTTTTCCAGGTTATTTTCACAGGGTTAATTTTCGCAATTTTTCCTGTTCTAAATAGGTTTTTAGTTTTGTTCACTAGTATAGGGGCCTACATAGCTTGAAATAGTAACATATCAGAGCCTATGGGTTTTAAATAATTTTGCTGGGTTTTTAATGAGGTTACCTGCTTTAATTTAAACCTTGAAGAACACAAAAACTAAAATCTATAAAAAATTCCCATTTATACAGTGATAATAATTTTTACACACAATTGTAATACATGTAAAACTTGTCATTTTATTATGGCAATAATAAACACATGTTTCACTTTTCTCAGAAAAATTGTGAATTCCTGACAACATTATTACGTACATGTAGGCCTGCATAAATCTGTGTCAAAGTTCTGTCAAACACAGATCCTACTAAGTAGGGTCTATGTGTCAAGTGTCTTCCCATTTATAAAAGTGATGTGATTCATAAAATATCAGCCCTATTACATAGCCTGATTATTAATTTGTCCATCCTAATCAATTATTTCCTGTTACTTCAACCTATGTATGTACATGTATTTGCCAAGGCAGAAATAGTGCAGCCCTTCTGACTTCACTTGGCTGTCAGAAATTACATCAATACTCTGTGCATGTCCACATGATATGATACATTGTAAAAATATTGGTCTTAAGTTTTGTTTGTTTGTTTGTTAGTTAGCTTGTTCTAGAATATAAATAATATATCGTTACAAAACAACAAAAACAGGTTCACAACATGCAGTGGTACTTCCCTGAATAGTGACACTCAGGGGTGACATTAAGTGGGAGACGGGAGCCGTTTGGCCCCCAGAAACTCTGAAATGGCCCCTGGTTCCATCTCAATTTTAGTTGACCAGGGGACACTTTTCTCACAAAACTGGCCCCCTGGATAGTGAACCAAAAGTATCAAATTACAAGCAAATAGTGCTTATTTAACTCATCCAGCATATCTTTATTTTTATTGGCCCCTTCTTCCAAATCTTGGTGAACCAGGGGCCACTTTTTTGCCAATGTGGCCCCTGGTTCAAGCTCTCTTATTTTCACCCTTGGTGACACTGAAGAAATATATTAGCTGGGAAAGTGGGAAAGTAAGTATTACCTGACTACAATACCTGAACATAATTATACAAATAATGTCCTTGATGACATTCACAATCTGTGTTCTCAACAACTTCACATGCTACATTTAAAAGCTCTGATGTTCTTTTTTTTTAATTTTAAAGGACAATTTAATTCAATAAGTGCATAAAAATTACTGATTCTAGTATGAGCAATAAAAAGTAGTAAGCCTGCATACTTCCACACACTCATGTGCAAGGGGTACCCCATAAAGCTATTTCCATACTTCCTGAAAGAGTGGATCATCACCAGCGCGGTGTGGCGTATATGACATGTACAGTGTATAACAAAGTCAATAGATACAACGCTCACACCAATTACCCCTTAAAAGCCTCTCATAATACTCTAATTTCCCTGTTACTACCATACTATCCACTAAAATCAAATATAATTTTATGCTACCGTATTGGTTGTATAAACGCTCCCCCTCTAATAAACGCTCCCCTCCCATTGACACAAATGCAAAAATTTAAATGTTGTCATCAAACACAATAACATTCTGAGATACCAGCAAAACTAAGTTATTATGTCACTCAAACAGAAGAAAACAACTCAAGTTTCCCACAATGACCTTGTGATTTCGCATATTTTGTGCTGAAAATCTAATTTAGTTCAAGAGCTTCTGGCTGTACTACTCCCCACCAAGTCCCATCACTGTAACCCATACAGATCTCTGCTTGATACATGTATGCATAAATTATGCAAATTAACTATGGTACATACTTAATTACCATATTTTACGACAAAAACCTGCTGGAATTTGAAGACCGCCAATTGCCACCATACGCTTTTAACCAGTTCCGAGAAATTGCACTAGCAACCTTGGACGGACGGAATGACAGACGGACAAAAAGGAAACATAATACCTCTGGTGGAGGCATTTAAAAAGAACCTGCATGCTTGCCTTTATAGCTGAAGCATGGCTGAAGTCACTACTAGTCAGAGTGGTCGGTATACACAAGAGTCGCATTAGTGTTCATGTTCACGTAACCGCCTCAACTCATTTGCATAATTTTGGAGGTGGGCTGATCGTATTCTGATTCGTCGAACACCTAATTTGCATAGTTTTGGAGGTTTCCATATTTGGGTTTACCTAATTAATTATTAATGATCCGGACGTTGTTTACATCATGACGTCATAGAGCTTGTTACTCGTCCGATTCGAAACACGAAAAGCATTTGCACTTTTCTTTCCATTAATGTTATCATGAAATACCATATAGCGGAGGTGTTAGTTTTTTATATCTATAGGGAAAATATTCAAACCGATGACCCCATGTTGATAATGGCTAGATATGCTGTATTAGTTCTGGAAAGGGTCCGGCGACGGGTCCGCCATTTTTTTCCTTCAGATTTGGAGGTAATTTAGTAGACTTGCTTACCAGTCGTTTTCGTTAAATCCTAACTACAGATTGCATAATTGGAAAGTGAGTTCTTCGACGTACGGGATGCGAAAAAGTCTTGACGTACCTTTTTTGATTCATTTACATGCATATTTCAGCCGAGACGGTTACGTTTGCGGCCACACAGCGGTATACTGATAAGCTCATCTAGGTTTTACTGAAGTAAAACATCTTTGCTACTACTAGTACTACAGAAGAAAACAAAATATACAAAGCTGAAAACTAATTTTCACATGATACATCCATCTCAATTTGCTTGATTGCACTGATACAAGATGATTGGCTTGCATCCTGTTTGCAATAGCTCTAATTTCAACATTACTAGCGATAGAATTGACAGAATCAGCGGCAGACAGCTGCATCATTGTAATACAACGGATGCAAGTCATCCTCTTTATAAACCTGAAGATTACAAGAATTGTATAAAACGCAAATTTACTCAGGAAATTTGCAAGATTCTCTCAGGTTTGCAATACGTATGGGTCACACTAATGACTTTGCATGACATGTACTGTACATTTCATCTGTGCAACAATTTACCATTGGCACTAGATGAAATTTCCCTCAAAATGTGACAGCTGACATGACATTGCACATTATACAATTTTTAAAGCTTAACTTTAAATAATTTGGTTTCTTTCAAATAAAACATGAATCTTTAATCTATACCAAGGGCGTGAGTGAGTCCCGGAATTCGAGTCCCGCCCGAGAATCCTATTACCCGGGCAGGAAATTCCCTGCCCGAAATTTAATAAGTTTTTAAGTTATTTATTTTTTCGATTTTGTAGTGTCCCTGGCCCTAGACCTAAATGCTACATGTAGGATCATTCATGGTATCACTTTTCATAAAAAACACAAACAATCATGCAATTTTTTTTAGGTCAACCATGAATGATCTAACATTTAGGTCTAGGTCCAGGACACTACAAAACCGGAAAAAATAACTTTAAAAAATATAAAAAATGCGCTTGGTACCCGGGCACAAAATTACCAAAATCACACCCTAATCTATACACAATTAACCAACCAAACAGCAAAATCACCAACAACAGGCATTCCGGCAGGGGTAGCGCTAACTTGCGCCATGGGGTCATGGGCGCATTCTTTTAGCTTTTGGCGCAGAAAATTACAATGTAGAGGTTGCTAAAGGGTCATTTGAACCCTTTATTTCTATTGTATTGGATCCATAATTTTACAAAATTTGAAATTTTTGACCCCTTGTTAGGCATGTTCATAAAATTTTGAAATTTAATAAATTCATCTAAAATTGCTTTCATTAAAAAGAGAATCGTTTAACTTAAAAAATGAGGGGTCAATCATGTATGTAGGCCTACAATTGGCAATGTTATGAGGAAAAGTAGCTCGCCTGAATGTCCCAAATTGTGTGTCCCAGCATTATCAATGGCTTCCTATGTCTTAACATGTGTGTATGTATTTTAGGGCCAAATTTTTGAGCACGCAGGGCCATTTTACAAAAATGTGCTAATGTTTCATGAAATTTGGCTTTCACTACTTGATAGTAAGTAGTATTCCACAGATGCATTTTTTCTAAAAATCATGCTAGGTTGGAGTTTTGAGGGTCAAAATCCAAATTTTCTTCATTTTCCTATTGGATTACACAGTTAAGGCAGGATCTTGGTGCACATGAAGCTTAATGAAGCCCGCCCTCACATGTTAAAATGTGACCATGGCTACCCTTGTTTGAAAACCTAGCGCTACCCCTGCACTCCGGCAGGTGCTAAACCCCAGATTGATCATGATTACAGGTAACAGGCCTCTTAATCTATTGTACATTTTATTCCAAACATTTATTCAACATAAGATTAAAATTTGATTGGAAAGATGTTTTTTAACATACAGTAAATGTGGCATCACAGATCCAAGTACCGTAGCAGCGTCACTTCGACAAACAACCCACCCTGTAATTAAATCCGCATGTTGATGCATTCACAAACCAACTCAATCACTCAGGAATCAGGAAATAAACAGCATTTGTTTTAAAATGCAGTGACCCAGCATCTGAGATTTCCTGTTCTTTGCACAAGTATGCACTATTATTGGCTTTTTAAAAATCACACTTAAAGATATGGTCAATAGGTTCAATCATGCTAACTACATTCCGAACCAAGATCAAAATGATCTAAAGTAAAAGATGGGCTGCTAACCTGTACAAAGTGTCCAGCAGTATTAACCAAGGAATGGAGTATTCACTGTGGCAGCAAATTAGGATCATTGCTTGTCATCAAAATACGTAAATCCAATCCCATTACCATTTCCTGTTTCCGGGCTGAACAAATTTGTACCTAGTATGATACTGTATGCCTATGAACTCTACATCATATTCATTCCAGGATCTCTGATCAGTGCTATAAAATGAGACTTTCATCCTATGACAGTTACTATAATAATTATGCACATAAAATAGCTATTGATTTGCAATTAGATACTGCAAGTCCATCCATAAAACATTCATTGTGAAAGCCAATATATGGGTTAATTGATTCATCAATAATTGATTCATCAATAAACACAACAAATTGGTCTCGGCTAATTGGAGTTAAATTATACACTTGAGGCAGTGTCATTATAGCATTGTGTACAGGGGACTTTGGAAACCATGTCTGCACAACATAAACATGCATACAACTTGATGTTAAATACGGTACACCAATTTTTATGGAGGTTTGCTTGAAATTCACAAAATTTGTATTTTGTAGACCAGTCACACCCTCCCCCTGCCTCACTGATTTTATGCAAAATGGGAATGTCTTATTTCTAGTAACTTGATGAGCAGCGTTTGAATTTAGAAATTATTTGAGGTTGTCCATCGGGCATCCTCAAAAATATTTTTGGTTGTCCAAAAATATTTTTGGCCGAAATTTTCTTACAATATAGCGAGATCAACAAGTCAGCAGCTCATTCATTGATAAAAACCGGAAGTGTAGAATGACCGTGGGAAAATAAATTGCCATCAATGCAGTTCAATGTATATTAAAACATGGCAGTCGGTTTTAGCGCCCCATCGCAATGATCGCTATGTTACTACACATTTGATGTCACACTTTTCCTCAAAGATAAGCTTGTCCATGTGAGCACTATCAACAGCAACTGTCCTAGTTAACGCTATAACTAAGCCTGAACTCCGACCATGTTATGAACATGATTGTGAACAAGTTATCAACATTCAACATTGAACATAAACTATTAAAAGAAAACTGCTAGCTGCCAATGGGAATCCTAGTTTATTGAGACCTCGCACTCACAGACCTCACAGTATTCAGCAACAAATTTCTATTCAGGGCTTTCAAATTCCCCTCCAAGGAAAATGAATGAAAAATGAGATCTTCACTAATACTTCCTTGTGAATACCAGTCCAGGGGGCTTTGTGGAATCAGGACTTTGTTGTCCAACTCAACATGCTCAATGTGCTGGTTTGTATCAGGAGTGAATGAACACATGTTTGGAATGAACTGATCAATTTGGAATTTCTAGTAAACATACAGTAGTGGGACTTGTGGGTCAATGGAGCAAAATGCTTGGAATTTTTATGCTGAACTTGACTTGGTATATCATTGTCAATTCACATCAATGGGTTGAAACTTTGAAGAGTGGGTTGATGATTTTATCCTGCATAGAATCTGTGACTTTTTTATCCACAATGTAGATAAACCGAAATATTTACTGATTTAGTGATTACAACATCTTGACCATGTCCATGTCCCTTCATGCAAATAATTGTTGACAGAATTTAGAGCCATTATTAGAATGCTTGTAATGATTGTATGTCACGAAATATCTGCCTTGATTTTTAAGCAATCAATGCAGTTGATTGCACTCCTAATTTTGACATTGTACACAAACTATTCCTGAATCCTGAGTCTTGATTTTCCCCAACAAATTAAAAAATTTGTAAAAATATCATACAAAACTTGTGTTCACATCATAATCTATCTAAAAATGCACTGGTTTTGTACACATTTTTATTGAACTTTGAAGTGATCAATCATCATTAGGGACATTAAAGTTATACATGATTTGCCCCTTTTAGATACAAAAATTGGTTATTTTTTCCTAGCTTTTTAAAAAATCCACAAATGATTGCAGCAGCACTTGGTTCTAGGTCAAGAGACTCTGCAAATCCAAAAAAAACCACTAAAATTTAAATTAAAAAAAAAAAGAACAAAAGAACAAAAATGATAGAATTTTCCCTAAATATCAAAAAACACATTTGGAGCCTAAACGCTGCAAATAGCGTAAAATTTTGCATAATCTTAGCAGCCCTACTGAATTTTGTTCAACTCTCCATTTTTGAACTCCCAATTTCAAAAGATATCAGGAAGGAAGCAATTTATAGGAACGGTCCTTCCTCAGACAATAGACTACATTACAGCCACACAGAGACTTCTCATAAACAACTTTATGTATTGTACGGTACCTGTACGCAATTGCTGTGCACAGTAAACCAAGACTGTGTAGAATTTGTTGTACATGTACACTATGCCTTTGGGAATGATCAAGTCTAAAAATGTCAGATCTTCTGCAGATGATTTGTTCTGTAATGAACATAGACGTAAGCAACATGTGAGTGGGATCTGGCAATTCTAGTTGTTTTCATGTACAGTACACAGAATGTAGGCTGTAGCAAGTCTCACAATGTTTTTCAAGTTTTGCAGTTTTATCAAGATTGATTGTTCCATTTTGAGCACTGACATATTAGGAAATCTTATGAATTTGAAAGAAATCAAATAATTTTTTTGGTTATGCCCATCAGGGTGGCATATTAAGTAAAAACCCGTCATCTTGCACACACGGCATAGAAAACAGTTGCATCTTTTGGATTTCTGGAAAAAAAGGTTTTTTATCATTGAAGAAGCAACTTAAATTTTTGGCCATTTTGTCCATGAAACCATGGTCAAATCTAGAACCTTGTCATAACATTTTGACAATAAAATTGAAAACTTAAACGTAAGGTACACAATGTTATTGAATGCAACATATCAGGCATAATAACATTTGGCTCACTTTAATGGTACCGGTACTGAACAAAAATTTTGGAAATACCAGTTTATTGATCGCGAAATCCCAAGCAAAAATATTGGCAGTATTTTGGACTTTGAGCAAGACTTTGCCCAGGGACATCGCCCGGGCCATTGTGACTACTGTGACTTTTTTTCTTCATCATGATTTTAGGAATATTTTAAAAATTTTAACCTAAAAATATCTAGAAACACCGTTGGCAATTTTAGCAATTTCCAAGATGGCAGTCTTCATAGCGAGCATATAGCGATAAAGTGTACAATTTACACCGGAAAACAAGGCAAAATGGCCTACTGCCAAAAGTATGACCCCTGAACAGGGGTAGCATTAAGGCCCGAAAGTCGGGGTTGTTTTCCCGTGTTTTTCACTCCCGAGCTTGCAGAAAATCCAAATACATGGGGTGAAAATTAAATCTTGGGGTGAAAAATATTTTGCAGTATAGTCAGGGGTAGGAGTAAGGTCCAAAAGTAGAGGGTCAGAGCTCACCCCCGAGCTTGCACATTCCCAATATATGGAGGGTGAAAAATTTTAAATTTAAGGGGTCATTCACCCCTGATCGGGGGTTAACGCAACCCCTGCCCCTGAAGGCAAATAACATGAAAAATTGGTGAAATAGTAGGTAAAAGATAAGATTTAGCGTTGCATTTGGTTGAAAATACATTGGAAATTGCCAATATTTTGAGTGAAAATGAGCTTGCCTGACGAAGTGTTACTGGGCCATTGCCTTTGCACTATGTCGCCATGGACAGAGTTCTGTCGATATGTTGACATAATTCACTTTGTCGACAGGATTCCGACAGAGGACCTGTCGACACCGCCTTAGGAAATACTGTAAAAATATTTGAATTTGTAGGCCACCAAAAATCATACAAATTATTAGTGATCACAGGTTATTATTTAGAGCAGGCTTTCTCAAATAGATTTGTTGAAGCGCCACATGAAATTAAAAAAACCCTGCAAAGCGCCACTCAATGGCTGCGAAGTCGCCGGGGGAGTCAGAGAGGGTTGCCCCCCTGTGAAGCTATCGATTTTTTTTAAATTTGAGGTGCAAATGGCGCCATTTGGTGCAACATTTTGTACTATTTTACCCTGTCTTTACAAGGATAACATGGGAATCGCATTGTTTATTTATTTATTTTTAAATCTAAACGGCGCCGCGCGCCAATCGGGAAGCCACAGCGCGCCACACATGTAGGCGCTATTTCGGAGCCCTGATTTAGAGGTTAATAACTGCACATCGGTTAGGCCAAGAAAACAATTGTTTGTTTGCCCTTTCCCGACCGACCCAAAAATCAGTAAAATCTTGGGTCACATTTTTATTTATATATTTTTTTCCTTTTTTTTTTTTTTTTATAACCTCAAAATATTCGGAATTTTTTGCAAAAACAAAAACATTAAAAAATAATTTATACTTTTCTAAGATATTTTTGAGTGTTTTGAAACCTAGACTTTGGCAAATGATACCTCATGATTATGTTTCCATGACTGTTCTCATTTTTCTTTTTTGTTTCTGTTTTGTTTTACAAAAAAAACTTTAAAAAAAATTCGACCTACCGACCCTCCTGATTTTTTTCATGAAAGAGCTCAAACAAACAATTTATTTTTCTTGGCCTTATTTGAAGGGCATTGTGACTGTCAAAAATCTACACATTTTGCCTTGGGAACCATGGAATATCAATATCCTGAGGAAAATGTTTATATTTTTCACAATGCCCGACACACTCATCTCTTCACTTTACAAAACACAAAATAAATATTTTTTACATTTTGCCTTTCTAACTAAATACAGGAGAACCAATAACAGAATCACAATTTGTGCAAATACGGCAGCCATCACGATCCGGCGTAGTTTGTTGAGTGACACTACATGGCATGGCATGTGCCAGTTTCAATAATTGAAACTCCAACAAGTGCTGTATACACTATATGTGTTTATGTGTTTAATGTACATTCACACGTAGCTGCATGTCGGTACAAAGAAATCGTTGCTTCATAAATGATTGCAATTCTGGTTCTGGTCGAGTCGGCATTTTCCAGAACTTTGTAATCATTTTTCACCACAAAATATATGAAAACACTGTGAGCAATGTATGAGTATGTAGTTGTAGTAACTACAAATTTGAGCGTTTGAGGACTTGTTCTCAAGTTGTACATGTAGGTACTCCCGTATGGTGCCTCCAGGGTTTTATTTTGGCAAGTTTGCATTAGTATGCATCAGCTTTTGTCCAGCATTTGCATTTTGGCAAATAAATAAAAATGATTGGATCCCATAAGGCCCCGAACAATCGATTTTGAGTTTCCCGTCACATAATTTTTGAAAACAAGTGAGGTAACTTTTTCATTATTCATTATTCATTATTTTTGTGACTTTCATTATATGACAAAATGCGAGTGTAAAACACGTTGTTATTTACCGCTCACTCACTCAAAGGATGTTTAACCAAAGATACAAACTTGCAAAGAGGCTGCAAGGTCAAAATTGATACCAATTCCTTTCTTTTTACTATTATTTTCTTATTTATTTATAATTTTGTGTGATTTAAGTACAAATTATCCAGTTTACGTTGACATGCGATATCGTCCACTGCATGACAGTACGACCACTGTCGCATATCTCAATTGATATGTACATGACAAATCTATAATACAAACGTCAGCAAACTCCCATCAAATTGAAATCAAAATACGACACAATTGCAATTCATGAATTGGTAAGTTTTTACAACTCCACTATCGAATCTTGCGCCAACAAAATTAAAGGGAAAAACCCATGCGTACGTGTTTTGTTGATGTTGAATACCGCATAGTTCTTGCAGCAATGTCATAAACACAACTGAGTTGAAATATATAATTTGTTGCTCTTTTTGTATATTAAATTTAATTCAAAACTATGTCGAATACTATTTAAAATAAATAATTGATCAATTGGGACAACAAATATAAAATTAACAGTATTAATATATTTCTTTAATTACCACAAACAACGATATTGTGCAAAGTCACAAACAGCACTGTAGAATAAAAAATCAAACATTGAAAAATATTTTTGTTCGACCGCATATTTCGTGCAACAGTGTCACAATAGAGCAGAGTTGAAATATATAAATTTTGACATTTTTGTACAGTCAAATTAATGTAAAGCGATACCAAGTACTATCTTAAAATATATGATTGATATTTATGAAAAGAAATCCAAAAATAACAGAATCAATATATTTTTTAAAAATTCGCACAAACATCACTATTCATTGTGCAATTTCGCGAACAGCACTGTAGAATCATTGATCTGCATGACAGCATTAATATGTCAGTCCAGTATATGATACGCACGTGGAAAAGGACAGCGACGTCAACATATTAACAAAGCGTTGCGAACCGGGCCTACAGGATCTAGGCTATCACTATCAGACGCCAATCAACCGGCCACAATGAGTTTACTGCCGGTAGCGAAATCGATGTTTTGAATTTGATTTTTCCACTAAAAATGCACGGATTATATTGGGTTTTTGCAAAATGATAAGATTTTATTTTTATTTTTGAAAATCGCAATAATGAATTCAAGTCTTGGGCCCGAAAATGAAGTGCTTGGTAGGCTGACGGGAAACTCAAAATCGACTTTGCCAGGCCTAATATCGTATCATGTTGACGTTTATTCATAATATCATGATATGCATGTCATGAATGAATAAGGGTGAATAATATCCCCGATAATATCACCCGTACGCGTACCCGAGCACCACCAACATGCCCATTTCTCGTATTATAAAATGTACACAGATTTTGACTTTACAATGAATGACACTGAGTTGACATACAATGCAGTGCAGTGGAATGCCATTTTTAGCTTCAGAAAGTCAACATTGTCATTGTATTGACAGCATCATTCAAGCCGTACTGAAGCTATTTTGACGACGGAATTTAACCTCTTTATATAAGTGTCTACCCGTAAAATACTCACATATTACAGTCCAAAATCTTAAGTTGTGATCAAGTATATCCAAGAGTAAGAAATCCAAAGAAACAAGGCTGATCGACAGTGAATTTCTGTCACTAAAATCGTTTCGCTGCTTTGGGAATGACCTCCTCAACAAGTGTGAAGATATGATGAACCACTTCCGGTTTCCAAATATGGAATGTAGTCATGACGTCATATTATTATCATCAACCCTTTTATGAAGAAACTGCAACTTGATACAAGAGTAGAGGATAGCAGCCGAGACATGTGCATTCTAAAATTGAGATTTAATCTTTTATTTACTTTTACCACACATTCTTTGAAAGACAGAATGACAGAAAAAAAGGCGAGGGCGCTAGGACAAAAATCTACACCTTCAGGCCAGGGTCTGCCTTCAGGCAGGGTGTAGGGTGGAATTCACACTTGTGGGTGGAATTTACACGAAGTCGGCGTCAATAAAATTGCACCCCCTATTTCGGCAACAAAAAAAATATGACCCCCTCCCACCACCGATACACCTTACCCCCTAAGCCCCTAAGGGGCTGTGCAATAAATTATGAGCCCTGTGGGAGGGTAAGTTGGGGGCGGGGCAAGCAAGTATTTTTGGCACCAATTTTTGGGGTGCCTTTTAGGTATAAAAACGCTCTAAAAAGGCTTAGGAAAACACTAAAATAATTATACCAATTTTCCTGCTCGCAACATGTAGGCCCTAGGCCTATCTAAACCATTTAAATTGGGATCCCCAAAATTTGGCATGTTCAAAAGGGGGGGGTTGCAGGCCGAGGGGGGGCAATTGAGAGATTTTTGGCGGGCCGAGAGGTGGGCAAGCGAATTTTGGTGAGCCGTTTGGAAATTTTACCCCCCACCTCCCCGGGGGCCTCATAAGTATTGCACATCAGGGCACCAGGCTACAATTATATTGAAATCAGTCACACTATGTGGTCATCTTGTGACTCCGTACATTTTGGTCAAATTTTATGGACCACTATTTTTTTCCAAAAATTTATGACCCTCCCCCCCCCCAAGTAGGCCTATTAATAGGTGGGGACCCCTCCCCCTTCTGTAGAAAATGATAGTCCCCTAAGCATGCTAAGCCCAGACTTTTCTAAGGCCAAAAAAAAATAATGGTTTGTCTCAAAGCTCACGAGTGGTTTGAAAACAAATGCGAAATGCGATTTTTTTTAAAAATTTTATTCCCGACTTTTTTCATGGTATGCCTATTTGGAGAAAAAAATATGATTTTCGCTAAAATTTTCTGGAAAAACTAACAAAAAATTCCGCATTTGTTTTTTTCCAAATCTCACGATTTTACAAATGCGCGCGCGCGAGCTTTGAGACAAACCTTTTTTTTGGTCTAACCACAGGTCTACCACCAATTCACCCCCTTACTCACTCACCTAAGTCACTGAACCACTCACTTAGTCACTCACTCACTCAATCAATCAATTAATCAATACGGTAGGCTCCCGGAATAGGCTACATCAATCCCGGACATCACATCATTATCAATCAACTAATCAATAAATAAGGGGACGGAGCGATAATTATGCCCCCCCCCATCCCCGGGGTAAAATTTCCAAACGGCTCGCCAAAAATCCCCCACCCCACGGTCTGCCAAAATCCCCCCGTCCTCTCGGCCTGCCAACAAATCTTTGCCCCCCCTTAACCCTATCGGTTTAGGATATGGATTCTCTTCAAACTATTACATACAATGTCAAATATTGTCCCCTTTATCCATCTATGTGAGAAAACGGGAACAATTTCAGCATAAATGTGAATAATTAGCATATTAGCAAGCCAATACACTGGTATTAGCCCTACGCGTGAATTGCATTCTGGTCAGGCATCCCGAAACAACGGCCGAGCGCATGTCCCGGTGGAAACAGGAAGTGTTCGCCTTGGCACTGAAAACCGGCTCGCGCCGGGACACTTGTATACCCTCTATTCATACTGATTAATCTTAGAAAACACTACATATCACTGCGCTCATTATCATTCTTGACAAGATAGCCCATGCTGTATTTAGGCCTACTTCGCTTAATTATTTCTTTATTTTTAGCTATATGATGCACATTTTCACATATTTATGATTTTTCTTTTTTTCTTTTTTTTTTTTTTTAATTGATTTTTTAATGGGGGGGGGGGAGGTGCTCTCATAATTTTTTTCATATTCCTCGTATCATGCTTGACAATATAGGTCATGTTTCCTTATTTATTTCGCCTCTTATGTATTTCTTTATTTTTGTTTTTTGTTTTATATCATTATAGCGCCATCTATAGTTGACATTAGGGGGCCTATTTGATGTATTTTTGCGGACGAATTGGTACTGGGGTGAAGTCTTCCGAATCTATTCCGATTTCATTCTATGACTACCCAAAACTCCCGTGTCGTGTAAAATGCGAACAACTGGTAGGCCTAGCCTGTAAAAACCCATACTGCAGTTACTGTCCGTTTTCCTATACACAGTACACAGTGCTCTCACCATTGAGCTGTGACCTCTACAAATCGTGCCACGTTAAAAGGATAGGCATTTGCCTAGTTAACGTCAATGTGTGAAAAATAACCGGCCAATAATAAAAGTACTCTCAAAAACATCTAGCAAATATATTTCTCTAACATGACCTAAAATTACAGCTAGGTTAGATGTTCAGAAATATTCGTACTTTGGTAAAACAGTGAGTGAGGGCAAGGCATAGCTAGCCAAATCCCGTGTTAATTGAATGGAGATTTGACCGAAATTTTTGGTAAACGGACCGCTCACTTCTGAAGAATGCCACACGAAAACGGTACAAGCTACATTTAAAGTACTCTCTGTTCGATCATCATGATGAGTTTTTTAAATAGTATGCCGAAATTTGGTACTGTAGGTAATTGACAAAGGGTCGTACTTCGCTGATGAGTAAGTGACAGTGAACATGAAAATCAGGGCCCATAACCCAAGTTAGTAGCTAGTTAGTGGAGGCCGTCACGGGACTGATTATTGATTATTGAAGTGCCTTATTAATAGATACGCACGATTTAGGGCAAGAAAAAAAAACCAGGACACTTTTGGAGACATCATCATCATCATCATCATCATCATCATCATCATCATCATCATCGACATCATCATCATCATCACTTTCTACATTTTTTCTAAACAACATAGGGCCTACCGTTTTAATAAGATTTTTTTCTTGAAATGCATGTAACTATAATTATTGTTTAGAGCGTAATGAAATAAAACATCACGATTTTCATCACAAAACAAAGTAATAGGCCTACAAAAGAAATACATTTTTCAAGAGTGATTAAATAAAACATCACGATTTTCATCACGGAACAAAGTAATACATAAGACTTCGTTTGTTTGATTGCAATCAACCGCGACAGTTCGTCTCACACACATAACAATGCACTGCGATCAAATAGGTTGATGACAACATTTGATTGAATGGACTGCACTGTGCCATGATTACGTGCACCGGTTCAAATCCTTTGTTTGGAGCCAATCAATAATTTCACGTACAGCCTCTATGCAAATTAGAGTTTACACACGCTGCAGCTGGGGTAATCGACCGAAGCTGGTTGCCGTTAGTGATCGAATGCATGAGCTTATTTGCTTTATTGAATCGATTTACTGGATTAATTTCCTGTTAACTGGGTTTAATGCCACAAAGGTCGAATCGGGCTTCACATGGACCATAAGTGCATCATGCGCTGTGTTTCATGATTTCTCCGGAAATACATCGACTTGGAGCGTCAAATTTCAGGATAGTAATGAGAAAAATAGTAGCCTATCTATTATGTGATACCAAAACCTCATCAACAATGAAAAAAATCGGGGGATGATGCTGTCGATCGGGTTACGGACCTTTAATGCGATGTAGCGGGAGTTTTAAAACACGAGCCCTGAACAAAATATGATGCGCGCACCTACTGCCAGCCAAAAGACAATGGAAACTGTGATGATGCGTGCATGCACGTACGAATACTGCCAGGCATTCACCTCAGAAGTAATGCTCATATGCGCCGTGCAGCAGGCTGGAAAATTTGCATATTTAAGCGTTTCCGTACTGTTTTCCTATGTGAAAACTGTTGTATTCATATTAAAAAAAAAAAAACAAACAAACACTATAAACACACACAGCAGCAAAAAAAAGCGCCTCCCTCCCTTCTCACTTTTCAAACATGAGGATGTGAAAGGATCATTTTTAAAATTTTGATCAATTAAATTGGGCTGTTCCATTTGAAATTTATGACCTTAATCTCCCACACATCGCAGGGAGTGTACATTTCAATAGAGTCATCCATTTAACATGTTTAGGTAGCCCAATTTGAAATTGAAAATAGCCCATAATACAAAGAAAATGTTGGGCCATGCATGGACCCTGTTAGGGTCCTAGCCGGGTCTCGAGTATTCTTAATTAAATTATCCGACTGAATATTCAATCAAAATGATTCAATATTTTGTTAACTGCAGTCAGGGACGAATCGTTTTCGACTATAAATAATTCAGTCAAATTATTTGAATTTTCAATTAATCAAAAGGATTGATTTCGAAATTATATAGGCCCTAATTATATATATATATTATAGGGTAGGCCAAGAGCCTGTGTAGGACCTGTGTAGGACAGGTGTAGGATTTGAAATGGAATAGCGCCCTCAAAAAAGAAAAGAAAAGACGAGGTGTGGTAGTGTGACAAACACGTTGGCAACACCTAACTACGTCAATTAAAATTATGATCTAAACGATTTTAACCTCGTCCTGAAATTTACAACAACAAAATCTTGTTGATCAGTACAAAATTCAAGGTTAAAATTGAATCGTTCTCAACCACAATCATGCAGACCTTGGATTCAATAAACTATAATTAAATTAATAATAATGCCAAGTTGTAATCATGGCAGAATCCCGGGGCAGAATGGTCGACTGCAGATCCGTCGGATCAAGGCGTAGGAAACAACAGCAATTACTGCAACATTATGTTGTAAAATAATATAAAAAAAATAGTAAAACGCAGTCATGCACTGTAAAACCAAAAATTCAGAACAAAATTTCAAATCATGGGTTTCATGAATTTAGTGAGTAGGCCTATCATATCAGAGATGGGATGCAGGGTGAAATGAGAATCTTCAAACTTTTAATTAGAGAATAAATGATAGGATTTTGTCTTTTGCCTATCAATATCGTGTCATAATGGATGGGCTGGCCAATATTTTGAGTAGTGGATGCCGGCGCAGCCGGTATCCACTACGATAAAAAATATTGGCCAGCCCATCCATTATGACACGATATTGAAGGCAAACAAGACAAAATCTATCATTTATTCTCATTCTTATTCAGTTTTAATGTAATTTTTGCGAGAAAAACTGCCCTTTTTCAGAAAAAAATAAAGTTACTTTTGTGAGGACATCCCCGTTGTTTTAAATGAACGAAACCATCACGAACATAAGCCGCCGAATCGCGTTCTTTGTTCTCGCACGTGTATTACGCGAACGCATTATCGCGCGATCATTGAGGAGCAACAAGCGTGCCGCCGTTGCGTGGCGGCGCGCGCCCTGACAAATATCACTATCAACTATTGTGAGATATTATACACCTGAAAACCAATCAAATTACGTGAATTCTTTACAAGACGCACCCATTGAATAAGAATTTGTTTTAGTTCAGTTCAACTATGTTTTCTTTCATCCAATATCATGATATCAGCTGACATTATAAATAATTAATAACATACCAGTTACTTATATTAAGTTTTTGAAATAATCAAAATAATGTATTTGAATAAAGCCTAGCCTTATTTAATATAAGCCAATTAATAACATACCAGTTAATTATATTAAGTTTTTGAAAGAATCAAAATAATGTATTTGCATAAAGCCTAGCCTTATTTAATATAAGCCTATACGATTTCGGTCAAAGTTTAATTTGATGATTCTTTGCCAATGATTTAATATTAAATTAAAAATATGTGTAGGCCTATTTATGAAAACCGTATGTCCAATTAGCTTCAAATAAAAAGCATGATCAGAGCATATTATGCCCTACTCAATTAATTTGTTTAAAATATGCATAGAGCACTTCAAAAATGCCTCAAATTCCACCTTAAATTCAAGTCGGCTATTTTTCCATGTTTTTGGTTTTGTTAAATCTTATGCATGGATTTTACATATAATCTAAGGGGTGGTGCAATAATTATGTGTACCCCCGAGGTGGTGAATTCTCAAAATGGTCTGCCAAACCCCCTTTTGATGCTGATATTCGTCTCAGTTTTGATGTGTCAAAAAATCTTTGCCCCCCCCCTTACACATGTAAGATTTTGGGGAACCTGAACGTATTCCTAACATTTTCCTACACCTCTTTAGGGTGTAATATAGAAACGGTGCCAAAAAATACTGTGCCGAAAATCGCTTGCCCCCACCCCCAAACCCGACACATCATGGTGGCCCTAGTGGTTCCTTCTTCACCATAGGAGGAAGGAACCACTAAAATCGCTTGACCCCCCTTTTTGGGCCTGCCAAAAATCTCCTCCCCCCCATAATTCACCACCCTGGGGTACTAGGCCTATTAGTTATTAGGTGAAGCGGAGGTATGGTACGGGAAATTATCGTGCGCGAAGTGTCATACTGGGTGAAGCCGAAGGCTGAACCCGATGACACTGATGTACCATACCGACGCTGAACTAATAACGAATTTATCATACCACTACGTCATTCTAAATATTGAAATAATTACGTTTTTAAACATTTTAATTGCTGCTAAATAGGAAAAACATTACAAAAATATAGATGACTGTTCCGCGCATTACAGATTGCGTGCATTTTACGCGCCCGGTTTACGCGAATCGCCTTTATACGCGTACCTCGCCGTACACGCGTACCGGTCTTGCGAAATACGCTCTCACTGACTAGATATAAAGCGTAAAATACGCACTCACTGACTAGATACGAAAATATATCAGGTTAGCGGTGTTCTTTGATGTTTTCCCTAGTCAGTGAGTGCGTATTTTACGCTTTATATCTAGTCAGTGAGAGCGTATTTCGCAAGCCCGATACGCGTTTACGGCGAGGTACGCGTATAAAGGCGATTCGCGTAAACCGGGCGCGTAAAATGCACGCAATCTGTAATACGCGGAACAGTCATCTATTTCTTGCTGAGACGAATATTCTTGTAATGTTTTTTTTCCAATTTAGCAGCAATTAAAATGTTTAAAAACGTAATTATTTCAATATTTAGAATGACTTAGTGGTATGATAAATCGTTATTAGGTTCAGCGTCGATATGGTACGGGAAATTATCGTGCACTCAGTGTCATACTGGGTTCAGCCTTCGGCTTCACCCAGTATGACACTTCGCGCACGATAATTTCCCGTACCATACCTCCGCTTCACCTAATAACTAATAATATCAGGTTAGCGGTGTTCTTTGATGTTTCCCTTAGTGGTATGATAAACATAATTATTGCACCACCCCTAACTATTTACATGCCGTGATTTTATATTATTGGGAGACAATTATTTTAATAATTGTCTCAAACCTGTTTTTCCCCGTTATTGTTGTAATACCGCCATCTATATCTAAAAGAACTGTTGAATGACCTTCTACTTGGCACAACGATTTCCCAAATAAGGTAAAAGAAGGCGGAGTTAATTTGACCTTTGGGTCAAAAAGTGTTCGCCTGACAAATAAACGTTATTGATTGGTTAAAAGCTCTATTAATCGATTATGCTAAGTTTGACGTCAGCGTTATTTCCAAAACATCGATCTATCCTCCGCTTGTATACTCCTCTGTGATAATTACGCATTCGACTTCACAGAAACACACATGGTGAGCACTCACTGGGAGGATTTATAATGCAGCAGTTTCGTGGTTGAATCATCGGATATCCTCATAACATATACCGGAATACATCTCTGCTTATTGCAAACTACCATCAAACATTGTAGAACTAGGAATTATTTTGTGATCTACAGATGAAGGAAGGCAAAATGTTCCGTCAACATTCAATGATGGTGCTCACGGAGCCCATAAGCTGTAAAGTTGTCGTAGTAGGGGATTCCAAGTGTGGCAAGAGCGCATTGATCAACGCTTTCCTCGGCAAGGGATACGGAGAGGTAAGAGCGATAGCAGTGCCATTGGTACCCGACGGTACCGTGTGAATAATAGAAATCACAGATCTAAGTTTTATTGATAGAAAAAGGATCGACATGAAAATAATTTATGCGTTTACATTTTATAAGATTTGTGTACAAAGTATAGGCCAAAAACTGGGTGTGTGTTTACAAATTTAGGTGTGTTTATAAAACACTGCCTACTGCCTAGCCTGATGGGTAGGGACTAGGAGGGGGACAGTTGCTGGCAGGGGCAGGACCGCACTCCGTGCATCCGTGGGTATTCATGCTCGTCGAAAATTTCGCGAAATAAGGGTGTTTTCAAATGAAGAAAGCGATTCATGAAACACACAAAAAAGGGTGTTTTTCAAACCACATGTTGTGAAATTGAAAAAAAGGGTATTTTCATCGAGCAGCCTACGCGTTTCTGCCACAAAAGAAAAAAATTACGTAAATTATACCACTTTTTGCGGCAATTTTGTCGATTTTGCCTCCCCCCAAATCACTTTTCTCCCCAAATGCCCCCCCATTTCTGGTGCCGCCACTGCACTCTCTACTGTACTGTAGGGGAAGGTGGGGCATAACGGAACACTTAACTTCGAGGATGCTCTGTGACGTCACCATAAGTAATATGACTGTAAAAATTATATGTTCAGTTGAAGATTGTATTAAGCTTTAATATACCATTAACCAATATAACTTGAATCTTACAATTTTTTATAAAAATGAAGAAATATTTTCAAAAAAAACCCACCGTTTTGCCCCACTATCGGGGCAAACGGACCCCCTATGGGGCAAAAGCGGCACCCTGGGTGTAAACTTATATCAGCAGTTCCATCGGTATCCCCTAGGCCTAGTTATATGTTGGCCTATATTCAGTTACAATAAAGTGGGCCTACCATCTCTGTGGAGTGAGTGGTTAACTTAGTAGGCCTATAATATGTATGACCAATATTTGATTAGAAAGAAATATTAAGTAGGCCTATACCCATCTCTGTGGAGTAAGTTAACTTTTAATCATTAATTCTATCTGTAGGCCTAGTTTAATATGCCTATGTTTCAGCGAAGTGTTTACCATGCTCAAGTAGGCCCCTAGATAACGCCTACATTTCCTTGAGTGAAGGCGTATTATGTCCAATTGGGGCAAAAGCGGAACCCATCTGTGGGGCAAACGCCCGGGGCAAAACGGAACCCTGTTCGTTATGCCCCACACTAAGGGTTTCGTTTTTGCCCCATCCCATTTTTAGGAATAGGTTGCATGCATAATACATTGTAGCATATAGACCATGCAGTACATACAGCTCAAAGCTAGTACCTATAGTGTTTACAATATACACAATTATTTGGGAATCCGATATTAATGAAGTAAAATTTCCGCACATTAAACATCTACATATCTTACGTCAGACAGGTTGTAATTTTTTGACTCGATCTTGCTCGGATATCAGTAGATTGTTTCAGATCAAATTTTGTTGTAAATCTGCGTGGCTATACTTGTGTTCCTCAATATAATTTGCATAGACGACAGTATTGCCAAGGCCTATTTTTCCCTTAGGTCCGTTTTGCCCCGGGGGTCCGTTATGCCCCACCTTCCCCTACTCCAAATGTAGCTTTGAAATGAAATTTAGACACAGAAAAGTAATAAAATACTATTAAAATTATTAACTAAAAACTAAAAAAAAATTTTTTTTGAAAGGGCCGACCCTGATTTTGGCCAATTTTGGGTCGGTCGGTGGAGGAGGGCAAGCAAACAATTTTTTTTTGCCTAAAGCATCAATCCGTCTTGAAAAGTGTGGAGGGGGGGCATTGGCCTGAGTTGTCAAAAAACAATTTATACCAAATAAAGTGGGTGGGGGAGGTTGCGGACACACACACACCCATTTTTACCACAAAAGTGGGAGGATGGGACCCCCCCAGATTGATGCCCAAAGCCACCCCTGGACATGCCATTGAATGAGCTCTATACACTGCACCATATACCATTGCACACTGAACCTCTGGAATTTAAATGTTAAAATTATCCTGACGTACTTGGGGAGCAAATTAATTTCATTCACAAAGTGAGCACTGCATCAGCATCTCTGAACTAAATTACTAAAATTACACTTGTTGTGATGAAAGATTCTAAAAGGCATTACAATTACCGAATCTATCTTTTGAACATTTTTCAGGAAGATATATAACTCAACATAATAAGCTCTCCAATTTGCATTGAAGTGGTTGTTCCACTGACAAGTTGGAGTTTTTGCTGGAGGATTTCTTTTTGTGCGAAGCAAGAAGCAAGAGACAACTAGCTATATTTAGTTCGCTGCCTATGGTGACAAATATTGCGTTTCTCTCTATGGGATGAAATTGAAGAAAACATGAAGAGCAACTAGAATATGTTATTACTTTAATTTTAGGATAAACATGAATGGGTTAAAGAGTAACATGGATGATGAATGCTGAGATTGTCGGGTGAAAGAGGATATTTAGTGTCAGTCATGCAGGCACAATCACATGTCTTGTGAATTGGATTAGAAAATTGTGACATTTCAGTTTGCTTGTAAATAATAATAAAGTGGTGTATTTTGTCAATATTTTATGCAATTTTTAGCTAGAATAACTACAAATTTAACATTTTGTCTCAAGTCATGTTTTAGTTCAAGTCATGTTAACATAGACTTAGGAAATTGAAAAGTTGACAGTGTTACCATGTAAATCAACCCTTTTTGGATCCTGTTTCTCCTGCTTCAACCTCTCAACGATCGATATTGATTGGGCCGTGCTTACTTGGAATGCCCAGGCTATGCATGTATGCAAGTTATGTATCTGGTTAGCCCTGATTTAAAGGCACACTCCAAGTGATGTACCCGGGGATGTGGGGTCCCTGAAAGTAAAATAAAAG
Organism: Amphiura filiformis; assembly: GCF_039555335.1. Taxonomy (NCBI): domain Eukaryota; kingdom Metazoa; phylum Echinodermata; class Ophiuroidea; order Amphilepidida; family Amphiuridae; genus Amphiura; species Amphiura filiformis. The sequence continues at coordinate 51,526,169 of NC_092631.1, read as the reverse complement.
CTAATATTTGAATTTTTAAGGAAAATTATAAATTCTCATGTACTTCTCCATTAAGGAAAATAACATCATTTGTTGGAAAATGTGAAGCCCTATTCAATTGTAAGGACTCCATATTGACAAACTCCCAGCTCATATTGACTAAAATGTCAAGTTGTACATTAAAAGGGCATTGCGTGATCCACATCATCATCCCCCAATTTTTTCAACAAAAGTTGAGATTTTTATACTGCACTGGAAACCTGGGTACATACATGTAATAAAAATTTTTTTTGTAAATTTTGAAATTTGAATTACGTGAATTATGAAAAATGTCATAAAAAGAGAATGCTAGGATCACGAAATACACCTTTAATCATTCATCTGCAATTCTGCATTACAATGTACATGTAGGTCTGGCCACTTGCAGAGTATGTTAGCACACAGGTCTGGGGGGGGGGGGGTACTCAGTACAAATGACTATATGATGCAGGGACAAGTCGCAAACATTGTGCATTTTCGGCCTTTTGGTACATACATATCAATTTTGGTATGGATGGGTCCTTTATTCAAAATTTTCTTCCTTTTTTCAGAAAATAGCCTAATTTTGCCTCACATTAGCCAAAGGTTTTGAAATTTTGTTGATTTTAAAATTCTCAGCGGCACACCCCTACCTGGCAAAAAAGACTTGAGTACCCGCAACCCCCCAGGTCTTTGCATAAATGCAAAAAATTTATTTGATAATTTTTACAGATTTTATGATAAAACAGATTCTCTGATGCTTTTGAAATGAACAATACTTTGTGTCTTTGTATTTTTCTAGACCTATACACCCACAATGTTTGAGAGTTACTCAAGTACGCTGGAAGTGGACAAATACAGAATAGATATCACAGTTTGGGATACATCAGGTAAGATACTTATCTTATATGGTGTGTCATAAGTCTGTTCCTCCCCCATAGGAAAACCATTTTAACATGCTTTAAGTTAAACTTATACAATTAATTTGATATTAATTTGTTACTGGTTATTGTTTTGGATTAATATAAATTTCACTTAGCAATTTATTTGAAGTTGTTGTCTTTTTATGGTCGATAACCTCGGAAAGACTGCAAACCTCGGTTATTGTTGTTTTCCATTGAAAATCAAGGTCTGCAGACCTTTAAATCTGTCATAACATTCAAAATTAGCTCTAAAATTTTAAAACAACGGCCGACATATTTTTTTCGCTGCAATGAGCCTTAGTGTTCATTGCAGCTAGTAGCCCAAAGGCAACTAAACAGAGGGGGTACTTCCATATTGATGCTATGCTCCAGGGGAAGTCGGAATATAGGCGGAACAGACTTTCGACACACGGTATATTTTTGCATAAAATCTCACTATGTCCATTTTTGTCAGCTTGTTTTACCTAAAATAGTCAAGTCGTTGTTGCTCTATAATAGATGTTATAATTATTGCATTCCCAGTTTCATATTATTTAAAAAATACCATGTTCAGTAATTGTAAACTTTCAACAAGTGAACAGAAAGTAAAAATATTATATTAAATGCAGAAATACTAAGTTTCTAATTTTAAACACGCTTAGCCTGACTGTCATTGAAGGTTTGACTCTTTTGTGCACACTAATTAATCCTTAATCACACTAATTAATCCTGAATGTGAAATACAAGAATGTCATGACTTCAATGCCCTATTGTGTTCTTCAGGGGTTCAAGTTTAAGTGCGTTCTTTCGAAATCAAATCGGCATAGCTGCCTTATGTTGCATTATTGATCTCTAGAGAGCCAGACTATGTGTGGACGTCATCAAAGGTATGGTGTCCATGTCTACGGCCATTATTGAACATCTTTAATCTATCTGCCCCCGCTGTTTGTTTTTTGTGTGTCTCGGAGGCTGTGGTGGGTGTGAGTGGGGAGGATGTTTTGGATGTGGGGGTGTTTGTGATGTATGTGGCAGCCATTTATGTATTAAGAGGACCATGAACTACATGCACTAACCTTACCTAGGAGTCCAAGAAGTAGACCAGGCAGCCAGCCCTCACAGCTGTCAGCCTTGGATGGCAGAGATAAAGTTGTCTTTTGGCCTTCTTTCTTGTCATCAAACTTGAACTTAAATAAACACTAAGTCAAATGAAATTGATTGACTGCTAAATGGAACTTGGAAGTTCAATGTTAAAATCTAATATGATGATAATTTTAATGATGTGATGACATTCAAAATTGTCATGAATTTTATTTACTGGATACATTTTGCTATTTGGTCAGCAAAGTTAGCAGAATGGTTCGTGATGACATATTCATGAATATATCTGTTCATTTTAAAACAAGAAATACCTGATGTTTATGTGTGTGGGATGGGGTGGGGTTGGTTTGTGTGTGATGAAAAATATTACAAGTGCACATCATGATCAAAGTTAATAAATTCAGACAAAATACATGAAATATGCATGTTCCAAACAATGTTTAGCAGGAAAACAGCACAACAGGTATGACCTGCACCTGATCCTAGGATTCCTGGGCACCTGATGCTCACTATTTTTACTCCACAAGATTATTTGTTAAATCCATGCATGCTTCAAATTAATACATATATTTTTGACCCAAGCATTATAATTAAGAACATATCAGGGAGGTTTAGGAAGGTCAAGTGTAGACTTGGGTGTTATTTTGAGGAATATGAGGAGGATCCTGGACTGATTAAGGAAAATATTTCATGACACAGCAGTGGCTGCCCTCTGATTGCCAATTAGAGGGAGGACACTGGCAGGTGGAATGATTTTAATGAAACAATGAGCTATATTTATCTAGATAAGTAATAATTATCAGATGACTTTGGTGACAAGTTTAAACAAGGTGATAACGATCAAGATATAAATATTTGGAATGTGAAGTAACATTTTTAAATCGCATGGTGGTCGACACCCAAAATACATATATGATTTTATGGTCTATTTTAATTGGGAAATTAATCTGTGTTTTCTTTCATTTTCCGAGGGTATGTTTTAGCCCAATAGTTGATAAAAATAGCTGTTTCCCAACAGTAAAGGTTGATGGCATTTTCAGGCTTCTAGCTTTTGAAAGCAAATCAGTTGTAAGCAGGCCCGTCCACACAATTTTTTTTTTTTTGGGGGAGTGCTTGAAAAAGTGGACCTTTTTCCAGGGGGGGGGAAATTTTGTGAAAAGAGGACTTTTCCCCAAAATTAGACCTTTTTTTGGGGGGCAGGGGCTGGTTTAAATTAAAAAAAAAAAAAAAATTTGTAAGTTGGTTTTTTTTTTTCGGTTTTGTAGTGTCGGTGGACCTAGACCTAAATGCTAGGATCATTCATGGTTGACCTAAAAAAAAAAAAAAAAAAAAAAAATTAAATACGTTTTGTATTTTTAATATGAAAATTGATAATTTGTATTCATGTCATACTCTATTAATGATTTCAAAATGCATTGAATTTGAATGCATTTTGAAATCATTAATAGAGTATGACATGAATACAAAATATCAATTTTCATATTAAAAATACAAAACATCTTGAAATTTTTTTTAATTTTTTTTTTTTTAGGTTAACCATGAATGATCCTAGCATTTAAGTCTAGGTCCTGGGACACTACAAAACCGAAAAATAAAAACAAAAAAAAAAAATTTTTTTTTTTTTTTTTTTTTTTAATTTGGTACCCGGGCAGGGTATTTCCTGCCCGGGTAATGTAATCTCGGGTACCCGAATACCCGCCCGAAAATGCCAGCCTTACTACATAGTGAGTTTATATACGAGATCAGATAAAGCTGCTTTAGCCATATCCTTTTTATGGCCTCCATGTTTGTCCAGACTTACATAAGATAATCCAGCACTTCATTCATGAACTTGTCTGACGTTTTATTAGCCCAAATTTAAGTTCTCAAAATATGTCATTTTCAACATCAATTCAATAGTGGCGTCGCCACGAGTTGTATGATAATTATAGCTAGCTATAGCTGGCTAAGGTCTATGCCCTGACTGATTTTCACCTATCTCATAGCTAATACCATCTCTATCTACTATTCCAGATAAATGTAGCCTACTTTAAAATGTCAATGTGTGTTTGCATGCTAGAGGGTGGCTGCATTGATCACCATGAAATTTTCATTGTTTGTGTTACCTAAGACGAATATAACTTTAGCTATATACGTCTTAGGTGTTATACACTATTCATAAAAAATGAACTATGATTTCTTTAGAATTGTGTAATATCTCAAAATCAGGCATTTCAGTTTGGTGAAACATTAATATATTTTTCCTGAAGAGCAGCGACATGATCGTATCTTAGCACATATTCGTACATGCTGACAGTACCAGATTGAACTATACATATTACCACAACTCGAGTGGAGGTTATTTCAGTTCAGGAAAGCATATTAAGAGATAAAATCGAACAGCGTGGATTAGGAGGCTCTTATCCCAAGTCCGGTCTACTTAACCCTAGGATAGTAAGGATCCTTACTATTATATAGCTAACCTATGCCACATACCCTTGGATAAATCTCTTAGGATTCAACCTATTAGTAAAGGAAACATATTCCTGATGCCATTTTGAAGCAAATATATTTAGCAATAGGACATTGCCACTGTTTGATATTCCTGCATGAATGTTAATTTTGAAGCCAAGATAGAAAATGTCTTTGTGGAATTTCAAGCCAATCTGGAATGCTCAACATATGTGAATGTTAACAGAATATTTTAATACATTCTGTATTTTAAGAATACAGAATGTTTAATACTCAGTATAGAGTTTCTGGTACATACTGTAGTAATTTACTACAGAAATATAATGTGCAACAACAGGTAGATTTGAAAAATGACAATGAAATGACATTGAAATCACCTTTTTATTGATCTATCTCCTCTTTTATTGCTTTTCTTGGATAAGTTGGATTCTATGCATATGGGGAAAGGAGGTGGGGGGGTACTCAGTACAAATGATCATAAGGGGACCAAATTGAAATCACCTTTTTGTTGATCACAATGGTTGGATTCTATGGGGGAGGAGGGGGTGGGGGTGGGGGGCTCAGTACAAATGACCATAAGGGGACATGCCACAAACTTGGGTAGCATTATTGGCCTTTTTGGTATATCAATGACCCCTTGACTAGGCCAATTTTGGTATACATGTGTGGGCCTTTTCAAAATTTTCTCAGTATTAAAATATCCCAATTTTGCCTCAATCTAGCCCAATTTTTTGAAATTTCACCAAAATTTTTGGGAAAATTTGTAAAAACCAAAGACAATTTTGTTTAAATTTGGCCATAAATGTTGACTTTTGGTTTATTGATGAGTCCAAATTTCTTAAAAAATTGCTATAGTGATGGGTCCACTTTCAAATTGTCAGCAGCATACCACTATCAAAACCAAACTTGAGTACCCCCCCCCCCGGATTCTATCTCGATATTAAATTCATTAACATTGAAAACCTCCTCCTAAAACCTCCCTGGTTCCTCTCTTCATTATTGCATCTTTTCTCTCCAACCCTGTTCTGTGCACCTCCTTGGTTAATATTCTATTGATGATCACTTTGGACTTGAGACCCATCAGTGTCAGTTCTGTTCCAAGGGTCTTGCATCGTCAGGTAGACATGGTCAGCGGAGAAACAGGTGCATCACAATCTTTCAGTGAAAGAAAACTCAATAAGTGAATCAAGTCCTGCACTTCCCTGAGGCGAGCGAGGGATGTTTCTGAACAGAATAAAGTGTAGTTGTGTTTAGGATTGAATGATATCGCTTTTTTGGAATCTGCAAAGATTTGAGGTGGTTTATGTAATGAAATGTATTCATGAATGTCACAATCGCTATGTTGACCATGTTATATAGAAATACGTGTAGCTATGAATAGGGTGAGTGAATGAGGATAACGGAATGCAATGGTCAAAGCCACGAGGCCCATCGTGGGGGTAAATTGAAATCTTTAGAATTGGAGATCACACAGAGGTATATTTTATATGGTATGTGAATTGTGAATTATTATTAGTTTCCCAGAATTGAGGAGATTGGTTCTAAGTTGGTAATGGGCTACATTCAGGCTTTATAGATAGGCCAAGGAAAGTCGATTTTGAGTTTTACGTCACCCGCCCTCACTTCATTTTCTGACTCTCATTTGAATTCATTATTGTGATTTTCCAAAAAATACTGATGAAAACTGGTTATATTTGCCAAAAAAAATTATGAATATCCCTTTATTTTTTGTGGAAAAATCAAAATCAAAACATGCATTTTGCCGTCAACCTTGCAGACTCTTTTTAATATACTTTTGAATCTTATTTGGGCTAAACATCAATCTTCAAGTGAGTGAGCGGCAAATAACAACACATTTTACATGCGTGTTGGTCATATAATAAAAGGCAGAAAAATAATGAATAATGAAAAAGTAACCTCACTTGTTTTCAGAAACTATGTGACAGGAAACTCAAAATTGACTGTTAGGGGCCTAACAGCAAGTTGTAAGAGTAAGAAAGCAAGTGGTTTGTTGAGGTTAGAATCTTTCTGGATTGAGGGCTTATGTTTCAATACTTTAATAATACTAATGCAAAAACAAACAAAATTAAACAAAATTTAAATCAGTGCCCACATTTGACTGTCAGACCTAGAAAAAAAAGTGCATTTCCTGGGAAGATAAGCAAAATGCAAAAAAAATCTTTATTGGGAAGCAAAACCAAAATTTCCTTCCAAATGCCAAATTTACCAGGAAGGAGCTTCCTATACGATATTATTTTGCAGGGATTTCAGGGCAGTGCATATATTGTAGGTGCTGAAGATAAAAATAAAACCCTTGAACTGCAGATGACAACTAAATGAGGTCATTAATTCATCCTCTTTCTCAAGACTCTCCTCCAAATCAATACCCTGTGATACCCTCAGCTCTCATTATATGTAAACTTTACTTTACATGTACATCATATAAAAGCTATTTTTGTTAAAAAACAATTGTACACAAATCGTGCGGTTGGAATTAAGAATACAGGGGTGAGGAATTATGCATCAAAAACAATCCTTATTGATTCTATTCTCATTATACACAAGAGAGTCGATATTCCCCCTCCAGTGTGTGCTCAATAGGTAAAAACTATAGACGTATATACGGTAGTCTCTCGCAGTCTCTCGCAAACATAGCGACAAACTGACGAAAGCTGTGAAACAGGAAGCCGTATGTAAACTGATACGGGGTGCATTTGATAGTGGACACTTTGAGATGGTGTGTTTTACTCCTGGTTCGTGTGGTGGAATGCAGGGGGAATCCAGGGATGTGTTTGCGATTCAGTGTGATACATCAGGTGCAGAAGTGGTAAAAAAGGAAGTCTTTTTTACCAGGTCTATATTAGTATATGGCTACTGCTAGCCTAATTAGAATTAGATGCTTGATCACCCAGGTCTTTAAATTAAAAATTTAGAAATGGAAATAATTACCAAAACATTTGCAAAAATTTATTCTTACTCGCACATCCAATCATCCAATTATAAAAATGATGTGCAAAAATCGGTACTTTCGGACATCTTTCTACCTACATTACCATATAAAATTTTGTAAATGTCAGATAATGGGTGATCCAAACAGTATAAAAAATGCAAAGACAGAAATGAAGAGGTAGAGCGATAGGAATATGGAAACAACACAATCAAAATAAAATGGCTGAATAAATCAGAATCATAAAAAAAATTAACACGCAAATTGAAGATCAATACTACTGATATCACACTGGTCTACTCTGCATTCAAAATGACGTCACTTGTAGCGGACTTAAAATAAAATGGGAAGTAATTTCACCACTTCACTGATCAAGTCGTCTTATGTAAACAAAGATTGATTATTTGCGGATTCCTTGCAGCTCGGTATTCCGCACGATGTATGGCTCAATTTTCCTTTATAGTATGCACCATACTGTCTTAGCACTTGCGTCATGAAATGGACAATTTAAAAGCTAACAAACCTGATCAATTGGCAATTCAATCATTCTCTGTGAAGTGCGTGTGGTAATGAGTTCAAATTGGGAAAGATAAACTTTTTATTGATTATTTCAAGTTGAATTCTTCTGATGTTTTTATAGAGCTTTATAGCTTTTGCCATTTGTTGAGTCATTTATTTAATTAAACCCGATCAAATTTAGTCAGCAAAAGAGATTTTCAGTACGAGACGGATACTGGTTGGTGAAGAAAGGAAGGACAATTTATACACATACTCAGAAATTAAGTGTTACAGTAAGATAGTCAGTTACTTTCTTGTCTTTCGTTCTCTTTTTTCCCCTTCATTAAATACCTATAAAATTGCACATTATCATAACAAAATACTTCATATAATTAATGAAAAGTAAACAAAATTCTTGTTATATTCCAACTAAGTCTACATCATAACAAGTCTAGTCTATAAACAGGTGTACAAGATTTACTTATATGAATTCCCAAATCTGCAGTTCTGTCACAAAGCATTTCCATTCATAGTTCACTCACTCCACCCATTGAGAAAAACACACCATTTTTCTATTGAATAGAGTCAGGATCAGGAGTAGGTCATTTTGATTAATACAAGATAAATCTATAAAATACACACAGTATTGAAGGGAAAAAGTCCTCTTTGAAATTTTGAATAAGAAAAGTAGTACTAAATGGTGCTTTTAGCATGTTTAACAGGTGACTTGGGTGACCCAAATTTGACTACTTGGTGAACTGAGTGCATGAACTGTGTTAGCTTGGTGCTATTTCTGGTAATTCCATAGATCTTGCAGGTCAATGCCCTTAAATTGAACATTCTTCATGGGTTGGAACAATGCTTGATTGAATGTTTAGATGAATCAGATAGTAAATTTAGCTCGAGATATGATCTTGAAGAAGTTGTGGGGGTCGATCTTGAAACTATTTTTGCTCTGCCAGGTTATTGCCCAAGCCTGCCCTGGTGGATATGTTCATCTCTATCAAGGGAGAAGAGTTTTCCACACTTTGACCAACATGTATTGTATTTGAAATTTTCCTATGTGGGTTTCTTGAGATGAAATTGTGATTCCCATTAAGATATAAATTTTCACTACTTGGACAGACTTAAATAATTTTTTCATTGGAAAACAAGAAGGGAAAATCACATTAAATGAAAAGATGTAATGATCAATATGAATTTAAAAAAAAACCATCCCACTTCTTGAGAAATTTGTTATGTTTTTCTTTGTATCTTTATTTCAATTTGGGCATAGGCCTATATTTGTAATTTGGCCGCCCCACATGTGTGATGGCCGCCCCACATTATTCAACCTTGCTACGGTCCTGCCTAATAACCTTCATGACCTGGATAGAACTTGAACTCAAAATTTCCAATGAATATCACTTTAAAGGAAGGGGAGGGACAAAAGGTAGATGCCGAAAAGTTCTCAAGCTATAGTAACATTCTTATAGACAGCTACATTAGGTCTCTGGCAAGTCAACTGGACAATTCTTAGCTATGTTTTGTGGCTATTTTTCTTAAACAGCAGGTACAATGGGGGTTTTGAATATAAAAAAAGTATAAAAGTGATTGCAAAAACAGCACCATAACAGAATAAGCCAAGTTCACCTGTAAGTCTAATTAATTCTGTTTAGAGGGCATGATCAGACCTGATTAACCCAGCTACATCAATTTGGATTTGATTCATTTTCGTAAGCCATATCTGTGGGAGGTTAATCCAAGTTGGCTGAATAATTGGTGTCCCCTATACAAATAAAGAAAACATAGCAATTGTGACACTGTCAGCTCTCCATAGGAAGTCCTTAATCCATTGAAAACAAAGAAATGGTTAACTGTTTTATCCTGAAGCAAGGTTGTCATGGTTACAGATTATTTTAGCGTATTCTTTGGATACTAGCTGTGGCGCGGCAAGGTACAAGGGCTAATACTAATAGGTAATGTTGAGGATGATTAGGATGATTGTCAAGTTGAATTTGGAATAGGGAGGAAGCAAATTGCGTGTTGATGACCGTGTGCAAGCAAAGATTGATATAATGTGACTTGAATTTGAATCCACAAAATTGTGAAATTACATAGGCCTATGTTTTTTCAAATAATTTTTTTTTACATAAAAAAATCTCTTTCAGGGTTACAATATTAATTCATAACCAAATGAACTGATTTCCTTAGGGCTATGCTATAGGGTAAGTATCACTTTTGAACATGGCATTGAAAGTATTTGCAAAATGAAAAGTAGGCACATTGAATAGATTACATAGCCTTGTTTTAAGCTGTGCAAACGTGAATGCTTTCTTTATGTAGGCTATGTAGTACAGGAGCGCAAAGTTGCAGACATGCTTCAGTCGAGTCCGTAGCTAGTCAAGCTTCTCTTTAAGCCTGGCTCTTTAGTCTAATTTTGAAGGATTGTTTTTATTCTCTATTAATATCCAACATTGAAATCCAGATACTGGGCTTTTGTGTGGATCTCTTGGTCTCTCTTGGTTCCATATTTCATTCGCTCTTTCATATTCTGTTGTGCTAAATTTTGTCGGTACTCAGTTGGAAAATAAAATTTAGGTGCTATCTCACTATCATTGGACTATCTGTATACATTATTGAAGTTCAAATATTACACTTTAAGAGTTTGCTGAGGACATTTATCTGTGTATTTGTTCTTGAGGCTTCTTTCTTAAGTTCATACAAGCATATATACCGTAAAAAGAATCGTATTAGATCCTCATGATACTTGCATTGTCTAATCATGTTCTCATTCAAACAAGACACTATCATACATCTTCATGTACTTGTCTAATCATGTTACTCAGAATTTGTGATAAGATAGGATAGACCCAATAGACCTTGTGACCGGGCCTTGTAGAATTATCTATTTGCTAAGGAATGATTTATCGAGTATTAGGCATCCGTTTGGCCCCATGCTATTGTTGAAAGGGCTATTTTTATTTGTGGTATTTTGCATATTGGTGCTTCTTAGAATCAAGACGGGGCTCATTGCTATACCATTTTTCCAAGAAAAAGGACCCATTGGTAATACATACCTGAAATCAACAAGTTTTTTTACCAAATTTCCAGAATTGTTTGTGGTAAATTTTGAAAATTTGGGCTTCAATTTGGCAAATTTGGGCTACAATATGCTTGGAGTCAGAATATTTTGACATCATTTTTCAGTAAAATAAAAAATGTCATAAATCTTATTTTACCATACTTCACACTTTTGAAGAACTTTTTTTCATGTGTGAGCAACTTTCAACATGGGCTGTCCATTAATTTGGTTAAATAACAAATAAACAAACAAACAAATAAACAAAAATAAATAAATAAATAAATAAATAAATAAATAAATAAATAAATAAATAAATAAATAAATAAATAAATAAATAAATAAATAAATAAATAAATAAATAAATAAATAAATAAATAAATAAATAAATAAATAAATAAATAAATAAATAAATAAATAAATAAATATTTGAAAGAAGGGGAATCTAAAAATGAAAAATTCCCACACAAATAACTTTCATGCAATATTTTATTGGAGTATGAAACCCAATTTTCTGTGACACAATGAAGAATTTGTTTCAATTATTTAGGACGCATGATTTAATCTTTGCAGGTACAGAAATACATTTAGAAATTTATTGCTCAAAAGCAGCCAAAACTGTTTGTTGGGAAAGTTGGGGAAAAACCAAACAATTGTAATTGAATAAAATGAAATTGTTTGGGTTTGTAAGTGTCAAGATAAGTAATATTGATGATTGATATCAGTCATATGATATGAACATGTGATTTATGCATAATAATCATAATTGGAGGGGAATTTGGACAGGTAATTGTGCAATTTAGATATTGTTGATAATATCTGGGCAGGCAATGGTGTGGATTTCCCCTTTTTTTGACACTTTCAGCTAAAATTTGTTGTGAAAGTGTGCAAGAAGTGCAGAAATAAATGTAGTCTGAGAACATGGAGAAATATTCTATAAATAAAACCTATCCATAAGTTCTTTTTATCTTTTGGTGTGCTACATATGGAAATTTGATGCCATATAATAATTTATTTACTATCACTTGATAAAAACAATACTACAGTACAATATTATTGTTGGTTGGTGTAGATAAGTGGAAAGGCAGTTGTGTTTTTGATTTTTTTTCTTTTCCATTTTTCTAACTTTTAATAGTATATACTTCTCGTTATCAAAAAAAAGAAAAAAAGAAGACAATCTGAATCCCAGCACTGAGCATCTGTCAAAAACACATTTCCCTGGATGGACTTTGATAAGAAGGTATTTGTATCAATGTCCAATAATATCAACAATTCACAGACTATTCAAATAATACAAACAGATAACATTCCTACTGCTACCATAAATATATAAACTAAAGTAATTTAACGACATATCAATTGTTGTTAATAAGCAATTTGGTAGTTTTATTTAATCAATTGTATTATATGGATGATATAAATTAACAGTGGCACACTGGCACTCATCTATCCAATGGTGCGTCAAGTAATTTATACATGCTAGCATAATTACGATTACTATCATAAACTAAAGAAGATCTTTTGCGCAAACTATGTGACAATTAAGATGATGTTAGCACATTAATGTTGAACCATAATTTGAAGAAATCTTAAGCTTAACACCTGGAATAATACTTTAATTTAGCAAACATTATAAAGTGCTCTTCACATTCAGTGTCAAGATCACATTGAATCTCTTAAAAGGTTACCTATATTACCCGTGGGAGAGAAACTACTGGGAACCGCACATTCTCGGAAACCATAGTGGTAATCGCAGCTACTTGTCGCTTGTCCCCCCTCGATCGCGACTCCCAAAGCCGATCCCCCTCGATCACGAGTAGTCTTTGACAAAAACTACATACATCGTCACTGGGCGGGAATGTACTCTTTGCCCTTGAACATGGATGAAGCAAACCATTCAATATGAAGTCTACATCTACATGTACAAGGCTTTATCCATGTTCAAGGGCCAAAAGTACATGTAGGTTTTTCCTGCCCAGTGACGACATGTAATTTAGAATAATTTAAAAGGTAATGACTTTCAATGTGTAGCCGACCTTTTCATAATCCCTCCTCTTCACCATTTCCATGTCTTTGCGGGCTGCAATGAAGTTGAAAAATAAGTGGTTTTAAATCGTACACATTTTTAGCCAGGTTGCTGTAACTTGTTTTAAAAGGATTTTTACGATATGCCTTACGACATTTTGTGCAGTGTCTGTGAAGGATTGTTTAATGGGTATTTCATTCTTTAGTTTTTGTGCTTTTACCCCCATTTGCCTCCGGTATATTAGAGAGTAAAAAATGTGTATTTCCTCCTCCAAGTTCACGTTAATATCCTGTGAAAGGACTTGACCGGTGTTTGAACTAGAAATTGAGCATAGCATTCCGATTGAATTGCAAAAATCAAATGACAAATTAGCCACCGAAAGTGACCGATGCTTTGTATTCATGTAAAAAGCGTCATGTAGGTTAGATTACTTCACACCTCAAGGGATGGACATTTTAATGTTTTCTTTTTGTAAAAAAGGAAGGGGCATTTTAATGGGATTTAGCTGAAAGGGGAGTTGGTGCATTCCTGTACATAAGAATGGCAAGGAGATCATATTAATAGCCAGCCAAATTTAGGCACAGTCAGGACAATCAACAATCAACTCTGCAAATAAAATTTTGATATGCACAGCTTTTTGCTCACTTCTCTTAGATTCTAATATTTGTATACAAGGCCGTAGCAAGGTTGAAAAATGTGGGGCGGCCATCACAAATGTGGGGCGGCCAAATTACAAATTGAAATAAAGATATAAAGAAAAACATAACAAATTTCTCAAAAAGTGGGGCGGCCATGGCATCCCCGGCCGCCCCGCTTGCTACGGCCCTGTTTGTATAACTATGGTACATGTATAAGTTTTGAAATTTTACCAGTATTTTATAGTATTACAAAATAGTGCATAGGCTTGAAAAACTTCCAACCCAACAATTCAATTATTTTCCCACATAAAAAAGAGATCAATATCAGCATTTAGTCAGCATTTACCATGTTAAATACCTGTTTGGTCTGTTTTCTGGTTGTGACAAGTTGTTTGTTGCTAAAAGTTGAGGTTCGATGAGGAAAAGTTGAGAGGTCAGGGTACTTATGGAGAGTTACATGGAAAAGCAGATGGTGCGGAATTCCACAGGGTTGAAGGTGCCACTCAAATGACAAATTTTCATTGAAAAAACAGAAATCCTGGTTGGGTATGATTGATGTAACCATTGGTAACGTGACTGAAATAGATTTGAAAGATTTGAAACATAGGACAAACTGGAGACGGGTCTTGAAACTAAAAATAATTTCATGATTTAATTCTCCTGGGTACCTGGTGCAAAAAAACCCAACAACAACAGGAATTTCGCCATCTTAAATATTATTCCTCGTTCTTCCTCTTCCTTCCTTGCTTTATTTCTTGTTTAATTCTTTACTAATGCCAACCATATCATACTACCAGTATGTACTTTATAAATGTACTAAGACTATTGAGATTTCTATTTCAGGCATGATTCCAGGTATATGCAATGATCATCAATTGTTTTAGGGAATAACACGTTTGGGGAAATTGAGCTGCATTATATTTTTGGGAGGGGTATAAAGGGTGTGGTGTGAAATGCTGGAGAGCATTTGATGATTGCGTCCTCTGAAAGTGGACAAATTGTATGAATAACAAGTTATTGATGAATATGACCTCATTATTCCCATCATTATTTAAACTTAAGGATTGAAATAATTGATTACAAAAACGATGTATGATTCATATTATTGATTATAGTGTTTGCTTATTGATTTTGTGTGTGTATTGAACATAAGAGCTATTGAACATAATCAGCAGTGCAGATTCCCTGACAATATTTTTGAACTTTTCTGATGCAATTTTATTTATGTAAAATAATGTGAAATTTGAAGACATTGGCAAGCACTTTGTTTTTATCGAAATTGGTTTGAGGATGAACCTTGTTATGACGTATGAATCTTTGATAGACAGACACTTTGTTTTTATTGAATATTGGTTGATGATGAACCTTGATTGTGAAATTTGAAGCTTGTTTGACAGTAGCACTTTATATTAATTTTTGTATTACTATTACTTGTTTTGAAAAAAAACCTCCATTATATTGATTTTATGTCAACATGAACAGGATGTTGAACTTTGGAAGAATGGTCTGATTTGTTTTGATGGTTGAGAAACATGATAATTTTAACACTTTTATCATTTGACACTTTTGGACTTTGTTTTGATTTTAATCAGACTCAGGATTACATGTAGACCTATGTCCTTTTTGTTTAGGGATCAAGTGATTCATGGATTATGAGCCAGTAGACAGATCCTGTTATTGAATTTTGAGTAAGGTATTAAAATCATCTTTTGCATTTTACATGTAAACAAGGATTTCTTAAAAGATTATTGTGAGGATCAAATCTATGAACTGTGAAAGATGAACAGGCCCGTAGCGCGGGGGTGCGACAAAAAAATAGAGGTTTTTATGCCCTTTTTTGGTCCAAAAATGTCCAAATCTGCCCCCAGTCCAAAAAGGTACAAATTTTGAAAAAATAGGTCCACTTTTTCAAAATCAGCACCCCCCATAAATCCTGGCTATGGGCCTGAAGATGAACCCATTCATTATGGAAACTGAAAGGTGTAGAATAGAAGTTTGACAATATTGGATTTGTTAACTTTGCAATAGCCATATAATGCAGTTGTTGAGTCATTGAATGACACATTTAACATTGAGAAATAGGTTTAAGTAAGTCAATGCTCATATTATTATTTTCTTATTTTGCTGTCTTAATCAATAAAATTTAGGTATTATGTCAGTGTCTGGGGTCATCATCCTCGTTTGGTAAATAAACACCGTATTGTCAATTTGTGCCCTTGAAAACATTGATTCCATTATAAATACCATTAAAAAAATTATTCAATTGTTCATAAGGCAGTTAAGCAGACAGAATTTTGATAAAAACAAAATTCAAACAAACAAACAACAAATTTACAGACTCCTTCAATATTTTCATGAATATTAGTCCTGGGCCTCTAGTCTTGGCTTATATGGCGAGCTTATAGATGATTTAATTGTATAAGGGGAAGGTACCACTCTCAAAAGGTAGTCAAGTCCATTATTGCCATTAGATTTGCAGAATCCTGACATTCAATAAAGAGAATTCAAATGCATCTGAGTAAAGAAGGTTTGCCACAAAGAGGCCATGATCCCTTTTGGTTTAATTCACTGATTGATTGAGATCACGGTGTTTTGAATCTCATTTCTTCTTCTGAAGCCTTTTATTTTGCATTTTAATTTATTTTCTTTTACCTTGTCTCTACTTTATATTGTGTGTGTTCAGATGGTTGAACTATAAAATAAATGAAAAAGCAGCTTGATAAATAGATCAAGAGCTGTGCAATAATTACCTGATTTATTTTGAAAGACTTATGTTTAATGCAAGTGGTAAGTTTATTTGCTTTTGTAGAATTGATCTGTTAATGTCTTTGATCATTACAAAGTTGGAATACAGACAGCTAAAAAGGAAATAAAAACCTCCTTCTAAAGTCTGTTCATGGAACAAACAATAGGAAACCGGAAAGAAACATTAAGTACATTATTTCACATAATGATGTTTCATAAGACTACCTCATAAATAACTATTTACATCTACGATATGTTGTCATGTGAAATGGAAGATGAAATGCAGTGATAATGATATATACTGTCTTAAATATGAAAGAGTGAAAACTCGCTCCTTAGAAGAGTGGGAAGAGTGAAAATCACTCTTAAAAGAGTGGAATTCAGGAGTGGTTTTCACTCTTTTAGGAGTGAGATTCATTCTTTTGGAGTGATTTTTGCTCTTCTTCTCTTTTGGAGAGTGATGGTTTCACACTTTTACTTAAGAGAGTATTTCAGACCCTTTGGAAGCTAAATTAAGGGGCAGATTGCGGTCATCAGAAATGGTTCTTAATGCAAACAATCAATCACTTAATCACTCCTCCCTCCCTCCATCCACTCATTCACTCCATGGATATATATGGAACACCTATCAATCAATCAAGGCTGATGTTAATTGATGTGCCCATCACCTATCTGCCTTCGGCAAAAAAGCTTAAACCATCGGAGTGCTGAAGTCAGTGCAAAAATGGGTGCAGTGGATGTATATAAATTGCATTTGTTGTAAAATTGGTGTACAAATGAAGGATTTAATTTTTGTAAACATTTGGAAATTTACCATGACACAAACATGCTAACTTTTGGTTCCATAGTCCTTAATAATTAATCATGTTCCTTGGTATTTTAGCAACCACCTTATGACTATCGACTTTAATCCTACGTTTTTAGCTTAGGCCGTGCGTGAAAAGCCTGCAGCTTCCGTACCGTCAAGTCACTTAATAGTCAGGATACTCCTGGGAAGGTTAAAACCTATATACCTTGTAATCAAGCGTGAACTAGATTTCTCCGTAGAATTATTTATTTGACTTGAAGGCAAAAAGGTACATATGTTACAACACAAGTGTGATTATTAATAGAAAAGTATACATTTTGGAGTGATTTGGAGCAAAAAAGGAAAGAGTTGCATTTGAAGAAATGAACAGATGGATATTTGGATATTGATGCGCCACGCCTGGGGAGGAAGGACCAAAGGAATAGCGCTTTATAATCAGTAATTGAAGAAGAACGAGCATAATATCCTGATCGTAATGTCAAAATTGGTAGCCATTTTATCTCTTGGGTGATTGCAATTATGAGTCATGTTAGAATAATGGGTTATAATTATGACAAATCTATACGTTTTCATACTTTTAAGTTTGGGTTAGTATTGGTCGTTTTTATGGGGATGTACATGGATGAGTTGCAGGATGTTTAATTTTCTAGGGAGTTGGTGATGAATGATCATGTCATGAGGAAAAACAGTAAAGTTTGATCGCATTTTGGTCTTCAATCTTATACCAGAAAGAGGTTTTATTGAACCTTTTGTGGGATGCACTTGTTGGTTGTTGCAATGGTCTTATACTTATTTGACATGACGTCTGCAAGTTTTAATTTGGTAAAGCAAAATAGCACAATATTAAATTTTGAGCTAGAACTAGCCCTGATTGCATATTGCGACGCTCCACGAATAGAGCGAGCAAATCTTAAATCATCAATCATACAGGTATCAGAATCCCAGCACATAACCTGTGTTATTTTGGAACCAGCTAGCAGCTAATTGTACGAAATCATACGATTTTAAATTATATGTTAAATGAATGAAAATTGCTCAAGTTGCAAGTTTATAAATATCATTTATACCGAAGTAAGATGTTACATTTCCTTCCAGCCCAGAAGGTGTAAATTTAGAACAAATATTAAATGTGTAAAATAAAAGGTCAATATTCAATTCTGAGTATTCCCCTGGGTTATATGTAAACTCAAAAGTCACAATGACTTTCCCAAATGCAAAACTAGTACCAGACCAAAGAACCATCTGTACTGAACCCATTTCTATAATGTCATTGGCCACAATGTCACTTGCAGTCAAGATTTTGTTTTACCAAGTGAAAACAACTGAATAGGCATCGCCTTGAAGCCAAACAAGACATAGCTTTATTTGAATTTCTCTTATTGACATTTAATTAATATTGATTTTAAATGTGTGTTTTTCCTTTGACATCCAGGTAGGTTAGTAACCTTCGGGACTGTCGTGTGCTGGGGTGTGTTTGCACTGTGTTCAAAGTCATTTGTGCCAATTCCGGAATGATATGATCAGTAAATATATGGGTACCTGTTAGAATGTGTATTTCAGGACTGAATAAGTGAATGGTGCCAGATGAAGCATGAGGAGGCCAGAAGGTATCAAATTGCAGTAGTGTTCATTCAATGCCTTCTTTTAGTATTTGAACATGAATTTAGGCCAAGAAAATATAAACAATTGTCTCAAAATTCTACAAGAAACTTGCATTTCAATGTATTTTTGTTCCAACTTTTTTTGTTGTTGATTATTTGTTTTTTAGTTATCAGAAAAAAGAAGAAACTTGTTACCAGAAAAAAAGAAGAAACTTGTCCACAAAGTGAGTGGAAAAAAGAGTGAGCTGAACCCCCTAAAAACCCAACCCAAAACAACAGACCATACCCAACAAAGCACATAATATAGGGTTTCTGGATTTTTGGGACAAAGTTGGGGACACAACATTAAGATTGGTGTGATTTGGTTCTTTTACGTTTCAACAGTGAATTTATTTTGGTCTGATAGTCTGAAAGAGGTTAAAGGGAGATGAAATGTAATATTTCAACCCCCAATCTTCCCAATCAGTTGAAGATCAAGATTCATCAATGTCATGTTAAAAATGTTCCAAACTCAGAAATGCTTGAAGGCATTCAAGAGCAAGAAACTTTTTGCACACCCTGTATATTGTGTTTATCTATGAAGTCAGTTATAGGGTTGTGTACATAACAGAAATTGTGTCAGTTGAGGACCTCTTTTGCAATTCTAATCTAAATATGAATGGTAAAGAAATATTCATTTTCCGTTTAATACGGTTTAATTCAATTGATTGAAGGGACCTTAAAGTTGACTTTTTGTCCAAAATGTCCTAGTCATCGAAACCGCTAGAAATAATGCAACAAGACACATAATTAAACTTATCATACAAGTATAATTGTTGAATAGAATAATAACAACCACATCATTGATGTAATTATTCATTCTTCATTTCTTATAATTAAGGTTGGTGCCTGGGGTTGGTAATGTTGCCAAATTTATCTGCAGTTGTATTTCAAATAAATAGATACAGGAAGTTGTCTGTAACACTGTGTTAGTCCAAATGGGTTATCTCTAATAATACCCAGATGGCATCATTCCATTGACGTCAGAGGGAGGAACATCTACAGTTGGAATCTCTCTTCACTGCTGACAGAGAAAATATTGAGGGTTGAAATTTTGGAACATAAGGGAATCTTCCTGGAGAAGTTTGACATCCTGTGGAAGTAAAGAAAACAAATTGACATGCCAACAACCTGTACATATTATCCTGTTTTGGTTAGCATGTCTTCTGGTGTGGGAAGTTGCAGAATTCAATGTATTTCTTGGTGCAGCCAAACCACCTCAAATTTTTTAACTATTATCGCTCTCACAGCCTGCTGCAGCTGTTGTGACACAACACTGTTGGTAACCCACACTTTAGAAAGGGTGGGTTTGAAAGGTCCGCAAAATGCTTAAAAGGGTGGGTTTGAAAAATTTGTGTCCAAATATAAAGGGTGGTCACTGATAAAAAGGGTGGGTTTGGAAGTCAGCAATTGCAATCTCAAAGCTTACTGTAATTTCTGACTGAATGACACTAAATGAAACTAAATATGTAATTCTCTTGGATGCAAATCTGCACCTCTTGGACCACCATAACCAGTTATCTATGATAAGTAACTACACTTAGAAAGGGTGGGTTTTGGAGTTTTGGTATAAAGGGTATAAAATAAAAAGGGTGGGTTTGAAATATAAAAAAAGGGTGGGTTTGTATCACCACTCCCAACTATGCACAAACTAAGTACTCTTCTCTCACTCCAAGCTTATTCTCTGAGTTGGGTTCAGAGTTATAAAGTGTAAAATTCACTACTGATCATGCAAAATTGTTCAGGACATAATGATTATGAAGGAAAAATTTGCTAGATTTTGTGTGCATTTGAAAAAAAGTTTAGAGACAACAGTACAATGTAAATGAAAAAGTCATTATAAATATTAATAGAAAATTATGAAACAAAATTGCTCTCTGCTTCTAAATAATTCTTAAACATAAAAATACATCAATGAAGTTGTGTAATATCAGACATTACTATATCATAATTGGTTTGGTGCTGAATGTGAATAGCTCATATATCTCATAAATTGATTCATCAAAATTCCACTCATATGCTCGCAATAATGCAGCAATATTCATAAAACGATATAGATTGGGAAAGGCTGACATTGCAGTGCAGAGTCACAGCAGCTGAAGGGAGTATCCCATTATGCTTTGCGGTACCATTATATAACTGACTGTGCCATAGAAAATGTATACAAAATACCACACTTCAACTTTCAATTACTCTCTTAAATCAGGGAAGCTTAGACTTTTGTTTGAAAAAATATCACCCATAGAGTATTGTGAATCTATCAATAGAGGTTATCCACTTTACTCATGCGTGATTTCTAACAAAAGGCGCTGATTCCTGTAGTATTCCTCATTCAAACGAATTCAATGCATGACCTCAGAGTTACCTGCATGACTTTGGAGGTCTATTTTGAAGCAGTCAATAGGCGAAATGTCAACCGTGCTAGCATGGTCAACCATGGTCAACCATGGTCAAAACATGGTTGACCATGGTTAACTATGGTCAGCGATGATCAGCCATGGTGGCTTGACCATGGTCAACCATGGTTGCCATGGTCACCATGGTATACCATGGTCGACCATGCTTTAGCATGGCTGAACATGGTCAGCCATGGTCTTCACCTCACTTGACCATGGTTGACCATGGTCACTTTTAAGTATACCATGGTCAACCATGCTTTATCATGGGTGAGCATGGTCAGTCATGTTCATCACCTCACTTGACCATGGTCACTTCAAGTATACCATGGTCAATCATGCTTTAGCATGGGTGAGCATGGTCAGCCATGGTCATCACCTCACCTGACCATGGTCACTTCAAGTATACCATGGTCAACCATGCTTTAGCATGTGTGAGCATGGTCAGCCATGGTCATCACCTCACCTGACCATGGTTGACCATGGTTACTTCAAGTATACCATGGTCAACCATGCTTTAGCATGGCTGAGCATGGTCACAGCCATGGTCATCACCTCACCTGACCATGGTTGACCATGGTCACTTTTAAGTATACCATGGTCGACCATGCTTTAGCATGGCTGAGCATTGTCAGCCATGGTCATCACCTCACCTGACCATGGTTGACTCTGGGTAGTGAATGAAAAAGCGCCCTCTGTTGTTATTAATCGTATTTAATGCGTATTTACAACGTTGTGAATAAATATTTGACACCATAGAATATAAAAACTAGTAATTTGATAAGTTAAAATAAGATTTTTAACGGAATAAATCTAAATAATATGATTATGCAGTTTATTCCATTAAATATTTACCCATAATTTCCCTCATTCTTCAGGCCCTGCCCTCTATCGGGTGCAAATTTAAAGTTTAAGCTTGATTGCTATTGTTTCTTTCTATTGTTTCTTCCTTGATTGCTATTGTTTCTTAACCATGGTCAAACATGCAAATTTTTCACCATGGTTGACCATGGTCACTTTAGATAGACCATGGTTGACCATGGTTTCTGGCCGTGGTGCCATTTTTCAAAAACATGGTTGACCATGGTCAAAAACATGGTTGACCATGGTCAAAAACATGGTTGACCATGGTCAAAACCCTGGTTGTTGAACTATGGTTGACAATGGTTCAACCATGGTCAAACATGCTAAGTTTTAACCATGGTTGACCATGGTCACTTTAGAAAGACCATGGTCAAAAGGTTAACCATGGTTGACCATGGTCTCTGGCCGTGGTGCCATTTTTCAAAAGGGTAGGCATGGTTGACCATGGTCAAAACCCATGGTTGAACCATGGTTGACCATGGTTAACCATAGTTCAACCATGCCTTTTTCGCATAGGATTTGGTTGCACATGCAGGTACTTGTCTTGAAAGTCCTAAACAAGGTATAGCAGTCGCTGATAGGATATGCAACTTATAGAACATGGATATAACCTCTATAGTTCTCAATATCTAAGCGGCTCTTGTTTATATTTTGTATACATTTGCTATGGAGCAAGCAGATATACTGCAATGCATGATGGGATACTCCTTTCAGCTGCTGTGGTGTAGAGTGTAACATGTATCATGTAACAGGTATATTATGGATGATGATATGAAATGATGCTGACAACTTCATTATTCTGTTAATGAGACCAAACAACAGACAGACATGTCTATATGTATTTACCTCTCTGTTTTAAGGGGATATAATGATTTTTCCAAATGTAGGCAAAGTACATTCTGAGGTCTTCTGAGGTAAAATAGTACAGGTAGAACTTACTGTTTATATAGCCTACATGTACCCAGGACATGTACTTGCTTGCTTTGGTTGTTTGCAATTTCATAGCATTTTGTGATTTAAATTATGGACCTGAAGTCTAATCTGTAATGATTAAGTTCATTCCCACATTAGGAAGGGTCTTAAGGGGGTCGTAAGGCCTAGGGGTGTTATTTGTTTGTTCAGCAACATAGTTGAGATGAGCAAAGTAAGAGAGTATAAAATGAATGTAATTAAAATGTCATTTGTCAAATAAAATTAGGTAAATATTTTGCAATTCTCAATTTTGGAGGCAGGAGGGAAGCAGTAAACACAAAATCAGTTGTGAAGGGCCTAATAGACCAAGGGGCACCTGATAAAGAGTGTTACATTGTGTCTCTTAGTGTTTACATGTAGGCCTACAGATATCCATATCAGCCTTTGACCAATGCAGAACCCTGATTAGCCTGTCCAAGATAAACCTTCACATAATGATCCATTGAGGAGATGGGAAAGAACTCACAACCTGGAAACCTGCTACAGATTTATTTACAGCCCTAATGACACATTTCAATCATTTGTAGATCATGAACTGTCTTGAATCAAATCCTTCCAGACAGACACATGTAGATCTCCTGTCCAGATGTTACAAAAAATATGGTAAACTGGTTTGGAAAAACCAATTGTTGACATTTTGTCTCTCTAGTACAAAATACAGTGCCCATGAAATAATGTTTGCATAATGTAGTAGCTCTAGAAATATATCCAGCTAAAAATAAGGTATCCAATTTGCCAAGTAGTTTGCCAAATAATCTTTAATATATTATACTGCACATACATTAATAAAGTTATTGCAATTTATCATAAAATGTTGTGCTGAGTTTGACATTCATCTGTAAAATGTATTTTGGAAATAGTTTCATGTACAGGTAGAATACATGTATAGATATAACATTTTATTTGCTTATAAACCGCACCTTTGAAACTTGTGATACTTGTAGGATTTAGGCAAATTGAAATAATCACACTATGTAGACCTACGCGTAATTGGGAATATAAATTATCCCCCTCCCCAAGCGTTTAGTTGTAAACAAGTAAATTATGTTTCTTTGAGTGGGGTAACAACTCTGGGCTTGCTGACAAATGTTGCTGAAATGGGCAGAAAATAATATTTTGACCCTCACATTCTTTCATGAAATTGTTTTTTTTTTATATTTCAATTTTTTATGGCAATGGATACAAATGGATATAGGTTTACATTTAGCTGCACTGAGTTTGTTCTAATATTATTCACATCCATATGGCAAATACTAGTAATAGTGAAAAAAAAAAATCAATTGCACACTTTTTGTTAAAATTAAAATGTTTGAAAATAAAACTGTATCTGCAAAAAGGTAATTTAAAAGCTTTGCTTACTCCTGAAGCTTGGCAGAAAGTGCAATTGACTCTGAAAGGCGGTTTCATGAAAAAGAAATAATTATTGTCATAAACCTGGTGGTCATAAAATGATTGGTGTAAAGCAGGCTGTTGTCATGGCATTGCAAATAAACTTAGTAAAATGAAAGTCTTTGGTGGAGTAGCAGAGGTTAATTTAAAAGAAATACATAATCATGATAATTGATGATTGTAAATACTCTGTGCAAACATTAGCTTTACAAATGGTTTGATTTATGCTGTCAAATGTTGTATGTTACCATGGTAAGTAACTATTTATTGATAGGTTTCTTGAAGACCCTGGGTGGCTGATAGTTCAATGCATGAACATGGAAAAGTAACTCAATAATTTTCTTCCCTGGTTGTCACCTTTTAAAGAGTTTGCCCTGCCAGAGCAGTTCTTCTGGGGTGAACCAAACCTGCCTGGTTATCAAAATTAATCAGTGACAAGGTTATCTCTGAATTTAACAGGTGCTAGTTCATGTTTTAATGTTATTGCATCAATTGGCACCTGTCAAATTCAGAGATAACCTTGTCAATGATTAATTTGATAACCAGGCAGGTTTAGTTAACCCCAGAAGAACTGTTCTGGCAAGGTGTCCTCTTTAAATGAAATATCAGTAAAAGTGAAGAAAGAAAAACCATGTTGATATTGAAATTGGTTGTTTTTGCATAATTACATAAATTTCGTCCTGATATGAGGGGGGGGGTGCAGCTAACAGTTTGACTTGATATAGCAGGCTTTACCAACAAGTTATTCATGGTTATTCTGTTGGATGATATTCAGGAAACATTTTTGAGCATTACTGAATAGCTTGTTTGATTTGAAAAGAATGAAAATAAGGATTTTATGGGTTGATACAAAGCCACAGGTCATTATAAATCCATTATCATCTTTGTCAATAATGAAAGTATTCAAATTCTAAGAATTAACTCAAGTGCAGCTCTCAAAAACCTCTTGAATTATAGATCATCTTTATATAATAGCCAAAAAGCCTTAATACAGGCTTATTTCTGTGGGTGGGAGTATTTGATCATACTTTAATCCATACTTTGATTTGTAGAAACAGAGAAAGTAGAATTTGATATTTACACGATTGAGAAGAATCTAGGGTTTGAAAAAATATATATGAGTATTTGGTTAGACCTTTTTATGTTGATTTTAGTTCAATAGCCATCTGAATAGTAGATATAAGTTTGTTGGTCATGCCAGCCAGGTAAATAAATCGACTCCTATGACTATGCAGAATACAATCTTGTAATCCAAGTGAAAACTGGGACAACTGTCCACAAGAGTCTCCTTCAAATGAATTGAAGATGATGTCTGAGTGAATTTGTGTTAGATGGGCATTTAACATGTCATGGACTGCAAATGATTGGATTTGTATTACCATCATCATGTACCAGCGAAGATGTAGTGAGTAAACTTACATCTTCTCTGATAATACACACAGAACATAGAACATGTACACTGCAAGATTCTCATCTGTGTGACGCCGATGTCACCAGAATGTCACTCCATCGGAAACTACACCTCGGTTTTCCATATCGCCGGTCCGAAATAGCCGGGTAGCCAGCCTCCTAGGTTTCTACAGAGTGACTTCGCGGCGCGGTGACTTCGCAGGAGAGTCACACCGATGTGACTACGCGACTGAGCCTGGGTGCTCAGTACCGGCGTTTTGGGTTGCCGGTTTTGCTTTTATTGCCATATTTTTTATATTCTCTTGATTTATTCAAACAATATTCTTTATTTCTTGCTTTTTTTAGGGGATATGGGAGGGGAAATTGCAAACTGGACTTTAAAAATAAGGAATTATTTAGATGAATAAAATAAATTTGTTAGTAAAAGAAATAAACATGATCAGTAAACAAAGTATAATTCAATAAACTAATATGATGAATAAAATACATTTTTGTTAATTGGTGGTTATTTGAATAACTAAATAAATAAAAAGTTAAGAAATAAATAAACAGGAAGAAACCAATAAACGAAGAATGGAAGAAACAAAGAAACACTTGAAAGAAAACAACTTGAGAAAAATTGCAAATAAAAAAGTTAAAAGTAGGAATATTATAAGAAGCATGTAGGCCTATTGATGAATTAAAATATTAAATGTGTAAAATAAATAAATAATTATAACAATAATAATTCATAACAAGCATTAATATTTGCGTGATAAAAAATAAGACAATTTCAAACAAACATTGCAACAGGCCTATATTGACGTGACACCGATTTATAGGCATAATTTAATAACGTAAAAAAACAACATGAAAAACAAATCAAACTAATATAGGCCTATAAAAACACCATTTTGAAAAACGGAAAAAGAAAATAGCACAAGCCAAAGTTTTGCATAAACTTACGGCAGTAAAAGTATAAATTTGCAGTAGACCTTTCAGGAAAGTGACAAGAAGTAAAACAAAATGCATGCTAGGCCTATAAATCAATTTTAAATATAACAGAAAAATTCTTGCTTCAAAATAAGTAAAGTTTTGGCAAATCAAAATGTATAAATTGAAAATGCTAGGCCTATAATAGGCATACTTTGCGAACTTCGGCTGAAAACTAATATCTCTTTTAAAACATTTAAAAACACAATTTGTTTTCAATATAAAAAAATTTAATAGGCCTATATAACGTTATCATGCAAAATATGAAAAAATAGGCCTAATTTGATAGCAAAACATGTCATCTAACCACTGAAGTAAACAAAGCAATGATATAAGTTTTGTGGGAAAACAAGCAAACAAATAAACAAAATAAAAATGTTTGAAATGAAACAAACAAATAAACCAAGAACAAGAACTGCAAATAAAACACACACAGTTGATGAGATTATTAAATAGGCAGCACGAAAAGAATTAAAATATTATAAAAGAGAACAATAAATAAATGAAACAAAATGAATCGGAAGTCTCACAGTTGAAATATAAATGATAAAGAATGCAAAAGCACGATAAAAACAAAACAAAAACAAAGACGGCAGTAGAACCACAGACCCACTGTACAGCATGCATCAATCAATCAATTATAAAACCAACTCATTCCATTCACGAGCGTATACAAGCAGTAAACAAGCATGATACGCGTATTTGTCATCATCAGCGCGTATTTGGTAGATATGCGCGAGCGTCCCCAGAGTGTTCGAACTCATAACAGGGCTCGGTCAACGACCTTTCGGCAGCGTAGTCACCTTGAAGTTCGCCGACTGGGTACCGAGCAGGCGACGCATGGGGCACTGGCTACGGAAGTCACTTTGATGTGACTACAAGATGTGGACCACTGTCGGAATCTAGTCGGTGGTGTACATCATGAGTCGCCGATGCAGCATCGAGCAGGTAACACATCGGAGGCCAGTAGTTGTAGTCACTACGTGATGACACTGCTGCATAGTAACCTACTGCCTTGTTTCCGATGTAGTCACTCTCCTGTAGTGACTCTGTCGGCCACCATAGGGTAGGTTATTCTGGAGTGACGGCGGTAGTGACTTCAGAGTTCCAGTGCGATGTAGTCACTCTGTCGCCAGGAATTTTGCAGTGTAGCACATGTAGGCTGTGGCACGTTTTGAGATCCCCAGGACATCAGGGAGCAGATTTTACCAAATTTTTAAAACAGATGAATGAACGAAAAAGCGTTAGAAAATCAAGGTGGAGATGGAGTAAAAGTAAGAAAATATTGATGATAAAATCTTCACCATGGTCACCAGGAAGTAATTATACCAGTTAGTTTGAATCAAGGATCCATTCCAAGAAACCAGTGACTTAGGCAAAGGGGCCACGCATCCACACTTGGGGGGGGGTGCACCCATTTGGGCACTTTTCGGTGATTTGGCCTACAATTCGGCCTGAAAATTGTTGACAACCCTGAGGATGTGACCAACTTTGCTGTAGATATTAACTATTTTATTAGTATTAGCTGGCCTGTCCTCAATACTATTTGTTTTTCTGATTTGAAAATGTTACAAATCAAAGCCCAATCTGTAAAGCAAACTTTGTAAGAATAGAAAGTGGATATATGAAATTGTTGAGAGATT
The DNA here is from genome assembly GCF_039555335.1 of Amphiura filiformis. NCBI lineage: Eukaryota > Metazoa > Echinodermata > Ophiuroidea > Amphilepidida > Amphiuridae > Amphiura > Amphiura filiformis. The sequence continues at coordinate 51,497,712 of NC_092631.1, read as the reverse complement.
CATATGTTGAATTACATGTAGGTGTCATTGTATCCACTGAGTGTACAAGGAGCAATTATAACAATATAAATTTAATCTATTTGCATTGCCTATTTATATTATGAACCATTGTGGATTCTATTAAAAGTCGTAGGTTTCACCAATGGACAGACTATTTTCAGGGCTGCAATAATCTAATGTTCTCGCCCAAGTCACTGAACATAACTGAAGTCACAATATGCTGAAAATTTTTCTAAATAATTGGTATTTTGATTCCTAAGACATGTTGATCTGTGGATGGAAGCTGGGGGAAGGTATTATATTTGGTTTGGTAGGGAAGTGCCACAGTCATTTGAAAATTGGATGAAAATTGGACCCATCACTATGCTAAGGTCCCATCAGTATATCCATGCTATATGTGAAGCCCAAATTTTCTGTCACGTTTAAGCAAGTTTGCAGAGTTTGAGCACCTTTCCGGGCAATGACCTATCCATACCAAATTGCAGCACATCCCTGTATGTTTTGTACTCAGGGATAATTTGCCATGTTCCTAAAAACAGTCAACTGCATTTTGCTTGATTTACATCATCTCATCGAAATTACATACATGTATAAAACAATTTTCCGCTGTCTAATTTTGCCCTGGATACACTTTCCATGGATATACATTTTGCTAGGAGTGAGTGGTTAAGCCACTGTACAATGTGTGATGTATTTCAGATTTGAAACTAGTTTCACACACAGATGTACTTAAAATATTCAAATCTCTGCAGCTATTTAAGCATATCAGTAAGCTTAGCATAAATACATTGAACCTTCTTTGACATTTAACATTTGAATGCCAAATTTTAGAGATTATTTATTCTATCCAAGTAAGAAGAAAGAACAGTTTCCTTTCTTTTCTGCTTAACCCAGCATTTATAGTAAAACCATGTTATGTTATTTACTCTGTATTATCTCACTTTATAGTCTAGTCTAGGGCCTCCCAGGGAATCATAGAAATAAAAGAACATTCAGGAAGTGCTGAAGTGGACAATGATAAACAAACAAGACCATTGTAGGCTAAGTCCCCAAGTTAATTTGAATAAGCCCATTACTTAGGCTATTATTATTCATAGTCATTGCTGTCTGGGGAACAGTAAAATTGATTGGAGTTGCCTATAGTCATGTTCACATTTTCAGGTACACCCGGCGTAACTTCCGCAAACATTAATAAACATTCAACGAACACTTTCCCTACTCCTACTGCGTGTCCACACCTAGCCTACTCCTAGCATACACCAACCAGTTCCACCAATCATTCTCATCTGGTCGGCGTAAGCATCGGATACCACTGCTGGTGTTTCTGTGACCTTTTCAACCACATAAAATGTAATTTCTTAACTTCCGCCGACCATAAAAAGGTCAAACTTACACTGGGTGCTACGCGTAACAGCGTTCACATTGCAACATAGTGAACTTACGCCTGCGGAAATTACACCTTGAGCTTGCTACTCCTATAAGGAGTAAATTGTTAGATGTACGCTTGTCGGAACTTGCGCTGACCATCGTCATTGTGCTGCCACTTCTCCTGGCAGCGCCTATCGCTACTCCTACCAACTTTCGCCAATCAAGTTCTGCCGGGTGTATGTTCGACAATATGAACACAGCTTATTGTGATCAATATATTATATCATTATCATAATTATGTGGGGCTGTTTGAACTTGAAATGATAGGGGTGGGTAAACATGGTTGCCAATATGATAACAATAACAATAACAATAAACGGAATTTATATAGCGCCTTAGCATAAGTATGAACAAAGCGCTTTACAATGATCTTAAAAGTACAACTTACACTACATCTTAGGCTACACTTAATGTACAACTTAATTAAAATAAAAAACTTAGTTTGGAAACAAATAGGTTTTCAGGTTAGATTTAAAAGTGGCCAGACTATGTGAAGTACGAAGTTTTAAAGGTAATTTGTTCCAGAGAGCTGGCACAGAATTGCAGAAGGCATTATTCCCATATGTTGTGTGAGTTCTTTTACATTCAAGCAGACTGCCATCAGCATGTGATCGAAGGAACATACCATCAGAAAATGTGTGAGATTTTAGGAGATTTTGTATGTACAGTGGTGTTGTTTCATGTCTACTTTTATAAGCGAATGTGAGTAGTTTGTAGGTAATACGCTCATTTACTGGAAGCCAGTGAAGCTCTTTCAGCAGAGGAGTGGTGTGTTCCATACGGTTTGCCTTGAAAACAAGTCTGGCAGCTCTGTTTTGTATCTTTTGTAGTTTTTGTGTGTTTTTTACAGTTGTTCCATATAATAAAGAGTTACAATAATCAATTCGAGAAATAACAAGTGAGCGGACAGCATGGTTGCAAGTATCGTTATCAATATAACAGCGAATCGTCCTATATTACTGAAGATGATAATTTAAAGAGCGAGAGACAGCAGATATTTGAGATGACATAGACATGGTTGAATCAAAAAGAACTCCAAGGTGCGTACAGAATCAGATGGTTTGATAATTGTTCCACATACATTAAGAGTTGGTTCATATATATATTTCAAATTATATGCAGAGCTAGCAACAAAGAATTCGGTTTTATCTTCATTCAGTTTAAGCTTATTTACATTCATCCAATTCTTGATTTCAGCAATACATGATTCCAATTTGAAAAGAGCAGTTACACTATCTCCAGGTATGCGGAGATTAAATTCTGTATATATTTGCCTAGCATCTGCGTATATGTGATAGTTCAATCTGTGTTTCTGGATAATTTTTCCAAGTGGGTATGTGTAGTAGCTAAACATCCCAGGACCTACCACTGATCCCTGGGGTAGGCCAAATTCCATTGTTTGAGTTTTAGAAAAATCACCACCTATACCAACTTGGCTATTGCGTCCTTTGAGGTAGGAGAGTATCCAGGATCGCACGGCTCCATTAATGCCAAGAGATTTTTCAAGTCTATCATTCAAAATATCAAAATCAATAGTGTCAAAAGCTGCACTTAGATCTAATAATACAAGATAAACAGCTTTTTTGTTGTCCAGTGCACATAGAATGCTGATGCTGAGTTTTCTCACAATTGAGCCCCGGGAATTGGTCTACTGTAAAAGTATGAAATTTCCATGAAATGCCACTATATAAATGTCTTGCTTTACTGTGTTTACAGTATTTTCAAATATCTTGGTAAAAAAAGCCTGGGGGATGGGAAGAAGTTGTTGTGTCTTCTCAAAAAAATTGGGCTACTGGTCATATTTATCAAAAGGTTTTGGACTTTCCTTTGCCTTTTATTGTGCTTTGTGTGCCGCCTGAGTTTTGTGTGATTTCTGCTTTGCTGTTGGTCTGATTGAACAGTAGTGGTAAGGTAGTGGGTAAGAGGTTTTTGATTGAGGCATGTTTAAGAGCCTTTAACAAGCCTATAATTGTCAGTTTTGTTGAGAAATCTTTTATAGTTTTATGTGTAGTTATGAAAACCATGGGTTAAACTTTAAAATGACATCACCACTTGGCGCTTTATGGTTTTAAAAAGCAAGTTTAAAGCAAAAATAGGTTTGCTTAACAGCAGAGAAGACGAGGCTTCCCACAGGGGAGGTATTCAATTTCTACTTAAACATTGATGCATCCCTCTTATGGAAAATAGCGACAAATTATGCGTGGGATCACATCATCCCAATCGTGCAAGAAATAGGTTAATGAACTGTAAGTTGTCTCAATTAAAAACTATGAGGCTTACATACACTTATCAGTCACGGTCAAACTATAGAGATAAGACAGGTGTATTAAAGTGCAAAGAAATGTAAAAGTACTTCAATAGTCTTAGCTATAGAATTTGTTATATGACTAAGGATCAAAACTACAGTAGTTTTGATTCGATTTTGAAACCAGTTATGGTCCCATAATAATCCTCTTGTTTTTCTTCTGTCACACCTGAGAGTACCCTTAGGGTGTTCCTTATGACTCCAATCACTTCCAATCGTACCATTTTTCTCTTTATTAAAACACTAATCTTCTCTGAAGGATATTATTTTATCCCAAGGATTTTTCTTTCTTCAACTAATTCATATAAGATTTCTATATAGTATTACACTGGTTTGCTGGTGTATAGGCTTTAAAATTGTGGCTTTAGGGAGTGTGAAAATAGGGAAAGAAATCTATTTTTGAAATCAAAAGGTTCAAGTATGATCTCACAGCCAGAGGAGAGGTATCACATACTTGACCTTATTTAGTGGTTATATTTCAGTGTCCAATCATGAAGCTAGTGGTCCAATACAGGACCAAGCTTGGTCATTCAGCATGTTCAGAGGGGCAAATACGACCCAGTCATGAGGGTCCTAAGAACTAAATTTCACCAAGCAAATTTTCCAGAGGCGCATTCTGTCGCACTCCCAGCTGCCCACCCATGGTAATGACCAAAAGGTTTGTGTAAGAGACATCAAAATCATGAATTTACAAGCAAGTGTAGTACAAAATTGACAAAACAAACAATTACACACACACACACACCCCACCCCCACACACAAATTACCGCTTGTATAATTCACAAGCCTCACATATATACAATGCTATCTTCAGTAGAAAGCATTATCATTTTCAAGACTATGCACATTGCTATCTTCAGTAGATAGCATTATCATTTCAAAGTTATATACAATGCTATCTTCAGTAGATAGTACTCATTATCATTCAAGATAATTACATGGCTACAGACCATGCCTTTGCCACAAACTTCATATTTTATAAGCTCCTGTTTGGTATCATTGTTCCAGTGATATATATGATCACAAGTGATCTATATGATCGCAAGTATTCTCACCCATCAGGGTACACAGTTCTTTAACCCCAAAATGTTTGTATATTCATAGAATGACCTTTAAATGGGTTGGGTACAAAAACTCATCCTGCCCAACTAACTTGGGTCAACTTTTATGCTATGAATGTTACTAAGTTAAGCCGTTGGAAATGAGACCATTGGTTCATAATGGTATTAGAATATTTTGAAAGCTTTTCTCTGCAAAGATACCAATGCATCAAGTTACTATTGACAGTGATTGATATGATATCTAGAGCTCAATTTCAGATCAGGTATGCTGTACTGTGTGTCATGTAACATCTTTGGATACTAATAACTAGCATTAAGTTTGCAAAATGAAGTGCCACCACATGAGCTCAAGTTCAGAAGCAAAGAACATAAAATTTGGAACTTCATTATTATCAATGATTATGCAGATGAGACAGGTTGTTGGCAGTTACATAACTAAAGTTTGTTCAGTTTATGTAAGGTTGTTACTGTGTGCGTCAATAAAGTCCCAACTTAAGCTCTCGTAAATTCACATAAGCGTGCGCTAGTCACGCATTATGCAATGCACACCTAGCATAAGCATTGCGCCCAACAGTGTGCATGCCATTCTACATGTTCTATATCAATACACAGTGTTATTTTTGCGCCTCATATAAGCCGAACAAACTTTATTATAGACCTTTGTAATTTGTAAATGAGGGGGCATCAGACAGGGAATTGGGATGTTGAAGCAGTTTAAATTTGGATCCTCTCATTTTTAGGGTGGGGTGGAGGAGGTGGAGGAGTTTGTGAAGGAATTCTTAACAAAATTGTGGTGACAAATGTTTCTGCATTTTGTCTCAAAAAAGGGAATAAGATTATGATCATCATGTTTGGGTCCTGTTAAAGGGATATAATTTTCACTATTTTAATTTTCTGGATCAGTACCTTTTGGAACCTATGGTACAAGTATGAATGGCCAGCAAAGATGTTTTGAAATTAACGGCCTGAGGATTACGGCAGTGCCGGCCACTGAAATGCAAAGAGACTAAGTAATCTGTGCAACAAGGTGCCAATGGCATCTTTGAATAAGAAAAGGAATGGATTATGGCGCGTTTAGCCCCTGAGCACTACCTGCCAATCTAACATTGCCTCTGATTGGTCAATTACATGATATCTTAACATTAATCACCAATCAAAATGGAGCTTGGCAAATTTTCACCCCAATTTTTTTGCATGGTGAAATTATTCTAACAATGTTGCTGATTGGTCCAATTGATAACGAAGACTCCTTTTTGGCCAATCGGCAGGTAGTTCTCATAGGGTTAATAGATAACCTTAAAAAGCGACAGGCAAATAATACCAATTGATGATTGCCAACTACGACATGAAGCAAGAAAACTGGAGGACAAAAAAATGGGTAAAATATGTGCCATGGATGCGGAGAACATACATGTATTTGATATAGTTGATTTGAGGTGCCAAAATGAGATCACTAAGGCTCCTGTCTTGGTTGTCTCCTGTGGGGTAAAACCTTATCATTCACAGTTTTTTCATAAAATTGTCAGTGATTTGAAGTAAAATATTCAGTTGCTGCAAGTGCCAAAATGCCATTAGGTAACGGTGGCACTTAATCCGACATCTCCCGTTTCTTTTTAACATTTTTGAACCAGAACTTATTAAAACTGTCCGTTTTTTTATTATACATGCCTAAAGCGAAAGCTATGAATTAAACATGAATTAATATGTTTTATGTCATGGCATGTAGTTATTGAGACGAAGCGCTGAAGGAGTTTGCCCTTTTTTACCTGATAGGAGCAACATTCTGATGCATCCCAGAGTAGCATCGTATGTCCTTCTTGTCAGCTACAAAGATGACAGGTACATGTCCTCTTGAGGAAAGATGACATAGAACACTTCATTATCACATTTTAGCGTAAAATTGTGCACGTAAGCCATTGTGAATTGAGTGTATAAAGTTACCACAAATGTATTCAACCAGCCTTTTGCTTTAGGTGCGTGTACATCATCTGAACTACTATGAATTAGATAATGGCATTTTAATTGACATCTTTTAGGAAACTATATAGAACAAAAAGGCTTTTTGCAGTTTGATCTTTTTAAAGTGGTCCCAAACGTACGAGAATCAAATTGCTGAAATTGCATGCAATGTTTCTATATTTTTGGTTTTTTGGTTAGTGCAAAACTTCAATATTTGGTAACTGAAATTCTAGTAGTAAGCAGCTTATTACCCCACACTCTTCTATTATTAGATAAAGCAGGTATTATTGTACCTTGGTGAAAATTAGGTGATTTGCATTTATGTACCAAGAAAGCTACTGAATATATTTAATGCTGACACACATTTACGCATTGACGTAAAACAATGAGCTGATCAATTGGTCGTCATACACACCCTACAGCGATGCGAGCTACCTCGCTAGCGATGCCGTTATCAAGTTGGCTTTTCAACCCAGGCTTTCACAGTTTTTGTCTCCTCGTTTGTCCACATTTTCAAGTCTGTAATTTACATACAATATGTGTGAAGTTAAGATGTAATGCCTTAATAATTAAACCAGGCTGAGGAACAATTAGGAGAATCTGTTATTGTTTTTAGCAAATGTGCGAATTGATTAATCATTCAAAGCCATTCATTACGCAGATGGGAAAAACAGATCTGCATTTTTACGGTTCTCAAATTGAAATGTTTTCTTTTAAAGGGGGCATAATTGTTGTAAGTGAGAATACATTAAAGCCCTTTTACAGTCCTCATATTGAAATGTGTTCTTTCTAAGTGAGAATACCTAGGCAATTTATATAATGGTTATTTGGATGAAAACAAATTATGATAAATTGGTCAGGAATGACACAAAAGAGAGCTTCATGGTCACATTCAAGGTTGATTTTTTTCTGAGTATTACCTTGGGGAAGCAGGTACATCAGTCCATTGTCAATTCTATCCAGAGCTGAATTTCATCTAAAGTGAGCAATTTTATTGGGCGATAAGGAATAATGGGTAGTATTTTAAATTAAAATCAAACTGAAATTCAACAATCATCATTTAGTTCAAGACAATTCCATTTTTCTTTACAATAAATTTATAAATATGACCATAAACAGGTGGATGGATAAATGGCTCTGTTAACTTCTCTTTTTATCCCCAAGGGTTGCTTTCTTATAATTTAAATGTATCATCATTTGAAATTTTGAATCATTGAACCACTTCAAATGAGACTCTAGATTTTTTTTTATATTAAGACACTTGTTTTAGAAATCTATGTGGAGCAGCAATTGTTGCTAGTTCTAAAATTTTGATAGGCAAAACAGTTTGTCCAATTATTAGTGCCGACGATTTCTGCATGAATGTCCAGGCCTGCAAATACTAAAGCGTCCACTACATCAACTACATGCAATTTATTTCTTTATAGAGAAAGTCGTACAATTTCTTTTCTACCCCCAAGAGTGATTTGATGGTTATATGTTGACTGCAATAAACACCATGCGGGCAAAACAATCAAAGCTTCTTCTTGCCTGCGATAAATTTTCCCCTCTCCTGGCTCTTAGCTATAATGTACAAAGTCAATTTCAAGAAGAAGAAGAGGGAGTTGTCGCTGGGCCTTGTATACCTATCAAATTTTAATTGGATTTGGTAGCAAAATGAGATTGGCAGCCATTTTGGGTGCCTCAGAGGTGACGAAGGGAGTTAACTTACATGAATTGCATTTTAACACCTTTCCATGCGAGCAGTAGTCAACAAGAGTGCAATACTGAACTAGGGTAACATAATACATTTATTACTGTCAGCTCCAGAAACATATACAGTAAAAGTACATGTGCATGTGCAAGGTGTCAATATTTGAAGAAATGCAATCGGCAATCTCAAAAAACAAAAGAAAACAAGAATGCCTACGACAAAAAAGTTAAACGTGTCAATTTATGGGGAAGAAGTGAGTGAGCAATCTTCCTACAATTTAGAGCAGCACAGGTTTAGCACAACTAGACTCGGGAGCATTTGATTTTGTAAATTTCATCGAGAGGCTGAATTCTTCCCCCGGTATGAAAATTTGTAAATTGTAATTGATCTGTATCGTGCCTATTTAGCTCAAAGCTTTCTTTCACCAAAATAAAATTTTGCTGCTAAACTGTATTGCCTGAATGTAGTAGTATTGACGTAAGACAAAAACTGTTGAAAACAGGATGGATATTAATGATGTAGCTTGTTAAAGTCATTATACGTAGATTAGATAGCACTTGTTAGACAATGACTGCATCAGCAATATGGAGACAAATTTTGGATAGAGACATAAGATTATTTTCTGTCAAGATTTTTAAGCATGGTTGTGTGTCTTGAGCTCGCCACCAAAAAAAGGTGGCGACGTTACATTTTGCCAAAGTCGACTCAAAACAAATGATGATATCTCTGTCAAGCAAGAAGTTATTGTCATGCTTGTGGTCTCATTTTATTGCTAAATAAAATGCACTTTCAACCCTGTAAAAAGAAATACTTTAGCTTTTTAATACTGACACTGTGCTTCATAGAATTCAGAATGGGCAGGGTGGCGGTGGTGGGGGATGTGGTGGTGGGGATGTGGTACACACAAACTCTATGGGATTGGTATTTTTAGTGCGTAATCTGCTTCTGTAAAGGCTGTAAATTGGATTTGGACTCTATTTAGCATCTAAACGACTCACGGCCTTACAGCTAAACAATTCTACTAATTGTTTTTAATCATTTATGATTGGTTTAGTGTAGAAAATACAAACTTTTCCATACAAAACTACCCGTTGTCATATTAAACACTGTAGTAAGTAATGCAGATGTCTTCAAAATCTGAAAGTTACTGTAAAATTTTAATTACTTATCCTATCATAGTCAAAGTATAGATTTTCTGAAGGAAATTTGACGAGGAATCTAAATATGGACATATTTTTTCTGTATGGGTTAGGGGGAAAATGTTTAGGTTCAAAATATGTTGAATTGTAAAAAAATCTAACATACGTTGGGACACCCTATATTCCGAGATTACCAAACAGTTGTGATTTTGGTTTCTTCCGAAGTCAGTTGGCTCTCCATTTCCTCTAACCAAATGAATGTTGTTTACTTCCAGTTTTTTACTGTAAGTTGGTAATAAACAATGCAGTGAGTGACCCATTTTTTATCGAAATCTTTTATATTCCACCCTGCATAACTTGCAGGTCACCCTGTATAATGAGTTGAAATGTATATATTGGAATTGCTGATGCCTTCAGCTTTCCAGAAATGTATACTTTTGCTAGTTTAGGGTTGATGATTGTCGAGATAATCTAATTAGAAACCCGGTTGGTGTAAAAATTCATAATATTTGTCATGTAACGCTAAGGGTGGCGAGTTCAGGACACACGGCCGCATCAACACTTATAGATGATGTAGTAATTGGTGTGTGATTTGAAACCTCACATTTTGCTCTATAAAGTCTTGTGTCACAAGAGATTAACATTAGGCTAGTCTAGTTGAAATCCACATTACTCCATTAGGGAACATTGGAAGACATGACCGTAATCTCACAGACAGAGGGTGTGAAATTCAAGTGAAGTCACCAATTCAGGTAACCCCAAATTTGAAATTCACACTCTCTGTGTGGAAGATTTAGGTTATATCTTCCATAGGGTGTATGGATTTTGACTTAAATAGCCCGACAGGTCAGAGCAATGCAATAAACTTAAGCTTAACAACTTCAGTCTTCTGCTATAGATGATCAGCAATCATTCTTAACTTATGCCAATCCCAAATGCCACAGTTCTTTAACCCCTTATATCTGTGTACAGCCATGCAATGACCTTTCAGAGATTGAGTTTCAAAACTCATACCCTCCAACACTAGGTCAAACTGTAAATGTTCACTAATAAATGGAGGTTTATGGAACTATACTACTACAATGAGGTCATACATTGCTATTGATTTGCAGATGTGAGCAGACTTAGATTTCATTTATTTTTGCGTTGATTTGCCCGGACACACATCCACAGAGAGCATACAAATATATTTACAACAGGTTTCAGATCTTTGTCACGAAGCTTATCGTACATGAATTGTTTTGCCTGGAAGCTAACAACCCAAATTTGATTTCATGTTTTGCATTTTTATTGCCGAATAATAGAAGAAATTTCCCGGTGGGCACTGGTCATGTTGGTTGTGTATAGGACATTACATCTGTGGTTTTTGGACAATAATAGAACGTGGAATTTTGACAATTGAAATAGATTGTGCTTGGACTTGAGATTGACCAATATAACTGTACCATCAGGTCTGAATTCATGTGAGGATCTTGAAATTCTGAGTGAATTTTTTTACCTCAAGGATTCTGGAGTATAATTGATTTGTTATTTCAAAATAGAAAAAGGAAAATTTACAATCGTTTCAAGAAAATGTAAGGCTCAAGCTTGAGGGGATGATCGCCTTGCTTGGAACTTAAAAAGGTGTTTGACAATCTAGCTGATGAGATGTGCATCACTCACAAATTGTAGAAAACTCTCAAAATGTTTAATATACGAGAGTATGAAAAAGGTTTTAATATAAAAGTTTAATATATTCTTCTCATGTATATCCCAATAAAATCTTGAAATTTGATGAATCTTAATTGGTAAAATTTGAAGTATGGTGATGAAAATTGGTTGTCAAAAAAGGAAAAAAGAGAGAAGTTTGGTCATGATTAATGACTCCATCTTATGAAGCATGCATGAAAGGTGAGAGTGATTTGGCAAAATGTGATTAAAATATTAAATTTTGTGCATGATGATGAGATTTACTTGCGCCTTGTCTTCCTCTACAAGTGCCGACTCTTACTCGCATACTGAATGATTCATGACCGACAATTATGAGGTAATTTCATCAAATTTGAAATTAAAAAAGTGCGAGCTCATTTTTTTCAAATCTATGTATCCTTAAAGAAAACAAATACTAGAAATTTCCCTCTAGGCATTCTTTTTTGTTGTTGAAAGTGTAGCAGGTTGAAGTAATTCTATATTATGCATTTATAATCAAGTAAATTGTTCAGAGGTTCAGCTCAACATTGGGAATAAAATAATCTGAAACTTCTCAACTCTCTTTTTATAAAAATGAACTGTCCCATCGGCATATTAAATCTTCACTTCTAAGCCTGCATCAAATGAAATTGAACCAATTCTAGAATAATCAGTCCAAGTTTTTATAATCCTCATATATTTGTAATCCGCAATTATGAGTTAATTTATCAAAATGGAAAACCGATACTTGCAAAGAATCTGATTTTTTTTTTCTCGCTATAATAAATTGTAAAAACAAAGCAGCAATGAAATTTACCCATAGGCAAACATGGTCTTCCTGATCATGCTGATCTGTAACAAATATGGGAACAAGTGCGGCTGATTCAAGTTTGATGTTGCAGCCCTTGTGGGTCTGAAGTTGACTGCGATTGATTCCGTGCCGATGGGGTCTGATGAACAAGAGAAAGGGATGTGGATTCCTTTACACCTGGGATTTGTTTTTTCTTCTTTGAAAATTAAGGAAAGGGAAATTTTAGAGAGAAAAAAGTAGACCGCCTTTATATGGCCAGTTGAGTTTAGTAGACTGCAAAAGATGAAAATTTTGCAGTTTGTTTATTTTTGCACTTTTCAAGCGCCAAGCAGCACAGCAAAAGTAGCAATTAATGCACAACAATATTAATGTGTAGCTCTAAGGAAGCTTAAAATACTGAATTTAAAAACAAATGAACATGAGTCGGTTAATAATCAGTGAATTGTGAACAAATCAATTGTGTGAAAATGTCCTCCTTAACCTGAGCATCAGTATCCATGGTACCTAAGGATGCAGTGAGGATGGAGATGGTAATTGGATCCATATAAAGCAGGGTACAGACTTTAGGGTACTGACCATGCTGACCCACCTAGTGGCATGTAGAAAGGACTTGATTGGGCCATCTGTTAAAGGGAAAAGACAAGCTTTCTGCCCATTTCCGTAAATGGAGGTTTGATTTGTAATTTTTGCTGTATCTATTTCATTAAGTTTTGATGGCTGCATGATCCATGCTATGAGGTATGCTATGATTTTTCAACATTTGTTGCTGGATTGTATCACTAGTGTTAAATTTGTGCAATTTTTCGTTTGTTTTTGGTGATCTTTTGTGATTTTTTTTTATGATTGCTTTGTAATTCTTTTTTGTGTGATATCTTATGAAAATAAAAAACACAGAAACATAAAAAAAAAAAAAAACTTTCCAATTTAATTTCATTTAAAGATGTTGTACTGTTCTGAATGAATGGGACTGATGTGGATGAAGCAGAAAATAAGAATGATTGAGTAGACTGAAATTACGTTTGTCTGTCTTGTCCATCTGTCTGTCTGTCTGTCTGTCAGAATCGTTTTCTTTTCTCTACAAGTTGACATCATGTATTTGAAAGATCCTTTTACCACGTTTACAATGATTTTATGCAGGTTGATTGAATGGGTCCTCCCTTCCTTGTTGATAAATTTAAGTGGTGATTTTTGTTCGATTAACACTAGGATCCACAACATGCTCATCTATCAGAGGCACAGTTCTTAAACCCCAATACATTTGTACATTCATTGAATGACCTTTGAAAATTTGGGTACAAAAATTCATACTCTGCAACTTGAGGTCAAAATTTGCACTATGATTATGTAATTGAGGTTATTGGACTATGCCATTGGGATGAGGCTATTGTGGTCCATAGTGTAAATGTTTGTGCTGCAAAATGTAAAACATTTTCACTTGTTTTTAGATTCACTTATTTTCTTGTTTTCTACCAGGCAGGTGATCGCCGTGCATTCTCTAAATTCAGTAAATTTTCATCGTCAACCGTGTAATTGAATGGGATTATTTTGAAATTTTAAAACGCTAGAAATATCACAAACAAATAGGCCTATGTTAATAAATAATATAAATACAAGCTAAAACCGTTGGGGTTCGATAATGAATCCCACAAAACTAACCGAGTATATAGAAAATGTGTACGGCCGGGCGGTTTCACAAGTTGCCGGCTCTATCATGCCACTCGCCGCCTGTTTTCTACATTGACTTACATGCTAGATACACAGTTTTTTGTGCTTATAATTTCACACAAACTTAGAAGAGCACAACACAGAAAACGAAAATGAAAATGAATATTGTGGAAAATTCCCACTTTCTGGAGATGGGTAAAGTAGGGCATGTGCTAAAACTAAAGAGTAATCTGGCCTATCTTACTGTCTATCCATAACAAGATCAGAGTAAGTTAAAAATAGCCTACTTTAACTCGCGTACCTGTCATGTTGTTGTTGAATTTGTAAAACACAAACCAATTAATTTATAAGTGGAAAGGGATGTTGATCGAGATTTAGGGGTGGAATTTTCTTGAACCTTTCCCATTTGACAGCATTTGCTTCAAAACCCATGTACATTTTATTGATTGGTTTTGTCACAGAATTTCTCTGAATTAGGTTAATTTTGCTTTATCCTTCCCATCTAACATTAACTAATTAAGCATGTGTACACATTTATTATACGCTGAACGAAACAACCTTTTTAGCTTTGTTGAACGAAGCAATTTTAATCTTCGTCGAAGGAAGAAAAATGCGTACACATTAGGAAAAAACGATTTTTAATCTTCGTTTGAGGTTCGTCGAAAGAAGAAAATTTTCTAATGTGAACAGGGTCTATGATACTAAGTTATAAAGAGGTATCCAAATTGTACTTTAAAAAATCAACAACAAAAATGGAACAAAATGGAGAGAGGTGTGATAACTATTTTTAATCTTTTTTTTTCTGTAGAAGAGATATAAATATATATACATTTTCAAATGATTTTGTCACTATAAATAAGGAACATTTTAAGGCAAATTGCCATATGTTTTAAAGGGCACCTGACTGTACCTAGAAATGGATACGTAGGCAATTTCCTCAAACGTTTGCCCGGGATCATGGCACCCACTTCCCCAAAAAATTAATTATTTTTAAAAACTGAAGTGCAAGCAGGTTACTAACCTTATAACACCTCTTCCCTTTAACTTACTACATGTATATTGTTTTGCGGCAAGTAAACCGCAATCATCACAGAGAAAACAAAATACGCCAAAAACCAATCATCCTTGCTCTTGTTGTTTACTCTGTTTCTCCTCGCTATCATAGACAGAAATTTATTTTTGGCAAACAAATCCCGTTGGATTTGCTTTTGTTAACAAGTTGAGGAATCCGTTCAATCACTCGCATGCGGATGGTAAAGGGTAGGGTGATTGGAGGAGAGATCAGCGACTGTCAAGTTATTTTACTCGCTGTTTTTGTGTGCCGTGTCTTTGTGTAAATATGACGTGCAGAGGAATTTGAATTTTATTAATGGTTTTTAGTTCAATAAACCCCATAAAAACATTTCATCGTTGAAAAATAGCGGCATAGGATTTATTTTACATACATGTTGGTTTATTTCATTTTTTAACATGTTTATACAAGAAGGAAAAAATGATTGGTTTACTTGAGAGATTGAGATTTGCATTAAAGTAAACTGTTATTTTGATTAGTTACAAAGAAATATCATGTATTGAGCCAATCGGAGATATAATAAGAATAATCAGTTGTAGTGGCATAGCATAGCCAGGATTTTGGTGTGAGGGGGCAAAGTCAAATTTTCGTCCACATTTAGAGGGTAAAGGCCAGATTTACATGCCCGTTTTGGGGGAAAGCCAGATTTCACCCCCATTGTCAATTTTGAATTTTTTGTCCCATTTTTGGTCATTTTAAGGACATTTTGCTCTGTATCATTTGTCCCTGAAAATTTTCTGTGGGGAGCACTCTGCCCACTCCCCCCCCCACACCCCGGTTATGCCACTGGTAAATTGGGCTTATGGAATTAAGCTTAAACTTGCTAAGAGATCTATAAGGTCTATTTTGATTGGTTAGTCTGATGATTATATCATATAATTAACCAATCAGGGGCTCTGTGAAAAAGGCAGTATTGCCCATGGGGTTAACCTCTTGGATGTCTGCATTGTCTATACATCTAGTTAGATCAAAATGGGATATTTTTAACTCAAAAATTAAACATTTCAACTCCATTCGAAAAGCTGAAAAATACAAAATGATTACAAACATACCTAGTAGTAATTACCAAAATGGCTCTTAACTCTCTCCACCACACGGATGTCGACTGCATGCAGACGACAAGTTTCAAATTTGGTTTATATTTTTCAAAAATTTCAAAATTGTAAATGTTCATGACAATATTTGGAATCAGCATGACAAATGCATTACAATGAGTACAAACAAGCCTAGTATTGGTTCAGTGGTTCTTAAGATAGCTCTTGATATTTTGGGAAAATATCTAAAAACTTTGACTTTTTATGTTGAAGTCTATGGCTAACATTTAGTAGAGCATTAAGATAGCCTTTTTAATGTGAGGAGGCTTCAGAATCTCTTAACTTACAAAGTCAAATTTTGCTACTCAGAATGTATTAATGACCTATGATAAATGGAAATTATGGTAACATACACTGATGTTTTGCCGCTATGATTTCATATCGGGCGTTGCACTTCAGATACTGATCACAATATCTAACTTTCTCTGCATATATATGTAACTCAAGTGGGGCACTCTTGTTCGAGAGGTGTTGCAATTTTAGTATAGAAAATACAAGTCAATTTGCATTCAAATTGGTTATGAATATGGCTTCATTTCAATACTATGAATATACCGAACTCATTGTTGGTATGACATTTATAAGATTTTGTTGGGATACGATATACAGCTTGAGATGTTACAATGTTCGAAAAGATTAGCTGCTTTTTGCAGTATTGCATTCTTAAAATTTACCAAATGTAGTACATAATAACCAAGGTAACTTGTTAAGGAATTTTTTCGATACCAGGAAAAATAATTTATTTGGAATTGTGCCTTGATGAGCTTCTGTGATCACAAGGACTTGGATGTAACTAGTAATAGTGGATGGTTTCAGATAAGTTTTCTCTCATTTGAATTTGAGTTGTCTTCGCACTATGATTTATACATGTGGACAGGAGCCGGGAAGATACAGGGCACCCCAAACAAGCCACCCATGTGTGGTAGAAGAAGAGCATGGCTCAGTGGTTAGAATTCTTGCTTCTGGTGCAAGTGGACCCAGGTTCAACTCCCGATGGTGGAAAACTTTCTGGGATATAATTGGCAACATCTGTAGATTAAATTCATACTTCCCCTCTCCCCATTTCTAATTAGAGTTGGGTAAATGAACCATGAGAAAATTTTGTCCTTTGGAGGGGACATTAAGCCATCAGTCCTGTGTAGAGAATAGCAAAATCTGTACATGTACATGTAGCTTGCAGTTAGTTTTGAGAAGAATCCCTGACTGTCCCAACCCATCCCGGTGTTCTTATGGACCCAACACAGATCTTCTCAAGAAGCTTTTTGGGTTATTCAGGGTTGTCAGACCCAAACAAAATAAATTTCATCAACATGTTGGCAAAAATTACGTATTATTATATTTAATGAGCACTTTCAAGTCATATTTGCTCATAAAACTATACATTGATTATTGATCAAAACAATACAATACAAAGAAATTTAAAATGTGTGTATTATGAAAACCGTATATCCAATTAGCTTCAAACAAAAGGCATATATGGCCTTACTCAAATAATCTGTTTAAAACATGCTTCTAGAGAATTTCCAAAATACCTCATATTCCATTCAAAATTCCAATGGCTTACAGCAGCTATTACTGAATGATATTACTTGCACTCAAATATTATGGATCATGTTGAATATCACAGTCATAATATATATGTATCTGATATTGTTAATTCATGTTTAATGTGTGAAGTGTGAAAGGAAATGAATATTTGAATTCAAATTATTACATTACATATCTGTATGAATCATATATGTTTTCTTTTTTTAGGAAGTGCTCTATCGGCAGGCTCAAAAATATCAAAATTTGAAACCATTCTTGATACTAATATCATCTAGAATAGATGCAATATGAAACATATATTATAAATATAGTAATGAAAATAATAATGTCTTTAGCCCAAATTTTGAGGTCATTGAGCTTTTACAGATGAAATAAAGACTGAAAGACATAACAGATCATACAGATACTTACCCGATAGATATGATAAATATATGATGTTCCTTTAGCATTGTGAAATATAATTTTAAATCTGTCTAGCGGCATGATTCTGCAAGTGTTGCCTGATTCTTTAACTTTATTCAATTTGTTAAATGTATGTAAATGTTACATTTTCTTATATTAATTAGGCTAGCCCTCCCTCCCCTCAGTTTGAAAAAAAAAGTTATGTGCTATGCAGGATTTCTTTTTTGTGTTATATTTTTTCAAAATTTTGTCATTTTTCCTTTTAATTTTTCAATTTTTTTCTGACACCTTGCGAGCTTGTGAGACATGTCAATTTTTCTCTATAAACGGAGAAACTTAATACACCTGAGCCGTGACGTCAAACTATTTGCAAATTGGATTGTTGTTGACCAAGTTGACCGCAGATTATACTGTAGCTGCAGTGCAGTGATTATGCAAACACTTTGACGTCACAATTCATCATCATGAAAATTATTTGGTGGATTACTTTTATTTTTTAAATAAAAGGCAAGAATTTTCTAACATTTACATACATTTGATACATTTTGTGAAGAAATTGTTGATTCTTTCATGATGTATATTCATCTACTCTTTCGGGGGTATGTGATACTCGCTACATATTTGCTATGGCTATCATCCGTGTACTGACTAACAGAATTTTGTGTGTGATTAAATTTTTCACTTTGCTAATTTTGAACTGTTTCACTTGCTTTTAAATTCATGATTCTTAGCTTCCATATATTGACTTATATACAAAAGAAACATAATCGCGCATTGTTATTTTCGCGGTGGCCGCTGCTTGGAACGTGAAAAGTGCGAAAATAAATATAGCGCAAAAAATTCCACTTTGACAGTATTTGGCCAAAGACCTGGGATCGGTTAAGTGGTAAATCCGTCAAGGAAGTAATTGGTCCATGCGATTACACCAATACTAATCCAACCTGGAAGCGAGTCTGTCTTCACACTGCTAGCTAGCTTGATGCGCTACCGTGTAAGGTGGGATGGATAGTATACGAGGTGATGATGAATCTAACTGGCAAATGATAGAAAATTTAGAATTATGCCATTTTTAAAGTATGCTTTATGCCTGAATAGAAATGTATCATTTGCTATATACTATATATTTTGAATATGATTGTGTATGGTTAGGCTTTGAGGTATTTTATGAATAAATGGATGATGAGCAGAGAAAGTGATATATATTAATTATAATCTTGCCTTTTTTGGGTTTTCATCAAAAGCTGTGTTTTTTAATAGGCCCATTTTGTGTCTGTAGCTATTCAATTAAGTGATAATAAAATTGATGTTGTATGATTCAGGTAATTTCATCTAAAAATGAAATTAATATAGAATTATGATCTTTTCGGTCATCTTGTGGTCATGTTGTTTAAAAAATAAAGTGTCCCAATGTGAAATGAGCTGCACTTTTGGTTACAAAAATGTGTAATCATGTTCTTTTATGCATATAGGACAATGTGAGAATATTCAAAATCACAAATTTGAAAACAAGTATAGAGTAGCTAAGCATTGGCAAAGCACAAAAACTCACAAGCACAAAAATTACCGCTTTATAGTATTTGAGAAGCCGTAATCCCTATAATCATACAGATAGGGTCATGACCTGTTAACTAGGATGATTTGGTATCATATTATAATACGTCAGTTTGGATGAGGTCACATTGGTTGATGCTATAACTGCATCTGATTGTTTTAGATCAACGGGGAAGGAAGGAAATATAAATTAATTAAAAATTAATCCATCTCGTCTTAAAATAGCTTAATGGGAATTCTATCTGACGTGCTTTTGAAATATTAAAGCGATTAGGGTGTCGAGACTGAATGTTTGATTTTTCACACTGACACTTTTTCTCTAAGTGTTACCAATGGAATAAAGATATTGGGCTATTCCATTTAAAATTCACACTACCCCTGTGGAAGATTTTGGAAATATGTTCCACAGGGGGAGTATGAATTTCAATCGAATTAGTACATTAGGCAGCTCCATTTGATTTTCATACACCCTCTGAGAAAGATTCAACCTGAATCTTCCACAGAGGGAGGGTGAGTTTCAAATGGAGCTGCCTAATGTGCATTCCATTTGAAATTCATACTCCCCCTGTGGAACATATTTCCAAAATCTTCCACAGGGGTAGTGTGGATTTTAAATGGAATAGCCCATTGTTGGCAGAAGCGGCACTATAATATTTAGCAGATTTCCTTTTACAGGTTAAGGGTACTGCTAACCGTCCAGCATGTATTATTTTCCACAAGGTCCAATGCACAAGATTGACATCGCACGCCGTATACAGGATGGAAAATGCATAAAAGGAAAGAATCTTGTAACAGATTGTAGAAAACAAATTTTGGGAGAGGGGGGCATGGGGGAAAAGTGAATTTCAGGCCAGGCAAAATTTTTTTCTCAAAATTGCAGCAAAAAGAGGTCATTTTGCAATTGTTGTAGTTTTTACTGGGGGTGCAAGTAATTTGACTGGGGGTGATCTCCCCCCCCCCAAAAAAAATGTTATGAAAATTTGTGAAATTACAGCAAAAAGTGGACATTTTGCAGTTTGTACTGTTTTACTGGGGGAGCAAGTATTTTGACTGGGCTGCCCCCCCCCTCCAGATCACATTTATCACTTTACTGTATATTTCAAGGGCTGCCAAATATGCTGAAGCAGATAAGCCTGTGGACTGCTTCCCCAATTTTTCTTTTTTTAAACTTTTTCAAACCATCCACTAGCTGTTGTTAATATTTTAAATACTAAATAGCACTGATTGTAAATGTCATTGTGTCATAACAACTCATTCACTTCTGACTCGATCCAATTCTTCATAAATTCTTTAAATGTAAGTAAATTTCAACTGATATACTAACTCCATTTTATTATAAAGTGAACTAAAATTAAATATGCTCATCCTGATTTAGGTAAATATCAAGGAGTATTTTGACATTAATAGACTTAAAAGTAAAATAATGGTTAAACTGATGTCATGTTTATTGTCTATTAATTATTCACATAAAATCTGTTGTTAAGTTTTCCTTGACATTTAGTGAGCCTGTATTAGGTTTTGTGTAGAGAAGAATCAGAGGACTGAGTATTAAAAAATGTTTTAAATAATAGGTAAAGTTTCACACCATCCATGCATCTCATACTATCTTACAGTCACGTGGCCCTTTACTATCAGGAATGAGAATATTCAGGCTTTTTCCTGAATTCAGGCAGTTTTATTGTCCAAATTTATGCAGTTTTATTTTTTCAACCTGTTTTGGGCCTTTTAAGGCCGAATTCACACACTTTTTCAGGCAGTTTTCTAAAAAGCCATTCTCATGCATCTACTAAGGTAATTGTAGCAAATTAGCAAGAAAATTGTTAGAAATATAGCATATTTGTGACTCCTCGCCACAACTGAGCCCGGATGTCGCCAATCATCATTTTTGAGATATTCAACCAAAATATTCTGCTTGAAATTAGCTTTAAAATGATGTATATCATGTCTATAGTACTTGACATTTAAGTAGTGAAAAATCAATAAAACAGTCAATAAATCCTTTCTTTCCTATTGTTTATTGTTAAGTTCGATGGAGCATATCTCAATAGTGGCACTGGCGACATCCGGGCTCAGTTGTGGCGAGGAGTCACATTTTATTCCTAACATGTATTTCAGGACTTTGAATGACTTCTCATTTAGCATGTTTGGCTTTTACAAAAGGTAAATGAGAAGGCATTCAAATGTGTGGTTTTTTTCAATCTTGATCAAAATCATCATAGAGAATATGGTAGAATAAAAGGAACTTTGTAAGTGGCAATGATAATTAGAACACAAAAAGCCGACACAAAGGCACTTCCGATGTTTTGGCAGGATGTCTTACTGTCAACTCCACTTTATGTTTAAGTCTAGAGATACATAGGCCTACAGCTAGCTCTTTAAAGTGTGATACAGCCCTCTTTGTGTTATAGGAATATCTCTCCTCAGCCGAATACTCATCAAAAGAAAGATTATTTTGAACAGTTTGGTTCTGGCATGATAGAATGAGTGATGGTTTTATTATTCAGATTAAAATAAAAAATGAAGAAATTTTTCTCAATACTTTGTTGCAAATTACATGAGTTGCGCATAAAATAATGGATACTTTTTTGCTGACGCCTGAAGGTAAAGTAATAGATAGAGGATAACAG
This sequence comes from Amphiura filiformis, assembly GCF_039555335.1. Lineage (NCBI taxonomy): Eukaryota > Metazoa > Echinodermata > Ophiuroidea > Amphilepidida > Amphiuridae > Amphiura > Amphiura filiformis. Next base: position 51,475,689 of record NC_092631.1, on the reverse strand, counting down.
CTACAAGGGATAGGATTAAAATTCAAGAAGTAACTGTCTGTTCATACAAGTGGGTCAACAGAATCCTATAGTCCATACTTGACCCATCTCTTTAGATTTTGTCTCTCCTCATTTGCTCAAGTATTTCTCTTATTTCAACACTCCTGCTGTCCAATATTAACAGTATCCATCTCAATTATTTGCTGGTCCCCAGAAGCACTCTTCAGCAGCATCACCTTTTGTGTGGCTATAAGGAGCTTTGACAAGTCAGGGACTTCATCTCAATTGTTTGCTGGACCTGGGGGTTGTTTTCAGTAGCATCACTTTTGTGTGTTTATAAGAAGCTGCGACAAGCGCAGAATTAGGATGTTTTTCTTGAGTTCCTTGTTTTGTCCCATGAAATCAATTTGATACTTGATCAAGTGTTTCAGGCACAGCGAGAGGCACAGAATGTTACTTGAAAATGTCTTTGTCTGCTCCTTCAATGTTAAGTGCGATCAAATAGGGTCTATGGTGCTGTTCTTTTGCAAATTGAACTCTACAAGTAAAAAATATATCTTGCTGTGAAATCTATTAGTTAGTAAATTCAGAACCAAAACGAGAACATTCCATTTGAAGAATTGTACTTCATGGTGTCGGATTCAAATGCGATAGATCTGCAACTGTTTGATGGATGGCGCACAGATCTGATAAGGATGAGATGGGGATGAGGGAAGCTTATCAACCAGTCTCATTTATAATGGATGATGCACTTAATATGTATAATTTGTATGTGAATAGTACTCTTAACAAACTAGAATGCATAGCATATTCCTATGAAAAACATGACGGTTGTAATATCAAGAGGAAATATAGAAAGCCATAGCTGCCAGATAGACTTTTTCACAATTTCTGCATTCTTTATTATATACATTTAACAATACAACACATGGCAGCTATATTGCAGAGGGGCCTTCTTAATTGCAGTAACCCTTGATATTTTGTCACATAAAAGTGGACCATTATAACATGTGTGATTTCACCTATCCCTGGTTGGATTTAAAAGTGGGTCATTCGTGAGGATTTGTGTCTGCTTTGAAACCTTAGTAGGTTAAAATCATGTAAGATGGTTAAGTCAGACTTGTAAGTTAAAGCTATAATATGCAAATTGATAAAGTAAATTTCATGTATTTTCTAGGTGAGGTTAATGATAAGTCTTGTTAAAAATCTCCCTGATATCCCTGATTTGAGAGAGCTAACACTGCAACCTATTTGATGTTACACTTGTAATATTATTAAAGTTGTTTGTAATTTGGTATACTGGTTTGGAATATAGGCCTAGATTATTATAGATGACAAGTTTAGAAGTAAAAAAGTTGCTTATGTTTGTGAAGATGCCAAGGTTGTCTTATTGTTTGCTGTGATCGTCATTTATCATAATACCTGCCTTTTCAAAGTGTCAATTGTGGCTGCTGGATCTTTTCAGGTCAGGTTCAACTATTATTGTTTGATGCCTTGGCAATAAAGTAAAGATTGCCCATTTAAAAAATATTATGTGATGTAATTTGGCAGGGGCGGATTTAGGGGGGGCACACCCGGCCCCCCAATTTTTGCAGAGTGGCGTCTGACTTTGTGTATTTTTGCAGAGCGGCATCTGACTTTGTGTGGGCGGCGGTGGCTATGTGCCCCCCTATTGAAAATTCCTGGATCCGCCCCTGTTTGGTATTAGTTGATTTTGTAGATGGGTTGGTCAGTCAGAATTTATTGACTATTTGTTTTTTCATCTCATTACATGAACTCATGCAGTTCTGGAAAAAACATAAACTTGCTGAGATCCTTGCAATTTGCTCTGGAGAAAAATAAAAATGAGTACAATGATTTTTTTCTGCTAGAAACTCAAGGAATCTTAATAAAAGCACCATATACTTAGACAACAAATATCACAAGCTTTAATAATGTTATTGTTAGCCTGTAGACAAATATGAAATTGGGTAGAAAAGGGATACGCTAAGTTCGTTAGGTTCAAGCACAATACCTGATGCAGACAGTGACCCTGTCTTTAACTCAATTATTGGCCAAACTCAATTTTTGATGTCCTTGATTTTCACTTGATTTTGATGTATGTGTCTATCATATCTATGATTATAGAAGTTCTAATGCTCACAACATAAACATAAAATGATAAATGTTAAATGTTCTTAAAACAAACACCTTTATTCCATAATTTGGTTTATTGCAAGCAACATTCTTTTATTAATTATGTGAATAAATTCACTCTACAAACTTTAATGGTTGAAATATTTCTCATCAAATTTGTGTGAAATAACTCGTTTGACACCTGACACGCACCTGTAAATTGAATTGAGAAGCTTATTGCTCCCATTTCTCCAAATTTGGGCAATTTTGTTAGATTCCCTTTGCTTGGCTTTTATACCTTCCATCAGTTGGCGTATCAAATGATGTTTTGAGTATTTCACGCTTGTCAACATCATTTCCCATGCCATATTTTGAAGCATTTATCAACATTGTCAGGTGCTGAGATGGTAAAAAGTTTTTGATTTGATCTTTTGACTGTGGCTGCTAAACCATTTAAGCCTGAATATTAACAGGCATAACTCATGAATGTTGTTTTGCTATGTTGTAGAGCACATTTATTTATCATCAGAAAGAATTTGTGCCATTCGTGCATGAATTCATTGAAATAAGTTGATATATTCACAAAAGCATCTTGATATGTTTGAAGCAACATATTGCGGTTATTCAAAGTTTGCACTTGGTTATGTAAAGGAGATTGCTACTTGATGCATAAATGCATGAGTTAAGTAATTTGACCCAAATGCATTTCACTTTAGACATGTCCATTTCAAGTAGCTGAAAGTCAGTGCAATTGCTAGATGATAGTATTGAAAATTCAGGTAAGAAAATTAAAATTCATGGAATTTTTGAGTGAGCAATGATTCACCTGACTGAAGAATTAGAAAATTAGGGGAATCAGAAAATCATCATCTGACACCCCTGAAGAGACCAGAAAAAAATCAAAAGATCATCATTTTCTTTTCTTATTTTTCATAAGAATGTATCATATAATTATTATTATCAAAGAGACAATACAATTTCGAATTACGGTACTCAATTTATGATTTTGTTTGTCCTTTTTATTAGAAATAATATATAATATTAGAAATTAGTGTTTGTATTATCTTTAGTTTTCTCTGATACTTGATGAAAAGTGTTGAGTAGCAGAATGGTAGCAACACACAACATTCCAGCATATGTCTACAGGAAGATAGATTTCACTCATGATGTCACCCAACCATCTCATACATCTGCTTTATTGGATGAAGCAGTTACGGAATGCACTGACCCAATTATCAAGTCAGCAACTCTATTCAGTAAATTAGAATGAACGATGAAGTTTCAAAGCCATCTTAGATGCTCCAAAAAACGTTTAACATTTCTTGACTGGAAGCAATCTGATGATAACACATGCCACTGTATATTTATTTGTGCCTGATTTGCGAAACGGGTTTATCTATCTCATTGTAAGTCATTGCAATATGTGTTACTGCTACTATCGCTGTCAAATGTATTAGGTTTTCATTTCGATGTAATCAAGATAATGTTTCACGGGTGATAGCAAATTTTCACTCAGTATCTTGCAAATTGAGTCTTAAATGTCAGGATATTAATGATATGAGGGTAGAAAACAAACCTGTTGGGGGAAAAACAAATCCTTGCGATTGAAAAAAAAGATGTGAAATAGTTTTCTTAAAATCTGGTGTAAATTAGTTTTCTCAAAATCAGGTCATGCTGATGAAATCGCATACAAACTTTACATGTCACAAAATAGTCCTAGTTCATAACCAAGATGATAAAACATTCTTATGAGTTCAAAACTGAAAATAGTGAATTATTTGAATCCTTAAAAAAAAAAAAAAAAAAAAATTTGATTGGCGTAACATAAAAAAAAAAAACAGGGTAGGCCGGTCGGCAATTTTAAATTTTTTTTTTTTTTTTTAAATTTTAAATTTTTTTTTTTTTTTTAGATTTATTTTTTTGCAAAAAAAAGTCTACGGTCAGGCATATTTTTAGGGTCGACCGGGTAATGCCAATTAAGCAATTTTTTAGGTCTTAGCTTTGTACCGGAACTATATTTGTTGAAAAGTGCATCATCACCATTCAGCATTGCACTTGATTGGAAGTTAATGCATTTAGAGATACATAGAAATTTATTAAAAAAACTGATGAATATCATGTATCTGCTCCATAAATGTACATGCAGCTCTGATTTTGTTTTTATTAAACTGAGATAGGACTAGGAGTTTCTTGAGTCCAAATATCTGTGCAAATATTACCAATACAACTGACAAAATAAACATTCACATGCTCCATTTTAAAGCAGCATTATGTGGGTTTTAAGTTGGCCAGTTTTCTGTTCCAAAAGTACAAAAAAAGTTGAATGAAACAAAACTACACGTGCCTTGTTTGGCATGGCACGTCTGTGGATATCCACACGATTCACCTACAAGCGTAATGTAACTCTTCCTATTGTTGTATTATTATGTTAGCCTTTGGATGGACTAGCTACATGGTGCATTTGAATCCGCATCAATCAGCATTGATGTAGAAGAGTAAAGGGGCATATTTTACAAAAAATGCACCTCAATTTTGGTCATAGTCCAGGTTTTAACATTATCATGATTATACACAGTGCCCGGACACAATGTTTGTCCATATTCTACTCAGCATCTGATATAGTTAGGCTTAATCAATGTCTCTTTGAGTAAAAGATTCACAATTTTGCAGGACTAATTATTTCACAACACAGTTCAATAGCAGATAAGCTTAACATTGCGATCACAATGGCGTAGTGTCATAGGGGCGGGAGGTTGAGGGGGCACATGTCCAATCAATTGCAAAATTTAGAAAATCCCATAGGAAAATTGTCGAAAAATGGCTTGTGCCCCCCCCCCCCATCAGACCCGGTGCCCCCCAATCATGGACGGTGCCCGCCACTGTTATATCATCTATTTTCAATAGTACAGATTTGGTCTCTAAATTACTGATCTTAGAGTATTCAATCTATTAAAATGTTTCTCATTTGATTTCTGTGTGAAATCTTCCTTTAACCTAAATTACATAGCATAGAACGACTATCCTGGATGTCTGGTAGATCACCTCATAAAGACACACATATTCAGGAAACTAATACATGTGCATAAACATACATTTCATAGTCTTGACACAGCAAAGACATGATCCGAAATTGTGGCCGGCAAACAACATTTCCTGCTGTATAGGTTGTCCGGTGGACATAGTTTATTTTTCCTATGTTAACCACTGGTAACAAAGTGACGCCCAACCATCTTAGCAGAAATATACTGACTGGCTTCAAATTGTTTTTCTGAGACTAGTATTGGAAATCAATAACCTAAATTATTTGCTAAATTAGGGTAAAATTGAACTATCTAATGCTGAACACAGATTATGTGCTGATACACTATATATTTAAGTTTATTTTCTGTTACTTAGGCGATGAAAAAAACGAACCCTGTTTTACGGGCGGATGAAGTAGGCCAGTGAAGATTTTTTTTTCTGAATGCTAAAATGACCCTAAAATATCACCTAAAGCTTGAAAATTTGGCAAAAATTTGATGATTTTTTTTTGCAAACATATTTTGAAAATGTAATGAATTTTCAGTCAAAATCAATAAATTTTGGCCCCAAAACAGGTGATTTTAGCAAAAAGTAAAAGCAATCTCGCAAACTGCAAAATCTGGGTCAGTCTGACCCTGTTTTTTTGTCGCCTTAGTGACAACTTCCCTTTTCTTGTCCTGATCCCATTTAATAATGATGCTGAAATTAAAAATTGCACAAATCTACATGGATGTGAATTGGTTCAGATTAATGTGGGTCTCATTGATACCCACCATGTAATGATACCGTTACCAATTGTATTTTAACCGTGTTAACTTGGCATCTCTTCTTGGTTTTGTTTTTCACCCTATAGGTAAACCGGAGTATGCCAGCGTGAGGCCATTAGCGTATGCTGACATAAGTGCAGCGGTCATCTGCTTTGATATAGGACAACCAGATTCCATAGCAAATGTTACACAAAAGGTAAGATAGCTGAAATTTTTATCAATTTGATTTAAAAAATGCAATTTTGTTTTTATACTGCTAAAGGTAGGTATCTCAGTTTCGGTTATTCCATCCAAACATCGTAACAGTCGGTCTATTATCATGCGGATATTCCAATCAGAGCATATTGATCGCGATATTTAACAATTTATTGTGACATTATATCATGGTTTATATATTTTAAGCTTTATTCATGAAACATGGATTTACAAATGAGAATTTTCTGAGCTCAATTTGGACCAATTTGTGAAACAAATGCTTCATTTGACACACCCAATTTCCAGCTGTAGAGAGTAAACACTGGTGGTGAGTGTGTTAGGGTGGTGGTTTTTAATACCAAACAAATACCAGCCTAAAAAAACCAGATTGGAGATCATGAATAAAATATATTGACATGTAAACAAAATTTAGTTTCATTATTAATCAGACTTGTAGAAATGGGAAGCAAAATTAAAGGGGCATTTCGTGATCCACAGCCTCATCCCCCCACTTTTCCGAAAAAAAGTTGAGATTTTTACACCACTGGATACCTCTGGCTACATAATGTTTATGTACCAAATATTTCTTGCAGATTAATTCGTTTAGCAAAAAATATCGCTAAATTTGAATTTCGTTCTGGTGCACCAGAACGAAATTACAACACATTGTCTATGGAGCAGTGTAATACACATAATCATGCATAACTCATAAGCATAAAATCGGAATCAACTGAAATTTTGGAAATAAGCTTTTTCGTGGATATCTACTGAAAAATGTCATAAAAAGAGGATGCTAGGATCACGAAATACTCCTTTAATAGATAGCCTCACAAGATGCAGGTCAATGTCCGCATCAAATAGCCATCCTATTAAGTCACCTCCACCAGCTGGTCATTAAAAAGTGATTCAATTTATTATTACTCAGATCATTAATATTATGAATAAGGATAATAAGGTGGACATAATTTACAAATAAGTTCAATAACTGTATCAGGATCATACCATGAAACGAGTTAAATTAGAGTTTACACTTTACAGAATCAAATTTAGAACATAATGCTGAGAAGATGTTTCAAAAACCCAGTCAAACCAGGTCTCAACAATTAATAAATGATACTTTGTTAATTATGGACATTTTGAAAAATGATATCCAAATAGGCCCGGATAATAGGCCTGTACTGTCCGTTTTATTGGAACTAAAACAAATGGCTGGAATGGAAATATGTGAATGCGATGCAACATTTGCCTCCCATCTTTGAGCTTCTTTGATAGAGAATGTATTTTGAGCCACTGATGTCTCTTACTTCCATGATTGCGCCAATCTCTTGGCTCAGTATTGCTGCATATCTTCTGTAAGGCAATAGAGCCCACAATATTGCTGCCAAATGCATATGGATTTCCAGGCTGCTATTCCCAAATGCTACCCCAATGGAATTATTGTAAGCCAAGCACGTGAAATAATATTTCTATGCTCTATCAGTAGTTTCCCCATCATGATATGGATGCAAACAAGTTGGCAAACAAACAAACAAACATGTGGAGCATATTGCACTTTCTCCGAGTGCCACAAGTGGGCATGCGACTTAAGTGCAGATCCATTGTAGTTGCCTAAAGTAAGAGGGAATAAAAATTGTTATGAGATCAGGGGACAAATTCCCTCAAGCGGTATAAGTGTTTCCCACGACACTCAAGAGGTACTATTAAACAAAGGCTTACAAGGGAAAAGGGTGGGTCCCTTACTCTTGAGTGAGCTAAATATCTTGCTCAATATACAACTTCATTCATCAAAATTATATCAACAACCTGCTGAAGAACTACTGAACAAAACATGGGCATATTTGTACTCTTTTGAATGTATTTTACATACTGATGTAAAAAATGGTGATGAAAATACAAAAATGGTGATGAAAATACAAAAATTTATATTTTTTGAAAAATGTATGAAATCCTTTGAAAATATTTTTGTTGAAAACTTGAAAAGAGTTAATTTGCCGCTGGTAATAATACTTGTACCATATGTTGTAATGTGCAGACAGGGCAATGACAGGGTCAAGATATTATTGTGTAAAGATGCGTTGGAAGAGGAGGTATATAGTGATGAAAGGGGATACGCTATGGTTGTAAAATTACATTTGAGCTGTGCGTCTAGAAAGGATGACAAACAAAGTGTTTAGTTTCTACAATTGTGTGAGAAATTTCTTTCGTTTAGGATTTGAAATTAACTATTGAAGTAGTCGAAATATGTGAACTTGTTGAGTGGATGTGACACCTGTTTTTTGGCTTTGGTAAGATTTCAGGCTTGTTTGTCAGAAAACGTTCAACTCGATCAATTTTAAATTATTTGTATAAAATAGATGTTTTTAGAAACTGCCCGTACGCAGGAATATTGAATGATCATCAGGTTTGTTTATAGAAAACCACAAGAAAATGCTCAATATTGAGTTGTCTTCAGTTTGTTTGGTCTCAGATAGTTCATATTTTCAATATTGAATTATTTATATTAAATTGTTTTCAGAAAATGTTTAAATATTGAAATGTTATCAGGTTTGTTTTAAAAAGATGCTCAATAAAGCTCAGAAAATGTTCAATATATTTTGATTATCTTGTTTTTTAGAAATGTTCAACAATGATCATATTTTGTACACATGTACTTTGTCAAGAGCAAAATACAGGAATATGAAAATATTGAAGCTCATAAAGTATTGTTATCATTGCATTCAGATCTTACAATGTCAAAAATATAAATTTTTGTTTAAAAGCCTTTGTATTGTATGACCACTGTGATATGGACATTTAAATTTTATTTTTTCTGTTTTTCTTGTCTTTATAAATAATTATGTGGGTGTGATTGTGAGGGCCCTTTAAGTAATTGCTTCAGTGTCATAAAGTGATCAAGCTATTAATATGCACACAAGTAAGTATCATTGGGATCATCATTACTGTTAATTACTTCCAATATTAGCCATTATGTAGGCCTATAGAATGAACATGATGTAAAAGACAATGTGATCGGTCCACATAAAGTGGTCAACTTTTATTTATTAAGAGTCATTTCCTTTTGTCTGATGTGGGTGTTATTTTTTGCTGTATTTCAAAATTACATTTTATACTACTAGGACGTCACATGGTACATTGATTATTTTCTTATAGTTACATGTACATATTGGAATTGGAACTTTTAAGATATAGGCCTAAGATCCATATCCATAAATCATGGAGGAAGGGTGTGGCGATGGGTTGGAAAAAAAACCATGGAGTACCAAAAACAGTCCTTATATTTATAGGTATTGATGGCTATTGTCTACTGATTTATTTATATTTCAGTGAATCAATTTTATGCAACACTTCTGACTTTGTCTTATACTTCCTTTTTATTGGACTTAGTGCTTTCCAAAATTTTCTAACAAAATCTGGAAAATATGTGAATTTTTCATTTTTTGCATCAAATTTGCAAAAATAAAATGTTCCAAAATCTGTAGAAATGTTTCCATTTTGTTTTGTGCTTAATTTCATCCAAAAGGCATTAAAAATTAAGACAATTCATTATAATTTGGACCTCTTTTTGTCATGAAATGTGATATAACCTTTCTCAAAATCAAGAACCTGGAGGATAATTTTGCATATTGATAGCTTGCCACATTGTACATGCACATAAAGTTAACAGATTATAAGTGAACTAAAGAATATTCATGGGTGAATAATGAGTGGCCTTGCAGCAGCAATTTAGACATGCTTCCTCTTGGCATTGTAAAGAAATAAGTTACATCCTCATTGTAAAGATGTATAATTGTTATCTGATACATATTGTTTAAAATAAATAGATTAAAAGCCTTCAGGAGGAAACTACATTATATGAATTATGTAACACCAATTACACTCACATTATTTGTAAGTAATATTAATAGTCATGTAGATTGAATTTGTGTCACAGTAACGGAACAAACAAATAATTTCATGACGACCTATAAACAAAAGTAATAGGGGGAGGGTCAAAAAGCCTGATTATGTTTGTAACAAAAGTAGTTAAATTATCAGTCAAACTTGACCTTTCGGGTTGGAATTTTCAATATTTCATACTCTTACATGGGGGGGGGATATAACAAAAGCACATGCATTTCTAGAGGATGTCATTGAACTTATGGTTTATCCCTTAAAGGAGGATTTTGTGATCCTAGCATCCTCTTTTTATGACATTTGTCAGTAGATATCCATGAAAAAAGTTTATTCCCAAAATTTCAGTTGATTCCGATTTTGCGTTTGCGAGTTACGCATAATTATGTGTATTACACTGCTCCATAGGCCACTGTTTTCGTTCTGGTATTCCAGAACAAAATTCAAATTTGACAATATTATTGCTAAACGAATTAATCTGCAAGAAATTTTTGGTACATAAACATTATGTAGCCAGAGGTTTCCAGTGGTATAAAAATCTCAAATTTTGAGAAAAGTGGGGGGATGAAGCTGTGGCCGGGGGCTGTGGATCACGAAATGCCCTTCTAACTCTAAGTAGACCTGTATCCAAGAAAAATATGATGTTACTAACAAAAACTCACACCAAATCAAAATATGATACCTATAAGACAATTCCTTTTGAAATCTTGACTATCCTGTGAAGTTATCCATGTTATACAAGCCAAAAATGGGAAGAAAATGTAGAAGATTTCAAAGATTTTGAAAGAAAGTACCGGTAGATTTCCATATTTTTGAGTGATGACATTGATACTGAATACCGATCCTACTGTGAGTATGGCTAGGGCACAGTTGATGCAAAGTATCTTTAGTTGATGCAGTAATTCAGATAATCATATTTAATCACGACACTAATTGTTGCCATTGGGTTTATTATTGTTTCAGTTTTGTAACAAGATTGTGATCCTCCATAGGTGTTGTCTCCTCTGTGACATTGCCATACATGGAGAAACAAGAATATGATTATTGGTATTATTTCTAGGGAGGAGCGGCAAGGCATCTTGAGAACATCACATACCTCATTAGCGCAATTAGCAATCGCATTAAGAACTTGATCATTTATGAAATTGCAATTTACAGGGGCAATCAACATCCTATGGATAGGGGTTTTCCAAAAGTCAAAAGCTTCTTTGGATTTTGAACTTTGAAGAACAGGAACAAATAGGCTATATAGCTTGGGAAATAAGACATACAGTACACACTAAAGATAGCGCATGATAATCTGCTGTCAATTTATAGACATTTATTAGTAATTACCGTAGTATTACATGTATATAATTTTTCTATAAATACAAGGTATTTTTAGACCAATGAACTAAATACTGATACTGAAGACATAAATAAAAATAATAATTCATAAATAAGAAGTAAAATAGAATAGAATAGAATAAAATAACATAAAATGGAAGTGAAAATAGTAAAAATATTAAAATTAGAGCAGTTTTCATTTATTATTCATTTTCGAGTATAAAAAGTTAATATTGAGATATTTTTAAAGGAAGAAATCAATTGTATATTTTAGCAATTAAACCCTCTGATTAACAGATGATTAACACACATGACTGAGTAATTTGGGTTTGGTGAATATTTAGTCAGCTGTTGCGCATAGAATAGTATCCGCTGCATAGCTTACATGTGATGAGGCGTGGTGAATGAGTACGAGTGTAGGGAGAGAGCAAACTCCTGAATGGCAATCACGCTTATACTATTTATTGAGATGAGATAATTGTTTCATGCTTCACGCCCTTAGCTGTTGGGTGAGTGAACTTGTTACATGAACCTTACATGGGATGGAGAATGAAAATGCAGGGTTTTGTGGTTTATAGAGAAATGATGCGGAATGGATAGCTTGATTAACAATGGTTGACGATTAGTGGAGAGTAAGAAATTGTATATTTTGTAATGATGTGGAAGTAAATGATTGAGGAACTAAAGTATTTTTGTACCTGTGGGGTCTCCCCTTATTGAATGTTAATGATGTACATGTCATGTATGCATCTATCTATCTTTTGGGGCTTTTTCAGATATATGGATAACTTTGAGTTAAATTCATCACTTCTCCATTGAACTGGGTCCCCCAATTTGGAGAAACTAAGGTAGTTCTCAACAACCGTGGCAGCAATATCCTCTTCTGATTATTGAAAAACTTCACCCTCTCAGGAAAAGAACAGTTTTAACCCCTGAGCACTACCTGCCAGTCTAACAATGCCTCTGATTGGTCAATTATGTGAGATCTTCACTTTAATCACCAATCAGAATGGAGCTTTTTTTTTTGCATGGTGAAATTATTCTAACAATGTTGCTGATTGGTCAAATTGATAATGAAAACTTCTTTTTGGCTAATCGGCAGGTAGTTCTCATGGGGTTATGTTTTGATTTTGTTTACAAATTTATGGCATCGTAGAAGCAGGTAGGATGATCATGATGGCAGTCACATCCCTATAGAGATGTTTTTTTCTAAGAACTTCATCAGTAATTATTTTACTTTTATTTTAAAATGATAACCTTTGGAATTACAGCTGAATTTATTTTTATAGTAACACTAGATTAGTAGCAAGTTTTTGACTATAGAATGCGCTCTTGCACCGTGGGCTTTCTGTCGCGTTGTACCTCCCATGCATGTTGATGCGCACGATGACTGTGGGTGTTAATTATTTCGATTTTGCAACAGATCTATGAATAGTCATTATATTTTTCAATCCCATTCTTGGTAGTGTCGATTAAGTGACTACAATTGACTTGCTAGAAAAGTGTCTGTGGGTGGTGAAAGTAGATCTTTCAAGTAAAGGGTGATTTCTTATTGTTAATACTTAAGGGTCAAAATAGCAAATTAGTTAGAGACCTACTTCTGTATCTTGCAGGTTATAATGAGGTATTTCGATTTTCATTATCTGAATCAATATATTATTGAAAAATAACACTTTGGTGTTTTGCAAAAGTTCATTCTACAAATCATATACTTTGAAAACTTGCTCAATTTATTGTTGTTAATGAGTTATGTACGTTTACAAAAGTGTTTTTGTTACAGCCCTCTTTACAACATTACTCAAGAACCACGGGACCTACAAACGTATATCTGTGATATTTGAATTCTTCTACACGCTCGCTGTGAATTGAGCAATGCAATTTTTGCTAAAGCTCACTTAACCATTCACAAGATGCTGTGAACTACATTTTGTTTTTGCTGCTTCGACCAACAATACATCGTATACCCTTAAGCTCTTATTTTGTGATATTTCGTGACATTTTAATTCAGAAACTTGAGAAAGGGGAAAATGCTGATATCCGTTCTTGTTTTAGGTAGCCATGGTATTAGCACAGCAAGTCATACTGTAGTGACAGTTGTAATGACAATCAACCTGCTTTTTCAGAGAAAATTTGTAATACTTTAAATGTTTGCTGTTATGGATATGTGGAACTTCAATAATTGGGCAGAGTAAAGAATGAAATAAATGAAAGAGATGCGAGAAAGGCATGATTTAGTCACAAAATCAATACCATTTTTTTTTTCCATTTCCGGAAGTGGATGATGATATTTCATCATAAAAAGAGCAAGAATTTTTTATTTAGGGGAGTGGTACCCTCAATGCATATTCCCCGATCCCTAGCGTTCACTATTTTAACCAGTACTTTTTTGGTCCTGGTGACAACCCTGCCAGTGGTCAGGCAAATTTAGGCAAATTTGGAATAGAATGGAATTCCACATTTTAAAATATGACACAGGTCTTATTATTAGCATGAAATATGAAACTTAACAGTGTCATCATATAGATCTATTTAAATCACCACCCTCCTTAACAGGGCTAACCCGGCTAATTATACCTTGATTGAATAGGCCATTACCATTGACATAGCAATGTGGGTAATGCAATAGATACCGCAAGTAAACTCCTACCATCACTGTTTGAATTCCTCAAGTTCCAGGTAGTCTGCTGCGTATGGTTCCTAATATAACTCTCATTACGTCTTTGCTGTAATACTGAAGTACAGATATTCTGCACATCACTCTGCTGATGACAGAGATTTTAGTGAATAGCAACAAGGAGTGATGAAAATAGGTACAGGAGGTTCGATGATTTCGATCATACCTTCCGTGAGGTTTTTTAAAACCAAAGAGGGGAACACAATTTTCAGTAATGTATACAACTTAAGGAGTCGGTTTCTAATATAAATTTTATATGCACTTAAAAAGGAGAGAAAATTACACACATTCAAAACATGCCAAATATCCTTAGCTGGCATCCAATGTAAAGATATTTGGAGTTATGTGGGAGTGGTAATCTGGTATCATCTTATGAAAATTATAAAAGGAATAATTCAAAATTTGGAAAGATTGTTCAAAATAGTGGCATCTGTTGCATAGGCAGTGAATGATTTTCTGTTGTTGAGTATGCCTCCATCCACTAGGCCTATCATGAATTGATGCGTCCAGGGTGGGATTCATTTTACGTAGTCCAATAACTCTGTAATTGTTTCATACATGACTCACTGAGCATGGCGTTAATTATGAACTGCTGCTTTAAGTAGTTTGATTTTGTTGTCCGCTACAGAAAGTGTGACATCATCAATTTGTTGCAATTTTGCCACTTTAATATAAATATTGCATCTCATTTTTATTAAGAGGCAATTTAGTGATATGCATGAAGAATATTGATTCAAAAACTGTAAAAGAACATTAGCCTGTGAGAATATTTAAGAGAACAGTGTAAAACCATGATAAATGGAGCTCGTTTTAGTGACTTTATAATGGTTTTATGACTAGTTATTGCGGACAAAGATAATTAAACATCTGCCTGTATTATAATGACTTCATATTATACAAATTCAAAGCAATTGTCAAGGCCTTATGCGTAGTAAAATGGTTTTTGAAAAGAACTGATACAAACAAACAAACAAACAAACATACAAACAAATAAATAAATAAAAGAGAAACATTAAAGTTTTGAAAAGAACTGATGCAAACAAACGAACACAAACAAACAAACAAACAAACAAATAAATAAAAGAGAAACATTAAAGTCTCATCAAGTTTAATTGAGGTGATATTTTAATACCATATTATAATTTCTTGAAGATATATGAAAACAAACAAATTTACAAATTTGAAATTGACCCATCATAATACATCTCTATATATAGAATGGATTCTTGAAAATAATCTCAAAACTAACACCTCCATGTAAAAAATACTTCATACGTATGATGTCAGGATGTCATGGACAATTTCCAACTAAAAATGATATGATATTTGAGATGAAGATTCCACACATTTTGTTTTATCGCAATTGTTCTATTTTATTGGAAATATGATCAACAGGAGATGATTGACTCCAAGTTGAACTGCCGCTCCTAGCGCAGCTGAGGGACGACTTACGTGTCTTGGGCATGTAACGGAAAGACAAAAATTGAACAATTTGTGGCTATATTTGGTTCATTTGAATAGCCTAAGGAGCTGTTATAAGCAGTGAGAGTGTTTGTTGTTTCTTGCGGTGGGGATTCGCAATGAATAGGACATTTTAGAATGGATGGGTGGATTGGATTGTTAACAAAATGTCAGTGAGTTCAATTTCTTAACTTTGCCGTATCTGAGAAAAAGGGAATTGTTGTTTTTAGCAAATACTGCAGTGGTTTAATTTGAGAAAAGGAATAGTCGTGATATTAAACATTTTTGTTTAAATATGAAGAAGTGTTCTGGTAATTGATGTTGTGTAAAATGAATTTGGAGTTCGATGTAAAGTCCCTCCGATAGCAAAATTGTGATAATTTGAACACACTTGTCTCAATGACCAAGGCTTCTCACCAACTCAATGCATTCCTTTCTCCTTCCAAATTTCAGTATTTGGCCTCATCAATAGCTATCAATATAATCATTTTCAACAAAATTCCTTCCTGTTCAAGTGAAAAATCTTGTTTTAATAAACCATGGTAACAATTTTTACAAGCTGACTGAAAGATATTTAAAAAAAACCTATAAAAAACTGGTGAACTGTCTGCTCAAGAATCTTGACTGACATGAGTTTTGTTGTAATGTTCTAAATAAAGAACCTTGTGAACAGGAACTCAATGTATCTTCATTGATCTTCATGTCCTGGTTTGTAATACCATTCCTCTTAGATGTCAAGGATCTACATCATCATCATCCCTAGCAAGAGGAGAGGGATCCTGGAGTATGACTATCTGAACAAGTATTAGCTAGCCAGACTGTGAAGAATGAGGATTCAGGATACGTAATAGCGAACTTGTGAAGCTATTTATAACGCCCGGCTATTATTTAAGCCGTCAAAGGTCACTTGTCACATGATCACTTTCCTTCGTTGAACGAAGCGAGCGTACACATTACAAAATTAGCTTCGTCGAATGAAGTATTCCTTCGTCGAAACAACCTTTTTAGCAACGATGCAATTTTAATCTTCGTCGAAGGAAGAAAAGTGCGTACACATTAGGAAAAAACAATTTGTAATCTTCATCCGAGGTTTGTCGAAAGAACAAAATTTTCTAATGTGAACAGGGTCTTAGATGTCAAGGATCTACATCATCTGCATCATCATCCATAGCAACATGTGGAGGAGAATGATTCTTAAAGTATGACTATCTGAACAGGTATTGGCTAGCCAGACTTGTGAAGAATGAGGATTCAGGATATGTAATAGTGAACTTCAAATTGTGGTTTCCTAGTCATCAGATGAAGACAGGTTTCGGTTTCTTGAGTTCATATCATCAGCAAAACATGTAAATATGAAAACAAAGAACATTTGGGTTTGAGCCAACCTGAAGCCATCATGCAGGTGAAACATGAACTCAAAGTTGTCATCATGGTCATAGTCATCCAATGCTGTACATGTGTACAAAAGGGGAATGACATTCCAACTATTATTAGATATAGAAATGTATAGGCATCTTATTATAGCCAAGGGTGGTGTTTAGTGTGGGATGGGAGGACACAGATTCAATGTGTCATGGTCATCCCATATGTTCATCTTCGATTTCATGAGAACTTACTATCAGTGATATCAAAGAAGAAAGTATGTAGATTTTATCCCTGGGGCAGGGGGTACTCAGGTTTGGTTTGGGTAGGGATGTGCCTCTCAGAATCTGGACCGTATTTGTACCAATTTTCCAAGAAGATTAGACCAAGTTACATGAGGCCCAGGTTTTGGGCCATATTTAACCACAGATCCTGGAAAAACAGAAATTTGATGATTTGTTTTTTTGTTTATTTTTGGGTTATTTTGGCTCATGATTCATGATATGGTGCCAAGTTGATTTTGAGTTTGAGAAATGACCCCTCTATAATGGACTAATTTTCTTACAAAAAAGGCCATCCTTATAGATGAAGGCTGAAAATAAGACTAATTTCAGTAGCACTATGTCCCTGTATAGCGTACTGAGACCCACCCCCCTGGATTTCATCTCAACTTGATGCCAAATCTAATGTGATTCTTCATCTGATTCCCAGTTGACCGTAGCATTGATACATTTTGATGAATTGGAGATACTATTTCTTATCATTTTTAATTTCATATTGTAGATTTCGATTTGGCAACAATTATGTTGTAAGGTATCAGTGATATCAAAGAAGACAGTATGTCCTGAATGGAATTCTTCCACATGATTCCCTGTTGATCTGAGCAGTGATACATTTTGATGAATTGAAGATAATATTTTCTAATCATTGTGAATTTCATTTTGTGGATTTGGATTTGACAACAATTAAGTTGTAATGACAATGTTACCTTTCGTTCATTAAGTCTCAGTGTCCAAAGTCAGATTTGATTTTAAAATGAAAAACTTGTGAGAGATGAGTAGACCCACAAGTAGGACTCGGTGTAATTTGTGGACTTTTTTTGCGATTCATGATCAGAGAATAAGTTGATGATCTGTGGCTGAGATAAAAATCAAGTCCCACAAGTTGGACTAGATATAATGCAGATAGTACATGTATATTAGAAGGTAATTAGTATCAAGAAGAACAAGATGCAGAAAGATAAAAGCAGAGACAGAATGTTATATAATTGTGATTTGACTAATAGAATTTCTTTTCAATTTAAAGGATATAATAATAGTAATGGATTTGTACAGACAAGAAATAATTGTGAAAATGTATTTTGGCACCTGCAGATCTAGTCATCTTCTGAAATCATACAGGAAAATTTATTGTAGCGCTTCTAAATCAACTGAATTATTTTGACTATTGAATTCTTTCCATGTTGGGAACTATACTTGAATGTGATGAACACCTTTTTCACATCAATTCACAGATAATGGACATTAAAATATGAAATTTTGACAGATTTGAAATTTTAAGGGCAGTCAACTCATCCGCATCATCAGGAGGGTTATAGGAGCAAAAGGTGTAATTTTTTTCTGCTATACATGTACACTGTATCCAGACATAAAATACTTCTGTGAATAGCATAATGTGAAAGCTTTTTCTGAGAAGCATTTTGTTTTTTTGAGCAGCGAGCGAAGGGTGTTGACAGCTAAATGGGTTTTGTAATGCTATGGACCACAATGGCCTCATCCCAAATGGCATAGTTCAATAACCTCAATTGAACAAACCTAGTGCAAAAATTTGAACTCACGTTGCAGAGTATGAGTTTTTGTACCTAAATTTTCAAAGTTCATTCAATGAATGTACAAATGTATTGGGGTTAAAGAACTGTGCCATGATAGATGAGCATGTTGTGGATCCTATTTAAGTCTTTCAATGATTCAAATATGACAGGTGGGTACCATTGAAATCGTAGAAATATGAATAATAATGAAAGAAACATGAAGTCATAAAATGATTTGTGTGTGTATGTTCATACCTGTTGGAATAATGATAGAGATGCATGAGAGAAATGTATGAGTTGATCAAAACCAAGCCAAGTGAGTCATTTATCAACAGAATCAATTTGCATTCATATTTATTTTTTCATTGGATAATTTTATAAGCTATGAATAAGGTGAGCAAATTCCATAAAACTTGGACTTGGTGTTCATAATATTTAAAAATCACTCAAAATTTTATTACTGAGCAGTGAGGGCAGTGAAGGAGTTATAGAATGGCGGAATAGTCAAGGAAGTGTCATCATCTGTAATCCCACATCCTAGTGTATTTCCCATAATTTGAAACCCACAAATCCTTTAATAGTAATGATTATCTTATAAGTTTATTATTTTTTTCCATTTCCCATGCTGCTTCTTTTCTTCTCTGAATAGGTGGGAAAGAAGATTTGTCAAAAACCATAGCAATCATAACATATCAAAACCTTTCTATGTGAAAAGTAACATGTTTTTTACCCAAAATAATATTCACTACACAACGAAAAGCAATAGTGACCTTGATGAACGCGAGCTGTGTGGAGTCATGCTGAAATATGAGATCGTATAGTCTCACGCAAAGTCTACGCTGGTCGTATTTCACGTAATGCGAATTATGCTGTGCCATATAGGCTGTGACTAAGACTGGCAGACCCAGCGAGTTATCGAAGGGACTAGAATTGACTTCTGATTAGGGGGTACCCATAGGTTTTTGTATGAGACGAGACTAAATTCAGGTCTATCATAACCATTTTTAGATGACCATTAGGGAAAATGTCTATATAGTCGATTAACCCGAAAACATTTTTAATAACGTGGCGCTATTTCAGAGAGTGACTGTTGGAACAGGGCAGGTTTGACAGGAAAACCCAGAAAAACTTGATCTCACTTGAGGGAAAGGAACAAAATGAGTGAAAAGATGGAATAAATAAAAAATTCAGGCGGGTTTATGGAAGCACCTACAGAAAAAAAAAAATAATTTTAGGGTTAAAGAATATCTCAAGGTAATATAAACGTGGGTATAGAATTCTGAGTTCACTAGTTCGAAATTGACGGCGATTTAAAGAAAAATTTGGTCATTTTTAGCCAGTTTTCTGTTGCGTTTTGAATGGCCAAGTATGCCGTGAATTCACTGATTCTGAAATGTTACTAAAGGTTTTGATATGATAATTCATCATGTTTAGGTTACTTAAAATGGTTGAAATATTGATGATTTGATCATAATTTGATATGATTATGGCATTTGGTATGGTCATATTGACGATATGATATAAGATCACTTCCGATGCATGACAAACATTTATTGATTATTGATTGGTGTCATGAAAATAGAGGCCAAGGAAATAATTATATTTATATTGAAGGGAATGTGAGATGGGGAAAGTCATGAAACAAAAATAATGTTATGACTCATTTCATGATTTAGGGTTATACGTTTAGGGCTATGATACATAATTGCTTTCTTGATGATATGTTAAAAATATAGCTCTACCAAATGAATGGGACATTCTTTAAAATTTAGTTTATCTATTTTATATCTTGTTCAGCCCTGAGACCATAATACCTATGGTCTCAGGTTTTGTCTGGGTACAAAGCTCAGTGATCAACACTGTTTTCTAGTTACCCTCACTCGCAAAGAGTTTACATTGGGGCAGTATTGAGTAGTTCTATGGCTATATCAATATTGATAAATGTAAGAAAAGAACCTTATCAATTAATAGAACCATATTCAGAAATGGTATTGAATTAAGTGAAACACATTTTGTGATGGGGACAAACAAAACATAACAAAACACACATAAACAAAATCTGAAAAAACAGGTGCGAACAACAAAAATTGTAAATAAAGTACAATATAAGTTCATTTTGTTTCCCAGCAAAAGTAAATAAACTATCAGCATAATATGCAACAATAGGCAAACACACCAATATGGTGCTGTATTGTGTTTAATAAGAAACTTCAACTTCCAAAGTTTACAATGTGAAATATCTTGAAATAAACTTTTCAAGCCTGAGGTTATTGGCACTAAATAAACTGTGTGTAATGAACCCGGGGGTCTTGAAAAAAAAAATTACGGGATGTGCCACGCAGACTTTCGGATGCTGACTTTCTCTATACCTACTTTTTGCTGATTTTGCCACCCATCAGTATACCAATTTTCCACAAAAAGCACCCAAATTTGCCCTAATTGGGCGCTTTTAGGGGTACTTTTGCCCAAATGCACCCAATTGGGCGCATTGGTCTCCAGTGAAAACCCACCCATTGATATACCAAAATTGCTGAAAAGGTACCCCAAAACCGTGGCACATCCCCGTATACCTTCAACCAGGGAGAACCCCCTCCGGGGTAATGAATAAATAATTAGCTCCTTATATCGTTAAGTAATAAATACCAGATGCACGAAAATAGCATTTCTTTTTTTATACCAAATAGTATTGATACCCTAAAAAAGCACTCTGCTATTGTGTAGTGTTTGTTGCTTGCGGGGGACTGAATTCCTAACTTCAATACACGCAGCTGAGACGCACGTGTTCATTCATTGTCTGTATATAGGTAAACAGGGATCAAATATTTGTTGTTGTTATGATGGTGTTCTGGTGGTGTAAAATATCAAAGGTATATATTTTGGAGTGAGGGGGCTGCTAATCCCTACTGTAATAGTGCCATTTTCACTTTGTCATGACATTTAGGTTTTAAACCATCTTCAATAATCGCAGAACTCTATAAATTGGTTTGATGAGCTATTTTTGAAATAGAAATGAGGTTGAACTTGACTGCGAAATGTCAAATTTGGTTACCTGTTTCTAGTAGCGATTGAAGAAAATCCGATTACATCTCTCCAATTCTTCGGACGGAAATAGTATAACCTGCAAGAATAGTCATTCTTCAACAATGATCAGGGGGAGCCCTATCCTTAATAACAAAGAAGCCAGAAATGGGGCCCTAAACACAATCTGCCTGGTCATTGATATCGGGTGAAATTCCACCCTTACTTGTAAATTCCTGCTTGATGAAACATGTGTAATGTCAAGTTATTAGTAATTTATTCCATTTCTTTTTTTCTTTGTTTACAGTGGCATCTTGAAATCAAAAAATATTGTCCCAACTGCCCCATAGTTCTTGTTGGCTGCAAGATGGATCTCAGAAACGACATTGGCATCATTCATTTTTCTGAAGGCAAGAAAGTACCAGTATCACACGATAAGGTAAGAGTACTAGGATCTCTAGTACACAGTTCCTTAACCCCAATATGCTTCTACACTCAAAGAATGACCTTTACCCCCACTAGGATCTCAAACATGACAATCTCTAGGACACAGTTCCTTAACCCCAATATGCTTCTACACTCAAAGAATGACCTTTACACGCACTAGGATCTCAAACATGACAATCTCTAGGACACAGTTCCTTAACCCCAATATGCTTCTACACTCAATTAATGACCTTTGGATGTGTTGGGTATTCCATTTGAAGTCTACACCCCCTGTGTGAAAGATTAAAGTCATGTCTTCTATAGGGGGTGTGTGTGGATTTGAAATGGAATCGCCCAATGCCCATACAAATCATACAAGATTGGCAAGCTTTCTACATAATTATAATACTTAAAGAAAATGATATTTTCACACACTTTTTAGCACAAAGCTTGTGTGCCAAGTCCACTTCTTGTAAGTCCACTTTATTCAGCCATCTAATGGAGCTTTGTTATACGAGCCACGCCAGTGTAGTGGTCGAACTCTGGAATAAAAGAAATATGATACCAAATTCACACCACGCATGGAACCAAACAATGCCTCTTAACTGACCATCACTGAATCGTATTAGTTGATAATTTGCACAAAGCATACAGATTTGATTGAGTTTTTAAGCTTGAGGATCTCAATTTGTATTTATACAAGTCCTCTTGATGTAATTACACCATTGGAATATGCTCACTTACTCTATAGTCACATATCAAATTCAGGAGTTGGTCGTTATTTTTTTGTAGATGAAAAAATCTCAGGCTTTTGAGTATGATGTATCACGTTTCTTCTTTCCATCAACGTTTGTTTGCTCAAGACAAGTCAAAATTAGAAACTCCTCTCTTAGTCTATTGCATGAATAAACATCATTGTGTAATGAAACATCATCTCAAATAATGATACGTACCCAAGAATATACTTCATTATATTGTAGGGTTTGTTTGAGTGCTTTGGTAGAAAGAAATGTAACTTATCCCATATATCTAACCTAGACAATGGCAGTTGTGAAAGCTACCTACGTGCATAAGCTGGTTGCGTAAAATGTTTCTTTTAATGTGCTTGGAAATTACTTGTCCGTATGTAGAGCACTAAATGTTTTTGCTGGCAGCAGAGGAAAATAAAACAACATCATTAGGAAACTAGAAAACTAGCATTAGTGTGTCAGTGGGTTGTATTTTCTGTAGAATGGTCTCCTGTTCTCGGGTACAAATGAGGTATTGTGCAATATGCATTAGTTTGGAGCATTCGTTATACCTCGTTTGTTACGTGCTGAATGTGAATGTTGGCGGTGGCATTAAGAGAAAGCTGAACATAGAATGGCTGCTCTTTTGGAATTGATGTCTGCTGTAGAGGGTTATAGGCCATCACAGGGATGGCATCTTCAGTAGACCTTGAGGCCCATAACCCAACAGTTTGGCAGTTACATTTGTAAGTTACTTTGGACTCAAATTTTACCATCCAAAAAGGCTGCCATGTAGTAAAGATCTGGACCCCTGCATGTAGATTTATCAATTAGGACCTCTGATCTCCAGAGTCAGCTCATCTCCTTGGTGCATCATAGATGATCTTCTGTCCCTTATGAATGCCCAAAATTTGCATCTGTATTCTCCACCTTGATCCTATTCCAATTTCCCTTCATACTGAAAAAGTCTATAGTTTGTTTCTCATCCTTGTGACTGATTTTGAAACTCAAAAATGAAATTACAGGCCTTTGCCCAGTAGTGACAAAATAGTTGATAATGCACTGTGAAAAATATCACCAGGCAGCATTTAATGAAAATAATATACAGCAGCTTTTAAGTTGAAAGACATTTTACCAACCATCCAGTGTGTTCTCTCTCTCTCTCTCTCTAACAAAACTAATGTAGCATTGATGACAGCTGCTGGTCGGAGTAGCGCAAATCAAACCACTTAAGGCTTGATGTGCGCTAACAATGCAAAGATGATTTCTTTTCATTGAATGATGATATTAAATATCAAAATAAATTATGAAGTAATATCATAACATCCTGCTGAAGTAAGGCAATGGTGCCATAATAACTAGAAGCTATCATTTTGAAATCAATGTATGTTTGAAAAAGATAAAATTGAGGGGCTTTTATGAAGAGCTATCAATGTATGGATGGCAATAACCAGGTTTCCGCAGAGACACTTATTAGTTCCTGCAAAGGATTATACATGCTATTTTTCATATCCAAGTATATATGTGGCCTAACTTTGAAACTTAAACAATATTTGAAACTTACAAACAATAATATTTGAAGGGCACTAGATTGATCAACTTTGAATAAATGTATTTAGTTTAGGGGATCATCTTTTTAACGAAAATCAAGAACAATAAATTAACAAGAACAAATCAGTGTTTATACAATTAAAAAAAATGTTTTATGGGATTTGCAGCATACCATACATTATAAAATAGTTTGACATTCTTTTAAAGTTTATTTACTGAATTTGACATGCTAAAAGCCAACTTTTTATATATTCCTGATGGTTGTATGGGAAACTCTAAGGCCAAAACAAAATAATGGTTTGTCTCAAAGTTCACGAGTGGTTTGAAAACAAATGCGAAATGCGATTTTTTTATTTTTTTTATTCCCGACTTTTTTCATAGTATTTGGAGAAAAAAATCTGATTTTTTCCGAATTTTTCCGGAAAAACTAAAAAAAACTAAAATTTTGAAATAAAAATAAATTCCGCATTTCTTTTTTTCCAAATCTCACGAATTTACAAATGCGCGCAAAAGCTTTGAGACAAACCTTTTTTTTTTTGCCTAATATTAATAAACTCTTAAACTTAAAATGTTGCAAACATTAGCCTTCAAATAAATTTACAAGATATTTTGTCATAATATGTAGTCTATATCAAGATTGAGCCTCCTTACCCCATACATGGGCCTCTGTTTCAAAGCTTCAGACGAAAACAAAATAATATATCACATAAATATGATCAAATTTCAAGATATTATCTTCAGTTTACCACTCATCACTGCATCTGCATTATAATCCATGTCTATTTGTCATATTATTATGGATGTAAACGATATTTAGATGAAAACGGATATAATGGGTATCATAAAAAAGGAAACGGCATATTTTGTTGCGTTATTTAGATGTGGAAATGTAAAGTTATATTTAGAACACTTCAATCATCTTGCGATTAAATTTCGATAAATGTGCAAAAAGCTTCATCACTGAGCGGTTCATCGACATCTCTACATCCATTGTTTCCTTTCTTTCTATCTTTCTTGTTTCTATGACGTAACATATCATGCATCATCTTTCATTGTTTAAAACAATAACAGCATAAAAACTGCATTCTATCAATGGTGTGTGGAGTGGTGGTGGTGGGGAGGGGGGTTACTCCATATGCCTTGCAGGCTTGCACTAAGACCCTCTTTTTTAAGCTCTTTTCCCTTTCCTTAGACCTCCCATATAAAGTTCCAGAGACTTTTAGCTACATTGTCCACACACCCCAAAATTAGCTTCAAATTTGAGCTCCAAGCACACACTTTTGAGAAATTTTTGCCGAAAATGGCCATATTTTATTTCTAGAGACCCCCATTATATGTTCCTAGAACTCTGTTTGGAGCCCGCATTTTTAAAATCCGAGTGGTACTCAACTATCAAAGAATTATTTGAGTAACTCCTGCAATGATAGATAATGCATAATCTTATAATAATAAAAGACATTTTCTCACTTTGCGGACTGATGATCACACAAATAACCCAATTTCTTTATTTTGCAAGTCACAGCAGGATTTTATAAGCCACGGCAACTTCAAATAATTCAAGTGGGCTATAATTCCAGTTCAAATCCATACACCCCCCTATGGAAGACATGACCTTAATCTCCCACACAGGGGGTGTAGATTTCAAATGGAGTCACTCATTCAGGTAACCCTATTTGAAATTCACACTCCCTGTGTGGAAGTTTAAGGGCATGTCTTTCATAGGGGGCATGTTTTTAATTTGGAATAGTCCATTTTGGTAGCTAAACCACAGCGTTGACATCACAGCTTCTTGGTGTCGCACACACACCCCTATGGAAGACATGACCTTAATCTCCCACACAGAGGATGTAGATTTCAAATGGAGTCACTCATTCAGGTAACCCTATTTGAAATTTGCACTCCCTGTGTGGAAGATTAAGGGCATGTCTTTCATGGGGGTGTGATTTTAATTTGGAATAGCCCATCCCGGTAGCTAAACCACAGCGTTGGCATCACAGCTTCTGGGTGTCGCACATACACCTCCTATGGAAGACATGACCTTAATCTCCCACACAGAGGATGTAGATTTCAAATGGAGTCACTCATTCAGGTAACCCTATTTGAAATTCACACTCCTGTGTGGAAGTTTAAGGCATGTCTTTCATAAGGGCATGATTTTAATTTGGAATAGTCCATTTCGGTAGCTAAACCGCAGCGTTGGCATCACAGCTTCTTGGTGTCGCACATAATAGTATCTGCCAATCCCATCCCCATCTGTTGCATGCCAAATATGTTTTCTTAACAAGGACTTGACATTAGGAACGTGCTTATACCACCATGTCTGTGGATTAACGCCCAATAACTATGTCAAGTAGGTCAACTTATCCACACTTACCATGAATAGCAAATATATTCAAATGAGTTTTATGCGTATCAAGTTGCATCATCGGCGCATCTTTTGCATTTTTATTCCTTGTCATATCATAAGTGTTTTTGTTAAACACCAGCCATGCAAGTTCTTTGTAATATTCATATTCCATCATGTACAGTGATTTGAAATTCTATTAGCATCGTGGATGACGCATTCCACAGTTTTTATTGAGGATTCAATTTTGTTTAAGAATGATGAGATGATTTATAGAAGTTCTCACTTTTCACCAAAAGAAAAGTGGACAAAAATACCCGGCTTATTCCTCATTTATAAGCATGAAAACAGCTCAGATTTAAAGAATGATAAATCATGAAACAAGTATGTCTTGCAGTGTTAACATCACTACGCGAAGCAAAGTTGGATGTCTTGGTACTAATGTTTGTCTGGGGATGCAACTCAATGCAGGTGCAAAACCCTAATCAGCCTACAAATATAGTAAACCATTGCAGCCAGGATCATACAGCTCCCTTAGTAGCTCTTAGTTTCATACAGGTAAAGTGGAACAATAAGCAGCAAGTTCCTTGTCCAGGGGAATGTCAAGCTAACTCAATTTTTCATGAGAACATTAAACAGAATTTGACAGTGCAGGGCTCCAACTTTTACTGTCACTCACCATACCAAACATCACAAAACCTCAATTCACAAAGCATGATGTACAAGTGCGGGTATCCCACGTCATATGGGCACGGAAAGCTTGGCTGGCAAAGGTATGGTTGTGTGCGTGTCTGGCACCCGATGGGTCCCTGGTTCGAACCGCATCCGAGTCCCTGGTTCGAACCGCACCCGAGAAAAAGTGTTCTCTTCTTCTTTTTTTCTTCCTTTCTTTCCTTCCCCCTCACCAAAATAGGCCTGGGGCATTAGAGTCAATACGATTGAGTCAATACAGTTGGAGCTAACTAAACTGCTAATTATTTACTATTTAGACACATTACAACATAATTTCAAGTGCACCATTCCCCATCACCAATCACTCCTTTAAATGATGCAGTTCAATAAACCTGTCATAACTATTACAAGCCTCTATGAATCCATGATGCGTACTTTCATTTCCTATCAAGCCTTTTTATATTTCACATACTTGTCAGGAAAACTTACTTGATTATCAATGAGCTGTAAGTGAATTTATCGGATGGCTAAATCACAACCAGCAGCAATATTTGGCGACTTCAGTAATGGATTCATCGTCATGGTTACACATCTTCATTATACCTGTTGTGGTCTAGGCAGCCATGTTTTCTTTGGACTTGGAAGCAATTACCTGTATGCTAATGGCTGAGGAGTTGAGACTTGTAGGGATGGTAATGGTACTTGAACTTACAATGGATGCACCTAAATGTTTTGCTTAAAAGACTGAAGTGCACTGGAGGATGAGAGATCTGTTTTGAATTAAAGGGACAACTTCTGTGATCCACTGCTTTTGCTCTGTATTTCCAATGAAGACTGACTCATCCTCTTATGAACTTTTTTTGATATGCATTATAGTACCTGCATTTATGTTTTAAAGGAATATCCGGTGTCCGCAGGTTTTCGAAAGTAGGGAGGGGGGCACAGGTCTTGATTCCCCCGACTGCATGTTCAGAAATTCAATAGGAAATTCTCCAATTTTCCCTTTGATTGGGTGGTACATTTTTCCTGACTGACAAAAGTAGGGCCCCTTTGTGCACACGACTGGCGTAGAAAGGTGGGTGCAATGCCAGCACAATAAAATTAAATTTTGATATCCTTAACTTTAATATTTCATCATAATGAATCAGTTTGCAGTTTGTAGACGATGTGTATTTTGAGAATGATATAATTAAAAGTTCTTGTTACAAATCGTAATTACAACTGGTGGAATTTTAATAATTTAACCATGTTATTTCACCGGGCAATTTATTTGTATTCACAGCAGTCTTACAGGTCCTGACTCATCATTATAAGCAAGTCCAAATCAATGTGAAGACTACCATCATTGATGTATAATTCACCACATAACAAATTCTATAACGCTTTTCATTTTGATTTGAACAATGAATGTTAATAATAAGGTTCTAAGGGATGTGATGTGAAATTGTAGATAGCATTTTGGACTGCCACAGTATAAATGTAATAATTAAACAAAAGCTATGATACATTAGATGATTTGAAATGTCTCTCAGTTTTAATTTTTCAGATTTTTTGTCAAATATTTGTTTTTCCCCAAATTAATAGTTTAAGGAAAGTATTACCTGGCCTGTGACCCTATAACTAACCCAAATATGAGTCAAAAATAAACTCATTTTGGTACATTGTTACCCTTACTGTTGAGCTGTTTCATCAATAAGACTGCATCATGTATTCATGTTACGCACAAAACTGTTCATCATGTTTAAAAATTTAATCAAGAAATTCTATTTTTGAACGATTTCTTTTTCATGAAAGTAGACATTTACAACATCTTAAAGAAAATGCCCAGGGGCTAAACATACACATTACCTGATTCGGTTATATACCCCAATTTCTTGTGATTCAGAGAAAATACTGTACCCCAACCCAGCACCCCTCATCCTATCAAGGGATGGTTGTTTTGCACTTGGAAATTCAATCAGCCAGTCTGTATTTTATTCTGACTTTCCTATGGCCCAATTTAAATTAGTTGTCTACATGTTTAGCATTTTGAAATAGCATTTTACTGGCGCAGGCTTGCTGCCTTTAAGGATGTTACTAGTAGTACAATGACATTTACATAGAGTGATTTTGCTACAAAGTTGCTAAGAATTTATGAGGAGAGATGAAAGGGAAAGAAGAAAAGGAAAAAAAAACATACCTGATGCAGATTTGACAAGAAACACTTGAAAGGGAAAAAACATGAAGTTGATAAGGCAAAAAATAAAATGGTATGTGTGAAAGCTGCCATGCATGCATGTTTGTTATGCGGTGCACATTTATTTCAGAGAAATTGACCAATTTAATTCTTTTACCTCCAATGTTTTTTGCAATATATTTTTAAAATGTGTTTGAAAAGTATTTGTTTGTAGAATTGTGTGATGTAACTTTTTAAATTAGTTCAAATATTTTAGGAAAGTTCAGAGCATCTCAAGCTTGTCGATTTGCTGTGTTTTAGTCGGGAAGAAGGGAAAAATGCATTCCTCTTTGGATTTTGAAATCTTAGCAAGCTTTGAGACATACTCATTTTTTTTTTTCGCCTAAGACAACATTATTATACCATTTTTCACCCTCGGTGGGCAATGACATCAGTGTGCATTATATTGGGCACAGTTTCAAATATAACTCTTATGGTGAAGGCCTGCATGGAAAATGGCTCAGTGTGTATTTGGAACAGAGTATTAATGTCGAGATAATGGAAGAAAATGATTTGGCGTTCCATTCCCAGGCAGAATTTTTAACACATAGGAACAGTAGCCTAGTTCGGGGCCACCATTGCAGCACGAACATGGGTTATTCTACCTTCAAAGGGGTTGCGTCTAGTGCCCCAGACCTACCTCGCAAGCGGAACATCAGGTGTTAACGCTTGCCTTAAAAAAGAGGAAATTATGAATGTGTATGTGTCGAAATCTGTGTGAACATGTTAACCATGCTAGGTACCCCAGAATCCTGAATGTGTCATTCAAGCGCTCCCTACGGTGCCCTACTTCAATTGTCCTACTTTTTGTGTCAGAATAATACTAAGATTGTCCTACATATTTGTGTCAAATTTGAGATTTAACCCTTAAGGAATGATCTTCTTTTTATTGCAAAAGGAAATAACATACCATTAAGATTGATGACAAAACTTATTGACCATGGTTAGAAAATGACTTCATCCATGGATGGTGATGAAAAATTAAACGCTAAATGATAAGAAATATTAGAAAGGTTGTCGTACAATATTGATGAATCTCTGACATGTGGAAACCCTAGTTGAGATTCTGCCAATCATTTTGACAAGAGGGGAATATGACGGGGAATAAATGGTGACAAATTTGGAGATGTCAAAGCATTAAATGATAGAGGGGAAGAAATTGAATCTCTCATCGTCACGGTAACTTGGTATTATGTGAAAATCCTGTCAATTTATGGCCAGAGGGTGATGTTTCCTTGTGTTTTGAGATTTGAAATGAAAATAGAAAGTTGTTCGTCATTGTTGGCCTACAAATGGTTGGTCATGTAATTCTAGTTGGTGATGAAGCTGAACTGTGCATGAAATCTCCATTTACAGTGTTTTGTCATTTGCACAGTTTGTTAGCACATTTTGTTTGCTCCAAAAGTGTCAACATTCACATTCTAACAAAGTATTAGCGTCTTCTGGTTGGAGTTAGGCAAATGTTTGAGAACACATTTGTGTCAGGTAGGGACGTGCTGCTGAGATTGTGGAAGTGCATGGACCCATATTTTGTACTGTGGCAATTTTTATCAAAAATGGGACCTATTTCAATATACCCAATGACAACTTTCCTCAAAATGTTTGTATGTTTTCAGAATTTTAGGTCAAGATTGACTAAATTAGGCCAATGTACTGACAACTGTGAGAAATTTCTGGAAAAAGAGACTCCACTTTGTACCAATTTTCGCACAAAAAGGGACTACTTTTCTACCAGATGGCGAAAAATGATACTCATTTCAGTGCTATGTCCCTGGATTATTATTAGTTGCTTGTACTGGGAACCCAAATGCCCCCAGTCAGAACTCTTACCCCTAGTTGCGCCCCAGTAAAACCCCAAAATTTCCACTTTTTGCAGCAATTTTGCGCAATATTTGATTTTGCCCCCCCCCCCAAATTCACTTTCCCACTAATGCTCCCCCTCCCGAAAAAAAAAATTCCTTGTGCCACCACTGCTTCTGTTACACATTAATAAAAGCACATCAATTTAAATTTCCTTGCCTTTACAATACAAGTGTCTTTAATATTTGCTGTCAAATAAAGTTTTGTGGATATTATATATAATCAAAATTACATTTCATCACATTATGCTCACTCACAATCACGTCCAGGAAGTGATCACAGAGCAAACATAAACGCCAAAGGACGAAAAATAATGAACAGATACAGAAAAATAATGAACAGATACAGAAAAATAAAACAAATATTGGCTCCAATCTGCTGAGATTATCTGAAATAGAACATGTTTCCTTCTACAGCTCAACATGCTTTAGGCACAAAAATCACTTATTTAAAACTAATTCCAGATCTGAACAAATCAATGAGTTATCATGTGTATATTAGTAATGAATTGTCACAATCAATACCAAGGATTTGTTTACATACCAAATTTTTTTACAAATATCAATATTTATATTTTGTTTCTTATATTTTATAATTTTTTCTCCAGGGCTCCAAAGTGGCATCTCAGATCAGAGCAGCTGCATACGTGGAGTGCTCGTCGAGAACGAACAATGCAAGTGTACAGGAAGTGTTTGAAATTGCCTCTTTGGCAGCTATCGGCAAACTGAACTTACAGAAATCATACATAGATTTGCCATCAGCCGTAAAGAAGTTTCCTCTGCAACAATCATTCAGAAGGAAAAAGCGTTCAACGTCAGCATCGGTGTTGAGACCAGTCCGAGTGAAAGCAACGGTGGTAGAGAGAGAATCAAGAGGTTGTGTCGTGATGTGAAAGACTGATGACTTTTTTATATCGCTTTGTGAGAAATGAACTCGCTACTGCTTTGTTAGATGTCATTTTTAAATATCGGATTTGACCGATTATGTGCAATATATTATACCATTTGACTCGTATGTGTGACTTGCTTGTAAGCAAGTGTGGTGGCACAATTTTGATGTGCAATATAACTATAAAGTCCTTTTAATGTTGAAAAGGTGTACCCTTTCAGTGCACTCAATGAACACACTTTGTATTGCTTTGGTTTGTGCAGGAAAATTTCAACCTGGTTTATGTCACTTACTTTAAAAGGCTTTACACAGGCGAAACATTTTCTAGTGGGTATTTTGTAGCTAAATGCCTTCTACTTACATAGTTGTTAATAATACTATGATAATCAGCAAACTTTTTGTCAAATTTCTACACAAATTGTAGAATTTTCAAGAATAAAGTGGCATAATCCATAGAAATTAGCATCATATCTTGGAAATGGTGTACATTTTTTCATTTAATAGGACTAAAAATAATGTGAATAGCAAGAGTTTGCTAGGTGTGGTGTATTTGAAGTCTTCTATGGTTGGATGGCGATAAGTGATTTTGAATATGATGTTTTGTATATCAGTATAATGGTACAGGTGCTGTATGCAAGCGAAAGGATTTTGTGAGGCTGTCTAGGTTTTGCTTTTATACTGCCCCTACAAAAGGCAAGGTAAAGGAGCAAATAACCTTATCATTTTTGTCAATTCTGTGTATTCAGAACCATTCAGGAACTGAAATTATGTAATTCCAAAAAGGATCAAATTTGATATCTTGCATTCTTCATAATGTGTATTCTCTAAATGTTATATTTTCTTATGTGGATTAATTGTTAATGTGTGAGAGAATATAATTGCAAAAGGATTTTGCATTGGACATTATTTTGTCGATCATATCCTTGTTGATTGGTGTAATTGGTTAGTTTGTCTGCAGTAGGTTAGGCATGCAGGCTATTGGCCAAAAGTTTTGTACTGCTAGCTACATGTCAATCAGATTTGCACACATCCTCATTGGTCAGTATGATTGCAGAAAGTGGGCAGTCTTTACACATTGGCCAATTAGCAGTGGACTGCCTAATGTCAATCAAAGCAGTTAACACTCTGACTGGCTAGTGTACTTTTGTACATCAGTAAATGGGATAGACTTTTTCACTTGCTAATGTTATCAATCAATCTGATTTGAGAAAATTTTCCTCCATTTCACTTGGTTTTCCAGTAATCCTGAATGTAAAAGCACAGTATGTATTATATTTGTATGTGTGTGCCAAATGCAACAGTCTTGATGAAAATAATTTGTATTATAGTTTCATTTGTTGCAAAACTCATTGCTTATTCTTGGCATAGCTGTATATGTGTGTTTGAAAGTGTAAATATGCCATTATTAAATATTATTTTTCTGAAAGGAAAATGTGTTGGTGAAGGTTCACTAAAATCTTGAATTCAAACACTTAAGGGGGAACTACACCCCTGCCCAATTTTTTGCCTATTTTTGCATTTTTCTCAAAAATTATAGCGCATTGGTGACAAGTAAGATATGTATATTATAGGGGCAAGGACTACAACTACTGCACTGGAAATTTTATTTCAGCACAGACAACAGCTGTGGAGTTACAGTCAAAAATGAGGGAAAACCAATATTTGATCAATAAATCAATAACTACTTACCTTGAGTTGCTGAATTTTCAGTGCAGTAGTTGTAGTCCTTGCCCCTATAATATACATATCTTACTTGCCACCAATGCGCTATAATTTTGAGAAAATTGCAAAAATAGGCACAAAATTGGCCAGGGGTGTATAGTACCCCCTTAACTCAATAAATATTCCCCACAATGTGTGTGTTAAATCAAAGTGGGATAATGTGCAGGGGTCTACCCCAGCCAGGACTGCATGGGAGCATACCGGGAGGGGAGAGTCTCAACTTTGGTTTGGGTGGGTATGTGCGGCTGGGACTCTGAAAACCTACCCGACTTTACATCAAATTTGACGAAAAAAAACCTAACAAATGACAAAAATTTTAACACATTTGACTAAAAAACAATAAAAAATTTGCACCTTTTCTGAAAATTTTGAAAGAACACCCTTTCTTAAACCAAATTTTCATGAAATTGAGGACTATCAATAAACCAAAATACTGAAAATGCAACCAAGTCTAAACTAAATGGCTGAAAGAACCCCCTCCCCCGGAAGATGGGGGCTCACATCTCCCTTGGGTACATACCTGTTTAAGCAAATTAATTTCAACTGAAAATGCATATTACTTCAAAAAGATTCAACTCAGTTAATTTATTAATTTAATAATGAGTTGATTAGCTTAATTGGCTGTATAGTAATACTGAGGGGTTTGAGTGTAATAAGGCCCTATCTGTAATAGCTGCTCTGTAGATATTTCACAATTTCTGCATTCTATATTACTATACCTCATAAATATTTATTAGGTAATCCAGACATCTTATTGGTTAATAACGCTAGCGTCCGAGTACGGTATTTTGACTACTTCGCGGCCTGTGCAATTACGGCGCACGCGGGAAGTAGTAAAACTTCCGCACCCTACTACCACACGGTGTTTCGACCCAGCGTCACCGTTCCTTCAGACGTAGCATTATGCTACACACGGTGATTCTGCAGACGCGTTTATCGTAAAAATGGCGTCTGCTGCAGTTATTTTGCCGAGATTACCGATGGATAATAACACGCAAAATATGACATTTTATGAAACAAAATGCTATTTATGGAATGTTAAAAAGAAAATTAGAATAATATAGGTCAAAATGTAAATTGATTGAACAGAAATCCTCCAATAAAATCAGGTAAGCAAAATATTAAGCTTATTTACCATGCTAGCCGGCACGTTAACTGGTGTGTGTGTTGACTTTTGTTTACGATTTTACCGTGATTAGTGAAAATATTTATGAGGTATAGTAAAACAAATACAACATGTTCCATTTCGGGGAAGTAATCAAAACTACTGGTCCCTCGGTGTTGGATGATTTGACTACTTCCCTCCGCTGACGCGTCGGGAAGTAGTCAAATCATCCAACACCTCGGGACCAGTAGTTTTGACTACTTCCCCTCAAAACATGTTGTATTTGTATAATGTACACATCTATTACATGGCAGCTATTAGAGATAGGGCCTTCTCTCACTAACCCCCTTGATAGAGCCCATTGTTTTTCCACCAAAACATTTACACACAAAAGCATAGCTTTATATATGTATGATGCATTGGCAGAAAAATGGCGGGGTGTATATTTAAAGTAAGCTTTTCATTATTCAAATGTTCATCTTTTTTGAGATTCTGAGCAACACAGTAAGAAAATCTGCAAGAATTTGTTAGATAACTCAGTTTACCATGGCAACAAAGTTGTTACTCCGACTCCTCCGGCTCTGTAATACTTTGTATTTTACATTTAAATTTTTGTATAAGATTTTAATGAGCAACAATTTAAATTTTGAATTTGAAAGCGGATTTTAAAGAAATTGATTGCCACTATAGATCTCTTGATCGATGAACAGTAATGTGCTACATAATAAAATATGTATTTGTATATCTTGCATTTTATATTTATTTATTACAAACAAATTTGTCTCTTCTCAATATAAAAAATGAAAATGAAATTGTACGTCAACTCTGAGAGGAGAATTCCAATTTATACATAAATGTTGCAGTCTGTATGAGAAGCTGTTATTATTTTCAAGCATGTGTGATATTTTTGAAAAATTTAATCTTCCAAGTTGTGATGTTAGATACGTGTCTTGCAAGCGCAAGTTTCTCGTATGCGATGTTTCTGTAAGATAAAGGTGGGTACCGTGGTACAATTTGTCAAGAATTTTGTCTTTAATGATGTAAAACACAACTTTGACAAACTTCTGACAAAATTTATATATTTGAATCCATGATGAATTTAAACATTCCCATATATTACATTTAAATTCTCAATTCTCCTTTGGAATTCTACAAAAGTTACATTTTTTCAGAATTTTGTCATGGTTAATGTGGTAAACAATATTTTCAAAGTAAAAGTGTGGTTGTGAGATGTAAATGATTTACATATGAAAACCTGAGCGCAAGAAGACTGTAAGTTCACTTGGCCCCTCAACATGCATACACTAAAGTTATGTATAGTTTCTTAGGGTTCTATAATGTTTAATACATGTTCCAGGGTGAAAACATCATGAAAGGTTGTGAAAGATTTGTTTTGGCCCCTGAACATGTTTAAAACATTACCAAACTATACGAAACTATACGCAACTTTAGTGTATACATGTTGAGGGGCTAAGTGGACTTACGGTCTTCTTGCGCTCAGGTCTTCATATTGTGGTTTATGTAGCTAAAAGCTTTTTTAAAATTCTAGATTCCACTGTGAAATATTTAAAAATATTTCACAGTGGAATCTAGAATATTTATCCTCTTTCAAAAGATTGTTAAATTTGTTACAAAAAATGGAATACAAAACCTGTTGGCTTGAAGGTCGTGATTTCAACTTTTGACCATCATACACTCTAAATAGACTCTTCCTTTTATGATTCTGTCATGATTTCCTTTTATGTAAAATAAAGACCATTTGCATTTCAATCATGTTTTCTTAACCAGTTCAGCCTCAGTGGGCAAGGTGTATACACAAAGGTTGGAATCCTTTTGGAATACAGCCCTTAAGTCATTGAATAAAGACTCAAAAGAAGCGGGATTTATTAAGCTTATTCACCAGAACCAAAATACACCTTGGCCTGGTTGTCTGTCTGCTAGCTGGCTAAACCAGTTCCTGAAAATATTGGTCATATACCAAAAATGGGATTATTGATCTTGTGGTCAAGGGTACTAGTGGCCAGTTGACTTCTTCCAAAAATGATGTCATTTTTTTAAAACCATTTTCAAGCAAGAATTTGGTGTGGTTGAAACAAAGTTCTGTACACAAAATAATTTGCTACTGATGATGTAATTCAGAGAAATCAAACATAACATGTGAATTGATCACCTGAGATGAAGGTTTAAAATGTTCAAAATGCAGATGAAAAGTCTTCTTTGTATTGAAGGTTATCAATGCAATCATAGGATATTTTTTTGCATTTAGAATAGAAAGGGTTGTAAGCAGCGTTCGAAAATTTGGTTGTCCGGTTGCCCGGGACAACTAAAAAAGTCACCGGACAACCAAAAATACTGATTCGGTTGTCCGCAGGACAACCATAAATCTGTAGCCACAAATCACCTTTGTACATACGGACAACCAAAAACTTAGACGGACAACCAGAAATTGTAATCTGGTTGTCCGTGGGACAACCATTTATTTTTCCTTAATTCGAACACTGGTTGTAAGTATCAAATGGTTAGGATTAAAAATATAAAAATCCACAAACCAGTCCATAACAGTGACTTAGTAGGAAAATTCAATAATA
This sequence comes from Amphiura filiformis, assembly GCF_039555335.1. Classification (NCBI taxonomy): domain Eukaryota; kingdom Metazoa; phylum Echinodermata; class Ophiuroidea; order Amphilepidida; family Amphiuridae; genus Amphiura; species Amphiura filiformis. The sequence goes on along the minus strand of NC_092631.1, from coordinate 51,437,971 downwards.
ATTGGAATTCTATATTTAATTTATGGAAGCCCACTAGAACCCAACAAAGTTTTTGGTAGAAGTACATACAATTTATGCCAAAAAGACAATCAACAGAGTTGCCACACTTGTGATTTGGTAGCCCAATTGGACATCTAATAGAGAGCTATCATCCAGCCTGTGACTTGTTTTTGTGCCTTTTGGGCTATACTTTTGAGTTTGAGCTAGTGACAGTGAATTTTACCACAAGAACAAATTGTGAAGTTGTTTCATGATTTCTAGATCATATTCATCAAAAATAATACAATTTTGTCTCATAATGCCTCTAAAAACTGATTTCTGGCAAGTTATGTTTTGGGTGGATTTGTGTAAATTTGTGCCACATTTCACAAGTCACTCCTACAAAATGGGCTGAAAATGTGTGACAGGCAGGCAACCCTGCAAATCAATAATAATTGCAATTATCTACCGTAATTTACGTTAAAAAGCAGCTCTAAAACCCAACAAAATGAAATATTGATGTTAGATGAAACCCATTTAATTAAGAATACTTATTTTGCTCTTCAAAGGGTCTTACTGGACCATATGTTTTATTTTATTAAGAAACCAATCTTGAGGGGAAATTAAAAGAAATAAAAATAGCCAAGATTTCGATTGAGGGATGAGATTAAGTTCCACATAGCAGGTGGTGTTTACTAGGCTTGTAGAGCAAGGGGCTGGTCATGAACCGTACCTAGACCCAGACCCGTTAACTGGCCTGGAGAATGAATGCATTGGCATAGAAAGCCACCTGCTAAATGTGCATGCATTTCCATGTTATCATGGCTATGTGTGTGCAAATGATACAGGAGATAATCAGGGTTGCCCAAATGTTCAGGCACAACACTTGAAACATTTGCCCTAAATTTAAACAAAATTTAGAAGGCAATGTGAGTCAAATTGCATGATTTATGTGAATCTTATCCAAAACTTGCTTCTAAAATCTGTGCTCTCAGAAACTATGTTCAGAAGTAAACTAGGATCATTGCTAGTATCAGCAGATATTTACAAAAAGATAGGAAGGAACACTCAGTTTTGAAAAGCACTATTCAAATTACTCACCTTTATCCCAAATTCTTGATACAATTATGTAGGCCATTGTTTAAGGAAGGTTAAAGTACATTGCCCTATTTGGGATTCCATAATGACATATTGATGCATAATACTGATCTGTTAATAATGAAGCCCATTACATTTTAGGCTGATTAGGCCCTACAGTAGAATGTATCAAGTCATATGCAATCACAAAATATTTCAAGTGCTTATTTGTAATCAAAACCTTAATTGTTGTCGGTTGGTAAAGTGGATATAGGCTCCATAATCATACACAAATATTATAAAATGAGTGATAATCAACACCTTCATTTTGTAAATCAAATTGATTAATACAATAAGTAGATAGATACAGGCTCTTCAATTAGATCAAGTAAGCACAAATTATTCAAGACATGGTACAACATTAAATATTTTATTATTTCAACAGCAAAAGATTGAGAAGCAAAAAAACATGCAAGATGTAAAATATGCTATATTTCTAACAATTTTCTTGCAAATTTACTACAATTACCTTATGTAGTAAATGGCCATCATGACTGTCACTTGATAATATGAAATACATGGATGGTGTGACATAATTTTCACCTATATGTGAACCATTTAACTCCAATTCTCCTGAAAAAAGACCACATAAAAATATACACTTTCATTTTGTGAATCCGTAAGTAGACCAAGGCTTTCTAATAATAATACAACTTTTACAAACAAGCGTTGATTTGTCAATCATATTGATGGTAACAAAGTGGGGGATGTAATCCACTTGTTGTGCTAAACTCCTACTTATATTTTGATTGTTAAGCTTCAGATGATTTGTGGTTTGGTTGAACAAACTAAATTCACTACATTCATAGAAATTTACCATAAATACCACACTTGGACAAACTTTTACTCACCAGTGACCACAGGATGCGAAGAAAAATGACCACATTTCAGGGGAAGTCAGTCTTGGTGAAAGGATCAAACAATGGTATTAAATCTCAACTAGAGTATTGCTATTATTATTACCATTAAACAGGCCACAGTGATCTTGAATAGGTAATTAGTGGCAAGGAATGTCAGGGGAAACTTGTGGGTGAATGGAAATATTCACTTTTCTATGTAATGATTCTATGGACCATTTCACATGACGTAGCTAGTCCGTATTTATGGTCCAAATATTATTGTTGTAATAAACATAAATAAAAGCTAATAAATGTGTCATATTTCATTCCAAAGTGGGAAGGCGCCCTTGGAACCAGAACAAAGCAAGATTCGGATATGAAAATATGAGTGAAAATTTTTAAAGAACTGGGTTATTTCACAATAATGCATTGATCATATTAATATTCTATATTTGATGCATAAATGTGCAAAGGGATTTATTCAGGAATTAATTGAAAATTATGTTAATGACAAGTAAAGAGGAGAATGTTTAAAAGGTCTTAAAATCAGCTCCAATGTAATGTTACAGCACCATGGGAACATTTCTAAACCATATTGGTAATTCAATTTGACCATTACTGTTCATCTGAGATGGAGAAAAACCTGAAAAAGCATGTGAATGCAGGCCAAAAAGATCCATAACAGGCTGAAAATAAATAAAAATACGGAAATTTGGACTCGCAAAAAACATTGAACTTTTTGATGCCGCAGCTAACAAGGATTTGAACCTGTGCCTTTCAATTCACATATGTTCACTAGTTCAAATCCCAGATTGACAGTAATATGTTTTTAACTGTTCTGTGTTTCTATATTTGAATGCTTGCATAGGTTGAATAATTCAAATTCCACTTTATGGACAAAGACATGTTTAATCCTTCAATTTCTTCTTATTTCTTGATACCAGTAAAACTATTATTATCTCAAGATACTTTTCGTTTTACTGTAGTATTATTGTAATATATTGTATAATAGACCTGCAGATGATGTATAAATATGTATATTTTCCCAATTTTTATATTGTTTTATCTTACATGCTTTTTGCGCAATGAAATTAATCATTGTCAAATAAATTTGCTCTTGAAATATTATTGCAAAAGTTGCTTCTTCAGTAATTTCCCTGATCTCAAATCTTTTTTTAAGTCAGTGTTTCCATTTCTGTAAAATATTTCTCTTTTGTCTTACATGTTTCGATGTTTTGCAGTTCTTTCGCCAAAAATAATGCAAATTGAATGATTGAGAAAACGGATGGTTGTGATTGTCCTGTATGATAATCTTGGTATGATCAACTTTAAAAGAATGTTGCATGGGGATTTTCAGCGTGCGAAGCTGAAGAGAAAATGTTAAATATTGGATAGGGTGAATTAAAATATAAGATAATTTGATGGAAACAATGTTATTACTGAAATATGTATTGGATGATAAATGAGTGGGAATTGATATGCTGAGTGTAAGCTTCTACTTAAAAGTAATTTATGATAGAAATGAACTTTTTTTAAATTGAATTTAAGCTTCTGGGTGTAAGTTGCATAAAATTGAGCAGATGTAAGAATTGTGTGTTTTTCAATAAAACAACTGAAAAATAAGCACTATTTCTTGTGAATTTTTGTGAATGTTGTGTTTCCTAACCCTTTCCTCCGACATAATCTGTTGTAGGTCTAGATCTGACATCAAATAAAGCAGAAATTTTGAGTTTATAATAAAAAAAAGTTTGTCTTGGAGTTCTGTGCAGAGAAGTGCTGGCCAAAAACAATATGCATAAAACAGAAGAAATTCCACACATGCCAAACAGCAAACACCGGCAAAGTTCACTGAGACAAACTTTTTTTGGTGTGCGTGCGTGGGGGTGGGGAGGGGTGGAAGGGGAGGTCATGTGCCACACAATGGAAGGGATTGGTCATAAATGGTGGGGGCAGTTTTCCACAGAAGTAAACCTTGAACATGTTTAAGGCAGAGTTTCACTAAAGATTTCAAGATTTAACCTGTGTTTCCTGGAATACCTAAATATAGCTTGCACTTGAGCCCAGAGAGGATATGTGACCGTACAGCACGAATGAGCCGTAAATGTCCTCAATTGTATTCTGAGTTACAGTGTAAAATGGGCATGAAGGACATATTCATAGGTATTTCAATTTGGTGCTACGTGTATCTCATTAAATGAGGTACACGTAGCACCAAATTGAGGTACCTATGAATACGACCTTCATGCCCATTTTACACTGTAACTCAGAATACAATTGAGGACATTTACGGCTCATTCGTGCTGTAACGGTCACATATAATGAGATATGTTAGGAAGAATGTTTTTGTTCAAGGTGAGCTTTTAAAGAAAAGGTCAATATTTGCTTCAATAAAGATTGTAGATTATCAGGAAGCTGCAGAAGATAGTGTATTATAGCATTGGGCAAGGTCCTTCAGCAGTGTCCGACTGTCCCGTCGACTGTTCTTCCTGATTATCACATAATAAAAAATTCCTCTAAAAGGAAAGCCAGCCTCAATGTAGAAGAGGTCTTGTAATTAGTTTTGGTCAATGTGAAAGGCATTTTTAGGATCACGGCTTACTACATCCATGTTACATGACAGTCCACCAAACCATCAACGGTGAGAAGATGTACACTGAAACTGCAGAAAACATTAACTCCTAATCTCCTGTCAACTCTTTAATTCATTATTGTTCATTATTATTAATTCATTATTGTTCTCTAAATTGTTCTGTTCTGGTTTTATTTGTCTTTTCAGCTTTTTACCCACCATATTTCAATTTCCAATTTTTTAATACCATAACTTACGAACTCAATTTCTTCGCTTAGGAATGTCCGATTTTATTGGGGAAAACGGCGTTGTGGAGCAAAATAGCTCTTTATGTGAAAGCCTCCAAATTTATAAGCTGTCCAAAAGATGTCTGTTTTTGACATGATACACCATATTTCTTAAAGACCCATTCAGTGATCCCAGTGCAAGAGTAAAAAAATTAAAATTGTTTATAAATTGCTTAAAAGAGAAGGATAGGCCTAAGTCATTCAAATTGTCATTTGGTATTTTTGAAATGCCAAATTTGGCAAAAAATGAAAAAAACAGCAGTACTGACGAAGTTCAAGCCCCGCCATTCAAATACTTGTAGCTAATTTTAGATACTGTCAGTATCTAAAAATACAGATTCGTGTAAAATGTCTTATTTTGTCTTAAATAGGCCTACACGGCTTTTGGCTGAACCATTCGCAGACTTAGCACATCTATGTAATAACAAAGGTACGGTACCAAAATTTTGATGATTTTTACGATCGTCCGGATGAGCAAATCACTGAATGGGCCTTTAATATTAATAATAGATAAGCTGCCTTTAAAAATATTATTGACAATGTTGAGAGTAGGAATTACCTTGAAAAATGTCTCAAAAATACAACATGCCAGTTATATTCCGGTCTCAAACGATCAGACAATATTTTAAACATTAATAACACCGTAAACCCAAATCGTGAAAAAATCACCCCGGGTAGATTTTTGGCTATTTCTCCATTTACGATCCTGCCCAAAAGTGTCTGCTTTCGATATACCACGTCACAAATACTACACTGCACTGACTGCAGGTTTTAGTTAAAAGGGCATTTCGTGATCCACAGCATCATCCCCTAACTTTTCTCAAAAAAAGTTGAGATTTTTATATCACTGGAAACCTCTGGCTACATAATGTTTATGTGCAAAATATTTCTTGCAGATTAATTCGTTAGCAAAGTAATCGTGAAATTTGAATTTCGTTCTGGTATACCAGAACAAAATTGCAACACATTGTGTACACATAACCATGCATAACTCGTAAAGGCAAAATCGGAATTAACTGAAATTTTTAGAATAAGCTTTTTTTTGTGGATATCTACTGAAAAATGTCATAAAAAGAGGATGCTAGGATCACGAAATACTCCTTAAATTAGCCATATAACATAATATAAACTCCCCTTATACATGTACATTTTTATTTTAAAATAATTTGATATTAATTCGCAATGTATAGTTTACTATATGATAGATGGTGGCAAGAACATTTATAAAGGACTGATTACTCACTGCAATCTTCACTCTTGTGTGTCTTGACTGTAAGTTTATGAATCAAATAAAAAAGATAGAAAGTAGCTTCACTTACGTTATGTGTCATTTTATTTATAACATAGAAGTTATTAAATTAATAAAGTAAGACAATTTATTTATATATAAGTGCATGTCAAATGGGTACATTGTTCAATACTATAGGCCTACATGCATAAATTATGCCCATATTATAGCTAGGCCCTAAAAACTTTATTTTGCATCGGATTTTTCCCGTTGAAAAGGCAAAACTGATGTTCATGATAGCATCTATTTCATCAATAGCATTTTGAGTCATTTTTATCCATAAAACGACACAGGATATGATAGATAATTACTTTGACATCAATATGGTCCATATGATGAAGATTTTGATTCTTAGATCTGTTATCAACATGATATCACGCTGTTCAGTGGTCAAGGACCCGGGTCAAAGACACTGAAATGACATACTTTTCTTCTGCTGACCATATGATGCTGTATATTAACTATTATTGTTACATTTTAGGCCTATACCTAAAACTTTTAAAGTCATATTAATTCAAACATAACTTTGGTAATACTCACTCGTTTTCATTCGTTGAAACAGCAAAACATACTTACTTTTCCTTACACATCGAATTAAAATATTTTAAAAAAATTCAACCACAAAAGTTTTAACAAAAGTCATTCCAATACCAATAAAAATTAATCTCTTGAGCAAACTGACCCCATCCCAGAAACAGGTACCAGCCCGATGGGCTGGCGAAAAGAATTGTGTCATGCCTGGGTCACACGATGTTATTTTGACAATTGAGGTGCCGATGTGATTTAATTAGCCAATCAGATTCCACTTCTGTGTTTATGCTGTAAATAGTGTCAAATCAGGAGACCGCTGAAGGAACTTGCCTGAAACTAAGTTTCATAACACTAAATGGAGTCTTTTTCACCTTCCCTGCTAAACAGTGCGTAGCCAGTACATTTTCAGGGGGGGCAAAGCAACTTTTAAGGTGAGAAATTTTGACCAAACTGTCAAAAATGCACAAAAAGAGACCTATCATTTCACAGGGAGCAAGACTTTTCACAGGGGGCAGGCAGAGTTACAGGTTTAGTAAATCACTTTCGTCCTTTAAAGGCCCATTCAGTGATTTGCTCATCTGGACGATCGTAAAAATCATCAAAATTCAGATTTTGGTACCTTTGTTATTGTCATAGATGTGCTAACATAGCCTGCGAATGGTTCAGCCGAAAGCTGTGTATTTAAGACAAAATAAGACATTTTACACAATTCTGTAATTTAGACTGACATATCTAAATTAGCTACATGTATTTGAATGGGGCTTCAACTTCGTCGGTACTGCTGTTTTCTTCATTTTTCCAAATTTGTCATTTCAAAAATACCAAATGACAATTTGAATGACTTATCCTTCACTTTTAAGCAATTTATAAACAATTTTTTTTTTTTTTTACAATTGCGCTGGGATCACTGAATGGGTCTTTAATAAGGTTCATACACACCAAAGATGATCAAAGTTTGCATGCCTTGGCCTCCCGCTGTCTAGGCAGGATCCTAGATCCCCTTGTAAGATGTAACCAGTAATTTGCCAAGCTACGGAGCTGCTGTTTTCCACCGTCCCTGCCAGGCAGGTGGATAATTGTGTGACCCTTAAGGGTATCCGTAGGGAGAACACTTTGTTTTACGGCCAGGTCTGGCCAGGTGCATGTTTGTTCGCAGTTTACAGGTGTAACTAGGTTGTTGTATATTCTATAATTTTCCTGGTGTGTTAACTGTGATTACATCTAGACACCAGTTTATTTTTTATTTGAACGGGACCCTAATTTAATGAGAAAAACGCCGAAAATGAGAGGCCCGGCAAAAGCCGATTTGCAGACAATTTTGTAGCTACAGACAGCTCGTATTCCATATAACAACTACGGAAACCAATCAGTGCCAGAAGTGTTGATTTATATTTCATCCACTTAGGTTTGGCTTAACCCACTAAAAGGTAAAACTTTAAGGCTGATCATTTTAATTATAAATGTAGTGTGTGTGTAAAAGTATATTTCTCAAAATGGAGGAGAGCGCCTATGACTATTGTCCGTTCTGTCTACATGGTCTATGATAATTATTTTCTTACCGAAATATATTCACTTAACACAGACCACGGTTGCCAAACAAATGAGGGCAAACGCGGGTCAAATCATTGAAAAGTCGCCCAATATTTTTTTTATCAACCGTTGGTTTCTATGAGATAAAAAACTACCAGAAGTCGCGTAAGCCAATGTTGAGAAGTCATGCAATATTTTTCTTAACCATCAATTGGTGTCTATAGGACAGGAAATTGTCGCGAGGAAAATCTTCAAAACTCATCCTATTGACCTAGGCCTATTACATCGCGGGTTTGGCAACCCTGCAATATATACAGTTATATAACATCGCACCGCATTGTGAGGTGAACGAACTGAATGTTGACATTGTATTCAGGATTTAAAACAAGAACTGTCTTTAACCAGACAATGCGGTTGGTATAAAACATAGCGTGTGATATCATGATATCAACTTCAAAATCTAAAAACAAAAGTAAAGAAAATGAGGGCGAAATAAATAAACAGCGTACAACATGTGATGACTTGTCAATAACGATAAGAGGAGCATGTACCTCAATAAAGAGTTTAAATAAAACAAGGAAAATCATAATGTGTAGAGGCCTACTTTTCGGATGATATTCACTGAAACAGAAAAAAGAAATAAGTTTAAAGAATTATATATTTTAAGATTAGATAATGAACAATCATACATAAAAATTTGACAGGTGTCTGATGATATTTATAAAAAAAAAAAAAAAAATAAAGAACTACTTAACACGCGACATAAATAAATAGCCATATTTTATGAACGAACTGAATGTTGACATTGCGGACCAGGATTTGAAACAAGAACTGTTTTCAAAAAGAAAACGCGGTTGGTATAAAAACATAGCGTGTGCTATCATGATATAAACTTCAAAATCTAAAAACACAAGTAAAGAAATAATTTAGGGCGAAATAAATAAACAGCGTACAGCAGGTGCTATCTTGTCAATAATGATAAGAGGAACATGACAAAAACCAGCAGAGAGCATGCACCCCAGTAAAGAGTTAAATAAAGCAAGGCAAAATCATAATGTGCAGGAGGCCTACTTTTCGGATGATATTCACAGAAACAAAAATAAAGAACTACGTTAGTACGTTTAAAAAATTATATAATTTGAAATTAAATAATGCAAAATCATACATAAAAATGTGACATGTGTCTGATGATAATTATACACTTCGACCAAAAATTAAAAAATACTTAACACGCCACATAAATAAACAGCCATCTATCAAGAATGACAAGAGGAACATGAAAAAAAAACCACCAAATATATGAGAGCATGCACCCCAATAAAGAATTGCTTCAAAATAAAACAATGAAAAATCATGACATGTGAAATGTATGTTGATACACTTATAAATAATACTCAAGGGTGAAATAAAAACACCTTATCTACCGATATTTCCACAGTTAAACATACTCAGTGATCACTTGTACTAAAACAAAAATAAAGAAATACTTCACAAATGATAAGAGGAACACATAAAAAATAAATAAGCGAGCATGTCCCAAAAAAAATTAGTAAAAGATAAAATAATGATAAAACGTACAAGAAGGGGCAAAATATTTGTCGCAAAAACTTATTAAATGCTCATTTGCTCTAAGATATTTAATGTTTGCAATTTACTCCTAGTTTATCATTTATTTATTATTTATCTAGGCTTATATATCTTTTATTTATTTATCTATTAATTTATCTATTTATCAATTTATTTCAATCTCATTATTATTAAGTGCCTATTTATAATGATATTTAAATCTATCAACATTATGCTTACGTCATCCAGGAGTTATTATCCCACTTGAAATCGCCATATAAACACAAATTAATAAAGAAATACCCAATGGGTGAAATAAAAAGCATGATCTATCTTTTCAAGAATGAAAAGAGGATATAAAAATATAACAGAGCATGTCCTATAAACATGATAAAGAATTATTTAAAATCGTACAAATGTGAAACATGTAATATGACATATACTTAAGGGATCTGGAATGAGCGTTTTGAGCGTTTCGACAGTGTTTTTTGTGGGAAATGAGAGCACATCAGACATATCGAATTGCATTCTGAATACGAAGAATGTCTTTCTCATATCAAATAATTTTCATTTTTTGAAATTCACGATATAGGCCTAATGCAAATTTTATGACAAATTATTAAAATTTGATATTTTTCAAATTTTTGATATATAACAGTCCTCGAAGTAAATTTTATAAATCTAATGACATATTCTTAAAGTGTATGTAGCTGGGAGGAAAAGCCGACGATCAATTGAAAATTTTGACCTTTCATATTGAAGATATGGATTTTATTTCCCAAAAAGACCTATTTTTTTGGGGGGGGGGGGGAAATCCATATCTTCAATACGAAAGGTCAAAATTTTCAATTGATCGTCGGCCTTTCCTCCCAGCTACATATACTTAAAGAATGTATCATTAAATTTATAAAATTTACTTCGAGGACTGTTATATATCAAAAATATCAATTTTTAATGATTTGTCATAAAATGTGTATTACATTGCGAATTTCAAAAAATCAAAATTATTTGATATCAGGACATTCTTTATAGTATTCAGAATGCAATTCGATATGTCTGATGTGCTCTAATGTCCCACAATAAATACTGTCCAAACGTTCATACCCCAGCCCTTAACATAAAACAAAATAAAACGGTCATGATAATATGACATTAAGGGCGAACACCACTAATGAAGCGTCTTGGTTGAAATGCACGTGAAAATTAATGTCTTTCTTTGCTCAATTTGAGGCCTTTTTGGCTCTCATAGTTGCCTGATGTAGGCCTACCCCGTTACATTTTATTAAGAAACAAGGTAGTATAGTTTCTCTCCATTGATTTTGCAATAGCGTCTCCAGGAGGGGGGCTCAGAGGGGCTTTCAGATTTATGCGGTGGGGGGGGCTTAATGGCTAAAATCGCCAAAAACCGCCTGATTTTACATATCCCTCTAGCGTTGGTTGTCAGTAGATTGCAGTCACTCCTCATCAAGTATTGACAAAGACAACAGTGGTTGTTGAAACGTACACAGTAAGTGCATTTTCTTGGATCAGATACTACGAACTCTGGTTTACTAGTTTACTCTACCGATCCTGATGAATTTGTTCAATCAATAACGATATCTGGGGACCAATCACAAGCCAGATTCATTTAAAGATGCATTACATCATGACCAATTTTAGTTAGGCCAGAAATTGGCCTAACTCTCCATAGAATCCCGTGTTAAAAAGTTATCCGCAATCCAAAGTCAGTAGTCCACTTGGGAAGCTAACAAACAGAGGGCGTACGGTGACTGAAAAGATTAGATGTGAAAATCTATCAATTGTGCACAAATAATAATCAGAGTTTTAAGCTTAAATGCAATAGCCAGAAGCACAATTGGCAAGTGGAGTACGGAGAAGTCTAGCTACACCCTGGAAGGAAAAAACAGTATTTGAAACGAGGAAATGTGCAATATGACTTAATGTAATACATTAGAAAATGCTTAAAAGGCAACTATTAGGCCCTGATTCATATTTAATCATCATTTAGGCCTGTAAATTAGATTGTCTGTGTAAATTTAGCAGGATCCGACTTTTTATGACGACTTTCAAAATGTGTTACATTTCAGAAACACCAAGCTGTTTGTGAGGTGGCGTTAGCTGTATGGGTTATAGGTTGAACTTTTTACAATATTTCTGGAAAAAAATCCTGAAATCCATATATTAATTTTTACAATGGATGTCGTCATCTGACCTTCTGCTTGCAGAAAGGGGAAGTTTTGAAGAACTGAGTTGTTTTCCCGGCCCCTGTCTGTACAGAAAGTCAGTGGGGGCTTATTTACTGGTGTGCACCCTAAAAGGCCCTTGTCATAACCAATGGTGGCGGCATGATTTTTCCCGTGCATGAGGGTTTAGGGAAAATTAAATTATATGTCTAAACTTGAGGTTGCATGTGTAAAACATGGTCTTTTTTTAACGCATGTTTGGGGTATTGAAATGATATTTTTTGGCTTGCACAATCATGGTAAAGATCCATGTCATACATAAGAGATTATAGGACATACAATACTTGGTAGGCCTAATGATAATGCGTAAACTTTGTACCTGTTAGGGAACTGAAATCAGACTGAAAACACAAACGTCATTCGAGGCTCTGTCTCACCAGTTGCATTTACAAGGCCCTTGTTATAACCAGTGGTGGCGGATGATTTTTTTCTGGGGGAGGGTCACACAAGGTTCTGAACAGAAACGTCACATACGGACCAACCCACACTACCGAGAACCGCGAATGCCGAGAACCGCGAAAGCCGAGAACCGCTCTAGTTTACTATAGTGAAATGTTTCCTCCAGTAAATGTCAGTGTATTTCCTGTTAACGGTTGTATACCTGGTACTAGTAACAACCCGGTAGTACAGGTTCAGCTTAAATTCCTATTTAGGGGTGCATTGAGGGTTACACAGAAATAGTAATTTCATTAGAAATATCATTTTAAGGGACCGTTCACAAACACTTGTAAGTGGGGGCCTGATGCAAAAAGGGGGGCCCTTAAACCCTAAGGGGGGGGGCCTGAAAAAATGACCACAAATTTTCCTGGAAAAATTGAGTTTATATGCTTTTCTATGGGGTTGACCCATAATTTTCATGTCAAAAAGGGGGGCCCTGAAATTTTTAGGTCTGAAAAGGGGGCCCAAAAATGTTTGTGATAAAATTTTTTGCATCAGGCCCCCCCCTTACAAGTGTTTGTGAACGGTCCCTAATCTTTTGAAGTTGTCTATTTGGAACAGGGATGTAAGTCCACTTTTGACAAAAAGCCCTGAAAAACAGTGTGAAAATGACCAGAATTGCCCTAAAACGGGCTGAAAATAAAAGGAATTGCATAAATCTGGACTACAAAAATGCCTGAATTCAAAAGCCTAACAACTTACATCACTGTTGGAAGAATTAGGACCAGAATTGCTTTTAAATTAAGGTACTAATAAGGCAATCTTGCCCCATTTGCAATGACGTTTTACATGATGATCACATATAGGAATCACATTTTTAAGAATGTTACATCTTTTTGCTGTTATCATCAAATGTTCAGGAATTTATGAAAAGTTTTATTAAGGGCTGGGGTTTGAACGTTTGGACAGTATTTATTGTGGGACATTAGAGCACATCAGACATATCGAATTGCATTCTGAATACGAAGAATGGCCTTCTGATATCAAATAATTTTGATTTTTGAAATTCGCAATGTAATACACATTTTATGGCAAATCATTAAAATTGATATTTTTGATATTTAACAGTACTCGAAGTAAACTTTATAACTCTGATGATTTCTACCTGAAGTGTATGTAGGTGGGATGAAAAGACGACGATCAATTGAAAATTTTGACCTTTCGTATTGAAGATATGGATTTTTCCCCAAAACACCAAAAAAAATTAGGTCTTTTTGGGAAAAAATCCATATCTTCAATATGAAAGGTCAAAATTTTCAATTGATCGTCAGCTTTTCCTTCCAGCTACATACACTTTATCATTAAATTTATAAAATTGACTTCGAGGACTGTTATATCACCAAAATGTGAAAAATATCAAATTTTAATAATTTGTCATAAAATTTGTATTATATCGTGAATTTCATAAAATGAAAATTATTTGATATCAGAAAGACATTCTTCGTATTCAGAATGCAATTCGATACGTCTGAGGTGCTCTCATGTCCCACAAAAATACTGTTGAAACGCCATAAACGCTCATTCTAGATCCCTTAAGGGAACTGGAATGAGCGTTTCGACAGTATTTTTTGTGGGACATGAGAGCACATCAGACATATCGAATTGCATTCTGAATACGAAGAATGTCTTTCTGATATCAAATAATTTTCATTTTATGAAATTTACAATATAATACAAATTTTATGACAAATTAATAACATTTGATATTTTTCACATTTTTGAGATATAACAGTCCTCGAAGTAAATTTTATAAATTTAATGATATATTCTTAAAGTTTATGTAGCTGAGAGGAAACACCAACGATCAGTTGAAAATTTTGACCTTTCATATTGTTTTTGGGAAAAAAATCCATATCTTCAATACGAAAGGTCAAAATTTTCAATTGATCGTCGGCTTTTCATCCCACCTATATACACTTCAAATATAAATCATCAGAGTTATAAAGTTTACTTCGAGTACTGTTAAATATCAAAAATATCAATTTTTAATGATTTGCCATAAAATGTGTATTACATTGCAAATTTCAAAAAATCAAAGTTATTTGATATAAGAAGGACATTCTTCGTATTCAAAATGCAATTCGATATGTCTGATGTGCTCTAATGTCCCACAATAAATACTGTCCAAACGTTCATACCCCTTCCCTTAAGGTGAGTCGTTACCTTCAGGTCATATTTTTCCAGTTTGGGTTATTTTGCTCAAATAATACAGTTTATTCCTGCAGAGTAATACATTGATTTTATAGGAAATGAGTCAAGGAAGCCACTGGTCACATTTATATATCCATTTGTATTGCAGTTATCATAATTATTAATAGGTCAAAACCAGGGTTCGAATTCGTTTAAAAATTTTGTGCAGCAGTTTTTGGCTAATTCATCATAATCAGGATACTTCCATATGCTAATATAAAAAGTGCTATACAAATGCAAAATTGGGTAGCAGTTACTTCAAAATGTGGAGCAAACTGCTGTGCGAAACAGCCAAATTCGAACCCTGGTCAAAACAAAGTTTTTGCTATTTCCCCTCTCCCAGTGAAAATCATGCACATGGGGGAAACATAACAACCCATTTACAGTGAGCCTTGGGATCTCACATATTCAATCGATACCTTCGCTATGAGTGGGGGATTTATATTTATCAATATTTGAGCACAAACATGGCTTCTTCAGTCACCACTCCATCTCACCTGCATGATCAAATTGAGGTTGGGCATGATCATTGTTCTATTAAAGCAATAATGTGTGATTTGCCTAAAGAATAGATTCCTATTTAAATGTTTGTTTTCACTGATCACATTATCCCCTTTTAATTTCGAGCCAAACAAACGGGGGTATAAGAAGAACATTGGGATTTCATTCCAGCGCCTACAATGCGTGTACTACGCTCGCTGATCGTATTATATGTAATACTGCACGGAGCATCGCTCTCGACGTGTGTACACATAGTTGACATCCACAGGACATGATAGTAAGCATTCGATCGGCGAACTCTGAATAAAACCGGGGACCGGTTTTAATATAAAAAGTTCAATTTTACTGCTATTGAAGTACTTCAGGCTTAGTCTTTTACGTGGTATGTTAGTACACCACTGAGCATTATAATTATGCAAAAAGTAGAAATCCTAGTAAAATTGAGGGCGTCGCTGTGAAGCAAATCACACATTATGGCTTTAATGAACCCCCAATTTATACCTGGGTCAGACCTGTTCACATGATACCAGAACACTTGGTGACTGCATTCATCAAATTATTATTTTAGTAACAAAAGATGTAACATTCTTTAATATCCTGCTCTTTTTTTATCCCGCGATCATCGCTTGGATCAATCACACACCATTAGATATGTGGGTATCAACTGGTAGTACAGGTGTCTATTGAAAATGTCCCGGTTTGGCCCCCTCAGACATTGCATTGCCCCTTCTTCCCCCTAACTTACAAAAGTCTTCTGTTACACTACTGTAGAAATTCAATAACTAATGTTCTTCACTTCTGTCACTATGCAATAATAGGATTGCACTCTGCAGGTTATGGTATTGAATCATTCATGTCTTTTGTTTTAAGATTGGCTTTCAGTACCAGTCCGTTTTCAAAAATCATAAGCTGTGGTGTCAAGTTCGGCTGATGATGGAATTTCATCAATGTCCTGATGATGCGTTTTAAGCAGATCCAGGCGTCTTTATAATTTGATTCAAGTCGCATTGCTTTCGTACGTATGAATAATGCCGAGAGGGGAGGATTTTAAATACTGCAAGGAAAAATGTAATTTATTTACATTTTGTAGGGAAAAAATAGTTTTTTTATATTACCATACTGATGCGAGTCAGAGGATGTTTAAAGACATTCCCATAACCCAATGGGGTTTCTGACCTTGTATGTCTGGCTTTTGTACACATGTTGCACAGTTGACCATACCTTGCATTGGGATTGTGTGCAAATATCTGGTGTTTTCATCCTTTTATTTAACATTCAAAACATTGAGACTTATGTATAAAATTAATGCAGTGGGACAATATGAATGTTTCCTGTAAGAAAGTCAAATATAAGTTATAAACTATTAACTTGTTGGCTGCAGTTTTAAAATGACCATTTTGTGTGTGTGGCAATGGGAACTTTGCCTTTAAAATTAGGTTATATTGATCAAATTTCCCAATCATAGTGCATTGTAGGAATGCCTTTAAAGCCTCCTCTGGACGCGAGTATAGTCCCACCTTCGAGTAAAGTCCCACCCCAAAATTTCAGAAATATTTTTTCGGCTTTGGAGTGTCCCTGGACCTAGACCTAAATGCTAGGATCATTCATGGTAGATTATAAAAAAAAATGTAGGCCTATGTGTTTTGAATAAATTTGTACTCATGCCATACACTCATACTCTATTAATGAGTACAAATTTATTCAAAACACAGGCCTACAATTTTTTTTTAAATCAACCATGAATGATCCTAGCATTTAGGTCTAGGTCCAGGGACACTCAAAGCCAATTTTTTTTTTTTTTTTTTTTTTGAAATTCCGAGTATAGTCCCACCCCCCAATTTTGAAAAATGTTCACCCAAAATCGGGGTGAGTCAGTACAGTACATGTACAAGTTACTGACTTAGGCTAATGAAATGAAATGATTAGTTTCCCGTCACATTTTTTTTCAGTGAAATATGAGGTCATGATTTCATTATTCATTATTTTGGAAAATTTCTTTATTGTCAAAACTTTCATTTACCTATAAAAAGGCTATATTGTTGATGAAAGAACATCTCAAAATGGGTAATAATGCTTAGATCATCATTACAGTCATTTTGCAACAGATTGAGAAAGAATTTGAATTTATTTTTATTAAAATGAAAAGAAATTAGCAGTTTTTGTAATCACAAGAAAAATGATGAGGTAATCCTTAAATTATTATTTACTACATCCTCTACCCCTACAACTAAGCAAACTGCTGATTATGATCAGCATGGGATGCCAGACATTTTGAGAGTTTCAATTTTGGTTATTTCCATCTCAATTTTGAGATAATTGACTTTTTTAAAGTTTTGGTCAAATTGAAAAGGTGATTCGAGGCGAGTGACGGAAACTAATTATTTCATTTCATGAGCTTTATCAGTAATGTAAGAACCAAGCAAAGGAAATAGAAGATTGTTGTATCATATTTATTTGTAAATATAAAAAAGTATCAATACAATATCAAGAAGAATCCCATTTTATAAAATAAGAAAATGATAATACTCTAATCCTAATCAGTCTACCAAAATGTGTTAGAACCAGTACACATGAGACACAATCTAATCCAACTAGACCTAAGCAGGCAATTTTGAAAAAAAATTGGAGAATTAGGCCTACTTTACGAGAATGGGTAGATGGGTTTGAGTAAAATTGTTCCAGCCAAGAATTACGCAGTGAATTTTTTTTTTTTTTGTTATGCGAGATTATTTGTACGGTATGATAAAATTGTTATTAGGTCCGGTTTAGTGGTGATATGGATTACATCTAGTCTCGGAGTCCATATCAGGCTTGGGGTATCACCCTCGCCTGATACGGTCTCCTCAACTAAATATATTCCGTATCACCCCCAAACATCACCTAATAACTAATACTATAGTATACAATGTATTATGCACCAAAACAAAACATACAAAAAGGATAGTTATAATCTTCTGCAAGGTTCCTTTTACATGTAAACCATCACTTATACACACGCAACATCAAGCGTGTGCATAAGGACCTTGTGCAAAATAATATGCGCTGGATGGTTAGCAGTATGATTAATTTGTAAAAGGAAATCTGCAAAATATTATGTATGCTGGCCCTATACTACTGTAATATTGCAATCTAAATGATTGAGTTTCATTAATTAAACAAATTGGGTACCGGTATTTAATAAAAAATGCACCTGATTTGGGTACAAATATGAATATTACCAAACATTTTTTGTTGTAATCTATGTATGTTTAACACAATTGTATATACATTGTACACAGTACATTGAATGTTAAAAATGCTATTTGCTTCATATAAAAAAAGTCACTCAAATTTTAGTCAGGTCTTTTAAAATGTCTAAGGCTTTTGCTGCATTGTTCTCTATTGTACATAAACTTGAAGTTGTTCGGATTTTGTAATGTACCAACCTTAAAAAAAAAAAAAAAAATGATAAAAAAAAAAAAAAAAAAAAAAAAAAAAAAAATTTGTTATTTATATAGCGCATTTTTCTAGAGGATTCAAAGCGCTGTCATTTCGCTGCCACTGGCCATCTGATCACAATCAGATTGGTGCAAACCTACCCGCACTTAGATTGTAACATCCACCAATTATTTTTAAGTATTGACAGCTAAAAATATATCATAAATCTATTTTCCTATACTGCTTTTCACCCTAATATTGGTAGTGACGTCACTATGTATTCTAGTTTGTGGAGTCTTGAAGCGCATGCGCCATTCTCAGAATCATGCTGTGTGAAAGGCGTTGCAATCATATAGCTCTATCACAGGCACATTTTGATGTCACTACCAATCACAAGATGAGTAGAAATATACAGAGATGTAACTCAGTTTCACTCAAAAAAACTGAAACTGGTGAGAAAAATCCGAAAAAGTATGTGAATGCAGGCCAAAAAGCCCCATAACAGGCTGAAAATAAAAACATGGGAATTTGGACTCACAAAAACCTGAATTCAGCATCCTGAAAAGTGGCATCTCTGACTGAGTGAGTACACATATAGTTTATCCATAAACCAATACATATACTGATTTAGTATCATCAGTAAGTCAATTCAAGTAAATCTACAGCTGAAGGCATTTTATGACATTTTAGAAGAAAAAAATCTCACACTCTGAAATTAGTAAATTAAGTATGTAAATTAAAACATACAACCAATTCAATCCACTGGAAGTGGTATAAATGAACAATTGCTCTAGGCTGTATACATTAGTAATTACTATATATTCTAATTACAATATAATACAATTCTTTACACGCTTAATATATACTTATTTATATAACCCATTGGCAATATTACACATACACAAATCTGTTCAGATTGCGCTATTCCAATTGAAATCCATACACCCCCTATTTTAGACATGACCTTAATCTTCCACACAGGGAGTGTGAATTTCAAATGGGGTTACCTGAAAAGGTGACTCCATTTGAAATCTACACCCCCTGTGTGGGAGATTAAGGATCAACATGTCTTCCATAGGGGGTGTATGGATTTCAACTGGAATAGCTAATTAAACAGAAACCAACATGAATACCCAGTAGTACATTAGCATAATTGATCACATGTATCATACAGGCTATAGCATAACTTTGTGGCTGATTTTACAGAAACTACAGGCTTCTGAGACCTGTGTGTATGTATTGAGCAATAAGTCGCAAGAGTCTCTGAGGTATGGCCAAAAGAACATGTCACAACTCATTCAGGAGTTTTTAGTAGTACTATATTTTTAGCAATACTCCATTTAGAATAATTAGGGAAGAATAGTTCCCAATTCTGAGTTTAACGGTTTCTCTGCAATTGAAACCTTTTCTTGTGTAAAATTTTTATTTTCCCCACCTACTGTAAACATCCAACATAATATACCACCGAGATCATTATGGATCAAAATACACAATGAAACACAATATAACTTACTTTCAGCACCTATTATCACGTGCAATACATTACTTTGATGATTATTTGGATGAATTGTTATCTTACAAACTCAAAATATATTTTTACACTGCATTAATTTTTGTCATGAACAGACACATATAAACAGCTGTTGATTCAAATTACTTTTGAAGATCTTGTGAAATTCACAAATGTCTATTAATAACAACATCTATGAG
The DNA here is from genome assembly GCF_039555335.1 of Amphiura filiformis. Classification (NCBI taxonomy): domain Eukaryota; kingdom Metazoa; phylum Echinodermata; class Ophiuroidea; order Amphilepidida; family Amphiuridae; genus Amphiura; species Amphiura filiformis. The sequence goes on along the minus strand of NC_092631.1, from coordinate 51,417,746 downwards.
TTTATCAGTAAATGGTTTACAATCTGACTTCAACCAAATCACTATAGAGCACTATGATTGGCTGGTGGTTTATAACCTGACTTCATCCAAATCACTGTTGAGCTCTATGATTGGCTGGTGGTTTACAACTTGACTTCATCCAAATCACTATCGACTTCTATGATTGGCTGGTGGTTTACAACTTGACTTCATCCAAATCACTGTCGAGTTCTATGATTGGTTGTTGATCACCAGAGAGGAGGTAGTCTTCAATTGGCTGCAGTGTGTAGGTGGCGACGCAATCTAAAACCCACTCCCTTGATATCACTGGAACTCTGTACTTCTTGTAAAGAGCTGAACAGAAGATAAAGAAGTCAAAATATGAGCGGTAGTGGTATACATCATATTAAGTGGTCACCTCTTTAAAATGGTTTCATTACAAGAAATTTAAGTCATCGTAATATTTCATTATGCAATCATCATATTAGAAGTTTATTCAGATAAAGTGGACAGTGTCATTCACAATGAGTAAGTTGCAAATTTTAGTTCCAGTATTAGATTTCATTTTTACAAAATTGTGACATGATCAAGGGGAATGAGTCACATGTCGACCCTAGTCCAAAATGAGTTTTACATAAAGTTTCTTAGCGGACATTTAGAGCTTTCAGAAACTGAAAACTTCATGTTGATACGACTTTCCTTTGCGAAGTTACGTCAATTTATCAATCGCTGAAAACAATATAAAACAAAAGAATTTGAACACTTTCTTTGCCAATATCTCAAAATCAATATTAGCGACATCCGACTCACTTCCCTTGATCGTGTCACAATTATGTGATCAATGATATTTGGGAATGATTTTGAATAATTTGACTTGTTAGCTTGTTCCCTTGTTTATATTCTCACATGACTAAGGTATAAATTTGTTCTTTAAATCATATACTCTGGAATCTTCCCGGGTCTATGTTTAAATGTTCTTAAAATAGCAAAATTGACTACGACATGACTAATTTATGATGTTGGGAGTACAGGATGTTTTGAAATGTAATATCTGGAGGAAATCTCAATACAAACATCAAAGTTCAGTAAGTCTAAAGTCAATGATTAGTTGTTCCTTCCAGTCTATACTTTGATTATTACCAAACTGGTGGTGGCAGGGTTAGCGGTGACCTGCCGAGTCCAGGGGTCCAAATTGACAAATAAAGGGGTCCAGGCATCTAATTCTACACAGATGCACAAAATTAAGGGGTCCAAATCACGGGGACCTGCAAAATCAAGGAGTCCTGGACCCCAAGACCCCTTAAAACGCTACCCCTGGGTGGTGGATGAGCGGTCTAAGGCGCATACCGTATCTGTTCTGCCGAAGGCGTCACTTTCAAAACAAGGTTTGTAGGTTCAAGCCCGGTATGGTGAAAAAACATGCACACAACTTTTTCTTGAGTTTCCTTCAAAATCAGGTTGAAAACCAAAATGCATGTATTGAGGCAATTTTTCTGAAACCGACATAAAATCACAATTCCACAACTTTCCAATGCTTTTTTTTCCATGACTTTTCCATACTACTTGAGAACCCTGAAGTAAGGTCTGGTGTTTTGGTACTAATCAGAGTATAGACAGGACATTATACCATGGCCATAAATTTATTCTTTTCCCCTCAAAACTACTTCAAGGAATTCTACTCTGTCAAATCTTTGGTCCCTAGTGCATTTTATTTCCCATTTCTTGGCACATAATTAGCCTCCAAAACTTTCAGGGAATTTTAGGTAATGTTTTAGTTGACATCATGCCAAACTGACTGGATCTATGTTTTAAAAAGTACACTTAATAATACTAAATAGTACCCTGATATAATGTCTGGAACAGTGCAGGGTGCTCTTGTCAAAATATCCAAGCAAGAAATTATTATAGCTCTATTTCACTTTAAAGGTGGGTGACCCTAATGAAAGCCTCGCTCTCTCCCCCACTTTATCCCATCAAAATGCAGATTTTTGTATTGGGCAAAAGCTCATATTTTTTTCTTCATGAAATTATAGATCTGAAATGTTTTGCCTTGGTGGTATGAACAAAAACTGGTGGTTTGGAGGTATACCACTACAAAAGTCATGTACCTTTTTACGTGCCACTGTGATACATATTTTTGCTTCTAAATTCCAAACCACTGGAGCGACATACTCAAAACTTGCAATATGAATGTGAGGTAGTAAACATATTACAATCGGACCATCCACCTTTAATTGCCATTTCCAAAACCTGAACACTTAACACTGCCCTGGCAGAGATCCAGGGACATCACCCCAGACACACCTGGTTAGTGATATTTGGCAAATACCCTAAAATAAAATTCTATTTCCATACCAAATTTAACTTCATTATTCAAACAATGCACAATTTTCAGGCATTTGGCTGTTTCAATCATTACTTGTGTCTAAATTTCAAGTGTGTTCTTTGGAAAGCTGAAAAATTATGATTGTTCAGATTATCCAAGTTTTACCCACCAAGTCACAGTTGACAGGTTAGAGAGTGTTGTCACGCCAATTGGCCATTCTATTTAAAATCCACACTACCCCTGTGGAAGATTGTGGAAATATCTTCCACAGGGGGAGTATGAGTTTCAAATGGAATTAACCAACCCTATTTTAAACCCACTCTCCCTCTTTAGAATATTTAGGTTGAATCTTTTTCCAGGGGTGTATGGAAATTCAAAGAGCTGCCTAATGTGATCATTCAATTTGAAATTCATACTCCCCCTATGGAAGATATTTCCAAAATCTTCAGGGGTAGTGTGGGTTTTAAATGGAATAGCCCAATGCGCACATCGTTTAATACTGCGCACTCCACGGCGTGACATCAAATGACGACATCTCAGTTCTACTCGCAAAGGCTTATGGGATTTACCGAAAAAGTCAATTAAGGAGTAGCATAAGGATTGTAGGTAATATGGCAACTTCCGGTCAGAAATCGTTGTCAGTGAAGTTCATTCTCACAGGTTTCATGTGTAAAATTTGGTCAATTTCAATGCTGTATTACAAGAGTCCTATACTTACACCAGGCACATCAATTTTCACTGGAATTCATCATATATGACATGGTATATCGAAAGGAGACACTTTTGGGCAGGAATAGCAAAAAATCTGCCCGGGGGTGATTTTTTACAATTTGGATTTGTTGCAAATATGTTATGTTAATAATGTTTAAAATATTGTCTAATAGTTTCAGACCTGAATATAACTGGCATCTTGTATTTTTGTGACATTTTTCAAGGTAATTCCTACCATCAACATTGTTAATAATATATATCTCAATTTCCAATTTTATAATATCATACCTTTAACTCAATATCTTCGATTAGGAATGTCCGTTTCATTGGGGAAAACACCTAGGTTTCATTGTCATTGAGGTATAGGACTTTTTATTTTTTCGGAGAAGAGCAGGTAGGGCAACTACTTGATTATATTTCTACATGTTCATACTACATGCTCTGAAAAATTTAGAAAATTTGCACGGGTCCATTTTTTTAAAATCACATTTTTGTTCCTAAAATGGGGGTTATAGCGCCCTCAACGGGCACTCTCTCCATAGGGCTACATGTAAAGACCAGTTATAGAAAAATGGCCCTAAAATAAAACGGACTCGTTCATTTTTCCTCAAATTTTGCATATGATGTAGATTTAACATCTGGAATGTAATGCAAGTGGTGTCGTTGCTACTCTTCTAAATTCATTTATAAAATGTCCGCCCCAGACCAAGGTGACGTTAAAACGACGTAGTGGAGCAAAATATCTCTATATTTAAGAAAACACTGAAAATTGATAAGCAAAGCTGCCCAAAAGTGTCTCTTTTTGATACCACGTCACATATTACAGGCATGAGACTGCACTTTCCTAAAAAAAACTGAAAAAACTGAAAATGCGTGTGAAATTGGGCAAAAAGTACCAAAAACAGGCTGAAATTAAATAAAGTTGCGGAAATTTTGACTAAAAAAAAAACTGAATTCAGTTTTTAAACTGAAAATTCTCATGCCTGATATTACCCACAATGCTCAGTGACATACCCCCCTAAAAATAATTAAAGAATGCAACAATCACAAAGCATGATACATACCATCATAGTCCTCTTGTGTATGGTTACAATTCTGCTGTACTACTATGTAATACTGATGACCAACGTCAAATGGGAACAGTGTTGGGTGTTGTACAGTGGTTGAACCACAGAGCTCCAGTAAGGATACAAGTTGATCTGTATTGTGGAAAATAAGATGGCAGATATGTTTGTTACTTGGAACACTGCTATTATTATGAACTAAAAGCAGTTCTTCATTGAATGAAAATGTCAGATTTAAGACAGTGATCAAAACCCATGTTTGCTAGACAAGGCTAGCAATAAGGCTATAAAATGTATGGGGTCCAATGCTAACAGAAAGTTCAAAAGTTGGAGGTCTGTCACAAAATTTGGGTCCTAGAGTAGACCTCCAAATGCAGGATAGTCCCATCTGGTCAAAGGACGGTAACCTAGGCCAGCATTAAATTTGGTCTTAACCCTGAAAGTATGGAAACATAGGGGCTCAGATTTATGTAAAAATGCTAACTTTTGGATAAAATCATAAAAAAACATGATTTTGGCAGAAAATGTTTTTTGGACAGCGTAAAAAATTGCCTCTTCATTTTTTTAAATTTTTTTCAAAAGCAATCTAGGAAGTAGGAACCCGTTTTTACTCAGGTACACTGGCATCCAAAGGTCAGTATTATACCTGTTGCACTTCAGGGAGGAAATACATGAGTTCACTTACCTTTATTGAGACCAGTATACGGACCAACAGAACATATCTCATAGTTCTGCATCAGTGGTTGTCCCTTCCATGCCCTTGCTGTCTCTGGTCCAGCATGTTTCCTTCCATTGACCACATCTCCCTGAACCTCAAATCCTTCTTCCGGTAGCAGGTCACCAGTTTTCAAACATGCTTCTATCCCTGTGGGAACAGAGGGGAGATTGATTGATTGATTGATTATTCTCTGCACATACAAATACTTGATAAAATAACAACATAAATGCTAGTGCAGATGGGAAACTCAGATAACAGAGGTAATCTAAAAGGATCCCACAAAATTGGATGTGAGCAGACGCGTTGGAGTCATTATTTTGATTCGGGGAGGGGGAGAGGAGTACGGAGCCAGGTGAGAGGGCACCACCTGTTTTTCGGAAAAAGGGCACCGCCTGTTTTACTCTGCTCACAAAAATAGTCACCAAATCCTTATTAGTGGTCACACACCAGTGACTTTACAGTTGTGTCAGGACAAGTACCTCAAACTTTTTAATGTAGTGGCATTTTTCAAACTGTTCGCTTTATTTTGATACACCCTGTACAGTCACACCCTTATTTGTGGCTACACCCAGGGGCAAGGTAACAAATAGCCATTCACATAACACCCTTACTAATGTGACTGCTGATACAGGGGGAGTGGCCAACATGCTTGTGCTCATACATGAAAATACTTTTTATTTTTTAATATGTAACCTTCTGAGTTGCCATACTACCTAACTGCTTTTTAATGTACTCACATGGTGGCGCTCTACCTATCAAGCCAGCTGGGACTGGCCCAAGGTGTCTTACATTTTGATCAATCTGATTTCTTTGATAACTGGTGAACTTTTCTTGTGAATGGCATCAAAACAATGAAAACAAGTGAGCAAAGAAACAGGTATCAAAAGAATGTACTATGATACGATTACTATTTTAAACATATTCCAGCAGTGTTATACATGTACATACACAAATAACTGACGACCCACACTCTTGCTGCAATGCCTTGGAAGTACTTCAGAGTCCTCTCACATACTAGGTCCTCATCTGAAAACAAATTAAGTTTCATATGTAAATTTACAAAGATACATGTTGGCATTTACAAGTGCTTTTTGAAAGTCCATGTTCATGTTGTCTATGATAAGTGGCACCCTGGGCTACCACATTGAATTACAGCTCTTTGTATAGAACCAGGTATAGACATATTCAAAGACATAATAAGGTGTGCAATACTTTCAGAATTCAGAAGTTTTGCAGGTCTGAATTTATCACAATAGACTAAAGAGAATGCTATTCGCCTATTGCAAGGTTCCGCCATATGCGAGGAGAGCCTCGAACTGGCAATAGACATGAAAGGAAGTATTGCGTAACTTTACGCAATGTTATTTGACTGGTTCAATCAAGGGTTCAATTCCCATTCATGCATGCTGCCAGATCGAGGCTCTCCTCGCATATGGCGGAACCGTGCAATGGGTGAATAGCAAATTTTAAAGAGACATTTTCATCATCGGGTAAAAGACTGTGCAACCTACCTGTATTGATAATCACATGTGTAGTGTTGGCGTTAAACATACTGGCAAATTTACAACCCGTTTGCTTGGCTAGTCTCTCGACCTCCCTCTGTGAAAAAGCAAAATAATATCAACCAGTTAGTTTTGATTTTTTGTAAAAAATAAAACAAAATTACCATATAAAAGTATATCATGAAAGTAAGATATGTAATGAAAATAGCAACATTGATATTTGTTTTGTCCATTGACAATTAAAGATATGATTCAGTCACACTAAAGGAGGTAATTTTGAAAATTTAAAATTTAGTTTTATCACCTTCAACTTATTCAGTGTTGGAATACTATTACTTAAATCCTTGAAACATTCCCAACATATTTGTTGTGGAGTACAATGACTTAACATGCCCCTTATTTTAAGTATTTGATCGATTGGGCTATTCCATTTAATATCCACACTACCCCTGTGGAAGATTTTGGAAATATCTGCCACAAGGGGAGTATGAATTTCAAATGGAATGAACATATTAAACAGCTCCATTTGAATTTCATACACCCTTTGAGAAATATTCAACCCAAATCTTCCACAGAGGGAGGGTGAGTTTCAAATGGAGCTGCCTAATGTGCTAATTCCATTTGAAATTCATACTCCCCCTGTGGAAGATAATTGCAAAATCTTCCACAGGGGTAGTGTGATTTTGAATGGAATAGCCCATTCAATTCCCTACCTTTGCCTGTATCTCAATTTCTCAGCATAATTATGGGCTGATTTGGATCAGATCGCATCACAAATGTGGGTCTGATTTCACAAGGACTCTAAATAAACACCTCAAATAAAGAAAGTCCGAGTCACATAACCGTCCTACACCAAAACCTGATCTTGTTATGACAATTTGATTGAAAAGGTCGTGTGCAGAATCTTATTAGCTGCAATTTGATACCAAATTTGCTACCGAAAACTCTACATTCACAGAGATTGATACCAGTATATGAAATTTGGTCTTTTTCAAAAGTTGCAAGTTAAAACGGACCACGTGACCATTGTGCCCCAGTATTCATCAGTGAAGCACTGTAGCAATCCATGCGTTTTAAATTAACAATTGAATAAAGCGCGCACTTTGGATAGTCGACAGGGGCCCATCATGGGCAAGCAAGCTTGACCATATTGCCACGCTAAGCAATTTCGACCGCGTGCTTCGTTTTGATTTGCAACTTTTGAAAATGCACCAAATGCCATAAACTGGTAGCAATCTTTGTCACCTTTGAGTGTTTGGTAGCAAATTTGATATCAAATTGGAGCTAACAAGATTCTGCACACAACCGTATCTATCAAAATATCATAACAAGATCAGGTTTTGGTGTAGGACAGGTTACATGACTGTGGACTTTCTTTATTTGAGCAGTTTAGATCAAAATGTGTTATGTTGGATTTTAAAGGTTACTTCTGGTTGGTGTATGCACTTGCATTATACTGCAAGTCTGAGAAATCAAGCTTCATCCAAGTCCTGAACCAGAGATACCACTCAGTTTCACTCAAAAAACCTGAAACTGGTGAGAAAAACCTGAAAAAGCATGTGAATGGGCTGAAAATAAATAAAAATGTGGGAATTTGGACTCACAAAAAAACCTGAATTCAGGCTAAAACCCCAAAAGTGGCAACTCTGAGACTTACCAATTCTTGTCTGCTCAATCCTGTAGCCACAAAAGAAAACCTGCCATTATTCTTCCTCAGATTCTTGGCCACAACAGGTGCTTCGTCTTCATGCATCAGAGTCCTTTTACAGCTCATCGCCATGACAGGTGATCCATGGTCTGGGATCTTTGCTGAAGTACCGGCGGGAGATTTATGACTTGATTGTCTATTCCTTGATGCATCTTTGGATGCAACTGCAGTCCTTTCTTGCAAAGTATTTTGAGTCAAGGAATTATAATCTTTTGATGATTCTGGTAAACTGTTCTCAATAACATGTGGGGTTGAAGTTGGTAATTTGTGGGAAGAGTTGGCAACTTTCTTGGCTGATGATTTTGACACAGTATGTGATTGACTGTTACCAGTCGCTGCCAACTGAGTTCTATCATGATCTTGTGAATTAGTTCTAGATTTTTGCACTGATTCATGTGATTGTCGTCTATTATCTGTTTTTCGACCACTTCCTGGTGTAGAATTCCTTGAAGATCTTGCTGACTTTGTTCTACTCTTGTTTGTTTCTTCACTTGAGTCACTATCACTTCTGACTCTTCTTTTAACACTCTTCCTTCGATGTGGCTCACTCTTTGCAACATCTTCATCAGAAGACTCCGAAGCACTGCTTAATCTCCTTTGACTAAGCTTTCTTGAAACTCGCTTTTTTCTTGATCTGTGTGACCCATCATCGGATGAATCAGATACTCTTCTATAAACTTTTCTTTTTTGTGTTCTTGCACTCCCACTACTTCCAGATTTATATTGTTCAGCAAGTTTAGTTACATTCTCGATTGTTTCTTGTAGTGGAGTCCTGTTGGTATATTTCTGCATTGTACCTTGAGTGAGAGGTGGAGGTGGTGATGGTGGACAAACATCCAGAGATGGGTCCGCCATTTTGTCATCATGTATGACAATTGGCAGATCATCCTCATCTTCCTCGAGATTAGTTTCATCGTCTGACTCGTCATCTGAATAGACGAGTCTTTGTGACCTTCTCTGATCTACTATATCCTTAGCTTTCTTTCTTGAAACTTTTGCTGGCGGTTGCTCTTGCACTATCATCACTTCATTGTCCAGATCTTTTTTTCTTTGATCATTTGTCATATCATTACCATCTAAAACATCATCATCATCAAGTCGATGGATACCATCTAACTCTGTGTCCGACTCATCACCAGAGTCTTGGTCATCACTGTTACTGGCAAGGATGGGCTGGTCAGTTGGCTGGTCACCTTTGGCCAATTTGGCTTCCATTAGAGCAATTTCTTCTTGCATCTTCTCTAGAGTTTCTTGTGCCTTGACTTGTTGCTGTAATGAAGTAGAATGATTGAAAATGATTTGAAAAAAAAAAAAAAAGATCAATGTATCACCAAAACTAAATTATGCAACTCCTGTTTGGGAAGGGAATAACTGAAACTGCACTTCGTAATTTATGTTTTTGTTTTCTTGATACTTGTGGCGCTTGGAGTTAGTCGAAGTGGCACATGTTAAATTTACTAATTTTTTTCACACTAATTTTTAACAAAAAAGGGGTGAAAATACCACATCTGAGCCTTTACAAAGCCCTAAAATCTCAGAGCGTTTAGAAAGCCCTAAAATCCAAGGGCCATAAGGCTGCCCTGGACCCCACCCGCTACGGTGTTCGGTCGTGCACGCTCTGCCTCGCAAAATCCTCCCTTAACCATGTTAACATGTTGGCACTTCATGATCCCTAAAATTTCCCAGTTGGCGCTTCAAATAAACTAGTTGAGAAGGCCTGATATAAACAGTAGTGCTATTATACTAATAATAGTACTCAGATGTACAATCAGGTACTTGTCCAAGTCCTGAAAATTATCGAGTGCTTTTGTGCAGCATCAAACATTTATGGCAGCTCGTCCAGGGAATTTATAAAATGCATAGCAATGACAAAAAAAAAACCAAAAAAATTATAAGGCGGGTGTTAAGACAAACTTTGAAATGAGTAAGAGAAGTGGTATAACGAATGTGCAATGGCAAATTGTTCCAAAGTTTAACAAAATTATGTACACTAATATGCCTTATTTCTACATGTATACCTATAAGGTGTCCCTCACAAAAGAAATACCACAAACTTGAACAACACTGACTGCTACACCTTATTTGGTGACTACCATATATCGTGTCGCTTCACAAGGTGTAAGGTGAATAAATCTGTTCAAAGAGCAGGGCAAGAAAAAAAGTCTGGCAAGTGGATTACTATGTGGACTTGATGGGAAAGCAGAAATTTTATAATTCTAAAAGTGAAGACCAGTAGAAAAGTAGCAAATAACTCCTGAAGAAGTTTATGAAATCAAGATTTTAGGCAATCATATTCATTATATGTTCCAGCTATGGTGACACTTTGAGACTTCATGTTAAACACATTCCATTCACTGCCAAAGAAGGTTTTGGAGTGTGAATGCAATGGAGCAATAGGTCTGTCATCAATACAGCCATGATTGGTTAAGAATTGAACAACGCACCTGTCTCATCTAACCTCTTTGAAAGTGACAGAGGTGTCATCAAAGCTGGAACAGATAATAGGTATCTGTAAATGATAAACAATCAACAAATCTGAAACTTACCTGTGTACTCATTAACTCACTCTGGCTTGACATAACTGATGATGCGCTGGTGAGATTCAAATGATGACTGGTACTACTACTGTCTTCTGAACATATGGAGGCTTCGGCTGTGTGCAAAACAAAAAAAAATCACACAAAGTGGTGTTTATTTCAAAAAAATCACACAAAGTGATATTTATTTCAAAAAGTGATAGAATTATTAGTATTTCATTGACTAGATTACTTTTGCAAATTTGTAACCCTTTGAAAGTTAACCAAAATATAAGTAATGAGAACTCTTTATTTGTCACAACTTCAAGATAAGTTAATTGCTCTTATGTTATAAATTCTTTTTACTTTTCATGCATTTGCAGACAAAATGCAAGATCAAACTTACGCCAGCCAAGTCTTTGAATTTTGAGTCTGCTATTGTATGGAAACATGCGAAACTGCAGGTTTTTGCCATTTCTTCAAGTTGTCTAATATCAAACTTTAGTTATGTCAAACTAAAGGATTAGAATTGGACGTTTTATGTGGTAAAACAGAATATTTTTTAACCCAAACAAATCAGTCCTGTATCTATCAGGAATAGCATATTTCATATTGTTAATTGTCATGCTATCGAGTGCTACCCTTTGTGGTTCACCTGACATTCATGTTCATTCAAATTTGTCATAATTTTTCATTGCTAGACTTACTATCATAGTCTTTTTCATCAGAAGATTTGGCACCATCTTTAGCGGTCTTCCTCTTTCGTCTCTTGGTGATGTTGGACTCTTCCTCCTCTGTGGTTGTTGGGTCTTCTTTCTCCTATGAAGAGACACAAAAATCAAAATAGAGGTAAAAACAGAAACTATTAGAAATGGGATAATTAGTGAACCATTTCATTCCATCTATTTTCTAGTGTTTTCAGCTCAGTGATTAAAATGATAAAATATGTCATCTTTGGAGTGCATGCATTTGAGTCTACCTTTGTCTTGAGTTCACAATCGAAAGCGTGAAAATGCTGGGACAATTTGTTTATTTCACGCTACCCACTCCCTTTAATCAATGTTGAGTGTAACAGTGAAAAGTGGTTGCACTTAATGAATGTCCGCTCCAACATTGTTTCCAGGGGGAGTAAGCAAGTACATAATGAGCTATGAAACATACATCATTTATTTTGAGCCTCATGTAGGAATTTGATCTTTAGAACATCAACTGTGCCAACAATTTTCGCACAAGATTTCATATTTATGGAACACTTTTATATCACTTACTTCACAATGCAAAACTGTTTATCCTCAGCATCTTGGTAAAGACAGCATTTTGGTTCTCTTTTAAGCTGAACAACATTATGTCATTAAAATCATCCAATTTTTGTGGTTTCAAAACAATTTACTCTGCTTCACTGAAAACGAAGATCTTAAAAAACTTTAGGACCATAAGAGTAGAAGAGATCAGACTCCGCCATATCTGTATGTTGCTGAGTGGAAAATACACAAATCTGAAAGACTACTTTGGTCCCCAGCTTGACAATCCAAAATGGCAGATATTCCAAACAGTTAACCGATGGGCTAGAGAGTCTTAGATTTCACCACAATACTGTTAACCTTTAATGAGTGTGTACTACCATGATGTTGCAAAGTCGGAGCTAACAATGCGCACGGTGCAAAGTTCATTAATATATTTCCACTCGGCAAAAGGAAATAGCCTCAGTCGTCGTCAGGTACACTTAAAATACGCCTCGTTAAAAGTTTACAGGAAAAGATTATAATAACACCATATTCTCACCTGTTCAGTTTGAAGAAATGGGCAAGCCATCAATTCATCCTCTTCCCCATCATCTCTTTGTTGACCTCTAACCTTGGATTCCATCTTCTTAGATTGCACACGTTCCATATAATTATGTTCTTTGTTTGTTCCTTCATCATCCGATGCACACTTGGATGATTTACCTTCTTTCCTTGTACCAGATGACGAGGTTTTCAAAGATGCTTCCTGCACATCCTTTGCAGGTAAAGCATTTAAGTCCATAATTGAGTCATTATGAAATATACTCAAACTTTGACTCTCCTCTAAGCTTTGTAGTTCATTAGGTACTTCCTCTGCTTTGTCAGGTTGGTTTAAAACCTCATCTTTGTTAACAGAAATCTCAGACTGTGGTTTATGTCCCAATTTATTCTTCACATTGCTGACATTCTTTGCCTTCCCAATTCTTTGAGAATGAGTTGTAGAGGGATGCTTGAAAGTGAAACTTCTACTCGAGTGGTTAGAGAAAGAGTTAGAGGAGCTCGAGATACTTTGTGTTCCTCTATTGGAAGATGAGTGTTGTCCTGATCCAAAGAAACTTGAAGAACCGATGCGACTCTTGGAGAGAGAGGGCATTGTTGCGTTACCAGCACACGGTGGAGTTGGTGGTATCAAATCATCATCCTCATCACTGTCAACATCCTCTGTTTGTTCATTGTCATCTTCAGTATTTTCCTTATCAATACCTCCTATCTGATCAGTACTTTCTTTGTTTATATCATTGTCATCTAACCTTTCATCATCACTATCTTCTTCGGTATTTTCCTCATCATCACCCCTTATCTGATCATCATCATCTTCTCCATCACTACTCTCCTCCTGTTGCCCATCAATTCCTTCCTTGTTGTTATCATCATTCATTTGATCCTTTTCAGTATCACTTCCTACCATTCTGAATGGTATGTTGCTCTTTGTGTTCTTGCATGGACTTGATGTCTTTGGCAACTGGTCATCTTGACCCAAAGTTTCATCATCAAGACTTTCAACCTCGCATACTCTATTGCTTTCAGTCATCTTGGTCTCCTCAAATATCTTCTGACAATCATCATTAGCAACAGGTGTAAGGGTAGCCACTTCATCTTCTTCAAAGAGCAAATCATGGTCCCCATCGACATCATTTTCACTCAAATCAATATCACTCAACTTCTGAGGTTTTAGTTTCTTGTTCTTTCTACTAGTCACATTTGATAAAGGATTGTTTGTGATGTTCTCATGCTTGTCAGAGGAGCTCCTGTTTTTCTTTGCAGAATTTGCAGAGTTTCTTCTTCTTGGTTCGCCACTTCCGAGATTTTCTTGAGACTGTTTACTACTGGGATTCTCAACCATATTGGTTTCAGTACTTGATTTTCGAATAATTATTATTGGATTAGACAGCTTCTCAGGGCTTATGGAGGCATTCTCACTTGCAGAAACGTATGTTGACGCTGATCCTGATGACCGCAATCTTTTGCTGCCAGAACTATTAGAATTCTCAGCCTTATTCTGACTTTTCCTGGATCCTGTTGTTGGGGGTTCTGGTATCGTTCCACTTATTGAAACAGCGCTTTCAGGTATGGTAGTGACTGGGGGACTCTGAAGATTTGATTCCTGTTGCTTTGCACCACCTTCTTCAGAGTACAGCGCTTGTGTATGTGTGGCAAGATTGGCATCCTTGTCACCATCTTGCTCTTCATCTTCAGATCCTTCTGACATCATCTCAACATCCTGCTCAGAAGAGGAATTAGGATTGCTTCCAAACATACACTGTGAGCCACCAATTTCATCTTGTTCTTCATCACTCAAGTTTTGGTCCTCTACCTCAGTTTGGTTCTCAACATGTATAGATTTTTGTGAAGAACTGCTTTTCTGTGTCTCTTTATGCTGGCTAGGATTTTGAGTTCCAAAGAGCGAACCAGAATTTGCAATTTCTAGGTCCTCTTCTTCATCTTCAATGGGAGCCGGGGAAGATCTTGTTTGTGAAGGCATTTCACCTTGTTTGCTAACACTGGATGAGTGTCGCTTTCTTTGGCTTCGCCGAGGTGACGTAATAACACCATTATTTTGAGCGGGACTTGCATGTGATGACCTTTGACTTCTCTTCTTTCTTGGTGATGGACTACAAGTAACTTCTTTTCCTATATTTGCTATTTTGGCATAGGTCTTGTCAACTGCAGCATCCTCAGCAATTTCATCAGCTGAAGCCTGCATAACATTGACACTTCTAGGGGTATTTGTTAGACTGCCTCGTCTAGATCCACTAGTACGACTTCTGCGCTTGGTCTGCAAGGAATCCGAATCTGAGAATTTCCCGGCGTCTTTATCCAACTCAACAATGACCTCATCAGCAACTTCCTCTTTTCTTCCCTTCTTAACATCTAACGATGGTGACGAGGTCATTTTCTTATTTGACATCTTCTCATATGATTGGTTCTGCTGACTAGTGCGTTTCCCTGATTGGTTTTTGGATGTTGTCTTGCCTTTCACTCCAAAATCACCAACATCACTCTCTGCACTCTTCCGTTTCTTGCTTCGTTGTTCTACATCTGGACTCTGACTATTACCTAAAGCAATGCTCTTCCGCTTAGATCTCCTCCTTTCACCACTACTTCTATCCGTTTGGTTTCCATCTGCATTGGTTTCTCTGCTTCTTATCACATGTTCTTGCTCAAAATGTTGTTGATAGTGAGCGGGTGGCGGCAACAATATTGGTTCACTCTCCAATGAACTACCAAGAGTCGCTACATCCAGACTTCCCATTTGGGGAGTGGTATTTATCTTCTTACAAACACTCACATCTTTGACCTGCTCATTTTGATGTACCTCCAACTCCATCTCAGTCAATGTGGCATCTTTTGGCTGATCTGGTTTCATTGACTCCTCCATACTCCCACCCTCTAAAATCGGGTCAGAACATCTAAATATATCACTATCTGATCCTTGAGGTGAACACAGCGACTCAGTTTCCGATCCTGAAACACTCACCAATCTTTGTCTCTCACTTTTTACTTTCTGCTTTTGATTATCCTTTCTCACCACATTTTCTTCATGGTGACTTAAAGAATGAGATCTTTTCATCTGCTGTGGGGTAGGCTCGACCATGTTTGTGTTATCATCACTTGCTGATGTCGATGTGACCATCGGTTCTGTCTCAGTACAAGATGACGGTACCTGCTTTTGACTAGTCCATTTTGTCGGAGGCTTTTGACTTTCACTAGAGGCAGACCTTCTCATTTGTTGTGGAGTTGGTTTAATTGTATTTGTATTATCATCACTTGCTGTGCTTGTGTACTCTGTTTCAGTGCCAGATGTATCTGATGCTTTGTTAATATTCTTATTCTTCCGTGACAATTTGTTACGGCGTCTCCTTGTTATGTTTTGATCCACGATGGTAACTGGTGGTTGGAAATCTTCTTTGTGGCTTGCTTGTAGTTCAGAACATTTCTGTTGTATATCTGTAAAATTAAAAAAATATAAGAAGAAAACATATGCTTAGCTGAGAAACAAATGGGGCTACATCTGCTTGCTTACAACTATGCAAAGACCTTTCGCACTGCCTGATTTGGCACAGTTTATGGCGTAAACATGAAGTCAGGTTCTGATTGGCTAATTTTAATTTTAAAAATCAACACATTAGCCCCTCATTTGTTAATCAAACTGCGTAACATCGCATGACACAGGAGTGACCAAGTTCTTTTTACGTGATCGGTCGACCAGTGCGAAAGGTCTTTCCAAAATAGTGTAGTTTTAGCATTTTCACAAGAAATAGCAACAATATGGCATAAATACTACAGGAATTAAATTAACCCTATCACATTTTTATGATATTAGTGTGTGGTTGTACAGTACTATTACTTTGGTTTGGCAATTTAGTCGGGTTACTTAACTTCTCTCCCATTCTCAAGTACAGACCGCAAAAGAATTAAGGTACCAGTTATTTTCACCCCTGTAGGCCGATATCCCAAAGAAAGACAGACATGTCATAATTATTGGAACCAGCATCTTTTAGTTCAGATTTAAAAACTCATTTGTTGAAATCGGTAAAGAAATAAAGACAAGGTGATCCAAGATGCAAATTCAAAAGTGGCAGCTTGCTCCGTTGGAAACCCTGTTGATTTGTACACAAAAGATTCTTGAACAAGATAACAAGCGCAATGCTTTCCATTGATTAGAACATTAAACTTTCAATTTTGTTCCTTCCTTGGGTTTTCGATCACTGTTTCTGTCAATCGATTTAAATAAATGAGGTTGTAAATCAGTGCTGAACTTTGGGTACAGGTAATGACTGCTGGTTTTCATTTTGACACATTTGTCTTGTGCAGGGGTAAACATTACTGGTACCTTAATTATTCTGCGGTCTGTACATCAAATGTTAAATATAGGTATATACATATAAAGATTCAGTGAAATTGACATACCTGGATTTTCCTGTTCATATTCTTCATTGCTGACTGCAAGCTCAATAGACTCTGTTGTATCACTTCCCTTTGCACCACCTGCACTGCTCCTCGTATTCCCATCTTGTTTGGAAACACCTTTGGCATCTTGTTTGGAGACATCCTCTTCACTGAACAACCCACCAGAATCAACAGGCTCCATCTTGACATTATCACTATCATCTCTTTCCTTGGACTTTGCTGTCGTTACTGGAGACCGTAGTCTAGGTGAATTTCTCGTTGGTTTACCACTTTCTGATTTCGTGGAATTTGGTGACGTCTCTTTGTAAAGTTGTGAATTATTATCCCTAGACATCTTCAATTGATGTGATTTCTTATTACCAGATGCACCAAGGCTTTCAGCTTTCTTAAATTCTTTCTTTGGAGTTACAACAGGTACTTGATCTAAGCTACCAACATCACTCGCCTCAGGTGTCCCCTTTCCTAATCTCCCTGACTTTCTTACAGGACTTTGGATTGAAGAGTCTTCTTTCTGATTCTGATCAGTTGATGTTGGCAATCTTTCCCAACTAGTCTCACGATCTGGACTTTCTACTTCACTTGAAATCTTAGAACCTGTCCTACTCCTTCCTGATCTCCGTAATGGTTCTTGATTGGCAGACGCCTTCTTACTCCTCTGTTGTGATCTTGAAACTCTTTCTCTGCTTCTTGAACTTTCCTGATCTGTACTTTCAGCATCACTTGATACATTTGTATGCCTTCCTCTCCTTCTTGATCTTTGTAAAGGTTCCTTGCTAAGTGGAGTCATCTTATTATTCTTATTTTGTGATTTTCGTGCCCTCTCTCGACTTTTTGAACCATCTGTACTCTCATTGTCACTAGATTGTGATGTTTTCACACCTCGTCTTGGCCTGAGAGTTCTACTTTGCGACGTCCTTGTGCTCTCCATTTCACAAGCTTCCTGCTGAGGTACAACAGTTCTTTCTCGACTTGAAGAACTATCTTGACTCTTTTCAGTCCCATTTGTCTTGCCTCTCCTTTGTGGCCTTTTAAATCTTTGTGCTTTTTCCAAACTTCGACTCTGTCTTTCCCCTGTGCTTTGTCTTTCCCCTGTGCTTTCTTTTGTGCAAGTTTGTGGTGATCCTTGGATCATTCCATCCTCACCTGTTTGCAGACGTTTCTCAGGTTTTCTTCCTGATAATCTTCCACTACTTCTAGAGCTTTCTACTTCTTCCACATCATCATCACTGGAATCGATGCATCTTGCAGACCTTCTCCTGCTCACTGGTGGCTGTTTGTCATCGTTGTATCTCAGAAGTTCATCTTCAATATTAGTAGATTCGTCTGGCTGGTGTGAGGACATTTGAGATGATTTTCTCTTTTTCATTGCTCTTTTAGTCTTGCTCGATGAAGTCACATTACTATCTACCAGTGCTTCAATGCTGGTTATTGCTGACTCATCAGGTATTTCTATAACATCTTTAGAAAGTGTGTCTTCTTGCAAAGTTATCACCTCCTTATCTGTATTTTGCAAGGAATTCCTTCGACGCAATGACCTCTTTCGACTGTCCTCCCTTCCTACCGCATCAGAGTTTTCAACAAAATCAACTAAATTTACAACTGGAAGGAGTGGTGTCTCTGGTATAACTGTTTTAGTGTCTTGTGAATTGGCTAGTTTATTATTTTGAACAGACTTCTTCCCATCATTTCCTTTCTTGGCATCTTTCACAGGACTATTATTCATCTTGCTTACTTCAACGATATCAGCCTCTTCTTTACTAGTTTGTGAGGAAGATTTCTTAGCATGTTCCATTTTGCGAGAAGGCACATCTTCATTTTTAGCTTTCCCACTTTTACTGCCCTCAGATGAGAAACTGCCAATATCTTCCACATCTTCACTTTGCGATTTGCTAAGCTCATCTACTTGTTTCTCATTTACATGGTTCGTAGCTAATATGTTTGACATTGGCAATTCTGGCTTCTTCCTGTTGTTTCTTCTAGACGACCTGCTTGTTTCCAGTTCATCTGATTTGCGCTGTCTGGATCTTGAACGGAACTCTCTTGGTTCTGTACCAAATTCACGGGCTAGCTCTAAAGCCACTTCCCAGTCACTTTTGACTGGAGTAGTATTTTCTTGTCTACCACCTTGTATCTGATCACTGCTGTCCAAACTTCTTGCTTTTCGTTTCTTGTCAACAGTGACTTCTTCCGCTGGTTCATCACCTGCTTGTACAGAACTTCGATCAAGACTGGTCTTACTGCTACTACGGCTTCTGGTCTTTGTCGTCTTAATTTGTGTATCACCTGTTCCCGTTGTCTGATCAGTATTGACATTGTCATGTGGTACTGGCAATTCTGAACTTGGACCAATCTTTGGCTCTGATTTTTTCAAAGCATTTCTAGACCTTCTCTCACTCATGCTAACTTCTTTGCTACCATTCTGTTGCTTGGTGACTGCAATGGAGCAACTAGCTCCAAGAGAAGTTTTTATTGATGTCTTATTATTCTCCTGGTGCAATTCTGAAGAAATTTCTGACTTGGATCGCCCCTTCCTGTCCCGACTGTTATTTCTTGTCGTTCTTTTAGTATTTTTTGGTGGTGATGCATCTTTCTGTTTGGGTGCTGGTGACTGCGCTGGTTGGCAAGGTTTAATGGGAGATAATTGTTGGATTTGGTTTTCAGGTGAATCTTGGTTATCAGCAGTTACATCTTGTTTTTCAGAAAAAAGTACCGCATTATCTTGGTGATTTTCCATGGTAACCACCTCCTCTTCATCAGAATGCACATCACTGGTATCCATTGGAACTTCTTCCTCTATTCCAGATTCTTGATCCTCTCCAACTTCATTATCATTTGCATTATCATCTGCATCATCACCAAATACATCTGCTAGAGTAATATCATCATCATCGTCATCATGGTTATCACCATCACTTCTATTAAGACGTACGCTACCTCTTCTATAAGCGTTAAAGAACACCCTTGCTCCACCTGGACTTCTCTTCTTCCTTTCCTTTGAGAGTCAACAAGAGTCACTTCTTCCTCATCTGGATCTTGCCCCGGTTTCATCTTCTCATTCTTCTGTTTTGTTTCTCGTGTTTGACCTCGGGTAGCTTTCTTTTCACCTGTTACTGATGGAATGGTGATAGACACATAATCTTGTTTGGATTTCTGAGGCTGTTTATGTTTTCGTAAAGCATGTGCTGATGGTTTTTTGAAAGGCTCACTTGTCGTATCTTTTGCAGGGAGTGGTGATTTGACACGTTTTGCTTTTACATCTTTGTCTTGCTTTTTGTTAACTTCCACTATGATGGGTTCATCATCTTCATCTTTAGATGCAGTTTCATCTCTACCCTTTTCTGATGAACGTCTTGATGATTCTGACGATTTTTCTTTCACAAGTGTTGTCTGTTTTTTGTCACCATTATCTTCATCTGCTTTACCATCATCGTCACTATCATCAACTGTCGTCTTCTGGTGCTTTTGTTTCCGAGATGACTCCTTTGAAGAAATGTTCTTCAGCTTTTGTTGCCTTACCTCCTTATCGATTTGAGATCTCTGGCTGTCTCCGTCAAGATAAAGATCCATGTCATCGCACTCTTCTAAATGCTCTTGAATGTAAGAAACCTCTGCTTCCGCATTCTCTTCATCTTTAGATGGTGAAGAATCTGAAGTGTTTTGTCTGGATGACTTCCTCTCGCCTGTCCTGCCATATTTCCTCTTCCTTAGCGACGGACCACTTGCTCCTTCACCTGCTGAAGCGTTACTCTCATCCGCATCATTTCCATCTACTTTCTTGGCATCAATCTGCTTTTGTCTTCTGGTCACTCTCCTCTCATTCCCATCAATTTGAATACCTCTTCTCCTCGTCACTCTAACACCAGGCTTGTACGATTGATCGGAATGAGCAACGGATTCCTCGTCTGAACTATCGTTGTAATCATACAAAGGTATCCCTCTATCCTCATTTGGATCAACACTGTCGTTGGTTGCTTGTGACGCAAATAATCCTTCAATTCTCATATTCCCAGTATCTTCCTCATTTTCTTTGACAGCATCTCCCTTTGTAGGAGATGCTTTGGTCTGGTTGTCATCTATGACTTGTGGATGATTATCATCCTCATAAAGCGGTATCTCCTCTTCACCATATTGTGTAGCATCCTCCTCATCAAAAGCAATAATTTCTTGTTTATTTGCATCTTGCACAGTAGATTTCTTACCACCTTTCCTTTTTGATGTTACTTTGTCATTCTGTTTCTTCAATCCAGCTGTCTGTTTCTTAGGTTTCCTACCACGTTTTGATTTTACTTTCCTCGGCGTCCTTTGACTTGGAATAAACTCGTAAGGATCATCTTCCTGTTGAATCTTTAAGTTCTCTTTGTTGGCTGTGACCTGTGCCACTTTAGCTGTTCTTAATCCTTTTCCACTAGTGTGTTCACTGATTGCAGGTGAAGGTTTTGTCTTTTCTGCAACAGGTGGTATGTCATTATCTACATCTGGATTGCAGTCACCACCACCTCCTAGGTCAATGATGTCTTCCTGTGATGCCTCGCCATCCTTTATCTTACTAGAAGGTGACACACCAAAGATATCAGATATGATCTCTGTATTACCTGGTAAATCATCGCTCTCCTCATCGTCACTTTGACCTGGTTCATCTTGTAATTTACCATCCTCTTTTGACCTCCCCAATGAGCCTTCATCCAGCACATCCAACAAGTTACTTCTCTCTTCGACAGGTGAGCCTTTCTTGCCTTTATCAACTGCTGCTTCTTTGGGGTTATCAAGGAGGACATCATCATTACCTTCTGTCCCTTGTGCACCTGTTTTTCTGCCCTGTGCATCTGATCCAAGTGAATTGAGCAAGATGTTGTGAGCATTCTTGGATCCTACCTGATCTACTGGTGGTTTCTTGTTATTCCTCTGGTTTCTTTGAGTCTTTCTTGCTGGTTGTTTTTTACCTTTCTTTCCATTGCCTCTAGTCGGAGCTGGGAATGATGAACTGCAAAGATTATAAATAAACACACACACAAACTTCTGTTAGAACAATGATCATACAGCAAAAGCAAATATTTGACCAATTCCGGCCCCACCCACCACATTTCTTACCATAGCTTGTCCCCCATCCATAACCACACTTCTGAATGTTAATTAAAGAAGGATCACATTAAAATTGTGTTTGTTTAAAGCTTTTAAGTTTAAACCAGGATTTCACAAACTTCAAATGCATCATAAATAAGTCTTTTGCACATGCGTATTAAGTAGCCTTACAAACATTATAGGCCTACATGGAATGACGTAGGAATTGGTTTCGTTGACATTTTAGTTAGCTTTGACTGTATTCATCTCATTCAATTGGTGCACAAGTATGAGCAGCATAATTTGCCGTATTTCGTCAAATAAACGCCCTCGGGGGCGTTACATTTTCCCAAAGGCAAGGTCAATTTTAGAACAATAATTCCTGTTAAAATCATTAGGTAAACTTAAAACTCACACTAAAATGACGAACTATGAACTAGAAACACTGACTTCTGGTTCACTTCCGGTTTCCAATCCAGATTTTCGCCAATTATTGACGCTATTATCGACCATGTGGACAACTTGGTAAGCTTACTACACAAGATAGCATGGAAATATCAGCATTTTTGAATCATCTTGGTTGAAAAAAGTGGTGGGGGCGTTTATTTGAGGGGGGGGGCATTTATTTGAGGGGGGGCGACTATTTGACAAAATACGGTACACAGATTCTTATTTGCTCCTGGATCTGTCATTTTCTCTCTATGCTTACTTGTCTAACATTTACTTTTCGTACATTTGATGGAAAAGAGGATGTTACAAATGCAACTCTAAAGTAGCTCAAATCACCTTGTTGCATATTTTGTACTTTTGCTAACCATCTCTTTTCAAACATGCTGCTTATAATGTAACCTTAACACCTTCTCTGTGGCATGATCTCTACAAGCAGAGATGTGACTGCATAAGAGATCCATAACATAAAAATCAATCAGACCCTTGGCAAAACGGCCAAGCTCTTGTAATAAGCAGCATGAAATATATGGGAGTTCATCCGGGGAATAGGCTTTTCAGGACTGCAGGTATCGTCCCCCTTTTTTCATATCCAGAATGTTTTTATGATCTCAAATCCTATTTTCCGGATATATCAGAAAAAATTTACACCTCTGTACATGCAGAGTGAATAATGTTTTACGGGCCAGACCTGCATTTGGGGATTTTTTTTTTTACTTTTTGCTAAAATCATGTCAAATCAAATTATTTTTAATTCAGAACATTTTAAAATATGTTTGCAAAAAAAACCCATCAAATTTTTGCTAATTTTAACTCCAAAAAACACGACCGACCGGCACTACTTGAAAAGTCCATCCGCCCATAAAAAAGAGGGTTTTCCCGTCGCCAAATGTTGAAATCAAGCCAATCTTACCTGATATTGACATTTGTAGTTACCAGTTCTATCGCATGTCCCTCACTGTCTGACTGGTCGCTATCAATGTAAACATGCACCTGTTGCACCGGTTGTCTTGTTCTCGCATGACGTACATTCTGTTTGGTCCTATTGTTACTTGTATTCTGAAATTTATTTTATAACAGGAATTATACATGGAAAACAGTACATTGTGGAAAACAGTACATTGTGGAAAACAGTACAGTGTGGAAAACAGTACACACCAGTTGAAAAATAAAAGTTGTTAAATAGTTCTAAAAACCCCTTTTCTAGTTCCCAAATCATACTCGATGAAGTAAGGCAGTTTTCATAATGACTTATTTGCTGTGCGTCGAGGGTGACTATCATAATTTGACTGATTGTCCTTTATACACAGATCAGGAACATGTCATGTACTGTTGTACACAGCGCTTATGCATTCATTATTATCAGAAATTACTATAATCATGGTACTGGTCCTACAACAATATATATAAAATTTACAGGTTTATCTTCTAACAATCTCCATCTTATGATGATATCATTAGAAGATTGAAAGTAGATTTCCCCTGAACAAACAAAAAATTCCACTTTAAACAGGCTTCTTTTCCTAATGTATAATTTGAAAAGTAAAGAAACTAAGATAGTTTTACTAACAAAAATATAGGACTGCCAATTTTACTCCATACACATTGTTCATTGAAGGGGCAATTCATGAACCGCAGCTTCAAATTAAAATTTTCTCCAAAAAAGTTGAGATTTTCATACCACTGGAAACTTCTGGCTAAAGATAATGTTTATGTACAAAAAGTTCCTTGCAGATTTATTTGGTTAGCAAAAATATGGTCAAATTTGAATTACATTTTGTACACCAGAACGAAATTACAACACATTGCCTCTGGAGCAGTGTAATACACATAATCATGCATAACTCGCAAACGCAAAATCAGAATCTGGGAATAAGCTTTTTTCATACCGAAAAATGTCATAAAATGAGGATGCTAGGATCAGGAAATACTCCTTTAAGGTGGTGTTAAAGGCAAGGTTTAGGGAAATCATGAATACCAACATTTTTGCAAATATCTCCAAAACCTTTGATACAATCTCAAGTGAGTTTTTTTTTTTTTTACTTTTTAAGCTGTAAATTTCGTTTGATAAACGCTTTGGAACTTTTTTTTTCTTCTTTTTTTTTAATTTACTTTATTTTTTAAATTTTATTATTTTTTTTGCAGAAAAAAAAAAAAAAAAAAAAAAAGTTAGGGTCGGGCCTAATTTTAGGGTAGGTCGGGTTATGCCAATCAAACAATTTTTTTTAAGGCCTTATGTAGGGATAAGTTGGCCATGTTATGAAGGTAATAAAACCGTTGCCATGGTAACCAAGCAGTCGCTATTGGCTTCTGACCAATCACATTGAAAGTTGGTTTTGTCCTGTTTTTTCGTAAATCACTTCATTTGTCCCAATAAAAGTATACTCACATGTTGAGTCATGTTCATGCGCACCTCCACTGATTTTCCCGTAAAAAAAATCCCAGTGGAATTCCCCTGGGGGGGGGGGGGTGTCAAAGTGAAATTTTCGTTTTTAGGCCACAGATTCAATATTACTTACAAACTTTTTATGGGAAAATCATTTTAATGTCCGTTGATGAAACAATTTTTGTGGGTAACTTTCTTTTTATTTATTTGGACATGTGCAATTTCAACCGTATGAGGGCAGTATCCAGGTCTGAAATTTCTCGGTCCCTGGAGAGCAATAATCAGAGGAGGTAGGGTGCTGAAAACACTGCCGAAAATTTGTACAAATTATTATCTTCTTCTGTGCCAAAGATGAAAACGATCCATAGATCTTTAATTTGCATAATTTAAAACCACCTTAAATGCATTGTTCATGCAGTATTATGTAACAACAAATGGATATGGCACCCCTACTGAAATCCAATCCAAATTGACTGTTACAGCTTACCTTTTTCTGCACTACATGGTTGTTCTCTTTGTCATCAGGTGATGTGGAACTGCCGCACTGTGAGCTTGACTGTGATAAACTAGGTGGGCCTTTTGGTGGTGTACCTGTGCAAAAATAAATACATAAAAAAAATTATGTTGCTCCATTTACTACCTTTCATAAATATTCTAAATAATCTGAAAATGCCAAACTGAACTACATTTAAAAAAATGCAACTATCTCATTTGAAAGTGTATTTAACCTTAAAATAGGCAAAAACAGTCATCCTCAGGGATTGAGTTTTAAGGCGCACAAGTGCAATAGCACACCTTAAATCGCCTGTCCGAGTGCGATTTATAGCCCACCTCAATTCCTAAAATTTTTATCGAGTGCAATTTAATAGCAAACCTGACATTTACCAGTCCGCCTTAACATTTCCAGAAGTGCGATTTGTAGAGCACCTGTTATTTTCAGAACTCAACCCCTGTATCCATCTTGGCTGTAATTTTTGTTCTTAAAGGTCCGTAACCCGATCGACAGCATCATCCCCACGATTTTTTTCATTGTTGATGAGGTTTTGGTATCACATAATAGATACTATTTTTCTCATTACTATCCTGAAATTTGATGCTCCAAGTCGATGTATTTCCGGAGAAATCATGAAACACAGCGGTTTTTACAGGCTACCGGTTTGTAAAAATAAAAATTACTTCGGATTTCTGGGTAGGGAATTAATTGCGAACCATCGAGACGGTATGCCGTATTTAGTTATAAAAAATCCACGATGTACATCCTGGGCTGAATTGCTCAATCGGTTAGCGCTGCCAGCGTTACCGAGAGGTACCAGTTCAAAATCTCGTATCGGAAGATTTTTTTTCCTCTCCATTTTGAACCCAAACTTTTTATATTCATTTGAAATGTACATATTGCAAGGGGAAATATATTTTGTTTCCTTTTTTCTCGGAAACGGTACGAAAACAACAACAAATATTTTCCGCTCAATATGGGCGGCATTGTACAGCATGTCAGCATTCGTCATACCATGCATACTGAACGGAATTGTTGTTGCTTGCTTGCCTGCCCAGAATGCAATTCACGTATACCAAGGTATTGGATTGCAAATTTGGCTATTTATTCACATTTACGCTGAAAATGCTCTCGCTTTTTTTCACAAAGCAGCATTAAGGGGGCGATATTTGATATTATTATGTAATTTTAAAGACAATCCATATCCAAAACCAATAGGGTTACCCCCCTTTAACTGAAACTATTTAAATTATTGTCATGTCTCTCTAATCTGCCACTTTCCCTCCTCCCCTCCTTTACTCATTTTGTAAGGAATGACATTCATAGTCATATGAAATCTTGATGTACAAATTTGTTGACATGATACCATGGAAACATACATCTTATACCGGTGTCTTCTTCCAAAGCGTTGGCAACACCTCTCACAGCACACACAATCTCGTTCATCCGCTCATTCTTTGTCAAATTCCTGTGAAGAAAACAAAATATTTTGTTTATTTCTTGAGCCTGGAATGGATCAATACAAACTGAACAGACTAGATTCAAACTTCAGCTTATAGTTATCAGGAAGCATGATTGGTAAGCATAAAAGCTGACATTGTTGATGGTAGGTAGGGACCTGTACAAAATATTTTGAGTTGCATTTTAATTAATTACACCAGCATGACAAAATCCACTGAAAAGTTAGTCACCTACAAGACACAGGTCTATTTCTAGTTATAATCAGAGTAAATGATCTTTAATTATGTGTGCCTACGCGACAAATCCCGATACTGTAATTCTGATTCATTACCGGTACCTAGAGACACTCTTTTGCAGGTGTAGTAAATAAATGGGCTATTCCATATGAAATCCTTACACCCCTATGGAAGACATGATCTTAATCTCCCACACAGGGGGTGTAGATTTCAAATGGAGTCACCCATTCAGGTAACCCAATTTGAAATTCATAATCCTTGTGTGGGAGATTAAAGCCATGTTTTTCATAGGGGTGTATGGATTTCAACTGGAATATTCCAATAAATCTTTGCTTTAGTGGAGTTAAACCTATGCTATGTGACACAAAACACTGACAAATAAAAGTTTAGCTTTGTGAAGAAACTTTTATATACTGTAGGCACCGGAGTTTTGGCCGATTTAAAACAGCAAAATGCGCTGGCCACTTTTCAAAATGCGCGAAAATGCGCCAAAAAATAGGTCAAAATGCGCTAAAATGCGTGATCCCCTGTTATCAATGCAAAACACAAAAAACATCGGTAAAACGATGGCATGTCAATCAATTACGACCGACTTCGGTTCATTTCGGGTTCATTTCCAGTTTCTGGAAAAAATAAAGATGGCGACCATCACAAATCGTCGATCGAAATGTCGAAAGCAAGGGTAAATTTCCCCACATTATGCTTGGTTTAATGATCGTTATTTGTATTTTGATGTACATAAGTGAAGTTAGAACCAATATTGCGTGAATTTTCTTGTAAATGCTGCCGATTTGGGGCATAAAATCGTAAGTTTTAACTTTAAGCTTATCGATGGGTCAAAATCGTGAACATTCTCGATGGAACCCAAACTACAGCTAGACTTTGTACATAAGGTATACCACCCACGAGCAGCGTGTTATGCCGTGAGTATGCACTGTTCTCCAAATAAGAAATCAGAGTGGCATACTGCATTGCAGAAGTGCTCCAAATCTTGTGATCAATATTTAATCCATTTCCTCTGACTGTCATTGTTTCTAAGTTCTATTCAACAATAACTTGGTATTTGAAGTGACACACCAGGAAGAACCTGACCAGTCTACAACAAATGTAGGTTGTGTGTCCAGTACCATATGAAAAAATAAAGGAGTAAAAAAGTTATCTAGTATATCTTACCTTTTAGTGACAGTTTTCTTACAGAGTGGGCATGGGGCAGATGGTTTCTTGCGAGCTGCCAATAGCGACTGGATGCATAAACTAATCAAATATAATATGGTAATAAAAAGGTTAAACAAGTCAACCTGAATAAATCTGAATAAATCCACTGACATGGAAATAAATTTATAGGCCTATTTCACATGAACCAATCATTTTAAATTCACTACCGGTACATGTACATAACTTTTTGCTGTACCGTACATACATGTACTTGGCATCTGGATGTTGCTATGATGTCCAGTGTTTCAAGCTTGGTTTAAAAATGAGTTGGACCCATAATCGGCAAAATTGGAAAACAACAGGATCCCAAGAATTATCTAGGGTCTGTGGACACAAATTCTGGCATGTTTATGTTTTGATGAATCCAAGTGTGTGAAAATATTGGATCCAACACATGATAATGATAAAATTGGATTCTTTACGCCCAATATTTATTGGTCTTGCTATGAGTTTTAAAATATTGGACTCGACTACGTCTCGTCCAATATTTTAAAACTCACAGCTCAACCAATAAATATGGGCTCAATCAATCCAATTTTATATCAAAGTTGACCAAGTTTTAGTCTGAAATTATGGGTCCCATGAAAAAGAAAAGGTCCCTCACGATTTTACTGTGCAAAAAGACCCCAAAATAGTTCTTGGTTGAACCCTGATGATGTCACAAAATAGGGAAATCCTCCTGGCTATGTACAAAGCATTTTTAAAAGCCAAAAATTTGTTTTACTTTTCAAAAGATAAAAGATATAAAATAGAGACTTGCCTGCAAAATTGGTGATCACATTTAGTTGATACTGGATCACGTAAAAGGTCCAGGCTGTGAATGAATATAAAAACAGTACAATCTTTATAGAGTAATAGTACATACATGTACATGTAGCTGTCAGGGTTCGCAGGTTTTTGCCACAGGTGGAAAAAAAAAAACATGGTTTTAGCCACGGATTTTTCCACTCAGCAAAAAATAGTTTTTGCCGGCAAAATGGCAAAAACTAAAAAAAGTGATAAAAGTTTCACTTTTTTTCATCTCAAAATTAATCTTGTACCATAAAAAAAAAACAATTTCCTGAGTATAATAAGGCTAGATAGATTTTGCAATTACGGTATAAGTAACAACATAAAGAAATTATAAGCATCTAGGTTTTCATTGCACTCACTTCTGTCATATCAAATTCAAAACGGTTTCAATTTAAGGACTTGATGAGACAAAAAATATTTTGAATGATTCATTAAAAGTTGTATGTTACTGTTTACATGCATGAGATTTCTGTGTAGTTTTTGCCATTTTTGCCGGATTAAACCAGGCAAAAACAGTTGTTGCCACTTCTTTGCCGGTAGAAAACGAACACTGTCGGGGATAAGTGCTTGATTCAACGATCGCTGAATAGAGCGACATGATGTGGCATCACATTCAACTAACATTTTAGGCATAATATTTAGCACTGTCATGACTGATGAATGATACATGTACTTGATAGAACTTCAAAAATTGCTCCATTTCAGAACTTTATAATTTTTGAAAATTATCATTCCGGGGACACATTCCAAGCAGATCCCAAGACTCCTTGAAGACCCCCCCCCCACGTCGGCCAGTACGAAGAGGATGTTGATGTGCTTACAAACCAAGCCTCAAAATAAGCAGATCTGGACCAGGAGCCACACATTTGGAAAAAGCAGCTCCTGGTCCTGAGATTAGGCCTATGTAATGAAATTATTATGCTTCCGTTAATTGCAAGCCCGGCTACCAGGGACCCGGGCACTGTAGACACAATACCCGTGACTGTCACCCTGAAATTACCAGGACTGTACCCGGGATGTACAATCAGTCGTCCCGGTAGCGGGGCCATGAAAATACTTACATTTTGGATTTGCTGATTAAAACATTGAAAATTAATACAGCACTTTGAAACCCGGCTGGCATGGGCGGGGACAGTACCGGGGGTTTCACCCACAATTTGTGCCCCCCTACCCGGGACAGAGCGGGGATTATTACAAAATGCCTTTGGTAATCTCCCCCGCTACGTCCCCGCTGTGCCCGGGTCCCTGGTAGCCGGGCTTGCAATTGACGGAAGCATTAGTTTTCCGTCACCCGCCCGCATTAGGTTTTCAATTTGACCAAAACTTTCATTATTTTCATAAAAAAGTCAATTGAGATGGAAATAATCAAAATTGAAACTCTCATAATGTCTGACGTCCCCTGCTGATCATAATCAGCAGTTTTTCTTAGCTGTAGGGGTAGAGGATGTGGCAAATAATGGAAATTTAAGGATTACCTCATCTGATCATGTTTCTGGTGATTTGTCATTCCTCAAAACTACAAGTAACTTCATTACATGTATATAAAAAATTGAAATCCTACTAGTATTACCCGTTTATAGTGTTGGCCGATACCGATCTGTGAATCGGAGATCGGTGCCGATATGGACTGCATCGGCCTTGAATCTGAATCGGCAGATGAGCTATCAGTATCAGCTGCCGATCTAGCTTACCGATCTCTGAACTTGACAGTAATAAAGAAATATGACCTTCAGAACATTTCGGAGCATAAATGCAGTAACGTATAGGAAAAGCCTAGAACCCATGACACAGAATGCAGCACACTTACAACAAATTAACCTAGCTTGGAGTAAAACTGGTCAAATTGTAAACTAGACATCAATACCAAAACAATGGTACATAATCCATCTCAATACCTTGCTGGGTTACAAAGTTGCAGTAAAAAATTAATTCGGGAGGTATGAAAAATCAATATTCCCTATACTTTAACACATGCCTCAACCGTAGGCACCTCAACCGTAGGCACCTCCACCCCTGACTCTGCATCGTTTGAATTGCAATATCTCAAAAAGTATGTACAGTGTGAAGTTTTTACTTTCCACAATTTTAGCTAGATAAATTAGCAACAAAATGAGACCAAAACTAGCTCATTACCCCTCTCCATTCTTGAGATCTGGGACAAAACGTCCCGAATAAAATGAAAAAATGTAACGCCTCCACCTTTTCCTATACCCCAATTCATGACGCACGACCTTAAACTTCCGACAATCGGAGGCACTGAGTGAGTAACGCTGGGACTTGGGGTGTAAAATGGTATTTTATTTGGGTTGATATTGACATGAAAAACCTCTAAAAACGGTCATCATATTACATAGTTACAGGTTTGGAGAATTAAGCTTTGACCGTTAACATTACTGGGGCCCGACTTGAATGAACTTGTACTGGTTGTAGAATAACATTTAAGAATCTGAATCGGGATCGGATCGGCCCGATCTGCTAATTTTCAGATCGGAGATCGGCAGATCCGATCTTGGGTTGGATCGGCCAACACTACCCGTTTATATTGAAAATTTTGTTCGATTTATGTCAACCAAAAGAACGCACGAGTCGAGTTCAGTTGACTAAAATGGTAGCTCCTGCCTCCTGGTCACCTCAGATATGACGTCAGTATCAAGCTGCTAAAAATATTCATGAAAGTCGAAACCGACCACATGGTCACAATCGGTGGATCGGATTGATTGAAATCAATGCCACATGTTTGACCTTACAGATCTGGGTCAGAGATATATGCATATTCATGTATGAATGGCTGCTGGCTGAACAGCGATGCGGATATAGTATTCATCACCGGGACTGAGAAATGCGACATTTTCGATATTTGTACCAGGGAATTTCAGACACAGAGACTCCACCGAGATTTCTACTAATTCATCCAATGGCAAAGGTAACCAAAGGATTGGGGATCGCATTTTTAACTAGATCACTAAATGTTTCAGAATTGAGGTTGGCTAAAAAGTAGACCATTTCGGGGACTGTAATTGGTGTAGATGTCACATTTTGAACAGTGGGCAATAAGTGACCAATTTGGCTTTTAGCACTAAGTGTTTGGCCTTACTCTAAGTACCCCGAAATGCTGTTTTGGGGAATTTTGCCAGCAGAATCTTTTTGATGATTTCAAGTCAATCTTTGACAAGATATAACAAGGTTTTCAGTTTTGTCTTTCTTTATTCAAGGGCTTTAATTTGATATAAAATGATGCAGTTTGATGGCAAATTTGAATTCACCTGGCATACCTAAATCTTGTATAGCATGTCAGACGGTGAATTTTTCTCCGCTCCTGAAGGCTATGCCAACCGAGGGTTTCTAACATCTGGGATACACTACACAGTGTCGACAGCCAGTGTTATATAAACTTAATACTCCGTTGGTGAGCGACGAAAGAAAGTGCAGAAAAGGAGGCCTACCGTATCTGATTGGCTAGAAATCGATCGCTGATCGCTCAGAGGTGTAGTACAAACTGAAAATGGAGACATGTATTCAATTCGATTGAAATCGATATTCTATTATTGACGCAGATAAAGAAAGTCGATAATGTACATTGAATTATAGATCTAGGCCTACAGCAGCTGGATCTTACACGGGTTCCTTTGTATTAATTCATTTCTCAAATAGTTGAATATATTACAATTTTAATTTTTACTTTGGATTTCAACATTTTTATTTAAAAAAAAACCATATCCACAGCAAACCCCCGCTAATTAGTGTAAATATTGCTTTTCGAGTTACATGTAGTGTACTGGAAACAAAACCTGCGTTTTTCCTGACAACAAATCGAATTTTATATGGCAACACCATAATGTGGTACCGTAAACCGGGGCTACATTGCCACTACCGGGGTAACTTCGCCACCCGACCGGTAAAATGATATATGCCTTTAGTGCAGAGTACACAAAAATAACACAAGGATTCCAATTAGCCCATGTGAAAATATAATATATGCCATATACCTGTACATATGTAATTCATGTATATGGTGGTTAGTAACTTTGGAAAATCATTTTTAAAATTTGGGTTTTTTTTTACACATTTTTCATATTTTGCGAAATATCGACCCCACAGCCGCAAGTACTGACTTTACAAATTCACCCAATGTATGATTTGATACAATGTAGTTTATTATGTCCTTACTACTGAGATAAAATATCAAAACCCTCAATCTGTAGATTTGTACCCTCACAGCCTTGTGAAGTGTTGGGGGCTACTTTGCCACCCCATATCGGGGTAACTTTACCACCCTCATTCATATGTTATGCCGACAGTTTCGAATAGATTTATAGATTAATTCTGGAATACCCTTCAAACCAGAATGATATCTATAAGTTAGATGGTTCAAAGGGTGTTTCAGAGTTATCCATACTAATAGTAAGAATTATTTCAGGTCAGATCACATCAGTACCATGGGGCTACTTTGCCACCCAATGTATTGACTTCTAGATTGTTCAGATAGGTGTTTTGTCATTCCTGTTATATTTTAAAACCCAAAGGGTGGCAAAGAAGCCTTAATCAAAGGTTGAACTTGCTTCAAAATAGGTCTGGCAAAGTAGCCCCGACCCATGGGGCTACTTTGCCACCCAATGTTTTTTTTTAAAAATGGGGCACAGAGTGCCCCAATGGTTTTCATACTACATATGCAAAATGCACTGGCATATAGCTTTCCTAATAACTCCTATATGTAACAATTCATGCAAACATAAAAATAGGGCGCACCGCAACATCCAAAAAATGTGGCAAAGTAGCCCCGGTTGGGCCGGTTTACTGATCATCATGTACAAATCATAGAATAGAAACTATGCGGCAGGTTCTGTGTGATATCTCATATCATGTAAATGGTATGCTTAGCCTGAGTCGCTCGCCTCAGCCTATCTCGAACAAAATCGCCATGCGTAGCTTTTGAAAAACGAGAGGCTTTGTTGTACTATCACAGCAATTTTTGACACAAAGATATAGGGATGATGACGATGTGCACTAGCTTCATAAATTAAGAGTAGCCGACTAGTTCCCCGTTGTGAAGCGAGCAGCTCTGCTGCGTTGGTTGACTCTATTCTCTCGGTCGGGCAATGTCGGGGCCACGTCACATCAATTCATGCATTTGGAGTGAAAACAACTTATCGCATATTTTTATTTGCAGAGAGTCGAACCTGGCACAATAGTGACTGTGATACCTTGTGATACACTCCAGAGTTCAGTGAATGCGAATGTTGTTTTCACTCCAGTGCTTTGTTAGTCCTGCCAGCAAGACTTCAGTCTTTATCATAAACATAATGACATCTACGGATCTACATGTAGGTATGACGAGTTACAGTTACTGGAACTAGTGCTTTGTCAGCCGGTACATGCCCGGATCATCGCACGGATGTCTGACCGACAGAATAATATTATAATATAATAATTTATTTATAAATTATATTAGTCAGTTTAGTCTACTATTAAAAACTTTTACCAAATAGAACACTCAAGGTTCTTCTGCATCTGCCCAACAGTTGCATGGAGTCTCTTCAATGTTACGGCTGCCATAATGCCCGATGCAATGGCAATGCATGAATGACAATCTGCAAATGCACTGAATGTCAACAAATGCCAAATTATGCAGACTTGACGTTAACGATCACACGGAACTTTTTTGCCTATTTTACAGTTCTTGAAAATTTCGATTTCAATCTACGGTCTACATGACGTCTTGCACATTTTGAACGTATCACTAGTTGTAGTTTTGATCTCAGAATTATCGATATTTTTTATGAAAATCTACGTACAAAAAACCGCGCGCTTTCATTTACACAACACAAGCAGATGACTCCCATTTTGCATTTCCCGCAGTGGCACTTAAACCAAATTTTTAACAAATTTTATGACAATTATAAATTATATATCCAAAATATTAGATTATAAAAAAAACCTTGACTTTAAAAAAAATATTTAAGCTAATTAAATCATAAGGAATAATAAAAAGAATAGATGAATAGGGTTTAATTTAACATTACATCGAAAGAGGCTCTGCAGTTTCATAATCGATATTTATCGATATATCGATTATCGTTTTACGGATGTCAACATTTTCGAGAGTAGGAAACTTTATAAAAGGGGAAAATTGCAGCAAACGTAAGCGGTTGTGTTTCTAATATTATCTAATGTAGAGGCACACGTTATAAGCCATAAGGACATTTTGTTCTGCATATTTGTATACTTTGTAGTATATACTGTATAATAATAAGACGCATGAGTGACACTTGTTGGTTGCCAAATTCGTCACCCTTGCCCACAGATGATCAATCATGATCAGAAATCAGAATGCAGAATTCAGTGTCCTAAAGTTTGTTCGGTTTATATTCGCTGTCGTAGTCCGACGTCACTTCCTGTCGAGGTCACAAGTACTTCCGAAGACTGAAGTGATGGATCAAGCGGTTGCATGACAACGCAACAGCGCAACGCTATCTACGCTTTGGCCTAGGGACAGGCATAAAAATTTCAAATTAATTCTATTAACATGAATTGTTGTTTATTGGAAGAGAGAACTTCTCAGAAACAATTTGACACCAAAATCAATCTTCTACTGTATTGCTAAGTGAAGTTATGACGAAATTACTGTCGGAACATTGGGCCATTTTCTCTGATAAGACTAACCATAGGAGTGCATGGATGGGGGGACTTGATAATTTTTGTGCCCCCCTGTCAATTTTTTGTTTTCACTGTAATTTAATCTAATTTTTGTTGAATATTATGTATGTTATCATTTTCAACACATCTGTGAAATTTTGTATGAAAATTCAAATTTTAAGGTGGTAAAAAAGTGATTTTTGTGCTAATTTTGGTCAAATTTTGCCATTTTGGGCCCATTTTAGGCAAAAACAATGATTTTCCCCAAGCGATAACAAAAAAGTGCTTTCTCCCAGCAAATAAGTAAACTGGAATTGTTATGTGAAAAGGATGAAAGTTTTTGTCAAACCATGTTTCCTTTTGTCAGAAGATGAATTTTGGGTCAAAATAGAATTTTTTCCCAAAATGGCCCTTTTTGACCCCTTTTTTGACCAAAACGGTGATTTTCACCAAGGCATATCTCACAGAAAAAATATTCAAAAGTGAAGACAATGTTGCATTCTGCTTCCTAAAGCTTTGAATCTGTTGTCAATGCAAACTAGAGCATCTGAAACAGATTAATTTTGGTTTTATTCATCATTTTCTCCAAAAATGGTGTTTTCAGTGGCACAAAATGGCACAGATTTACATAGGGCTTTATATTATCAAGTAAAATAAATAGCGCCCTCACACAGATGTGCCTGTCCCTAGCAAAGGCTTTGCCTTTGCCAATTGCACGTCGTCGGTCGATGTTCTAACTTGAACTTCTTCTTATACCGGTACCCTTTTGACTGTGTGGGCAAGTCATACTTCAGTATGAGTTGCCCTGAACGCCCATATATGTTCGGAAGAGACGGATACATTGCATGAGAGCCTGCCAATTTAAGCTTCCTATAATATCAATTACACATGGTCACATGTCATGAATTGGTCATCTTTTGTGTAACATAATGTTAAATGATAAAAATATCACCAATTTTGATTTACTTCAACACAACTTTTAATGAATACATTTTAGACCATTATAAGTATACATTTCTGGAAAGCTTATATTACAAGGATGCCAAATCAACAAAGTATAACATCATAATACAGGGTGGGTAAGAAATATACAGGGTGGTACATCAACAAAATTAGCATCTTTCTTGTCATGGTAAATCCCATATTTTCTTTTTCTATGTAGCTCAAAATAAATATTGATTAAGAAAGACATTGCATGGGCCCTTCAAACAAATTAGGAAGAAAACGTTTGGTATCCCTTGCGTTTAACATACAGGGTGGTCAAAAATTAAAAAAATTTTACAATTTGTATAATGACATTATCAATCAAAACTTTTTTCCTCCATGTCTGGCACTAAAACTAATAGCATAATTGAATTCCTCATCAAATTTCCTTAAAAATATGTGTACTTTTGAATAAGCAGGGTGTCTCAGGCAAGAGATAGGCCATTTAGAAATGTCGGAGCATTAGGCCTACACGCACACTTTGTACAGTAACATATAGGGAAAACTGTCTTAATTAGCATTTAATTAAGCAATTAATTAGTTACATCTTTTGTTACAGTTGATCTACTATGAGGTAGATCTACAGTCCAGGATGATATGTGCAATTTGTGGTCCATGCTAGTTGTACTTTTTAAGATACAAAGGTTTGAAGTTTGCCATATTTTCACAATTTTGTGTACAATCCTATGGGGCTCACCCGCCCCGGCTCACCCGCCCCGGCCCCTCCATTGACACATCTTACATATTGAAGTATAACTCTCAAAGTAGTTGTCCAATTGACTTGGGAGTTTTTGTATTTGATAAAGAATATAATTATCTACAAAATGACACCAAACTTTCTACAATATGTATTATACTTTTAGAATAAACCAAACTTGAAGTGCGAGGAAAGCGTTTTCATGTTACGGCCCCTCCATTTTTGGGTGACCTATTTGTGACATGCGACCACATACATTGTAACATACAGTACGGGCGCACAGAGTTTTTACGAGACATACTTACTTGTCCCGCAATTTAACGGGAATTCTTTTACCAACCGGACTTTGCTGTCCTGCAATATCGGGTAATCCTGTCATAACGAGACATTATGTTTTTAACATGCTCTTCGGGCTAAACGATTGAGTAGGCCCTATCGCATGTTGTGAATAGCACCATCGTGTAGGTATGCCAGGTGAATTCAAATTTGCCATCAAACTGCATCATTTTATATATCAAATTAAAGCCCTTGAGTAAAGAAAAACCTTTTTGTCATAGCACTTTCCGTAGCAAAGTTACATCTTGTCAAAGATTGACTTTCATCAAAAAGATTCTGCTGGCAAAATTCCCCAAAACAGCATTACGGGGGTGTTTCTAGATCTTAGTCTCATGACGATAGCATAGGCACCGGAGTTTTGCGCAATTTAAAACAGCAAAATGCGCTGGCCACTTTTCAAAATGCGCGAAAATGCGCCAAAAAATAGGTCAAAATGCGCTAAAATGTGTGATCCCCTGTTCAATGCAAGACACGAAAAAACATCGGTAAAACGATGGCATGTCAATCAATTACGACCGACTTCCGGTTCATTTCCGGGTTCATTTCCAGTTTCTGGAAAAAATAAAAAATAAAGATGGCGACCATCACAAATTGTCAATCGAAATGTCGAAAGCAAGGGTAAATTTCCCCACATTATGCTTGATTTAATGATCGTTATTTGTATTTTGATGTACATTTATAAGTGAAATTAGAACCAATATTGCGTGAATTTTCTTGTAAATGCTGCCGATTTGGGGCATAAAATCGTAAGTTTTAACTTTAAGCTTATCGATGGGGCAAAATCGTGAACATTCTCGATGGAACCCAAAATGCGCTTTGGACACCCAAATGCGCGAAAATGTGTGCTTTTGCGCGAACCGCGCAAAACTCCGGTGCCTACGATAGCACCTTTTTTAATGGAACTGCTATCAAAATCTCTGAAATTCCATGTAGTCTCTCATCACCAAAAAAATCATATATTTGGTCAAGTGAAGTATAGACAACATATTTAGGAAGGTTTCCTTCTTAAAAGCTTCTTTTAAATTTCAATGTAAATTTGTATTGCCGGTTTAGGCCATTTTGACTGACTAGCAAATGTGTTAACTGAGGTTTCCATGTCATACCTACATCGTGTTTAGCGTGAAAAGAACCCCTTGGTCGACCATGGCGGGGGGTTACGGCAAAATGGGATGTTAGTTGTTACTGATATTTTGCTATTTCTTGTTTTCCATTAAAATATCCATTATAGACAATTCGAACAGTGCAATACGCATAAACGTACGTAATATAA
The DNA here is from genome assembly GCF_039555335.1 of Amphiura filiformis. Lineage (NCBI taxonomy): Eukaryota > Metazoa > Echinodermata > Ophiuroidea > Amphilepidida > Amphiuridae > Amphiura > Amphiura filiformis. Next base: position 51,379,020 of record NC_092631.1, on the reverse strand, counting down.
ACAATTTTTATTATACTTATTTCAAACAAAATATATTTTATTATTATTTGTTCCAAGAAAGAATTTCCAACAACTGAGGAGTCAAATTTTACTACAGTTAATTTCCCGACTCCCAAACAAAATTTATAAGTCATTTTTTTAACCACATTCCACTGCATACATTTTCAAAATATCGTGCTCACATTCGTGGAATTATTTATCGACAAGCTGCTCAAAAAATAGCATAATTTGCTGAAAACTGAATCAATTCCCATCGAATTTTTTTTTCAGTGGGCGCCATGATGCTTATTAATATTCTGCCTTAAAAGGTCATAGGTTGCGATTTGCATAATTCGGAAAACTCTGGAAACTCCGCTGCTAAATTTCATTCATAAATCCAAATTATGGTGCAGTGGTGACGTCATCTAAAAATGAGCCATCTGCGCTTGCGCCAAGTGAAAATAACAGTGGTCATTTACACACTGCCGAATGCATACTTCGATAATGTCCTCTCATGGTAGTTTTCACGTTATAACAGGACTTCCTTCAATCACCGGACTTTAGGGTACGGTGAGAAATAATAATTACGAATATTTAATAATGTCTGTAAATTGCAAGACATCCTCTAATGTAAGAAAGTCCGGTAAAAAGTCTGTGCGCCCGTACTGACATACGAAGTCACAAACTCACAAACTTCAATATGCACTTCAAATACAGCAGACCAGCTGTTAATTATTACCGATCCTGTAGAATAACTTACATAATCGTCCATTTCATGGAATCCCGTTGCTCAGATTTGCCCATTTCATTTTTATCTGTCAAATGCGCTGTGGATGTGCTCCATAAATCACAGGTGTGAAACTGACTTTATACCACTCACTCGCTTTAGCAGAAAAGCAAGCCTCGTGGCGCTGGGGCATGACGTCATCGTGGACGTATGCAAAATTTCCGACGGGCGTCATATAACCCGTATTGTGATTGGTTGCAAAAGCAATTCTTTGAAATCGTAAGCCAATCAATGAACGCGACGGCCTTTTACGGTATTAATTAATGTGACTCTCCAGTTAAGTACGTCTAACCTGATTGGTTTACAAAACTACTTTGATAATTGCTAAGCCAGTCAGCGTGCTCGATGCAACAACCTCGTAGAGGTTTTCGAGAGGCGAATTCACGTAGTGATCCAGCGATCGAGTATAAATTCAGCTTGACAACTGCTCTCGCACGAGATCGCAGGTGCAATAACAATACATGGACACAATCACTGTCATTTACACAATGGAATAATGAATTATTTATGACATGCATCGGCTGGATTTTACGATTGAGGTAAGGTTTTTGGCCTGTCCCTGCGTGAATATCCTTAGTTTTCAGCATCAAAGATACTTGCGATGACCAGTTTTACTTTTAGCCCTTTCTTATGGGTTTCACTGCCTACATGTAGTAAGCTTTTGCAAGATGTTTTCCTTCTGAAATCATGAGGTGTCAGGTCTTAAAGGAGTATTTTGTGATCCTAGCATCCTCTTTTTATCAATAGATATCCACGAAAAAAGCATATTCCCAAAATTTCAGTTGATTCTGATTTTGCGAGTTATGCATGATTTATGTGTATTACAGTCCTCCATAGTCTAGACAATGCGTTATAATTTCGTTCAGAAGGGGCTAAGGGACGCCAGGTAACCTATTGTTGTTACACAGTAATGCTTTCTTCAATTGCAAGTCCGGCTACCAGGGACCCGGGCACTGTAGACACAATACCCGGGACTGTCACCTTGAAATTACCAGAAAGTACGTCCCGGTACCCGGGACTGTACCCGGGATGTACAATCAGTCGTCCCGGTAGCGGGGCCATGAATATACTTAAATTTTGGATTTGCTGATTAAAAACATTGAAAATTAATACAGCACTTTGAAACCCGGCTGGCATGGGAGGGGACAGTACCAGGGGTTTCACCCACAATTTGTGCCCCGGTACCCGGGACAATACCTGGGGCATAGCGGGGATTATTACAATTGCCTTTGGTAATCTCCCCCGCTACGTCCCCGCTGTGCCCGGGTCCCTGGTAGCCGGGCTTACAATTGACGGAAGCATAAGTAGTAATAAGGGTTTATAGGATTAGCTTGACAAGAAAATACCAAGGTTACCTGGCGTCCTGTAGCCGCTTGTTTTCGTTCTGGTATACCAGAACGAAATTCAAATTTCATGATATCTTTGCTAAATTTAAAAACAAATTTAATCTGCAAGAAATTTTTAGTAGAAAGTCATTCTAAGGCTGGCATTTTCGGTCGGGCTCGCGGGTAGCCCCGGTACCTGCCCGAGATTACATTACCCTGCCCGCCGTGCCCGGGTACCCGAAATTCAAATAAAATTCATGGTTGACCTAACACGGGAGCACGTGTGGCCGAGTGGATAAGGCGCCCGACTCACAATACATAGGTTGTGAGTTCGAGCCCCGCTCGTGCCAACGTGTTGTGTCCTTGGACAAGGCACTTTATCCTCATTGCCTACTGGGGGATGTGGTTGGGTTGGATTGGATGTTTGTATAGTTGTTTGTTTCAATGTTGCAATATTGGCGCTGATTAAGCTGCTGCCTGCAAATTGCACTGTGTCTGTTTAGGTGTGTTTAATGTACAATTCTAGCAATTTGACCTGCGGGTCACCTTTAGAGTTTGAAATAAAACCTTCCTTTTTTTAACAAAAAAAAAAAATTTAGACGATGTTTTGTGTTTTAATATGAAAATTGATACTTTGTTTTCATGTCATATTTATTAATGATATCAAAATGCATTCAAATTCAATGCATTTTGATATCATTAATAGAGTAACATATGAAAACAAAGTATCAATTTTCATATTAAAAACACAAAACATTGTGCAAATTTTTTTAAATTTTTTATTTTTAGGTCAACCATGAATGATCGTAGCATTTAGGTCTAGGTCCAGGGACACTACAAAACCGAAAAAATAAATAACTTAAAAAAATAACTTGGCAGGTCATCCCCTCAGATTTTGCTGAAAATCATTTCTAGCATACCTCTATGGCAATAATGAACACATGGAAAAAATTAGCACTCAACTCCAAGCGGTTTCGGAGATACGGCTTGTCAAAATTTCACCCAGACCCCCCCTTTTTGCTCTCGCAAGTCGTGTTGTTGAATTTGTCACGTTTTGGAACACTCATATTTTGACTTTAATAGGAAAAAGATATTAAGCTGAAAATTGCTACCTAGAGTGACTTTCACCCAAATACGCAAAATTTGGCCTTAAAACAGTGTAGTGCAGTGCTTCCACTTTGAAAGTTATGGGTCTCCCAAAACCCCTTTTCGTTTTGTCATTTCACCGTGTTCAGTTTCCAGACCCAGGGGTTCAAATTCGCAATCAATTGCGGGAACCAGTTTAGGTTCTCGCAAATGGCTTTTGCGAGAACCTTTGGTTCTGATCAGAACCAGGCTTTCGATTCCTGCAAAATATTGAGAAAAAAAAACCCGGTAAAATCATAATACCCTATAAATAGGGGGGAATTTGAATGCAACTTACTATAACATTATTAATAACAAAACCAAGTTGATTATCTTTAAGGTGTTTTTTTAAAAGCAGCTGTTTCAACTTTGAATCCTGAAAGTAATTTTTAGTTTAACGAACGTAAAATTTACAAGGAATTATGGAATGGAGTATTGATTTGGACAACAAAACAATTGAGAATCATTCAAAAATAAACTACTCACCAGACTTGAAATAAATCTAATTTTAAAACTTTTTAATAACCATGCAAAAAAGTGAAGTTAACTTGCAACTTTAGTTTTTGAGAACTTAAACGCCTGCACAAAAAGTAACACAGCTGTGGTGTTATAAATACGCCTAGGCTTAGCTTCAGAATTAAGTATAATTTGAACATTATAGTAGTACACTGACTACACAGCAAGCTCAGCAACTTTCTTTAAGCTTATTAAACTTCGACTATCGCTGTGACTTACGTATCGTGCATTAATGAGACCTCAACATAACATTCATGTATTAAATATAGTGCATATTTACACCCGTATGAGTTCTATTTTTGGAGAATTTGAGGCCGCGGATGACCCAATTTGCTACTGCTAGCTACGCGATGAAGAGATGTCAAAACATGAAAATATACCATATACCGCAATACCCCTAATTTCACTCGATATCTATTTACATTTATTCATACCTAAATTTATTACAAATTTCCTTAAATGTTCGCTAAAAATTGCTTAAAATAGCTTTTGTATGTACTGTTATATGATTCGCAATTTTAAACCATATCTTTTCAAATGAAATGCAAATTAAATTAAATTAAATTTATTCCACGTATTATTTTGTACATCGGGTAAAGGGTGAGCATGTGTATGTAATAAATGACGACGTCATTTGACGATTAATTATTCATGTTACGATTAATTATTCATGTTTACCAGACACTTTTGTAAGAAAGAGGTGCCGTGATTGGTGGAAATAGGCAAGGTGAAAGTGATACAAACCAATGAAGGAGACGCTTTCATTACTTGCGAGGTCACGGCTATTATTATGGGGGTGATCGGTTGTAAACACGAAAATTACATGGGCCATGGATTTCATGCTCACTGTGCTTTCTGTTCGTGATCGTACAATAAATTGACAGCTAAAATGATGAAATCTTTGCCTTTTCCCCCAAACATTTCAGAATTATATATTTTTTTAATGCACTAATGATGTTATTTTAGGTGAGCACATGCGTGTAATTTATATAATAAGCTTTAAATTGACGATGCCATTTAATGATTAATTATTCATGTCATGATTAATTATTCATATGACCCGAGTCTTTGGTAAGAAAGAGTTGCTGTGATTGGTGGAAATATGTGAGATGAAAGTGATTTAACCAATGACATAGACGCTTTTATTACTAGCGAGGTCATATCTATTATTATGGGATGGTGGGTTGAAAACACAGGCCAGGGCGAAACTTTCACGCTCTGTTCGTGATCGTACAATATAAAGTAATCGACAGCTAAAATGATGAAAACTTTTTCCCCCAACATTTCAGAATTATATTCATGGATTAAGGGGTACTACACCCCTGTGGTAAATTTGTGACTATTTTTGCATTTTTCTCAAAAATAATAACACACTGGTAACAAAAGTTATGTATATTATTGGGGCAAGGAATCCAATTACTACAACGAAATTTCAGTGACTCAAGACAAGCGGTTCAGTATGTATGATAGGAAATGAGGTACATCCAAACGGTACCTCTTTTCTTATCATAAATAACGTACCACTTGTCTTGAGTCACTGAAATTCCAGTGTAGTACCCCCTTAATGAGATTATTAAATCACATTTCCGTTGCAGTAAAAAAAGGTAAAAATAACACAAAATGTGATCTTAGACTTCAAGCTTGTGCGCGAACCAATTTTGGTTCGCCTAGTTGCAACCCAGCGAGAACCTTCACGGGAACTGGTTCGCAGGTTCGCGTCGGATTTGAAACCCTGAGACCCCACTCGTACTCTTAAATAGATATCAGAGAATGTTCAAACTTGATAAAAATACTTAATAGGCCAATATCTTTCCCCTGAAACAACAACAGACCACTGATACCTATAATTAAATTGTAGCTTGGACCCAAAGTTTACTCCGCAAAATGAAATCCTGAAAACACCGCCCCACCAGTTGACCTTTGACCCCGCAGATGAATTCCGACAAATTTGAAACTTGCACCATGAATGCTTAAACACTTATTCTACATCTGTATTTGTATATCCATGAAAGTATGACAAGTTTGCGTCCACAACTTACTCATCAATAGTCGAAATAAAGTTTCATATATCCTTTGAATTGAAGTAATAAGTGAATTAAATTGGTACCAGTATTGACAATTTTATTTGTTTTTATGTCAGCAAAAAGTCCATTTTCAAACAGTAATTTCTGGCAATCCAAATTGAACCACAGATCGCTGTGGGATAAAAACAAAATGGCACCCTAGTTTGTTATCTATATTGAATTCTGTGATACAACTTTGTTCATTTCTTGTTTGCAATTAAAAGATGTGTGATTATTGTGATATTTTGTCTCTTTCAGGGTTTTTCAGAGGGCAGTCAAGTCCCAACACGCAAGATGGCCAAGGTAAGATGCACAGGATTGGGCTAATCTAATTGAAATCCATACACCACCATGGAAGATATGACCGCAATCCTCCACACAGGGTGTGAATTTCAAATGGGATTACCTGAATGGATGACTCCATTTACTTGAGTCTACACTCCTTGTGTAGGATATTAGGATCATATCTTTCATAGGGTGTGTATGGAACAGGTCCATTTCCTTCAGAAACTTGAGAATTTGTTGTGAAGGTACTATAAAGTTCTATCATGTGATAGTCTGACAAGGGAATGATACTGAGATTTACATGTAGTATCTAGAATAAGGGACAATATGGAGTTAGCATCATTGTATCATGACTATGGTTGAGGATGGTGAATTAGACTATGCCATAGTCTATTTTTGATAAATAAAAGCATGTTAATCATGATGAAAGCATTCAGTTGAACTCGAAATTATACTGATATTTAATACATCAAAATACTAGTATAAAATTGTTATGAAAAAGTTAATATAATTATATTAGTGACAGTAAAAGTAAAGTGGCTTATATTATTGAATGCAACATATCATAATGTCATAATTGTATTGGCACTTCAGTACTGAACAATTCTGATTTTAGAATCTGCCAGTTTATTACCGTACTGACGCGAGTATAGTCCCACCCTGTTTTTGGGTGAACATTTTTCAAAATTGGGGGGTGGGACTATACTCGAATTTCAAAAAAAAAAAAAAAAAAATTTTTTAAATTTTTTTTTTTTTTTAAAGTTTTTTATTTTTCGGTTTTAGTGTCCTAGACCTAGACCTAAATGCTAGATCATTCATGGTTGACCTAAAAAAAAAATTAAAAAAAAAAATTTCAAGATATTTTGTATTTTTAATATGAAAATTGATAATTTTTATTCATGTCATAGTCTATTCATGATTTCAAAATGCATTGAATTTGAATGCATTTTGAAATCATTAATAGGTTATGACATGAATACCAAGTATCAATTTTCATATTAAAAATACAAAATATCTTGAAATTTTTTATTTTTTATATTTTTTTAGGTCAACCATGAATGATCCTAGCATTTAGGTCTAGGTCTAGGGACACTCCAAAGCCGAAAAAATAAATAACTTACAAAAAAAAAAAAAAAAATTAAAATTTTTTTTTTTTTTTTTTTAATTTCTGAAATTTTTCGAAAATTTGGGGGTGGGACTTTACTCGAAGGTGGGACTATACTCGCGTCAGTACGGTAATCGCGAAATTCCAGGTTAAAAATAGACTATGGACATTCAATTAAAAACGTGATTTTGAACAGGCAAAGTCCCTAACACTCACACTGTCAATCATACTTGTTTATCAATCAAATTTAACCGCAAGCAAATACAAGACGCGCTCATTGACTTACTGACGCGTTCATGCAAGTACACAACACAAAGGCGGCGAGGGCCACATACTTGTGTACCATGTAGTTATTAATGGTAATGACAGGTACCGGAGGATTTAAACCATAACGAGATCTGGGCGACCAATCACAAGCCAGATCCATTTAAAGATGCATTACATCATCGCCAATTTTAGTAGGCCAGATTTCGACAATCTCATCCATAGAAGCTCATAGACAGCCGTGTTAAGCATGTAAACCGCAATCCAATGTCAGTAGTCCACTTGGGAAGCTAACAAACAGAGGGAGTAGGGTGACTGAAAAGATCAGATGTGAAAATCTATCAATTGTGCACACATTAATTAAATCAGAGTTTTAAGCTTAAATACAATATCCAGAGTATGCACAATGGGCAAGTGGACTACGGGGTAGTCTAATGGTGAATTGGTTATCTTTGGTTTGTTTGATTGATTTGTTTGTTTTTAGTTTTCATACAAGGGGATTCAGTGTAAGCATGTGTGTTTCAAATAGCCAGTGACTTGCAAACTTGGCTTCCAGGCTGGTAGAATTGCATTAATCACATGTGCAACTGGCTGGAAGCAATGTAGCTTCTTCAATGAGACTACAGTATTTATATTCATACATTGTTTTTATGATATTTTTGATATCTCTAGCTGTTAGCCCGTCAGAGGCTAAAGACATACATGCCTGGTCTACGCTTCCTTCAAGCAGTGGTCTTCCAGAGAGCAAACTTATCTACATGTAACCAGGGAGGAGCTAGACAGATATACTCAGATGCTGAAGATACAGATACCGATGGTGAGTAATAGGCCTGTTATCGACACATAATTTCTAATTCAACACTTCGTCTGGGAAAAAATACGACAATCGACACATGTCGAAATGAGATTTAAAAATGCTGAAAAAAAGTTGATAGATAAGCTTAAATCACGCCGATATACGTTACGATTGCCGACTTCAGGTGTAAACATACAATGTACTTCCTGGTTCGTTCTACTTCAGGGTTCGGGTGAACTTCGGGAGGTAATTTTTGACTTTCCGATGAAAACATGATCGTACGGTAAGCTTATTCGGACAAAATAACATGGAAATTTCATTTTTTTTGTTTCGTAAAAGCACAATTTATTTTAACATGTCGGATTTAGGGTCATATCGACGATAATACGACACATACGACAGTCGATAACAGGCCTAGTGAGTAAGCCAGCCAGCCTCACTACTTGAGAGATAACCGTAGACTAAAGTGGTGGGCAATCCATATTGACTGGTTCAATTTTCCAAGTGTAATTGAGTCTTCTTTTTATCAAGTAAACTAGTTCTAATCCATAGTAAGGTTTAGCCATAAAACTTTGGTATCTCACTGGACTGTATGTAGCATTTTGTGACCCAGTTCTTTTACTGAGTACTCAATAAACAGGGCATGTACATCACACAGTGTCATCGCCTCGATATCTTCATGGCAGAATTCGCCATGGTAGGTTGAATCCACAGCCACGCATGGCCATTTTGTTCCGACGCATAATGAGCCGAGGGACATCCGACTAAGGCTACTGACAATAGCCTGGTAATTGACCTCTCTGTGTGTGAGTGAGCATGTATATATGCCATGATGAGGTCAATCGTCATCTGCTTTTAGACTGCCTCCACGGGAGCGAGTGCAGCTAGCCTACGCTGCGATATAGTTTGGCACATATAAAATCAGAATATTTTTGAGTTCAAGACGCACGCTTCTTTCTCAAGACGCTAGCTAACGACTATCATATCCGTTGAACACATAAATTCAAGTGCAAGGAACAAAATCTGGCTTCTTTAGACTAAATCAATTACGGGAGATATTCATAATTTTCTACCCCGGTATCCAAAGATTTATCGTCTGAATATCAAATCGTGCATAGCACATTCACATGTATCGATCCCGGGTATTCATTTCAGTATCTCTGCTGTATAATGTAATTATTAACCGGGCGATGTCGGTGTGCATCAGCAAATGCAGAACTCCCCAGAGGGCAACATTTCTGTAGGTGCTATGTTACTCACACAGTTTAAATTTGTGCATGAAGGAGGTACGCAGGTGATGACTGAAACTTTATATCAGTTTATATTTGTGACACGATCTGGTCCATGGGGGCCAAAGGAGGCATGTTTGAAAATTGAGTTACTATGATTTTAACCTTATAAAAACATTAGGCTATCATATACTGAAAACACCAAATGTCTAGCATACTTCGTTCTAAAGTTATGAAGTTTTGTGATGTCTATTTTCTTAATGTATTTTATTGTTTTTTGCTCCATAGTTTTGCCTTTATCTCATTTCATATTTTCCGCCTTTGGCCCCCAAGGACCAGATTGTGTCACATTGATAGGTTAATAACTGCACACTATTTGTTGAGAGAGATATTTGACATGCTAATGCATACACACTGAGATGTTGATGCTTGAGCCCTACAGGGAGGGGCGGTGGAGTGTTTAAGAAAACTGAACTTAAAAAGTTCATAACTTTGCAAAATGTAACCAAATATGTCAGGGGACTGTGGGGATTGTTTCAGTAAACATAAATTAAGCAAGTTAGAAATGGTAATAAGTACTCAAATTTCAAAATTGCTGACTTTGGTGTGAATGGACCAGCCGACCAGATCATGTCACATGTTTTAACAAAACATTAAAATATTATATATTTTTTCAACAGAAATCCCCCATGTACTGTTGCCAGATCCATCACTAGGACCTTTGGCCAATAAGGATCCACGCTTTCCCCTTACTGGTAATGTAGGTGTTGCCAGCAACCTGTATCCTCACCCACAGAATTCAGCACCAGTGACTCCAAGAAGATTGCCAGATGTACTTACATGTCTTACACCTCAGGATAGGCATACAATAGTGCTAAGTCAGTTTTTGGACGCAGCAGCTGAGGTATGCATGGTTGCGTTTTGCCTTTTTAAAAATGTAATCGTCTTCAATAACCCTAAACCTACCACACATACAAAACCATACACCTGGGGAGGGGGAGTGGGTTACCAAGGCAATGCATGGTTGTTAGGGTTAAACCTTGATCGATTTTGCTAGGTTATGTTTAAACCAGGGATTTTCTGGCGGGCTCAAGGAACGAAATTTTCAAAATGCATTGGAATTTGTATCCATTTTGAAATCATTGAGTATGAATATGAACACAAATTATCATTTTGCATATTAAAAACACTAACATTTCTTTCAGGCTGAGGAGGAAGCGGAAGATGCTGAAATGGAAGCCGTTGATAAAGCACTACAAAATCCAGAAGCCGATGACAAAGCACTACAAAATCACCCATCAGCATTAGAGTGTATATCACAGGAATGTCCAAATACACTTAGGAAGAGTAAGTTTGTTGTGCAGTGTGCATTGTGGAAGTCAAACTTCTAGCTTATCATTCCTTTAATAATTTTAAAACTTCTAACAGGGGCCTAGTTTAAATCACGTATAAACATGACAGATACCTGGCAAGGGTGAAAATAAGAGAGCTTGAACCAGGGGCCACTTCGGCAAAAAAAGTACCCCCTGGTTCACCAAAATTTGAAGAAATCAAGGGCCACTTCCATTTACCAAGGGGCCAATAAAAATAAAGATATGCTGGATGGGTTAAATAAGCACTATATTTGCTTTGAATTTGATACTTTTTAGTTCAATATCCAGGGGGCCAGTTTTGTGAGAAAAATGTCCCCTGGTCAACTACAAATGAGATGGTACCAGGGGCCATTGCAGAGTTTCTGGGGGCCAAGCGGCTCCCGTCTCATGCTTAATTTCACCCTTGATACCTGGGCAATATATCATATACCTGCATTCTCTCTAATTAATGCCCCTGGGGTGTTACATTTTCCAAAATTGAGTGTATTGATTAGAGGTCTTTTTTACAATGTTAATTCCCATTAAAAACATTGAAAGTACCATCTGTCAGTGCTGCGGTGCTCCATATATAATACAGAATTCCTACAAATGCTGTAAACATTGTTGATTAACAATGGCTGCCGCCACATGGATACCTTGAAATTGGTGGTTGTTTCGACACTGCTGGTACTGTGTGATATTTTCACAGCATTTATCACAATTTGGTTGACAAAAATATTTGGGACTTTTATTAGAGGGGACTTATTTAGGGCTCTTTTTGAAATTCCCTTACACAGGAAGGTGTGCGCCATCCTGCAGCTTTCCTGTGCTAGCCTTCTTTTGTTAAAATCCTGTGTGATTATAACACTGCAATTAGCCACTTACACAATGTAAATTAGGAGCGCGCTTTCCTGACCAAGCTTTCTGTGTGAAAACGTGGTAGGGTATTTCAATATGAGCCCTTAATTAGAAAGAATTCAGTATGTTTACTAAATATATTTGCTTCATTTCTTGTTGCAGGTTTTTTAGATTTATTTCCTGGTGTACCAGCTCAATCACTAGAAAAAATGACTGTGGTTACACTATGTCAAAGAACACAAAATAACATGACATCATGGAATGCAGAAGTAGAAAAGAAAGGGAAGAATTACTAGGAATTGTGAGTATTTTCCCTTTTTTTGTAAATTACAGAAACATGACAATATTAAATCAGTGTTACGGAATAAGAATATGGCAGTGCCCTGACAAGACTGCTATATAACTTGAAAGTTCATTACATTGTATAATAGAGTTTAGGATGCATATCATGTCAAATGTAAGACAAAATACAATTTTTAGGACAATTATTTTAAAGCCATTATTAATACAACATTTTTGTCCTTTTGTGTAATAGTTTATGATCAGTGCAGAGGAGATATGTAGGCTATTACAAGGTGCTGGATACTGGGCAGACTTTATAGATCCATCCTCAGGGCAAGCTGTAAGTAGATATATATTTTTTTGAAATGTTCGGATTTTTGAAACTTTCCGATAGTATGGGAAGATAAGGTTCCAACCCAAAAGATAATGAAGATCTAAAACTTAGTTAGTTTCTCAACATCCCCCTTCCTGCATGCCAGAATGAAATCCTGAAATGTTGAAAATGACCTTCCTCAGACCCAACATTTTTTGACAAAGGCTTCTTTAACTCCCTCCCCAAACAAAACGTGTACAGGACATCATCAATATTTTTGGATGTTTCCTTAAGTTTTAAATTTTTCCCTACAATTTCTTAAATTCCTCTATTAAAAAACATAAATTTTCCTCCAAATGCTGAAATTTTCCAGCACATAATTTCCTGGTTTTACTTCTTTTTCCTTTTCCAACTCTCGGAATGACACAATATTATAACAAAGGTCATGACAATGCAGTTTTCCCATCATTTTGATTGGAAATGAGGTCCATATCTGGTGTGAAATGGACTTAGGGGAATGGTCACTTTGGATAACCATTGTCCAAGTAATTTGAGGGAGAAGCTTGTCATCATGGAACTAAACAGAACTGGTTATTTGAGCATGTCATTAAAATTTGTTAGAGAAGCAATTAATCACACCTGTTGTCAAATTCAATTGTTGTGTAAAGAAGGAAGTACACCAGATGCTGGCAGATAGCTCTATTGGAATAATTGAAAATGGCTAGACAATAGGACAATTAAGTCTGAAATTAATGTTTTGGTACTATTTAATGTGGTATTATGAAATAGCTATAGCATACTCGGCAGTGGGGTTTGACTCCCACCCTTTTTATTTTACCCCCACCCTTTTTATTGAGGCACCCTTTATACTGAAAATTCCTGACCCCCACGCTTTTTACTGAGGCACCCTTTATACTGAAAATTCTTTACCCCAACCACTTTTTGCTTTTTCCGCTATTTGTAAACTGACAAAGTCGCATTTAATTTGGTTCAAGTATCAAGTACGCGAATTCTGCACCTATTTCACATGTGCGAGTCCGATGTTTTTCTCTCCAATAAGTTAATTGATACATTACGTGAACAATGCAAATTATATGTGAAAAATTACTACTGCACTGTAAAATAAGCATTTTAATGAATAACTGTACTTTTATGGTGTTCAAATGTTGTTCTTGTCATGAAACTTGACGTACGCTGTGTTCAGCGACTATATCCTACTTCTTCCGTGCTGCTTCGGTCAATCAATTATGCATGTTAATGACGCCACTCATATACGATCAATGTAAAGAAAAATAACACGTCATGGAAAATCGGACATTTGCATATGACGTAGGTGTTTTGCAGCGCTTCCGGGGAGGATTATTGTGTACATTGCACTGGATTCACGTAAACAAGCGCGAGCCTGCATCAAATGGAATTTTATCTTGCGACATAGTGTGCAAGTTTTGGTGATTTTTCTTGGAACTATGATTATTTTATCATTCAATAAAAATATACTGTAAGTTGGAAGAAGCCCCACGCTTTTTATTTTAATCCCACGCTTTATATCAGTCCACGCTTTTTACCCAAAAAGTTTAAACCCCACGCTTTCACCAATTTTCAGAATTTCGAACCGGCACGCATTATAAAGCGTGGACTGCCGAGTGTGTATAGGTGTAGGTGTAGTCATTAAAGGATAACTCCGGCAATCACAACATTATGCCTTATATGATAGAAAATTAATTATCAAGTACGAATCACATGGTTTTATTTGAAACAAACTCATATTGACCATAAAAACGAATTAATACAGCCGTCTCTCAACACGCGATATTCAAAATTCCCGGGTGCCGAAATTGTCCAGTGCAATGACGTCCCCGTTATACAATGAAGGCTGACAACAATTGAGCACAAGTAACCATGACGTCATTGCACTGGACAATTTTGGCGCGGGAGTTTTGAATATATCGCGTGTTGAAAGCTGGCTGTTTTTATTTGTTTTTATGGTCAATATGAATTTGTTTTAAATAAAGCCATGTGATTCGTGCTTGATAATTATTTTTCTAACATATAAGGCATAATGTTGTGATTGCCGGACACATCCTTTAACAATTCCAACAAGCAGGTTGAACTCATGTGTATGTCTGCAGTCATAGATTGAATACAATACCGGTCTTTTCAAAGATACTAATCTTTGTGCGAGTGATCAGCATGATATGGTTCAATGCAGAGGTACCGCATGAACATACCAGTGCAGCGTGGTATATTCAAAAATTGTTTTCACCTATTGCTATGGTTGTAAATTAATGAAGAGGGCGAGTTAGTGCAGCGGTAGTTCCCTCGCTTTGCACCGGGTTTAAGCCCAGTCGCGGCCCAAGGACTCATGTGCACTTGGTTTATTCCGATTCCATGCTCACTCTTGCACAGGGGCTATTTTAACGTGCCTCACTGTCACGTACGTGACAAGATAAAATATTCGTGCTGTGACAATTAACCATTCGTGTAGATATGCTTTAATAGTAGACAATGGTAGAGCCTTTCTTACGGTCACATTTAGGTAAAAATATCAATTTTTAATTTTTGAAACGCACTCTACTTCATCAACACTTTTATCTCATTGCACGAACGTGACGGTGAGGCACGTTAAAATAGCCCCTGCTCTTGCAGGTTTTCTCCGGGATCTTCGGTTTCCTCCTGCTTTCAAAAAATCCATTTTTAGTTGTTTGGTTAACAAAAACTTCCTTCACCCAATGGAATTTGGCGAGCTGCACAGATAAATGGTGGATGTTACAATCTAAGTGCGGATAGGTTTGCGCTATTCCGGCTGCACAATGCCTAATTGATGCGATCTGATTGTGATGATTCACCATGGCAGTGAAATTATAGCACTTTGAACACTCTGTGATCTGTGGTAAGGCGCTATATAAATATCAAAATTTATTATTTATTTAACCTTTGTTTGTTTATTTCTTCTTTATACTGGGTCCATATTCAGGGGAAAATTTAAGTATTCCCCTGTTCTTCCATATGGCCCAGTGTATAGCTGTCAACTTTGGCATAAAATCTGAACATAACATAACATAAGCTACGAGTTGTGGTTCTTACTTTTTTAAGGTAAAATGTTCATTACCTTGACCTGAAAAGACAGGTGAATAATAAGAAAGAGCATGCCACACAGACCCTAGAATAATTTCTAGGGTCTAAGAGCAGACAAACAAATCTGCAATTATGTCAAATCCTGTCAGTGATGGCATGAGACAGTATTGTGATTGTGAGTGTGCCCTCTGAAGACATCCAAAAAAGCTATATCAACATTGTAATGAAAGTGAAGAGAGCCCTCTAGAGCTGCTTATCATTGGCATGTATTCTCAGCATTTTAGGTCATTTTATTGGCTCTGAGCGAAGCTAAAAGGGCCTAACTGATCGCAAGAATTAGATAGCCAATTCGGGCGTTGGTTTTTATGCTAAGGATGTTTGTCTGTTTGATATTTGGTCTTGAAATTTGTTTCTAAATTTTGCTTATTTATTATTTAATCGATTGCACTCCAGGTAGATTTCAAATACTGTCCATAAAATGTGATTTTTTGGTAAAAAAGCCACGATGAACGAGTTGTTTTGTGGTACCCCGTGTGTGCTAGAGATTATTTTGGTCTGTATAATTTAAGTTGCGTAAAAGTGACGGAAACCAACGGAGGGTAATTTCTTAAGATTCAGTTCAGATTCGGAAGTTATTTACTATTTCATAACTTTTTAAAACTATTTCTTTACAATTTAAATAAAGAAATAGTTGAGGAATGTCAAAAATGGTCAAGAACATGTCTGAATCTTGAATAAATCTGAACTAATGAATCGGTAAATGAATTTCCTAGTGGACTATTTTTCCTTGCGCAAGTGCACATATTTTTGTGACCTCAATTTGTGTGCAAAACACGGACCGAAAGTCATGAAAAATGTTCGTATTTCATCACACTCATTGTAGTTTTGTTAGAATATAGTTTTAAAAAGTCAATTTAATCATTGTGGACATGATTCTGAGGGAAAATTATAATATATTTTCAATGAGATTTTACTTTACCCCACTTCGCAATATTGAACAATTTCCGTATTTTTCCATAGCAAAAACAGTCTAAATAAATGATGTTCCACTTTGCACAACAATTTTATAATTCAGAATATTAAAGATTGATATGTTTTCTCTTGAAAAACAACATGTTTTAGGCCAGGACTTCTTAAGAAATTCAAGACCAAGGTTTATTTGATCGATGTTACGTAGATGGTCCCCGATCTCGCCATGATTTTGGACTGCAGCAGCTTGCTTGTTTACAATCAGGAGGTCATGACCTATGGCGTATTGATTGATTCTGATCTGTTCTGATTGGATGGTCTCAAGGTCGTCACAGTTATGAATGAATAATTCACATGGTCATTAGGGGGGGGGGTGGCAGTAATAGAAAAGGTCAAAATAATGTTGGATAATGAACATAATAATGTACATAATAATAATAATAATTGAAATCAAATGTGACTGAAATTAGTGGTTTCAGAAATCATTGATTGCAAGTTGCAAAGTTTCATCTTTTACTATAGGCTCAAAAATAGGCTGGATACAGTCGACATTGAGTCAAATTTTTGGAAGGTCATTTCGGGGTCAGCTGCGGTCAAATTAGTAAAACTGTCATATGGGCATGAAACTTGGTAGGTTCAGTCGGCGCAAAATATGGTAATTAAGTACCTAATTTGCATAATTTATGCGTAATAAGCAAAATACCTTGTGAACAGATTATCTGGAGATCCGTATGGGGTACAGTGACGTAACTTGGTGGGGAGTAGCGTGGCCAGATGTTCTCGACCTGATTAGATTATCAGCGCAAAATATGCTAATTAAGTTCCTAATTTGCATAATTTATGCGTATTTGATGCGAAAAAAGAAAAAAACCCTTGTGAACAGCTTATCTGGAGATCCGTATGGGGTACAGTGACGTAACTTGGTGGGGAGTAGCGTGGCTAGATGTTCTCGACCTGATTAGATTATCAGCGCAAAATATGCTAATTAAGTTCCTAATTTGCATAATTTATGCGTATTTGATGCGTATCAAGCAAAAAAAACCTTGTGAACAGCTTATCTGGAGATCCTTATGGGCTACAGTGACGTAACTTGGTGGGGAGTAGCGTGGCCAGATGTTCTCGACGTGATTAGATTTTCAGCGCAAAATATGCTAATTAAGTACCTAATTTGCATAATTTTAAATGCGTATTTGATGCATATCAAGCAGAAAACCCTTGTGAACACCTTATCTGGAGATCCGTATGGGGTACAGTGACGTAACTTGGTGAGGAGAAGGGCCAGAGGTTCTTGACCTGATTAGATTTTGAGCGTAAAATATGGTAATTAAGTACCTAATTTGCATAATATATGCGTAATAAGCAAAATACCTTGTGAACAGATTATCTGGAGATCCGTATGGGATACAGTGATGTAACTTGGTGGGGAGTTACGTGGCCAGAGGTTCTCGACCTGATTAGATTTTCAGCGCAACATTCTTTATCCAATTTCGTGAGGTCAAAGGTCACATCAAAGGTCAACTGAGGTCACCAAATCTTTTAATAATTAATTTTTAACTGTGCATCACATATCCAAATAACAGCTTGATCGGTAATGAAAATAAGGAAATATGATGACTTTATGATAGTCGCTTTCCATGTAAAGTATAGCAAAGTAGCACTTTCAATGAGTGATAACTCGTAAAGGAAGCATCTTTTTTTTTTGATTTATTTGATGAAATAGTTCTTTGGTATTGCCAAATTTGATTGCAAATTTGTAAGGTGGGCCCCTGAACCCGGCTATTTAAAGCCAAATTTTGGAAGGTCATTTTGGGGTCACCAGGGTCATCTGAGGTCAAATTAGTAAAACTGTCGTATGGGCATGAAACTTGGTGGGTACAGTCAACATTTCAAGCCACATTTTTGGAAGGTCATTTTTGAGGCCACCAGGGGTCATCTGAGGTCAAATTAGTAAAAACTGTCATTTGGGCATGAAACTTAGCACGGGGGTACAGTCAACATTTAGAGCCAAATTTTTAGAAGGTCATTTCAGGGCCACCAGGGGTCATCTGAGGTCATATTAGTAAAAACTGTTGCATGGGCATGAAACTTGGTGGGTACAGTTACCATCAGCCAGATAATCGTGCCCAGCCGATAACCGCCAAATTCATTTACCTCTCTACCAAAAGTTATCGCATAAAAGCAGGCGGTCACAAAAGCAACGAGACTCGTGGTTCGAGAACCGCCTTGTTACCCTCTGAAATGGCCTTTCCTGTGGTGCTAAATGTGCAAAACCATCTGGACATAAAAGGTCAAAGGTCAACTGAGATCACCAAATCTTTTAATAATTAATTTTCAACTGTGCATCACATATCCAAATAACAGCTTGATCGGTCATGTAATTAAGGAAATATGACGACTTTAAGATAGTCGCTTTCCATGTAAAGTATAGCAAAGTAGCACTTTCAATGAGTGATAACTCGTAAAGGAAGCATCTTTTTGTTTTGATTTATTACTTTGATGAAATAGTTCTTTGGTATTGCCAAATTTGATTGCAAATTTGTAAGGTGGGCCCCTGAACCTCGGCTATTTAAAGCCAAATTTTTCGAAGGTCATTTTGGGGTCACCAGGGGTCATCTGAGGTCAAATTAGTAAAAACTGTCGTATGGGCATGAAACTTGGTGGGTACAGTCAACATTTCAAGCCAAATTTTTGAAAGGTCATTTCGGGGTCATCTGAGGTCAAATTAGTAAAAACTGTCGGATGGGCATGAAACTTGGTGGGTACAGTCAACATTTAAAGCCAAATTTTTGGAAGGTCATTTTGGGGTCACCAGGGGTCATCTGAGGTCAAATTAGTAAAACTGTCGTATGGGCATGAAACTTGGTGGGTACAGTCAACATTTCAAGCCACATTTTTGGAAGGTCATTTTTGAGGCCACCAGGGTCATCTGAGGTCAAATTAGTAAAACTGTCATTTGGGCATGAAACTTAGCACGGGGGTACAGTCAACATTTAGAGCCAAATTTTTAGAAGGTCATTTCAGGGCCACCAGGGGTCATCTGAGGTCATATTAGTAAAAACTGTTGCATGGGCATGAAACTTGGTGGGTACAGTTACCATCAGCCAGATAATCGTGCCCAGCCGATAACCGCCAAATTCATTTACCTCTCTACCAAAAGTTATCGCTTAAAAAAAGCAGGCGGTCACAAAAGCAAACGAGACTCGTGGTTCGAGAACCGCCTCGTGACCCTCTGAAATGGCCTTCCCTGTCGTGCTAAATGTGCAAAAACCATCTGGACATAAAAGGTCAAAGGTCAACTGAGATCACCAAATCTTTTAATAATTAATTTTCAACTGTGCATCACATATCCAAATAACAGCTTGATCGGTCATGTAATTAAGGAAATATGACGACTTTAAGATAGTCGCTTTCCATGTAAAGTATAGCAAAGTAGCACTTTCAATGAGTGATAACTCGTAAAGGAAGCATCTTTTTGTTTTGATTTATTACTTTGATGAAATAGTTCTTTGGTATTGCCAAATTTGATTGCAAATTTGTAAGGTGGGCCCCTGAACCTCGGCTATTTAAAGCCAAATTTTTCAAGGTCATTTTGGGGTCACCAGGGTCATCTGAGGTCAAATTAGTAAAAACTGTCGTATGGGCATGAAACTTGGTGGGTACAGTCAACATTTCAAGCCAAATTTTTGAAAGGTCATTTCGGGGTCATCTGAGGTCAAATTAGTAAAAACTGTCGGATGGGCATGAAACTTGGTGGGTACAGTCAACATTTAAAGCCAAATTTTTGGAAGGTCATTTTGAGGTTATCAGGGGTCATCTGAGGTCAAATTAGTAAAAACTGTCGGATGGGCATGAAACTTGGTGGGTATAGTCAACATTTAAAGCCAAATTTTGGAAGGTCATTTCGGGTCACCAGGGGTCATCTGAGGTCAAATTAGTAAAACTGCCGATATGCGTGAAACTTGGTGGGTACAGTCAACATTTAAAACCAAATATTTGGAAGGTCATTTCGAGTCACCAGGGTCATCTGAGGTCAAATTAGTAAAACTGTCGTATGGGCATGAAACTTGGTGGGTACAGTCAACATTTCAAGCCACATTTTTGGAAGGTCATTTTGAGGCCACCAGGGGTCATCTGAGGTCAAATTAGTAAAACTGTCATATGGGCATGAAACTTAGCACGGGGGTACAGTCAACATTTAGAGCCAATATTTTTGAGGGTCATTTCAGGGCCACCAGGGGTCATCTGAGGTCATATTAGTAAAAACTGTTGCATGGGCATGAAACTTGGTGGGTACAGTTACCATCAGCCAGATATTCGTGCCCAGCCGATAACCGCCAAATTCATTTACCTCTCTACCAAAAGTTATCATAAAAGCAGGCGGTCACAAAAGCAAACGAGACTCGTGGTTCGAGAACCGCCTTGGTGCCCTCTGAAATGGCCATTCCTGTGGTGCTAAATGTGCAAAAACCATCTGGACCCCACCGGGGACCCTTAAGGGGACCCCCGGCCGTGCTGGGCAAGAGTTCCGCTTCGCTATGCTTAGCAAGTTCAGGATTTTTTGGGTCAGCTTGTGACATCTCTGACTGTTGTATTTAGTCTGAAACTTGGTGGGTAGTCACCAATTAGAGCCAAATCCTTACTCAGACTAACACTATTCTTGACATATAGGCCTATTTTGATACATTTTCATTAGTTTAGACCCATTTGGACCCTTTTCCATCCAATTCCACCCGTTTCGATTCATGTGGCTAAATAGTAATTCCCAAAATTGATTGATGTATCATTGTATGCTCTGCACATGAGATAGCTACCAACCGACCAGATGTACCCATTGAATGTAATATATGTCACATATACTCAAATGATTTCACCTGTTGCACATTCGACTTTCACTGTCACCATAAAGCACAGAGCCACAGCGCCATTGGTGCTCTTGTTGTAGAGTGTGCTCCCCCATGATAATAGTGTAGATGAAGAGGGCTGTCAGCACATATGTGATTCTGGAGAGATGTTGTAGACATTCTTGAAATATGAGACCTCCACCGACAGAGTTCTTATGGGATAAAACTGAGGCACTATGTATTAATGTTTTATGTCGGTAGCTAGGCATGCATCTTTGAAATGTTAAACTCTAGCAACACAATTTAGAAGAGTTCATACGTTTTGTAAGGTGTATTTTTGTAGAGCGTTTGTTGTTTTTGGTGATAATAGCAGTATAGGAAAGGAGCAAAAAGGAAAAGAGAAGAAAACAGTGTAGGACAAAGAAAAGCTAAAAAATAATTGCTTTTAGTTTTTAATTATTATAAATACATTGATAATGAAATGCATTAAACAAATCCATGTGTACACGCAGTGCTATTGAGTGTTTACAGATCCAGGACCATTATAACCTTCCTGTCTTGACCATTTGAATTTTGTTTTGTATTCGTATGTGTTTGTACCTTTTGAATTTAATTATTAACTTTCTTTGTTAATATTAAGGCCTTCACGGTATAATCATGAGGGACCCTATACAATGTATTTTCAAAAACTCCAGAATTTCAGACTAAAATGTGATAACCATAAACAATGCGTGTGGGGGTAGGGTGTGACTGTGTATGTGTGTAGGGGAGGGGTCTTCAAGAAAGATTTTACAGGGATAGGCCATATGGACTCTGGAATTTGACTTTCTCTATACCTATTTAGAAGTAAATTTTACGACCCATTACTACTGTTCACGAAAGCACCCAATTTTGATCAAATTGGGGTGCTGTTATGGTAAAACTAGCCAAAAAGTTGTGTGCCCACTTCATGCAGTTTGGGCCCTGTTGTCTCAGCTGATACCACCTCAAAATGGCGAAATGGACATGGCATCGCTATACACCAATTCCAGAAAATGCACCACAAATTGTTGACACATACCGGTATACCATCAAATGGGGAGAACCCATCCCTGGGCAGTATGGCACTTGCAATTGATATATGTTTTCATACAATAATGACATCCTCTGTGGTATGAGATGATGCATACATTGCAGAGGCTAGTAAACAATACCCGCATTCTCTAAATATACTTGTTGAACATCAGGTTTTGAAATGTCAAGTCAAACATATGGTAGATCCAGTCGGGCAAACACACACTAAATGTCAATTCATCACAATGGAAACCAAATTAAAGTAGTTTTAGTTAAACATGTACATGTAGCTAATTGTTTGGCTAGGTATTTGAAAAACAACAAATAGTCCCCTTTATTCCATTGTCCTCATTAGGTTTTAATTTAATTTAGACTACCCTACTTAATTCCTTTAAAAAAACCAAATATTACCCAGTACACAGAGAAGTTGGACACTTTTTGCACCAATTTATTATGTAGGCCTATACTGATATAATATTGGATGGTGTGAACCCAGTGCACAAATTTATTGGTTGAGCTATTTATAAGTTTTAAAATTTTGGACGAGACGTAGTCGAGTCCAATATTTTCAGAATCTTACATTTTTGTAATTTTGTTACAAAAGATGTCTGCTACTAATGATAATGAAGTTTGGGCTCAAAAGGAGTTACAGCCATAGACTTATGCAAATTTGATTAAAAAAAACACACAAGTGTTTGGCCTATGGACAGACATCAGATAGAGGCCGTCAGCCTTTCGCCATCTTGTGGGTACAAATGATCTGTGTGTTCATGCGTCGGACACTACGCGCAGGGCGCAGCTTGCGACGCAGCTGTTATCGCGCCTCAACGCGGTGATTTTGCTGCTCACGCATGGAGATCGAACGACCATACCCACAAGATGGCGGCATATGACGTCACGCTGACGGCCTCTATTGTGCTGGGAGATGCTAATTATTTGTATTTTTGATGACAATAGGTGAAAAATGTGAAAAATAATCAAAATAGGACAAACTCTTACAGTATAAGATATGGACAGCCCCTCCCCCCCCCCCACCTGGAACTGGCTCCTGTTCCCCTTTTTATACCAGAGCTTGTCCTACTCCTACCTTTCAAAGATTTGTTCCTGAAAATGAATCAAAAATGCAATTTGCCTCCCATCTAGCTCCATCCGTTTTAATGCTGTGTCCCTTCGAAAATAAAAGGACAAACCGTGCACTGTATGTGGACCATTTATGAACACCGTTAAACTCATCTTTAAATGAAATCCTTAATACTGCCTTGAGGCAGTGTAACAGAATTATATGTAGCCAGAATAATAACTTTTTCATTGAGAATGCTCAGATTATTGTGAGTATGCTTTTGCAGGGTAAATGTGTGAAGGCAAATTTATTTGATATCCACTATTTTTAGAATCTTGTCGTGATAAAATATGTGACATTTGGTACATTTCTGCACGTTATAATAGTGCTGCATGTTTTGGCATTGAAATTAACTAGTATAGCTTGTAGCAGTTTGTTACAGATTTTATTCATAAAAAAAGAAAAAGCTAGACTGAGTCAAATCGGTAAATGCTTGATAGACACTTCTTGTCAACAGAAACTGATGTTAGTTTGTATGTATTCATGAAACAGAATCTGTTTTATGTTTGCCTTTTCTTAACCCAACTCCCTCTCTGCTTTTTGTATTAAACAAAAAGCGCAGTGATTTATAGTGCGCTACGCACAGGCACAACGCCTAGACGTTGATCCACAAGCCTCAGCACACTTTACAGGTTGTCGCTGACCACTACAGCCCCACATCATTCCATAAACCATTTAACAACAAATCAGGGACTTTTGCTGCTACAAGAGCGCACACCCTAGACATACCACAAAATAACCATCGCAACCAGGATCAGCTCCCCGAGTTTCGTACGGGTTACAACGAGACAATTAGCAGTAAGTTCCTTGTCCAGGGGAATTTCAAGGTAACTCAATTTTTCCACGAGAGCATACTAGGCACCACCAGGGTTCGAACCCGCAACCTCTCGCACCATAGTCGAACGCCTTTAACGATTGAGCTAACTTGACTGCTATAAGTGGAAGGAAGGATGAAAGAAGATACAGAGAAAAGATGTTTTCACTGCCCACGGAATATGACCAACCCATCTTTGGTACCAACCGATTTTTAGCTCCACAGTCTAGCTTTTTCTTAGGGGCTAGCAAGCCATGCGTGTGACCGTCGCATGGTCAATAGTTTCGTGTGTATGTAGTTTGTCAGGATTACGCATTTGGATAGTGTGGGAGTCACTTTGTGCTGTATGGTTTTGTATGGTAGTAGACTTACGGTTAGCAGTCAGAATGAATAGGTAAATTTTCACGGGAAAATTTTCTGGACACGTGACACCCATGGGTGCAGACATATTAGCATTATGGAATGTGACCCCGAGCACAGCGGTTGGTCTACCAATGTATTTGAATAGGAAGAATTCCAACTTTGCTGCAAAATAAGTAACTTGTCGCAAGTTGATAATATTATGGTAAGAGTTTCCGTAGATAAATATTTTTTTCCGCAGGTAGATATTTTTGAAATTACGTTTTGATGATATTGTGAAGAAATTAAGATTGTATGATATTCAATAAATTTGCAATACACAAATTTTTATCGAAATTGCAGCCAAAAATACTATTCCATTTCAAAATTACTTGAATGACTTGAATAGCGAGGTCACCGCCAGGGGTCAGAGATCAGGCTCGAGGTCACACTCACATTGATACGCATTGGTCATGTGTCCAGAAAATTTTCCCGTGAAAATATACCCATTAATGTTGACTGGTTAGTATACACACTGGCTTTGAGATTCAGTAGTCCCAACAGAAAGAAATCTAAACTTACTCAATAAATATACATTACCAGTATGTGTGAGCCAGTGGTGTGTGAAACCACGGCTTGTCAGTTTTGACATTTCAACCACTAAAAATAAATTGAAACTAATACCTTTCTATACATCTCAAAATGACTAGAAGTAATGTTGTGAGGATGTTTTGTGTTTGGACTTTTAGCAAAAGGTCAGAGAGGAAGAGAGAGCAGGCAAAAAAAATTTAGAGAAAAAGTTGTGTTATTGTAGTTATTTTAATGTTTTCCATCCATGAAAGTAACTATTAGTATCATTTAGTGGTTAAAAATCACTGACAGAAGGGTAGTATTTTGGATCATATTTTTCAAACTGTGTTTACAGTAACCCACCCAATTGAGTACTGTGGACACACCCCCACACACACATTTGAGTTTTATTCCCCTTATTCAGGACTCAAGTTCTTTACTATCCAAGTGCAGACCCACCCCTACACCGCAAATGTGGTCAATGACAACAATGCATTCTTTTGGTGTTTTGGGATGGAAATACATCATCCAGAAACTGGGGACATTGGCGGTTCATGATATGTGTGTCTGCAGTTACAGATTTGTCATGTGCTGTCCTCATTTGCCAGTGATTATAAACACATAAACACACACACAATCTTGTTCTCACAAGGCTATGCTTCTGTGTCTTTTTTGTTGTACAAATCATGCTTGTGAGCCATTTTTTCTTGTGTTTCTAGGCAGCAGGGTTTTTTTTGGGGGGGGTATGAAGGGGTATAGAGGTCATTTTTAAAGGTATTGAAAAAGGCACAAAAACAAACAAATAAACTTATATAATAAGTATATTAATTAACCCTAACAAGCTTGAGTACTACAAAACACTACAAACAACTTCACGGCGCTTGCGTGCATCCCACAGGATGTGATGACTTCCATCACCCTAAGTAATACGAATTAGCTGGCCCAGGCTGCGTAAGACCCGTGGCAAGGTGTCGGCGGCATACTGCTTGCCATGCAAGGGGTCTCTGGCTCGAATCCCACTCAGAGCCAACAACTTCTTTGTTCATTTTCTCTCTTTATTTCTCCCTTCTCTCCCTTCCAGTCGCCAAAAAGCCCTTCACGATTTAGGGTTAAAAAAACGCTAAGATGTAAATTTGGCAGTGACAGGGAATAAAGCATGCCCAATGTTACCTTACTTTTATTCATGAAAAGAGATAAACTGATTTTCTTTTCCCTCACTGAGACATTGAGATTGGATTCAGCACTCGCTTCCCTGCAGGCAAAAGCAATTTGCTTCAGCTGTGTGTAGTATGAAATTTAAGTTTTTGTCTAGATTGTATCAAAATATAGTGAGGTGTGAGATATATCTGAGACTAATATATGATCAGGTGTGTAATGCTGTTTTTTCCCCCAAATATATTTCTGCATCTATAAATGGCCAGGCCAAGTACAATTTCACCTTTCCTTGTTGCTCAAGTAGACTTAAACATCCATCTTTATATATTTTTTAGAATGTTTGCAATATAATGTGTAGAACCAGTTTTGTTTGTGCATTTGTGTATGCTTGTCTGTATATGTTTATGATTTACATTGGGTGTTGGTAAGGAGTATCCACATGCTTATAAATAATTCTTGTGTTTGTATCAGCAGTGTCTGTATGTCTTCCATGTGGAACACTGTGTGATGGGGGTTTATATGGGTGTGTAGGGTGCATGTGTAGCATCATACATTCGTTTCTGATAGTGATACTAATAGTCAAACAGTATATCTCAAAATTCGTTAAAAAATATGCATCTCTGGTAGCATGATCGGTAATACTGTGTCCATCATCAGCTCATGCTATTTGGATTCTGATTGGATTTGCTTCATGACATTATACATAGCTGTTGAGAGATCTTCAGGTTGTATGTTAAACTTAGTAGAGTAATGACGGGCATGTAGATCATTTTTGTATCTGATTGATTGATACGATAGTGTGGATGCTGTTCAGATTTTGTGGCAAATCACCACCCTTAAACTAGAGTACATTTGGTTATTTCTTATATATGAATGTAAATGCAGATGTATATAATAATGAAAACTTAGGGACCATTCACAAACACTTGTAAGGGGGGCCTGATGCAAAAAAAATTCATCGCGAAGATTTTTCGGCCCCCCCCCTCCTTTACAGACCTCAAAAATTTCAGGCTCCCCCTTTTGACATGAAAATTATGGGTCAACCCATAGAAAAGCATGTAAACTTAATTTTTCCAGGAAAATTTGTGGTCATTTTTTTCAGGCCCCTCCTTTTTGCATCAGGCCCCCCCTTACAAGTGTTTGTGAACGGTCCCTTAAGAAGTGCCAGTATCTACCGTTAAAAAGATGCTCGTGGCACTATGATACAAAAATTACAAAGAGATGTAATATATATTTGTAGCAAAAACACAATCATGAGCCAAATGTGTTGTGTTTGTAGGACAACAGCAATTTAACTTAATATAAGACCCTGTATAAGACATTAATTTCCCCCATAGCACTCCAAGTTAAATGCCCAAAATAGCCAGTGGGATATCTTCAAGCCCTTTCTGACAGTTTATTAATACTAATATTATTTAAGCATTTTGGGTTTTAAAGAATAACAACATGAAAATTTGACAGAAATCATACATTATTAGGCTTTTAGTTTAATATTTTAGGCAGTTTATTCCAAAGATATGGAATCTGCAGTCAGCGTGAAGATTTAAAGGT
This sequence comes from Amphiura filiformis, assembly GCF_039555335.1. Classification (NCBI taxonomy): domain Eukaryota; kingdom Metazoa; phylum Echinodermata; class Ophiuroidea; order Amphilepidida; family Amphiuridae; genus Amphiura; species Amphiura filiformis. The sequence goes on along the minus strand of NC_092631.1, from coordinate 51,351,254 downwards.
TCACCACAAGATTTCTTTCCTTTTTGCTTGCAACACCACAGAATTTCAGGATCAATCATAGCACTGGCTTCTGTGCTGTACTCTGATACCTGTATGATGATTTTCCAACGCTGCGCTCGCTGTTCGAGAGGCATCACGGTTTGAGAACGGGGCTAGTTCTAGATCAATTATCCAATGTACCTATTGAACTAAAATCGAGAATGTGATCTTTTCTATAAATTTGTTTAATTGATCTTTCCCTACATAATCATGTTTGAGTCCAAATCAAGTTAAAGCAAATTGCTTTTAATACTAATAGACACCTGTTACTTGACAAGAAATGGTCAATTTTCACAGTGACAGGTGGAATTAAATTTCACCATTTTTGGCCCATTCAACCATTGGTTTATATGGTCCATGCATGCAGTGATCACAAAATGTGATGGAAATCTCTTAAATTGCCACAAGCTACCGAAGTACAAATTTGGTAACTCTGGTTTTATTATGGGTGTTTCCATAACCTGACCACCTTTTCTGACTACCTTTTCTGACTACCTTTTCTGACCACCTTTTTTGACAATCTTATTTGACATTATTTTGATGTTTGCTATATTGTTATTATCTTTACACTTTGCACAATAATGTTGTACCATTCTGGATGTTAAGTGACATAAAATTGAAATTATTAAGTGAAATTTGTTTTGTTTTTCCATACTTCCATGGTTTTTCACAGGGCAATTAACTTCTCAGTTTAGAGAGGAGACAGCTATCATTTCAGGTGCTGGGTCAATAATCGATAGAGTAAACACTATTACCACGTCACAAGGTCACATTCAGGCCTATGGTCAAACATGCCCTGATAATATTAAGGGTGCAGCATGAATGTGAATATGGGTTTAAGGGTATACGAGGTATTGTTGGTCGAAGCAGATTTTCATTTATCTGAATCAATATATTATTGAAAAATAACACATTGGTGTTTTGCAGAAGTTCATTATACAAATCATATACTTTGGAAAACTTGCTTAATTTATTGTTAATGAGTTATGTACGTTTTACAAAAGTGTTGTTGTTTCAGCCCTCTCTACAACATAACTCAAGAACCACAGGACCTACAAAAGTATATCTGTGATATTTGAATTATTCTACACGCTTGCTATGAATAAGCCCAATCGCCATAACTTTCAGGTTTTTGGGACACTTTGACCTCTGACATATCTGGAAAATTGCTGTAATCATTAATTTATTATTGTAATATGTTATCATTATAAATAATAAAATAATTAATTTATACAATAATCAAATTTTTGGGTTTGTTTTTATTCTAGTAACACGTTTTAAGTTATATTTTGTACGCTCAAAACCCCAATTTTTCTGAATTTTCCCGATAGGTCAAAGGACAAAGTGTCCCAAAACTGCAAATGCATTGCAAACTTCCAATGCCGATTGGGCTTATTGAGCAATGCAATTTTTGCTAAAACTCACTACCATTTGCAAGGTGCTGTGAACTACTTTGTTTTCTGCTGCTTCGACCAACAATACATCGTATACCCTTAATTGTCCATCAGACAGACAAAGTCAGAACAGGGAAGTGCTGAGGGTAAACACTAGGGAGCACTCGTTCGAATGAAGTCAGGAATATTGGATGTGTGTGCAAAATGTTATTTTATTTGTTTTAAATAATTTCATTTACCATGAAAGTGTTGTAGTTTTTAAGTTTCAAGTTTTTATTTGAAAATTGTTTTTACATCAGTGTCACTCGATCCGATGGTGCATCCAAGACATTAAATATACAAACAAAACTGTATTAAACAAAACAAAATACTCGACAAGCAAAAGGTACAAATAAATAATCTAAAGTGAGAAAGAAATAACAACCATGTACCCTTAAAAATGTTGTTTATCTATTAACAAGTCCCAGAGAAAACCTTGCTAATTATCACCCAGCATGACCGTCTATGATTATGGCGTAAAACACTAGGATCCAAAACATTCTCATCTATTAGTGCACAGTTCTTTAACTCCAATACATTTGTACATTCATTGAATGACCTTTGGAAAATTGGGGTACAAAAACCTCATACTCTGCAACTTGAGGTCAAATTTTGCACTATGATTGTTTGGTTAATGTTATTGGACTATGGCATTGGGATAAGGCCATTGTGGTGAGAATCAAATATCACAGGGCTCACTGTAAAAGCTGGTCAGAAAAGGTAGTCAGAAAAGGTAGTCAGAAAAGGTGGTCAGGTTATGGAAACACCCTTTTATTATCAAGATTGTGGACACCTAGAGGGTAGTAGTAGTTAAAAGAAAGTGTCAAAGTTCTAAAATGTGTTACATCTTCACAAGGTGTGAATTAATGACCAAGCCATATGTCAATCTCAGCTGCACCACAACACCTTGAAAAACCCTGTAAAGGAGAAGAACCTAGGGGGATGGAAAACAGCATCACATGCAGTTGGCCGGGGCAGTTGGGGTCACTTGATAAATGCATTTTGTTCCATCCTGTGTATTTCATATATATTTTCCTCTAAACCCCCACGCCATTTACATTATAGTGAATGAACTTGCATGAAACATCAGATGAATGTTCTTTTAAGTTCCAAAGTATGACTTTAACCAAAGTTAGTTGGGTGGCTACTCAGTGTAAGTTAATTTGTCCAAGTGTGACACCCGGCTGTCAGAAGTGTTGAGAATAGCACTTATATAAATGACTAATCTGTGCCATATCTCTTGGTAACAAAGCCATGGATGTGTCAACCTTGTGACAATTTTAAAGCAATATTGTAACATTTGCTGAGGAGGAGACCCCATTTTGTTTCAAAAATTCTGAGTTTTACATGATTATGATACTTTGATGAAATAACGTACCATGCAAAAATCAAGGTTTTAGGTGCTGTATTTGTATGACAAAATATGAGATTTTAAAATAAAATGATGAAACACAATGTTTGATTCATACAATCGAAAATATTAATCGTTGCTATGATTAATAATTTAACTATGCTTATATTTCTGTTTCTCTATGTTATATGTCTCCAATTCAAATATATGTGATGTGCATAATACATCCGACAATAACAATATACCTTGACGGACTGATACATGTATTGACGAGATAGGTGTGGACTGAAATAGCAATTGTTTTTGTTTTGCCACATTTGTTCAACTTGGAATTTAAAAAGGGGACATATTTGAAAGTGGGAAAAAATAAAAATCAATTTTTATGGAAATGTTATATTGCTTTTAAGTTGAGTGTTACAAAAAATACACATTTTCTTTCTGGAAAGAGAAAAACAAACAACCAAACAAACAAATGAAAGTACTATTAAACAAAAGAAAGAAGGAGCAAACGCAGAAACAAAAATGGTCATGAGCATTACTTCAAACAGGAAAAAAAGTAAAGTGCAGAGTTAAAAGGGGTCTTTGGGTGTCAAGATGCTTGAAATCAAGATGCTTGAATATGGGTGGGGTTTTATGCTATGGATGTTGAATACATTAAAGGGGTCTCCGGGTGAAAAAAATCCAGTTTAGGCAGAAAATTACCAAACAAGTTTGTTCCTGTAGGATTTATCCTAAAAATTGGGCTATTCCAGGTCCACCCCACATGGGGGATTGGGGGGTGTAGATTTTAAATAGAGTCACCCAATTTAGGTATACCCATTTGAAATTCACACCCCATGTGTGGGGGTTTACCATGGGGCTGTATGGATTTTAACTGGGATACGCTGCAAATTGCACATCCGTTTTTGTTTTGTTTTTTTGGCACATAATTGTTCCAAAAAATATGAAATGCGCATGGCCTGCAGGAAACAAACTTATCCTTCCCCTTATTTAACTCAAAATTTTAACCATTAAGGTTGCAAAGTTCTTCCGGCTAGCAATAGATGTTGGAAGAAGTTCGAATTAAACTTTCCCTCTTGTTTTAATCTGGGTTTTACCATGTTATCATGAGATTTGAAAAATAGGCCTAGGGACATTATATAGAGTATATTTGAGATTCCTTCAACAAGGTGTGCTCCTAGAGCACAGCAACATTACTGAAGTTTGGTCGGCTCATAATAGGCAAAAATTATTTGGTTTTTGTTACTCGCATATCAATTAAGTTTCAACATATGCTCGCATAAATTCACATAAGCGTGCACCAGTCATGCATTACGCAACGTACAACTGGCTGAAGTGCTGCACCCAGCTGCGTGCACGCCATTCAATATCAATACACGATGTTATTTTGTCGCCTATTATAAGCCGAACAAACTTTACCTTATGGGGCAACTATTATAGAAAGGGGTCTTTGTGGAAAGCAAGTAATTTCAGCATTTGGGTGATAGGATAATCGAAACAGGTCTCAGCAATGGCATATAATGCATCATATTATTGAGTGAGTGTCTCCCCTTGCACCCACCACAGTGTTTTTAAAATTAGTAAAAAATCCATTAAAATACAGCTGATAAAAGCAGCACATCTTCATTTCATCATACACGCATTATCTGTATGAATTACATGTGTATTTGTCATTTCAATTTATGACCCCATTCAAGAGTGTGATCAAATACAATTATGAATAGTTGCGGAATGGACTTTGAACAGAGTAACACAGTCCAAACTGGTTAATACGAGACACAGGCATGCAAATAATTCACTGTACATTATTAATTTAAGGAATGGTAAATAGTCAGAAACGTTAACGGTAAATAGTCAAATAGTTGTCCTCTCTGTGTATTACATTCTATTCATTAAGAGTCAGGAAATCATGTGTGGAGTAGGGGATTATTTTTAAAATTACATGTAGTTGCTGATGCATTTTTCTTTTAAGAAGAATACATCATTTTAAAAATTGATGGGAAAATTTTCAATCTGTTTATTTTTTTTTTCTTTTAAAATTGTCCCTAAATTATACTCATACCAAAATGCATCTTGTGCAAAAGTACTAACTAAAGGCTGAAATGTGCTCATTGTCAGTGTCCGAAATAAGGAAAATATGGAGGTTATCCCGAGGATAACTAAAGCATAAATTCTGCTTGTCCTCAATACATTTTGGTTGTCCCCAAAATGTGTCATACTTTTGGAGGTAAAATATGGTGGTTATCCAGGGGATAAGTACATAGCTCAATATGGTTGTCCCCAGTGATATTTTGGACAAGAGGATAAGTGCTTATTTTAAACACTGCTCATTTATCCACAAGATCCACTAAATATTTCAGGTAAACAAACACAACACTGGTAAAATCCGAAGATGTCAATGATAGAAAAGGGAACATCATATAAGTACTTACAACAAACACAAGTTATGGATGATATGATAATGTCCCAATGTCGGTGAAATACTGTGGAAATTTTGAAATATGTTACTGGAAATATCATCAATTTATAAGATCAATCAATATATTAAAAGGGCATTTCGTGATCCACAGCCTCATCCCCCACTTTTTCAAAAAAGTTGAGATTTTTATACCACTGGAAACCTCTGGCTACATAATGTTTATGTACTAAAAATTTCTTGCAGATTAATCGTTTAGCAAAAATATCGCCAAATGTGAAATTTCGTTCTGGTATACCAGAACGAAATTACAACAGTGGCCTATGGAGCAGCGTAATACACATAATCATGCATAACTCGCAAATGCAAAATCAGAATCAACTGTAATTTTGGGAATAAGCCTTTTTTGTGGATATCTACTAAAAAATGTCATAAAAAGAGGATGCTAGGATCATGAAATCCTCCTTTAATGTTTTGCTTTTCCTCTCAATATGTTAAATTTATTCCTGTTTTCTGGATGTTCAAAGAAAGGAAATGTCAGCTACCCTTGTAATATGCGAAGCACTTTCTTAGTCCTATTAAGTAGCTGGATGGATGCTTTAAATGTCGCACTGCATATTATTGCATTAAGCTGCTACCTATAATATTGGTTAGCAAAGAACTTAGCTTAGATCTGAAGAACAGGTTATAGGTGAGTTAATAATCAGGCGAGTCAGAAAAATGGCGAGTTAAAATTTTACATTACCCCACAAAGTTAGGCTGTTGTCAATTATTACCCCCGTGGTATATTTTGTCCCTTAGGCGAATTACGGAAAGGTGGCCAGTACCAGTAAGTCTCAATGGTGCATTACAGAAACACTAGTAACTAAGTTCTACCAGCAAATTCTAAATGCTATGAAGTAATACCGGCGAGTTACAGAAATGCTATGAAGTCCCACTGTCAAATTGCAGATACATTTGTATGCTTAAGTATTTTTTTTTTAATTCTTCCGTGGTTCGGGTACACCTTGGTGATTATTGATAGCGTAGAAGAGCGTGAGGTTGACGTACCGATAACCAATGAGTCAAATGTCTTGTTGTCATGACACTGCATTCACACTCATGTACATGTACATTTGATGCACAGCATACACCACAGAAAAAAAAATTAACTATCAAGTTACAGTGTGTTATTATCCATTATTGAAGTGAGTTTCATTTACTTTTTAAGGGAATATTGTCATTTTTACTGGAAATGGAAGTCAATAAAGGCAATGAAACATTTAACTTGCCACATGGAATTACTTTAAATGTCTAACTCGCCGCATGGGTTGCTGTAAATGAATGTACTTACTGCATGGACTTAATTTCACATTTATTGAAACACTGTAGGGGGTAACTCAACATTTCAACTCGCCTTTTACGAACTCACATTTTTTAAACTCGCCTGTCCTCCCAGGTCTGATATCAGTCCCAGGAATCTGTAGATGATATCCTAAACACCTTGGTTGGGTTTAGCAATAATGAATTGAGTGAAGAGAGTGAGTATGGCATCTTTTATTGATACAGCTTTCATCTGTTGCATCAAGTTAAACCCATTTTTGAGAGTGATGAGAATGTTTTGAAATAGTTTCTCCCTATTTATGTATTATTCTGCACAAGCAAGTCTTGATATCAAAACATTTTGAGAGCAGGATGTGATAAAATAATACTTGATTTACAAAATGTTATTTTGGTTATGTATGGGGGGGGTGAGGTGGTATGTGTAATAACAGGCCTGCAAAAGTGTACCTACATTAGGATACACACAGTGAGACTGTGGACACACCTGCAACTGCGGACATCCACGGTTGCTGGCTATAACCAGGACAATGCGAGTAAATGTAAAAATGCATTTAAAAGTGCTCCACCTTTGGGGGTTCAGGATGGGTCATGGTTGGATAGGAAATTGTTGGGTGTATCTACGGTGTGTCGATTGAAATCGGGTGTGTTCTCGGTTAAATAGGATTAAATCATACGCAGAATGAGGTCCTCGTTTGCAGGTATTTACAAAGAGGGGTGTGTGTGTCGGTGCATAATGCAAAAGAGGATGCACAGTTTTTGCACACCTGAAATAGCCGGAGTAACTGAGGACAAACTGCAACCGAGGATGTCCACGGGCCCCTCTACTTACCAGCGTATTGCAATCGATATAAAAAGAATATTAAAGCCTTAATGTACGATTTCCGTCAAATTTTGATTTTGTTATTCTTTATTCAAAATGTTGAAATAATATTTGTAACAACTGACGAGAAGGGTTGCTGTCCATTTTAGGTTGAAATAACAAGGTAAAGTGAAAGAAACCCCACTGGTTATTTTGGCCATTTAACACGCAGTTCTATGGGAGGACATATTATCATAATTTTTAAATTATGATAATATGTCGAACTTTTCTCTGTTGGGACATGTGTAAACATTACAAATATGCAAAAAAATCAGGTTTGAAAAAATTTAACCAATTTCATATTATAAGATTGTACATGTACATTATGGCTTTAAGACCATCCATTTTGTTTGCCTGATCCTTCCATAAAACCCTGATAATACAAATTTAACACAGTCAACAAAATGCTACAATAAATTCTGTTTTTTGTATGATTAGTGATCAAATGTAAATTCATTCATTATTCATAGCAATTTTTCATCCTTGCTTTGAAAGTTAATATATTTATATCTAATGGAGTATGAGAGATGTTTGTGAGTACAATCACTGAAGCGATATCACTACTTTAGCAAGAAAAATAAACCTTGTCATCTTTGTAACTAGAATAGAATTAAACATATGCGGCACTGTTTTTTCTTTGTCTGGGTTTTCTTCAAACATGGTAGTCTATAGCTATTATTTGCATTTGCACAAAATATTTGTTTTGGGTTAAGAACCACTGACCATCCAGTGTTATGTAGCATTTAGTACTGTGTTTGCATTAAAATGAGTTTCAAACTGAATCCAAAAAATATAAGAAATTTCACAACATTTGAAATTATTAGAAATTTCATGACATTTATTATGATGAATTTCTTGAGGAGAAAGGTTGTATTACAAAAAGCTGAAAATAGAGTGGCCTCGGCCGATAAAACATGCCATTTCCTTAGCTTCTGTGAAGAGTGCATTATGTTTAGACCATCAGTGTTAAATTGAAGTCCGTAGCACAGCAAAATTGTCGGCTGAAAAGGTCAGCAAATAAGTCTGTGAAAAGAAGAGCTCTCTCGGTTTACTTTAGGCTTAATTGTCTGTGAAGCTCTATGACGGCGAGATAGCCATCAAGATGACTTGGATTTCCATTTTTTCATGCATACATTCACATATAGATGCTTGTTTCCTCCAAGGTTGTCAGTGAGGACAATTGCTTTCTTGGATGTAACAATATGATGTGAAAATGTGATTTTGATATAAAGTATCTTGTGGAAATCAAAAGATTGTGAGGAATCAATTCAGAATAATAAATATTGATATTAAGCTTTACTTCACAAACATTTTTTTGCTTTTTGCTAGTTCAGTATTAATCATTTATCCTGACCTCTTTTATCCATCTCTCTGCTTTATATCGGGACATGAGAACTTCATAGAAAAACTGTAGGTTTTTAATGCTACATTGATTTCATGCACCGATTTTAGAAGGACATATAAACTATAATGGCATACATCACAGCAGAAGTACCATATTTCAGTGTTATTATCCCATTTTGAGTAACCTTTTCCTGTCTCGATGTTAGAACACTTCAGACATTCAGTGCAAAATTACAAAAAAAAAACGAATTTGTTCCTTAAAACTGATGAGAAATTTAAATTTACAGAAATGTCACAAAGGCAGCTGTGCTCTCTTTTATTGTGTTAATTAAATGTGTTTTTATTGAAAAGCAGTCAAAAACAGCTGTTACAGTATACATTTTGTACAAGTATATGTTTACAATTTACAAGCTAATTATAAGTATGAAGAGCTCTATGTTACTTTTAATTATACCTTAGTATTCATATTAGAAGTTGCTATACCATCCAGGGCAAAATTCTGTGCTACTGTATGTTTATCTCTCAAAACATGTTTAGAAATTCTACATGTACATGAATAGTGCATGCATGATAGCACTAACTGTATTGGGATGAGTTTATCTCCAAATGAAATTGATATTTTGGCAACATACTAGATACTATCTAGTATGAATGCAGAATTTCTTGGCAATTTGATGTTCTGAAATAAAGTAAAAATTAACTTCTGCTTGCATTGAAGTTCTATACTCAATTACTCATTAATAAAACATATATTACATCCAATTTTGTAATTATACATGTATATTAATGCAGGGTCAGAATTTCGTTTCACAGTGCGAGAATCATTTGATTTTATTTATTCTGCAAGAAAAGAATCAAGAGTGATTCTCGCATTGTGAAACAAAATTCTGACCCTGTATTGTTGCATTATTTAGTTCTTTGAATTGGTGGGATGATTGATGGGAAGACTCCTGCAATGAAAAGTGATGAAGTGACAATAGAAATGAAACTGATAATAAATGCAGAACTAGGAATTGTGCGTCTTGGTGTACATGTAGGAACACATTAACTTAGATGTGCCGTAATAAAACCAAATGAACAATACAACCACCCTATTATACATGTTCTCAAACCAAAGTTTCACAAATACACTCACTCCACCCATGCTTACCCCATCAGTCACCACCTACAACACCTCACCCCTACCCATCACCCTCCCCAACACACACACACATACAATTTAACAATTTCTGGAAAATGTTGACTTAAAAACAATCAAATTTTTCAAAAAATTCAAGACTTTGAAATAGTTTAAGGAATCTTTCAAGTCTTTTTGTGTTACTCTAGGGGGCTTATCCCTCAGAATCTCAGATTTGGAAAAAGGGAAACTTGTTCTCCTTCTTTCCTCGAGCATTGTTAGAAAAGACAGAAAACTGCAAACAATGCTAATTTTACATGGGGGGGGGGCCTCCCAACCTCATTATATGACACATACCCACCCACCCCCACCCACTGTACACTCATAATCACAAACACACCCCACACACCCTCGACAGATCACACACATACACTCACCCCCCTCCTACACCTACATACTTTCTAACATACTAATTATTTCACTATTTGAGATGATTCCTTCTTAGATAGATACTCTATATGGTATACATAAATAGAAGAGAAGGCAATATTATTTTCTCTCCTTAAGGGCTCAGATAGCGATGTTTTCACATATTTTTTGTGGGACCTGAGAGCACATTAGACATATCAAATTGCATTTTGAATACGAGGAATGTCCTTCTGATATCAAATAATTATGATTTTTTGAAAGTCTTTTCATTCCAGCTACATACACTTTTTAAACTTTATAAATCTAATGAGATATCATTAGATTTATAAAGTTTACTTTTAGGACTGTTAAATATCAAAAATATAAATTTTTACTAATTTACCATAAAATTTGTATTATATTGCAAATTTCAACAAATCAAAATTATTTGATATCAGAAGGACATTCCTTGTATTGAGAATGCAATTCGATATGTCTGATGTGCTCTCAGGTCCCACAAAAATTATGTGAAAATGTTGCTATCCGATTCCTTAAAACATTTAAATAGGCACAAAACATATTACGATTATTGCATCATTATCTTGTTTAAAAATAAATATAAGCAATAACTGAAGAATTTACTGAGTTTAACATAATAACTTAAAACAATTTAGCCTAACATTTTTACCCATTTTGCTTAAAACAAAATAGCATAATTAATTATGAGAAGTACACTTAAAAATAATCACATACCAAGGCTGCACTTAAATTAATGAGAATACAATTTGCATAGATGCTAGACAAAATGTGTTTCCCGATATGATCCAACCATGTGGCAATTAGGAACTTGAGATACAGGGAATTATTTTTTTCAAAATTGCCCCCTTTGGTTGTATCAGATTTTGTCACATGTGCATGTATAGGAAAATAATAGGTGTATGGTACAATTGTTTGACAAATAACATTTACAACTCTGCCTTAAAATATTTTAAGTTATTACCAATGCAAGTACCCCTGCCTTTATAATCCATTTTGTGCCAACACGATTGACCTTAATAGCCAGGGTTTTAATGTCAATATTAAAGCAGCAGCAATTACTGAATGTCCGTCTTATGTAGATTGAAAGGGGGGAATGAGGAGATATAAAATACATGTACGAGTAGCACGTACATTTTCTAAATTCATCTTAGAAACTCTAGCAAGCGTGAAATGACTTTGAAATGTCAAGTGTCTAGCTATGCAAATTTCACTGAAAATTCACACAGGTTTGCAGCTGTTTTGCATGGAGATGGTACATTTTTATTTGATAACCAGTTCTCTATTCACTGCCTGTCAATCACATATACAATATGGGCTATTCCAGATGAAGCAATACATCCCCTATGGAAGATATGACCTTACTCTCCCACACAGGGGGTGCGAATTTCAAATGGAGTCACCCATTCAGGTAACCCCATTTGAAATTCACACGTACCGCCATGTGTGGGAGATTAAGATCATGTTTTCCGTAGAGGGTGTATGGATTTCAACTGGAATAGTCCTATGTTGTCAGAGTTTGTGCTTCACCATTTTAGCTATACAAGTATACAATGATAGTTGTTTATTAGTGACGGTGCTACAGAATTTCATATTAGAAAATTTTCAGGAAGAAATTTGGTGTAGGTTTAAAATGATGAGAAAACCTCACAATAACAAGATCCAATTTTTTGGGGTATAACACCGTAAAAATTCGAAATTTTGGTAAGGGGAAAAACAGAAAGTAGGTAAAGAAGACTATATTGGTGACACCCACCACTTTTCTCAAAAAACCACATCACTCCTGGACTCATTCTATATAGCACACTGTCACAAAATACCTCAGGAAGAATTCTTCCTAATCCTTATCAAATCAAATGATTGATTTAGCCAAAATGTTCAACCTTTTTAGGGCCTAGATTTCGTACCAGTTTGCGAGAATCAAAAACCATCTGAGTTGCTTCACTTACTGCATGATTCAATGAAAGAAATAGATTCTTGCAACAAATGTTACGAGAATCATTACGAGAATCAATTCAGTGATTCTTGTTGAATCTGGGGCCCTGCTTTTCAATGATCTATTCAACCATTTACGTACAACATGTAGTGATTGTGTCCCTGCGTTTGTAAATGCCTCCAACTGTGGAGGTGTGTGTGTTTTGTCACATTCACACCGTGGAGTCTGCTAACAACCGTGGAGCTCCACAGTTGAAGATAAGCTCAAAAATGGGGTTTTTGAGCCATAGAGGGGTATACCACCTGTCATTTTCTGATTAGAGCAACCTCCACAGTATGGCGGTTGCTGTGAGATTTGTGTAAAAAAATCTCCCCAGTTTGAATGTGGGTGTGTGAATCTCCCCAGTTGGAATATATACACACACCTCCACACTTGGCGGCATTTACAAGAGGGGGTGTCATCATACGGTTAGTTATAATGCCACACTGACAACAATAGAAGATGAATACAGAGATTGAAATATAATAAGGAATTCATCATAAATTGATTATTCTGGACAAATTATTGAGGTATAATATGGCTTACAATTTACAACAAGAAATTACATTGATAGGAAATTTTGCTTTTCGCCGAGAAAATGTCATAACTTCGGCAAGTTGGAACAATCAAATTTCAAGAGTCAAAGATTTAGAGGTTTAAAGTAAGTTGCTGGCATGCAAAATACCATAGATTTGCCTAATGGCGCATACAGTGCTCAAAATAGATGGGTGCTAAGGGTGATGCCCAATGTGGCCCGCAAAGCCTTTTGGTATAAAAATAACAGTATGGATATATATACCAAAAGTTATGGCCCATCAAACTTTCTGCAAGCACTTCGCAATAGCCTGTTCCAGTTGAAATCCATACAACCCCTATGGAAGGCATGACCTTAATCTTCCACACAGGGAGTGTGAATTTCAAATGGACCCTGAATGAGTGACACCATTTGAAATCCACACCCCCTGTGTGAGCGGTTAAGGTCATGTCTTCCATAGGGGGTGTATGGATTGAACTGGAATAGCTTTATGCGACCCTCGGATCCAAAAAGGTTGACCCCTGTTAAAGTGCACTGGACTGCATGCATAACTTTAAAAATATTAGAATATATGTCTTCTTTTCGCCAGCGTTAGCTGGCTATGATCTAATTCGGAGATCGTCTTTGTTTGCTAAAGAGATTACGGGTACTAGCATTGGTTTGAATTACTTTGCGGAACTTTTTATGCTGAAAATATATAATAGTCCTGTTATTGGATTTGTAAGAAAAAGAAAGTATGTTTTGCCGTTTCAACGAATGAAAACGCAGTGAGAATTTCAAAAGTTATGGTTTGAAGGAAATATGACATTAAAAGTTCATGCCAGGCCTATAATAGTTTCCACAGCATATCAACGAAAGAAAATTATAGAATCCTTGTTATCAGGCGTTCTTAGATTTACATAAGCAGACCTCCTGCAGATCAGCACAGCATGAGATGTGAGTGTATTGATAACATGATTAAAACCTTTATGGACGTAAAAGTCAAAGTAAAAATATCCTATATCCTGTATCGTTTTATGGATAAAAATGACTCAAAATGTCATTTATGAAATAATTTATCTTAAACATCAGTTTTGTCTTTTCAACGGGAAAAATTCGATGCAATTTCAGGGCCTATTTTTGATATGGGTATAATTTATATACATGTAGGCCTATTATAATTGAACAATATCAGTCTTTATACATTTTATAATGTGCATGTATAAGGCAAGTAGGATGGCAGTTTTTAGCCAATTAACTAAAAACTGCATTTCTTTATATTAATAATGAGCTAAGGGTAGCCTAAAAGGCAGAAAAGACAAAAAGACAGAACAATTTGGAGTAATTAATTGACAGGAAGTTATAGGAGTTGTTTGGTTTGCTGTTTCTGTGTGCATGTTCTCATCATTGATGGTTTGGTGGACTGTCATGAAACATGATGGATCATAAAAAGAGTGATCCTAAAAATGCCACCACCCAAACTTATTACAAGGCATCTTCTGCATTGAAGCTGGCTTTCCCTTTAAAGGGAATTTTTATTCATTCATTTGGTAAAAGTGAGTGTTGACATTTATTCATGATTTATATGGTATACGATATCTCCACAAGCAGTGGTTGGTCATGTCCAGTGCCAACAGAAATCCATTTTTCGTGACGGCAATGCGACGTGTATACACAGCTATTAGATCCACATGGATAGATCCTTGGAACGTGGAATCGTCCAGATTGATAATATGCACATTACCATCAGCCTCGTTATGAACAATGAGGTACCCGCTATCCGTGGCTACAATTGCACCCGGCTGCTGCAGCTTATCGCTTGATCGAAACTCGCGATTGTACGCACCATAGGCATCCAGTTCCTGAATACGGTTATTCCGCGCTTCACTAATATAGATGCGATCGTCAAGATCTATACAGATGTAATTTGGATAGTCAAATTGGCCAGGACCTGACCCAAAGACGCCCAACCGCTTTGTTAATTTACCGGTGGTGTCATATATGAATACAGTATGCATACCACGATCATTGATGTAGATGAAACTCTTTGAGTCTACCGCGATACCGTACGGTTGAAGCAGATCGTCGGCCACAAACTGAGAAATTGCGCTTCCTTTATGATTAAACACCATGATTGTTTTTGAATTTAGGAAGAGAAGAGATAGAAGACTATCATTAGCACCCATTAGGCCAGGTTCTTGGAGCGGAACATAAAACTGCATTTTGAACTTTCCATCTGGAGAGAAGACTTGGATTCTCCTGTTCTCAACTGTGTCTGCTACATAGAAATCACCTGCAGCACTGACTAGAACATCAGTGGGATTGACAAACTGTCCCTGCCGACATCCTCTACTTCCAATTTGTTCCTTCTCATGTACAGGTATCACCTGTTGAGTGATAGGCTCTTTTTGTCCGACCCAGGTAATGATGATCTCATGATCACCTTCTATTACAGGTGTGTACTTTGCAGTGTATGTGCATATTGGACCTTTACGCTTGATGGCTCCGAGCATGCTTCCTTCTATCTCGTTTCCTTCGGGATCAAGAAGCAGAATCTGGATGCTCTGCAGATGCAGCTTACGTGTGCCATCTGGCTTTCCCTTATGCGTAACCGGCATCATGTAATCCCTTGGCATTTCAATTTCAACAGTACATGGTCCACCTAAGAAAGCTTTATTGACATGCAATCTGATTGGCTTGACGAAGACCTCAAAGGGGCTACTCCTGATCGGCTGACCTGATATCATTACATGCAGTTCATGGAGTCCAACATTAGGTGGTATGTATGTTACTTTATAGGTTCCATTTTGGCAATCTGTAACATCACAGGTGGTGGCTTCACCATTGGGACTACGTATACTGTCATGGACATTGCTACCACCTGTTGTACACTCTTGTCCATCCTGTGTGATCCCTTTTATTCTCGCATAACTTTCAGACAGGACAAGTGCTGGATAACACGTAGCAAGTGTTCTGGATGGGTCTGCATTTCCCATATATACCATTCCTAGTTGGCTTACAATATGGTCATAATTGGCAAGTATAGATTCATTGGCACGAGTGAAATGTAACCGTTTGGTTTCTGTTTGTTGCAAAGCTGTCTGTAAGGCCTCCATCTCTCGACTACTACCGCTGCTGGACCCATTTAGGCTCCCATTTTGCATTGAGTTCGTTACAGGAGAACTATCAGGGGAAGTTCTGGGAGGAAAGGACCCATTATTTGGATCAGGTTCTCCATTTTCAGGCACATCGGATTCAGCACCTTTGTTATTGTGCGCGTTTCGATTATGTCCTTGTCTGATCAAAAAACCGACGTCGGACAAATTGTTTCTACCTTCAGCTTCAGCCTCCAATATGGCATCCATGTTCAGATTCAGATTGTTCACCATCGCCATACGCTTCGGAGCCATTAGAGAACGCTTCATTTTCCGATACTCATCATTAATCTGCATCAGAAGCAGTTTTTCACGGTCCTCCAATCTCTCGCGACATCGTTGGAAACAGGCACGTACCTGCTGACGTACCATTTCCACGTTTTCTTCAAGCTGTCTTTCGCATTTGCCAATATCATGGTGTAGCCTAGTTTTGGGTCGTGTCCTTAGCTGGACATTTGTGGACCAGTCAGAGGACATGTTAGTTCTGCCATTCTGTGGTGTCTCGCCATTACTGTCATCTCCCATGGTGCTGCACTCATTGAAGGAATTTCCAACATATACATTTGTTCCTTAGTTGTGATGCAGTCTGTGCATGGAAAAAAAGAAAGAAAGAAATGTTACTAATGCACAATGTGGTATTTTGTAAAGTTGCAAATTATCCAATTGTAACATATACATATAATGTGAAAACCATTTTTTTTACATTAACTCTTCAATACATGTATGTTTCCAACTGATCGGATTAATCACACACATAAAGTTAACATTACAGAAACTTACAACATATAGGAATGCATGGCTCATACAATGTACAAACAAACAAAGCATCTATATAGGAAAACAAAGTTTCTATTGTTTCTATCAAGTTGGATAGTTGATACATGTAGGCTTCTGACTGGTATCGCACAAATTATGACCATTGATGAAGAAGTAGGATGCTCAGTTGCACAGTACAGTGGGAGTATTGGTGATACCCACCACTTTTGTCATTTCCCCTTGGTAGCTTTTGTTTACATACGTACGCAAGTAAATATTCAAACTTGATTTATATGTAGCCTATAAAAAGGACAAAAGGGTGTGTAATGCAATCTTTTCTAGATGTTTTATTATTTTGTATGTCTTGCACACATATACCCGTAACACACCATGCACACACTCCCACCCCAACACACCCCCATGCCTACATACAAAATGGATTGTATACACACACCCACCCCTTCACACATTTCTCTTTTTTGTTTCAAATATATAATAAAGTTGGTGTGAACTTGAAGAAAATAGATCAATTATATCATTATGAAAATGGTGACCTTTATGACTTTTAAAAAAATGCCATGTGCCCACTACTAGTATCCAACCAATAGTGTTTTGCCATCTACAAATGTAATTGTAAGTGTAATTAATGATCTGGACTTTATGTTGTTGCTTTGTTTAGATCTCTTTTTGGGGAGAGGGAGTATAGTGAACTAAGGAAGTGCTTTAAAATGGGTTCAAAATTATATAAAAATGTTAAGGGAAAGTGCTACTGCATACCACTTAAATTAATTGGTAACCTTAAAAATATCTTACTTCCCTCGTGTTTTTAGGCCCTTCACAATTAATTCTTAGTTTCCTGTTTCAAGTTTGAAAATAAAGGACGAGGCGACTTTTAATTATTAATTATTAATTATCTATTACTTTCTTTATTTTGAAAATGTGGTCGTGACTATTATCAACAGTCCATTTGGTCATTTTGACTAAGACTACGGATTTAATTATTTTACCTTTATAATTGATTTTTTACATTAACCTTAGTAGGGGACCCTACAATGTTCTTGTTTTATATTCATAATCAAAGTTGAGATGATCAAAAACAGATATTAGCAAATAAAAGTAATTAATAAGTCAATAAAAAGATGAAAATACCTAAATCAAAAAAAAAGATTAAATATTTTTCCATTCTTGATTTTGGACGCCATGAGGGAAACAGGAAACTAAGGATCAATTGTAATTGGCCTTATGTTGTTTCAACTCGTCTGTACTTAATTCCATTGTAGACAAACTCTATCCATTATAAGCACCTGTTTTGTAGTGTTATTGATAAATACTCATGTCATTTCTGTTGACTTGCATACATACAATGCATGTTGGGAACAGGTGTATGTCTCTTGTTGGAGGATGTTTTTGACCTTTCTGAAAAACCTACTGAGATGTGAATTAAGGAAGAAAAGGATGTAAATTTGCTCAATATTGTGCATTTAGATAACCCAAATATTTGAGAATAATTGATGTTTTTAAATTTAATCCAATTTTTTAGCAATAATTTTGTTTTAATGTTGTTTACACACTCCATAGGTTTTAAAGAACACTGTAGGATCAAGCCATACCTGATATGTACAGTTAGGTACCACAAAGACCTGTACTGGATAAAGCATCCTTCATTGAATAGGTTTCTCATAAAAATAAATAATATCATGTTCACTTAATTATAGTATAACAGCGCAGTAGTATGGTTTCATAATTAATATAACCAGAGCTATATAACAGTGCGCAAGCCATGAATCATTGATTGTTTGTACTTTGTAGGTAGAAGATTTATTTCATGTTCTCATTTGCTCAATAAATCAAGGTTTAATTAAAGTGGGTGTCTTGGAACTCGAGTACAAAAATAGGCAAATCAGACGTGTCTTGTATTATTATACATAGATCACCATTGTGATCTCAGGTGGTATGCGCAGTGCATTCTTTAAATTCAGTAAATTTCCATCGTCAACCGTGTAATTGAATGGGATTATTTTGAAATTTTAAAACGCTTGAAATATCACAAACAAATAGGCCTATGTTAATAAATAATATAAATACAAGCTAACCCCACAAAACTAACCGAGTATACATATGGAAAATGCCATACGGCCGGGCGGTTTCACAAGTTGCCGGCTCTATCATGCCACTCGCCGCCTGTGTGATCTCATAGTTAGGTAATAATTGTGATTTAATTTCAAAAGTGGTTTTTGGCTATTGGAAAGGAAATAAGGAATGAAAAAGGAGAGAAGATGAACAAAGAAGTCGGGAGTTTCCCTGCGTTTTGACCCCAGGACTCCTTGCATGCCAAGCACTCCATTGCCGACCAGCAGCGAAAGGGTGCATATATGAGTTTAGGTGATTGCATCAGAACATCATGTGGGATGCATGCTGGTGGTTTCGCTTTGTAACATTTTGTAGAGTTAGGGTTAATGGCTAATGCGATATCATGGAGCTTTGTACAAAATTTGCGGCAAAAGGGTATCATAAAAAAGGGAAATCAATTTGCTAAATAGGTTTGACACAACAGCATTATCTTAAGACCCAATACAGTGAAGAGTCCACTTTGTAGTAACACTTTGAAATGAACTCAGTTTGGCTTGGGTAGGGAGGTGCTGCAGAGAACCTTAAAGTGGGCTCATGCCTACACCAAGTTTCCTAGAAAATAGGACCCATGGGTATACATAAGGCGGCTCTGTCAGTGGCGGCGCCAGGAATTTTTTTTGGGAGGATTTAGGGGGCCAAGTGAATTTCAGGGGGGCAAAATCAACAAATTTTATGCATAAAATTACCGCAAAAAGAGGACATTTTAAGTAATTTTGGTTTTTTTTTTTTGGGGGGGGCAAGAGTTCTGTTTTTCTTTTCTTTTTCTTTTCTGGAAGAGGCTGAATTTATTAACTTAAAAAATCACAGAAAACTTGAAATAAAAAAAAAAAAAATTCAGTCAAAATCAATCCACTGCTGTTTTTACTTGCATATAGCTATTTAAACAAAAATGCCCAAAATGCAATTAATCAGTCTTGGGAGGGGGGGGGAGTGCATTAAACCCAATTTTTTGGTCAAATTTAAAGTATATTTGCAGTTACCAAATTTCTATCATTTCTTGTCGATTTCAAACATTTGTGTTAGAATGAGGTAGATAAATTTGGGCTATTTGCTCTAAGAATTTGAGAAAATTGTTTAAAAAATGACCAATTCATATTGAAAGTGCAAAAATGGATCTCGAAAAAGGGGTCATTGATATACCAAATGGCCACAAATGCAATGCCTTGTTTGCGGCATATCCTCATATGGTTAGCATTTAAGGTCTTTGAGCCTTTCAGCATTTTAAAAACAACAGATCTTAAATTGCTAATTTCTCTTTATTATGGCATTCTTTGGCAGAGAGCTTTTACCTAAAATCCATAAACCCATTTCCTATTGTGAAATAAAGAAGACCATTTGATTTGATTTTGTAGCAATTTATCAGTGCATTGACTTCATCTCATGGATTCAGACTATTGATTAGAACTGTCTATGTGCATTATAAGCTTCATAGTATATTTTGAAGATAGCAAAATATCAGCTCTTACTTGTATGTGTTGGAGTGGATTTGTACGTGCTTGTCATGATAAGAGTCGTAGGTAAATGGTTTATCATTCACGAGATGCGATGCAAGTTGAGTCCTTTGGGTTTACCCCATAATGACAGCCATGTCATTTGCATTGAAAGTAATTTGGTAATGTATCTAACCAGAATTATGATTCAGTGTTTACAAGTTTGCAGTGGTTTCTGTGCTTTATCTAATCTCCTTCTCTCCCCCTCTCCCCCCCCCCCTCTCTCTCTCTCTCAAAAGGTCTGTCTGAAATCCGGTGGTGGGGGGTTCTCAACTTTGATTTTGGTAGGGACGTGCCGCTGATAATTTGAATGTGGACCCATAAATATACCAATTTTTCAAGAAATTTTGACCCATTGATATACCAAAAGTCAAAATTTTCGGCCAAATTTTCTTAGTTTTTTGGAAAATTTCGAAATTTTGGCTAGATTGAGGCAAAATTGGGCTATTTTTCAAAAAAATGTGTGTATTCATGTCTATCTCACACAATCTCTCTATTTCTGACTGGAGTGAATATACGTTGATCTCCCAGTGATCTGTCTGTGTGTATATCTGTATCTTTTTGCCTTATTGCCCAATAATTATGCTCAGACAAAATATTATATGCAACATTGTACTTTCATCCTATGATTTTATGTCTTGTGATCTTTGAGTTGAACAAATTAAACATGTTAAAAGTTGCTGAATTTGATATTTTCACAATATGAAACATTATTTTTGACTTAGGGTATGAATGATTAATTGTGAAATCGAAATGGTTCAATGGAAATCATCAGTGCAGCAGTGTATTGGTCACATGCATCTAGGCCTACTTATGAAGCAGTATCTTGATTAGCTTAATTAGAATTAACTGTCATTGAATTGGTTGTCCATGACATCCAAGTAATTTGCACATGTACGTTGAATGATGAGGTTTTTATCGTCATCTCTTAATTTATGGTGACTAAGTGGATCTGAAATTGTGGATTATTAGTCATTGGTGATTTGTACAGCAGACCCTGAGCTTAAATTTTAAAAGTCAACTTAAAAATTATTAACAAAATGCTTGTTTTTGCAAACTTCTCATCGTATTTATAACCTTTCATGGAATTAACATTAAATCTGGGAATTCCTAAAATCACAAAATGACATTTTTTCCATAGATGTGTATTAACCATTAAAGAATGGTTACCTTTGTCAAAAGTACATTGTATTCTCATATGTACTGTTTGAAATTAAAATTAATACACAAGATTATATTAAAACATAATTGATATTAAAAGGGCATTTCGTGATCCACAGCCTCATCCCCCACTTTTCTCAAAAAAAGTTGAGATTTTTATATCACTGAAAACCTCTGGCTACATAATGGTTATGTACAAAATATTTCTTGCAGATTAATTTGTTTAGCAAAAATATTGCCAATTTTGAATTATGTTCTGGTATACCCTAACGAAATTACAACAGGTGTCTATGGAGTAGTGTAATACACATAATCATGCATAACTCGCAAACGCAAAATCAGAATCAACTGAAATTGCTTTTTTCATGGATATCTATTGAAAAATGTCACAAAAAGAGGATGCTATGATCACGAAATACTCCTTTAATTAATATTAACTGATATTAATTGATATGTTGTTTTTGGTATTGGCTCCCATGGTTACAGTCTAATGTTGGCATGATTTTTTCCCAATATGTTTGATCTGGTTCTATGGGGGTGTTGTGACGAAAAACATTGCCATGATCAATAACATATGTATGCATCACGTGTGTACAGTACAGATTGTTAACCAGTTGTTCCCATTTATCAATTCATAGATTTCAGTTGTGTAATTATATGCTTAGAAATTAACCATCAAATACCATTTGTATTTAATCATTGCATTGCTCAATGATCAATTTGTAGTCCAACTAAATTCAATTAACCTCAGTGTTTACACAATCTCTGTTAACACAGTATCTCTATAGCTATATTAATTTTAATTTAAAATAATAATGAATATAACCATGCAGGAAGTCGTATGAAAGAAGACGGGATTTGGGTCAAAGGAAATTTCATTGGGACATAATATTGTAAGCTAGATGTACTGAAAATTGTGAATTTGTTAAATATCATATGCCTGGCTACCACTTGAAAAGATTTTCTTCCTAAGAACAGCTTGTTTCCACTGGCTGTTTGCATATTTTCAGCAGTTTGCAGTGCATTTAAAAATATTAAATATATTGAAGAAACCTAGAAGATTCCCTGGAAGATTCAGCAGTGAGAGTTCCTCTTTTCATCTGATTTCCTCTTTTTTTTGCCAAAATTTATGTGTTTTCTTTTATTTTCAGTCCATATTTGGCTTTTTTTTGTTGTAATTTCCCTCTTTTTTTGGTCTGTGCCTATCACGCCCCTGAAGATTGAAACTCAGATAAAAACTCAAGAAATACATGTTAGTTATCAGTGACGTAGCCTGGATCATTTTATTGGGGGGCACCAACCATCATGGGGGGGAGGGGGGCACCGGGTCTGATTTGGGGGACAAGCCAAGACAATTTTCCTATGTGGTTGTCTAAATTTTGCAATCAATTGCGGGTGCGGGGGGCAGGTATCCTCCCTTACCCATATATGATGCTACGCCACTGTTAGTTATCCCACTTTTTGCTTGCTCATTGGTTGTTTTTCTCGTATTTGTTTGTATTTGCCAAATATGTAGGTGGTATAGGAATGTGAGTAACTGGAAAATGGGACTAAATATAAGGGAATGTAGTTTAGGAAAGAAAGAAGTTTACAACTAAACAGGTAAACATTACCATCACATTTGATGATGGTTTAAATGCCAATATGATAATATCAGTGCTAAGAATATTAAATAGGCATTTTGTAAGCTGATCACTGTTTGATATGATGGCTGAAAAAGATGGCTAACATTTAATTTGCAAATGAAGTAATTGGAAATTATGAAAATGGATGGGCAAAAGATCATTTTGCCAGACCTGTACACCAAACTAGAATACTAATGTATAAAATGTCCAAATTGAAACTTGATATAATTATTGAAAAAAACAGATGTCATGTATGAACATCAAAATACATATATACATGTATGCCAATGACAACCAAAGGCGTAGATCCTGGGGGGGGGGGGGTGAATCCCCCAGTATTTGATGAGGGAGTGCCCCAAAAATGTTATCCAAATGTGTATGTTTTTGACCAAATTAAACTTCATATATATTTGATCATTTTAGCTTCAGAATGGTGGATGTTTGCACATTTTCATGCACATTTGTTCCAGCACAGTTATTCTAGGTGAAAAAGATGCTCTGGTTACTCTACTCTGCAGATATATACCAACCTCCATTCCCCTAGTCAAAAAGAAATCTACACTACTGATAACAATTTTCATCATAACGGTTTGCTACATGTAGTTTCTTTGTGCATGAAAGGGCTGCTACAGACTCCAAATATTTGATGTAGAATATTTGAAGTAACATGTCTTTGTTATTTAATATATTTATTTAATATATTCCCATTCTATTTCCAGTAATGGTTTTGTTAGAACTTATTATAAGTTCTAACAAATGTTTGATGACGATAATATGTTATGTAGAATGTGTGGTGGAAATACATTATCGATTTTACATCATCAAACATTTGTTAGAACCCTGTTATAACTTAAACATTACTGGAAATAGAATGGGAATAGATTAAATAATGAAGACACGTAATTGTTACATCAAATATCCTTCATGCACTAAAAAGTCTGTAGCAGCCCTAAATGTGGATGAAATGGTAGCTGAAAAAAAATTAACTGAAGTATATGCCATCATCTTGCAAGCGCAAATAGACCTGCATGCTTTTGAAAAATGTAGGGCTTCTCAGTCAGTGCTATTTCTGTAATGCACCTTGGACCTTGTGGCGATGTTGTTAAAGATTCAAAGATTGCTCTTTTTTTAAAAGCATTTATTTCTTGCTACCTGGCACAGCATAAACACTCATCAGCATGTGGCTGCAACCAGCATACCTATAATTCCCACCCACATACCTTACAATTTAAAGCTAGGTTTTCAGAATCAGCACTAAATGAACACTGCCGGGCTGGTCGCCTTACAGCCATACACATGATGCAGGCATACATTCAAGCCAGCACTGTTGAAAGAGCGCATCTCTGCTAGATGTAATTCACTTACGGTTTAAACTATAGCCACTGTAATAAAAGGCACTACAGGTTACTATATTCCATGTAGAATTCCATGTTCAAGCTACATCCTCATGTACAACAAGTGCTGGTCAGAGGTTGATTCAATGTAATCCCAGCATGCAGTATGTTATTATGTGCAATGTAATAAAGGAGCCATTTCAACACCATTTCACATTCAAATTTATGTACAAAATAAGAACCAGTAGTTTTGATGGAATATTCATCACGACTTTTATGTTTTGAATTGATAATTGGGTACGGGTGATGTTTGTGGATACATTGCTACCAAGAAAGTTAAAAAGTCGTGTGTTTTTAAAACAATTTTAGCTATTTTAAATGCTTGGGAAAAGAAGATGTGGAACCAGCAAAGTTTTCTTGCACATGCATGCATGCAGACACATAGCTTATCTTGTTGTATAACAACCTTGACCATGCACAGCAGGAGCCCAGTGTGATATTTTCTGAAAATAACCATGTGTTTCTCAAACATGCTGTCAGTGGCTGCAATGTATTCTGGACTTACATTTAAACAACCTCTGAGTGCTGGTAGTGTTTTCTTTTTGGTGGCAGCGGTGGGATGTACTTGTCCCCCTCACAGTTCTGCATGGACAGGTATGCTCACCATGCGGGCAACAACATGATTAGTTCGAGTGGGCATTAAATCCTTGAACTAGTGCTCAGAATGCTCCACTAAACAGCTGCATGGCTTGTGCTCTACACTGCAGAGTTGTTATTTTATCCTAGCTAATCAGTGTTTCTGGATCTTAAATCGGGCCTCTGTTCAAATAATGTTGCCCGGGGATATGGATGACTCCGTTAATCAGTCACATCAAAACAAACCTATTGACTGGACTGAATGACTGACCAACTGACTAGCTGGTGTATAGATTACCTTTTTCTGTCAATTTATCCATTTGGAAAATCTTTACTTGTGATACAAATGTCACACAGGTAGCAGTGTTATTTCTAGTTTATGAAATTTATGTTGCGTTTGTGAGGTGGTTCATTTTGAATTCGACTTACTCAAAATGTATTTGTTTGTTTGCTTGCTTTATATGTTTGTTTGTTTGTGTATTTTTATATATATATTTATCTATTTATTTATTTTTGTTTAATTTGTTTAATTTTTTTCCATTTGTTTATTATTTGATTTATAATGAAATCTTGTTTAATTTCTTTATTTTTTATTTAGAGGGAAAAAGACTCCTATATTTAACATTATTTTGTTTCTTCATGTTGCTCCAATTCAATATGTTATGAATATTAAATGAATCCATTCACTTATAGTGATGTGTTCTCCCCCAGTCACTTTGATGATTTATAGGCCTAAGGGCTCATATTGAAATTCCCTTACACAGGAAGGTGTGCGCCATCCTGCAGCTTTCCTGTGCTAGCCTTCTTTTGTTAAAATCCTGGGCAGGGTGTATCACTGATGCATATACTCCATCCGTTTTATGACCGAGCTTTCCTGAGGTGCGCGCTTAGCGAAGGGAATCCTGCCTTCTTTCTGTGTGAAAACGTGGTAGGGTATTTCAATATGAGCCCTAATGCCCCACCCCCTTTCAAGATGGATTGACGTCACGGCATTCACTGCTAACTAAAAGAACAAACCCGATTTCAGATGATGGCGAACACCAAGAGAAACTAGGAAGAGTGCAAAGAGTATAGGGCACATACTGCTAGGGTACATTTAGAAGGATCAAAACCACCAGAAAAGGACATGTGGGTGCACAAATAGAGGCCGTCAGCCTTTCGCCATCTTGTGGGTACAAATGATCTGTGTGTTCATGCGTCGGACACTACGCGCAGGGCGCAGCTTGCCACGCAGCTGTTATCGCGCATCAACGCGGTGATTTTGCTGTTCGGCATATGACGTCACGCTGATGGCCTCTATTAAATGGCCATACACATATGTTGTGGGGGTGGTCCACTGAATTGATTAGAATGGCGATATTTTAACTTAATGATGTGGTACGTAACCTAGTTTAAAACAAATGCAAGTTGCAACAATATGATTATTTGACCAAACAGCAAGTTTTTTGATCAGATCAGATCAGATGATTTTCATCAGGTCTTACAAACTATTCAAATCAAGTTTTTACAGTTATATGAACACACAATTAGAAGTCGAGTTCATGGTTATTGAAGCATAATCATGTGAGTGTGCAAAAGTCAAATGCTAGGTCCCATACCGGGGGTCTCATCAAAAAATATATGACAATCCTCAGTCAGAATATGAATTTGATGTTGCAAACTGGAGTCTTTGTAGGATCTTTGGTTTAAATGAGTGAGAGAAATAAAGCTGGATGGAACCCAGTTTTGTGGCATGTAAATATTCAAACTGTATTGATGTGCACTTTAATCATGTAGAATCTAATGACAAACAAATAAACAATTTGCTTATGAGCAGGGACAAGCGATTTGCGCAGAACTTTTTTTCCGCGCAATCCCACGCAATTGGCTATTTTTTATCCTATGGGCAGGGATACATAATTTGCACTGAAAAAAGCTCCGTGCAATCTCCGCGCAATTTGCTATTTTTTTCGCCCAAATCACCTGTCTCTGCTTATGAGTATTTGATATGTGATAAGGACTGACTTACCCAGTTCAGAGTCTATCAAAACTTTTATCTAGTAGTAATTGAAACAACGTCTATATTCCAATAAATGCTTGTTGTAATGTGGACGAAGGAACCCGGTGTTGTCACTTCCTATTCAAAGGTGTAACACATGATCGTTCCCAAAGTCAAAATTACCCCCTATTTTGCACGGTTTCAAGAACAAATTTACTTTCAGCATTTGTTACCCCTATTTTACACAAAAATGGGTACAAATTAGCATTAAAAATTATTTTTGATCTTTTTGGTTCCTCTTTCTTGAAGGATCATGGACAAGACTGCAGATTATGAATTAGGGACCATTCATAAATCCTTGTAAGGGGGGCCTGATGCAAAAAAGGGGGGCCCTGAATTTTTTTGACCCTCCTAAGGGGGGACCCTGTAAAAAATGACCATTTGAGTTTATATGCTTTTCTATGGGGTTGACCGATAATTTTTATGTCAAAAGGGGGCCCTGAATTTTTCGAGGTCTGTAAAGGGGGGCCCCGAAAAAATTTTGCGATAAATTTTTTTTGCATCAGGCCCCCCTTACAAGTGTTTGTGAACGGTCCCTTAACTTCATTTTTATATCTAAATGAAGAACTTGAAAGTAATACTATTTGCTCATGGGCTACATTATTTACACATACATTGGGTTTTTCTTAGTTTCTTCTATATTTTTGGGTTCATCCGTTATCTTAATTATTGCAAAATGAAGTACCAAGTAAATAATGCTAAGTGGAATCTTGCTTGCACAAAATCTTCCAAAATGTGAGTAAAATCGTTTAAACGCATGAGACGCTATTTTATCACACACTCCATCAAGATTAATAATAGGGATAACCATCAAAATTTCATGTTGCCCCTATTGCTACAAAAGATTGTTTTCTGGATAGAACTCATCAACAGAAGTATTTTGGTGGTTAAATGGTCAAAATCGGACAAAAACTTTTCGAATTATGAATTTTCAAAGTTTCCCGTTCTGACCGGTCATTGGAATGAAATAAAATGACAAGGTCCAAAAATAGCAATTGGGAGCAAAATTGGCATAAGCATATATTTACCTTTATATATTTCTTTATTTTAACATATATGCAAACATGAAACAAGCATATTGTGAAAGTATCAAAGGGGTTTCTTGTGAAATGGCACTTTACTAGTCAATGGCATAAATTATTTTTTCAAACTGAGGCATTGAAATCATGCATTTAGAGAACATTTGCCAAAAATCATCCAAGATGGCCGATATGGCACAAAATCAAAATTGCACTAAGTCCAGGTGAACTTTTTTTTTCACAACCAAAAATTTCAATGTTATTGGGTTTAATATGACCAATTAGTAGGTGTATGCAAACAAAATCTTCAGTGTCATTGAAGGTCATTGACTCATTCACAACAATAGAGGTTAAATCCACTTCACTCATCATGCTCATGTGTGACTTCTAACAAAAGGTGCTGGTTCCCATAGTATTCTTCATTCAAACCAATTCAATGCATGACCTCGGAGTCACCTGCATGACTTTCATGGGCTATTTTGAAACAGTTATGTCTGCACATTCAGGTACTTCTTTTGAAAGTTCTAAACAAGGTATAGCCAGCAGCAAGTTGTAGATGGTATAGGCCTAAATATAAGAAAATGTTTAGGGTTGAAATCAGGTGAAAAATACATCGAATAAGCACTAAACTTCACATTTATGTTCAGAAAGGTGTCTTCTTAGCATGATTCGAAAGGAGTATGGAAATTCTAAAGGGAAGCTGGTGATTTAATTTGTAACTCGAGATCTACTTGTTCAATTTTTTTTCCTTTTTACAGAGGGTATGATAGAGGTATTACTGGCAACTCTGCCAAATTACAGCTCAGTAGATCACGTTTTTCACCTGAAATTATTGACATGAATATTTTGTGCCATTCTTGAGCAGTGCTGAACTCAGCCACTGGCAATTAAACGCACTGTGGCGATGGACCAATTTTGACTCGCACTTACAGAAAAATGAAATAAGTTGTGTTGCTGTAATTTGCAAGATAGTTACAAAATATAATTGGCATTCACTTCCCCAATTTTTACAGAAAAATATTGAAAAATAAAAGAATGAGATCAATTTAGAAATGTCTGTGCAAGCAGTGCACAGTTGAGCTCCCTGCATGTCTATGGGAGCGTTCTAATCAAGTTGATGGTTCATTGGTCATCCCTATTAATAATGATAATCATTTTTCAAATGAGTAAAATCGGTTAAAAGCATGAGACGCTATTTTATCACACACTCCATCAAGATTATTAATGATAATCATTTTTCAAATATGGACTCTGTGTTATTTTCAACATGCATGAAGTATGGAGTTTCCTTGATGACCCAACACAAGTGACACCATTTCAGTTATATGATATTGACTGACGCTTTTCATCCATTATTACTCAAAGATTGAACTCACAGCATAAAGCATAGATGATGTAAAATTGCCCGCCTGTTTTGATCAGGCTTTGTGTAGGATATCACACGAAAGTAAACAAGAGAATGTCAGTGAGGAAAGGAACACCTATGCATTATGCGATCATATTAGGTTGTCTTGGAGACATGGTGGAGATGAGAATAGAGAGCATTTTAATGGAATTTATTTTTAGCTGTTTTTGCTTAGTTTATTCACTGCCGTGTTTATTAAAGTATAATGCAATTTGGCTTCATACCGTGAGAATTTATGTTATAAACAAAATAATCAAGATCCTTATTTTCAATTAGTTCTGAAACATCCAGGGAGGGTCTTATTTAAGATCAGTGAGGGGAATATGTGACGACATTGACCCCATTTTTCAACTCCCTCGCACTCAATGACCTTGTTTTACTGTCACCAAAAGACCCCTTTTTTTTTCAAGAATTGTGACCATTTATCTTGCTGAATGGACCTGGGTTTTTTTTCTCTGATATTTACAAAATTTCATTATTTTTTGTTCAATTTTTTCAGCAAATTTTGATAACTTTTTTGAAAAGTTCTTGTATCAAAATTTGACCTAAAACTTCTTGTTGAAACACCAATTTTTTGGTTAAATTTTCCAATTCTCACCAAACAAGTAACAACCCCTTTTGGGGCATTCTCACCAGTGGTATAGCCGGGGGAATTGCAAGTGCCCCACAGAAATGTTCAGCGATGAAAATGGGGACCGCAAAGATTAAGGTGTCATTAAAATGAATACAAATTTGGATGAAAAATTGGCATATGGGGAAAATTTGGCTTTTCCCGCTCTAACTAAAAATCTGGTTTAATACGCTGCTGCTTCTCACCCAGCAGTGAATACCTTTGTTGGGGTCAAATCTCTCACCATTGTTCACTGGTATTCACTTCCAAAGTCAAGTGGTCCCCCCTCCCCTTTCATTCTGAAATCATGATTCTTTATTTTTCAAGTGAAGTGAACACTGCAAAACAATGGGTAATTTATATTGTACAATTTAACTGTATTCATGTTTGTGTTTTGATTTTGAAGATTCCATAATATGATTTTCTTCACCGACTATGAAATCTGATTTTTACTATATCTAGGCACACATGTGATTATGAAGATGTACCACATGCAGTGGAGGGTCAGCTTTCACAGCCGGAGACAGTGATCTATTGTTAAAATTTCTTCCATATGCAACTAAAAGGTTCAAAAATGAGAAACCTAAATATGTAAAACATTCATAGCAGCTGAGAAACAATTCATAGAATAGTTGTAATACTAAAAGCTTCATCAGTGGATAAGCTTATGTTGGCATTGTCCTGATTATGCTGTTAGTTCTGACCCATGGTTCTGACCTGACCAAGAAGATAATAGGACTAGGAGGTTAAAGAATCCAGAAGAGCCCGGAAGGAAATATTTCGATCACTGTTGGAATCAATTTCCTTGGATTATGCCAGATTAATATGTTTGGTATTTGCAAAACAGTAACCGGAATCAAATGTATACAAGCTTAGATCGGAAACAAAAACAAAACAGTTTTTAAGCAAAACAAATAAAGTAGCAAAAATGAACAAAAGGTAACAACAAAATGAAAGAAGAAGAAGAAATAGATACCGTAGAATGGGGTGAATAGGGACAGTTTTGACACTCTCTAGATTGTAGTTTTTTCCTGTAGCCCCATGATTCAAACTTTTGAGGCAGGCTGCGACAAATCGCCTGTCCGACAGCCCGGGCAATCACATTTTTGTCGGGCAATTAAAACTCTGAAGAGCTGTGCCCGATCGGGCAAGTCTAAATTTAAACCAATTAAAGCTTGATGATTTAAAATGGAGTATTTCTGTCCAACTTGGCGTGTTCACAGAAGTAAAAAAACGTCAAAACAAAGTAGAAAACTTCTTGAAATGGAACTCAAATTTCGCTAGGCACTCGTATCCCACACCAGACTTGCAGACATATACGTATGTATATATGCTAATGAACATCATGCCGTTACGTGACGTATTGGAAGTTTGGCCAATTATAGAAACTGTTTCGTGCAAATATCATGACGTCAATGACGTCAGCTGGCCATGTATTTGCATATTTGAGATTGAGATGTACTAGTGGTTGGCGAAATACGTAAATCACTGTGACTTTACTGACAAAATTTCACATAAAATACACATTATTTTCCACATGTAAGAAACAAACATGAATGAAATGTTCATTTTTTATGCATTTCATGAATACTCATTTATTTATCAACTTAACTGAGAAAAGTATTGGATTTCGTAAGAATGAAACTGCCAAATTCGCACACTTACGGTACTATGCACTGCACTGCATGATGAGTACGGTATGTGACTTTGTCGACAATTGTTGCCGGGAATATGGGTTAATTTCGGGCAATTTCGGGCAACCAATTTTTGGATATTGCCTGCCCGATCGGGCAAGCTAAAAAATAAAATTTGTCGCGGCCTGTTTTGAGGGCATATTATGTCCACCCATGATGCCTTTATTCCACCATTATAAAAAATTGAATATATGTGGGGGGTAAATATTTTTTTATAAAGTTTGGTGTCCCTATTGACCCCCGACTTCGGGGTCAATAGGGACAGCACTGGTCTTGACGAGGAAAGTACAACTTTGAAGGAGGGTACATGCATTTTTACTCTTGCATGGAGGGAAAAGGGACACCAAGTGAGTTTTAAAAAACAATAGAAACATGTCAGGGTAATTCATACCATCATAACTGATTAAAATCGGATTTCTTGACAACGTTGATCAGGCTTGTCAGTACAAGAAAAGGTGGGGTAGGATGTGGTGGGGTAAGGGTGGCTGGGGTAGGGTTCTGGGTGGTAGGGAAGTAGGAAGGTAGGGTAGGGTGTTGGGGTAGTGGGATCAGGGTGGTGGGGTATAAGAAAAGGTATCATGGTGGTAGAGGTAGTGGATAGGGTGATGGTGGTGGAGCAGTGGATAGGGTGGTGGAGCAGTGGATAGGGTGGTGGGGTACGGGGTAGGGTGGTGGGGTAGATGGGTGGGTAGGATGGTGGAGTGCTGGGGTAGGGTGTTGGGTAGTGAGTTCTGCCAGTGGCATGATAGTATTAGGGGTGGATGAGGGTGGTAGCCTGGGTAGGGTGGTGTGGTAGTGGGATAGGGTGGTGGAGACGGTGGGTTTAGTGAGGCTTGTGGGGTCAGGGTATGGTATAGTGATTTAAGGGTGGTGGTGGTAGGGGTAAGGTGGTGGGGTAGGTTCATGAGGGTAGTGGGGTAAGGGGTGGAACAGGGTAGGGTGGTAGGGTAGGGTGTGGTGGGGTAAGGGTGGTTGTGGCAAGGGTGTCCCTATTCACCCCGTATTTGGTGACATTTACCTGAAAAATAGTAAAAAAATTGTTATAAAAATTCCTGTCAGAATTACTAAATAATGTTTTAGAGAAAGTTGTAGGACCTAACAGGTTAGGTCCTGGTAAATTTCCAGCTTATTTTCTAAAATAGTGGCCGTGGGAGCAGGAAAGTTTTGACCACCCCGTTTTTTAGAACTTTTTTTGGACAATTTTATTTTGGACACCCTGTATCCTAGATTTATTCTTTCACATCTGCTGAACCATTTTCTAAACACTGTTTGATTGCTCTTCTCTTTCAATCCGTGGAAATAAAAAAAAATAAGTGTTAACCAAATGTGAAAAAATAAGATTTCAAAAACTTTTCTCATTTTT
The DNA here is from genome assembly GCF_039555335.1 of Amphiura filiformis. Taxonomy (NCBI): domain Eukaryota; kingdom Metazoa; phylum Echinodermata; class Ophiuroidea; order Amphilepidida; family Amphiuridae; genus Amphiura; species Amphiura filiformis. The sequence continues at coordinate 51,318,023 of NC_092631.1, read as the reverse complement.
GTTCCTATTCACCCCTGCGTCCCTATTCACCCCGGGGGGGCCACTCAAATATGACAGTGTACGATGCGTGACCAAATTTTTTCAAACACCCCTAAACGAAGTTTTACCCTACCAGCAAATTTAGCCCCTTAATAAGATAATTTAGTGTAGAATTTACCCCCTAATGAGTTTTTGGCTGGTGAAAATGCAACAAATGTACCCTTTTTGGACTCATAATTTACCAACAATTTGAAAAGGTACCCTAAACAAGTTGTCCAGTTTCAGAAAACTACCCTTATTCTTGAAAATCACTGTTTTTAGACCCTAAACGCGCCACGCGCGTAACTTGCCTTGCCTAAAAAAACACCCCTTTTACTTGTTTTTTTGGTCACGCATGCGTACAGACCATTTATGTGAGTGATCCCCCCGGGCTATTCACCCCATTCTACGGTAGTTATTTCATAGCTGATGGAGATACCATCAGCCCTTCCTTTAATTATCTACAATACAAACTATACATTTAATTATCAATTTAGGTCTAGTCTTCAATACAAGTTTATTCATTTTGCATCCCTAATGACAAATTGGTCCACTATTTTGGACAAAAGTTGTAAAATGAGCCATACAATACCTATGTAAACATGGTAAAGAGTATTTTTTTAAAAAGTCAATTACATTCAAGCTAAAATTTGATCAAACTCAATCCCCCAGGCCTCATTAGCGCCAATCGGCTTGAAGCGGGGGCAATCGGCTTGAATTGTCAAAAAGTGGCTGAAAAGAACAAAAATGGGCCATTTTGCCAAAAGGTGGGGGGACGGGGGTGTAGATTTTCCAAGTTCAGTATACCTTTTCAAGAGAAATCTTCATTGATTTTTTGGAGCCTATAGTTGGACAAATTACACAGAAAATTCATGACTTGGATGTATATTTGTCTAAAATTTTGACATTTTTGTTGGTCGAATTTTGATTTTTTCACAGAGAAAGCAGACCTTTTGTCAATTTATGTCAGTGTGTGTGTCGCACCCCAGGCTACTGGCTGTTTACGTGCCTTTTCCCTATATTGTGGTATGCAGGGGTGTGCTGGTGTTGCGGTAAAAGCGAGTCGTAGCAAAAGTGCGAGGGTTGTCTAGATATTTGTGAGTGTGAACTTGGTGAATGTGTAACTGGAAGTAAGGGTATACATGCCCGGTACATGCTGCAGATATAAGGTGTATAACTTTTATTACTTTATTCTGGTGTTTTTATTCAACTTCTTGCCTGTTTTATTCTGATTGTGATGTTATTCTAAAATATTATTATCATAACCTTTATCTTGCATGATAAAGATCATGAGGTACAGGTTCAGCACACTTTATTGATTGACTTCAGTCTTCGAACAAATGATAGTGTCTGATGCCGTCATGCAATGTAACAAATCTGGCGAGAGAATTTGAGCTTATTGATTAAACCACCCCTAAACTTTGGAAACCATAGCATCTTCCCATTAGGCTAGACAAATTCAGACATGGGAAAAGTGTAGGGAGTTTTGAAAAAATAAAGAAACACATAGGAAATGTTGCAATTTCTATAAAACTCTTAAAATAGGTGTAAAGGTGGGGAAGACCTTTGCGACTTTTCGATTATTTGACCCACGATGGAGACTGAAAATGGACACAATTGATTAGACATGGTAACTATTTTTTGAGTCCGCTACCTTTAAACGTAGTTCACAAGTCATAGCTACCTTTAAATGTAGGTCATGAACATAGGTGAGTAGTCTAGTAAACACATTATCTGCATATATCTGTATTTTTGATGTCCCGATTTGGTTTTCAGGGTTGCCAATCCTGTGATTGGGTAGCCCAATTTTGACTTTCAGTTGAAGCGACTTTTCGATTATTTGACTCACAATGCGGACTGAAATATCTCGGCAACTCTGTTGGCATTGGGAAATGATATTCTGATTGAACTTGAATAAGGCCATTTAGTGACACCCATGTGTTTTTTACCACACTTTGATAAATAATGGTCATTAAATTAGTGTGTTTTGTCAGACAAGAATAAATAGGGATATGACAATTTAAACACATTTGAATCTGACATATTGTTAGTGTCTACTGTCTAGTAAGTCAAAAAATAGCAGTCTCTGTGTAGCAGTGGTTTGAAATTGTATGATTTTATTTTTACAAGATTAATTAAATTTCTTTATAAATAAAGATGTTTTGGATAGTTTGAATTTTAAACAAAAACAGAAATTGTCAAAAAATTGAAATGAGTGATAGGGATGTACTGCCCCCAGTTTTTGACTCCCTCTCAATATATGAACGAATTTCAAATTTTACAATATCTTTGCTAAATGAATTTACCTGCAAGAATTTTTTTGTACATAAACATTATGTAGCCAGAGGTTTCCAGATATAAAAATCTCAACTTTTTTGGAGAAAAGTGGGGGGATGATGCTGTGGATCACGAAATACCCTTTTAAAGACATAACTTTTGAAATCTGAAAATACTATGAAACATGTTCATTTGCTTAATGCTCACTTGTCTAAAATAGGTAATATGATGCTTTGTAACTTTCTCATACTAAATGTCTTTGTATTCTATTTTGTATTTTTCTTATCTGCAGTTTCTGGGCGACTCAAACCCCAACACATCTTTGTTTGAAACCGATGAACGCTTCATGCAACTAGGATTTGAAATAGAGGATCTGGGCTGCTGCAAGTGTATCCGGCATTCTATGTGGGGAACCCATGTATTTGTAGGAGCTATCTTTACCAATGCACCTCATGATTGCTCAATTATGAAGGACATTCTACTAAACAAGGACTACACACATGACTGTACTTCATAGTAATTTGCCGAAAATGCAATATGGATGTAGTTTGTGTTCGGTAAGGCATTCTGTGTGATGAGATGATAAATACATTGAGCACAGCAAGATGCGTGTTTCATTGATTTTTTCCGCAGCCAAACTGAATTTCCGTCATGATATAAATGATTTGTTGACTTCCATGACAACAAGGTAACCAAATCTGTGACAGAATTAGAAGGATTGGTTTGCACCTGACGTCACCGTCAATCAAACTTCTCATAACCCTTGATTGGTCAGAAGTGCGTGAAAGGAAGGTCGACTCATCTGGTGCCTTCATCTTAGAAAAGGAATCGCAGAAATTGGCGAAAAATTATGGTACTTTTACAAGGCAAAAAGCAACTTTTCTTGGCATTGTTGACATGGTGCCTTCAGGAAAGAAAATTTCCCTTTACTAAGACCTAACCTATGAGATGGTTTGTATGTTTGAAGGTGCAAAGGCAAGCTGTGTTACCACCATGTTCAGTTATTTCAATTATCACAGCAACTCAGTAAACAAATCGTTTTCTGAGGTTGACTGACAGGTGACATCAGTTGCAAACTAGTCTTTTTTTATTTCCGTCTCAGTTTATAGTGCCTATAAATTAACAATTAAAGGATGGTCAGATCATCTGCATCATTCCCAATTGCAATTTTGGGAGTGATTACCAATAGGGTGCAATTCTACTAGTCTTATTACAACACTGCCCTACCCCAACCCTAAACGAGGATTGAACTCCAAGGATGTGAGTCTAGCAAGTTGCACCCTATTTGGTAATTGTGCCCAATTTTGGTATCAGTAGAAAGCCCGTATTTATTTCATTAACCCTGTGAGATATTCCCAGGGATGTGTTGGGGTTGAATGACGTTTAGTTTGGATTTTGTAAGCCAAAATATGTATATAAGTGGGTTAACCCTTTTATCGGCCACACAATATTCTAGTCACCGTAAAAAGTGTGATGTAACAGGATTAATTGCCATAGCAATGTGTCCACACAAACGTTGTGACTTGCGATACATGTTTGAATTCCTGTGCAACACTATAGAAGCAGGCTGTATTCAATCAGCAGTATGTAACAGTAACACAGATGATAATTATGTCTATTTACATTGTTATCATTCAAAGTTCAAACTCATTCATCGGTGTATGAATGCAGAGGAACAGGTGTTATGACGACGTTATGTCTAGTGTAGGGCAATAAATTCAACTATGTATCACAAACCACTCGGTTTGTGTAGACACATCACTATGGTAATTAATCCCATTACGTCACTAACAAATTGAGCTTTCAAATGGAAATTGTTGGCTCTTGTATAAAAGATACCATCATCAAACTTCATAGTTGGGGAGTGTGTGGGTAAACCACTATGAAAACTTTGTGATGAAAGCAGACCATCCTCCTTTAAGTTTTATTACAAAAGTTGGGAAAAACAAAATGCTGAGTACTGCTTATGATGCAGATTATTTCATGTAGCTTGAAACCCTTAATTGACTGCTGTTATTTTAATTTAATTTTTTATAAACTGTTCAGAGGTTTGTGAGTTTATTCCAGTGCGTAGCACACTATAAATCATTGCGCTTTTTTATGAAGGGGTTAAGCAGTTGCCCATTGCTTAATTGTGTGGGATTTGTAATCATACAGTTAATATGTCACTGTTAACTGTATTTAAAAATGTCTATATTCTAATGTGTCCCTCAACTCCATTCATTGGACACTGGTTTTTATTATAGACCTATTAATTGGGTCTTTTGTTTTATTCAGTATTATTGTGGAAACAATTTTTAAATTGTATTTATATTTGATTTGAAAAAAAGGTCTAGTAAAGCAGTGGCAATATATTTCCACACATTGGCTATTAAGGATTGTTTATGATATGATAAATGAAAAGAATTAAGTTAATAAAGTCAAATGATACTGAAAGAGCCTGTATAGCCTATGATGATATTTTGTAAGTTTCGGTGTCAAGCAATTGTTAAAGGAGGAAACAGGAAAAATGATCCCGCACAGGAATTGAACCCAGGACCCCAGGTTTACATGAGGTCCTGGGTTCAATTCCCAGGCAGGATCACTTTTCCTGTTATCTCCTTTAATAATTACTTAAAATTAAAATAAAAACTCTGCTTTTCAAGCAAGCCTGTACAACAGTTCAACATTTTGCATGCTTTTTGGCATTGACACATGCAGTGTTTTTCCACTTTAAGTAACAAACACTAAGTGGGTTCATGAAATAGATACATTTGTAGGATTGTAGATTAAAATTGGTCCAACAATTACTCACTGGTTTAGATTTTAGCCATCATGGCAGATGGCTTCTTCAGAATGACCATAAGCCACAGAGGGATGCAAAAATCGTCAGAAGAATTGGTCAATCTTGCAGGAAAAGTAGATCCAAAGTACCATACATCTGCTCCTACTACTATAGCATCCTTAATGAGAGCGAAATGCAATGATTGTTTTAATGGAAAACAGTACACACTAAATACACACTTTTGGATGCTACACAGGCACATAAAGTGGAGTACCACATGACAGTAATGAAAAAGAGAGTCTAGAGACAATGCCCATACCTGCATGAGGATCACAAACTATAAATGAAGAGCTTATTTGCAAACCGGGTTAAGTATTTACCTGTACGATATTGCAATGGGTTGTGATGCTATAGGTATTATAATTTCAGTTGGATGCACCATTACAAAGCAAACAGTGGATGGATGCCCGGGATGGATGCACAGTAACAATACTGTGTGAGGCCTTTGGTTCCCAAATGAGAACAATAGTCTGCATATTGTTAGGCAGCATTGTTACGTTAAATAATGGCTTGTTGATGGCACTACTCATTATTGCTAATGTCAAACTTGTTAAAGTAATTGTGATTGTATCACACAAGTAAATGAGAAACATGTGGTTGTGGACTTAACATGGTTTGGAAATAAGCTCTTCAAATGTGGACTATTTGTGAGTTTGGCGCGCAATACAGCTACCACAAAGTATGGCTTGCAGAGTCGCAAATGATTTGTTTATTTGACGCATAGCTTGGAGTGTCACGCTGATGCTAACCAGTTACGTACAATTCTCATGAGAATTATCATTCATTTTGAAAAGAAAGAAGATTGGAAGACAAAAGGGCATTGTTGGTGTGGAATCAATGAAAAAAGTCTATGTTATATTCTGTGTTGCTAATATATATGCTACAAAATAAATTGTATTAGATATAAGCAAATGTGTAACAGCAGTTTATTTATCTACAGTGTGTGATATAAAGGAGTACTATTAGAGAGGAAACTTCTTAATAACATCATGTAGGTCTATGTTATGTTACCACTTTTACAGTAAATGTCAAGAATAAGAAACAATGTTTGAATTAAGGATGATGCTATTTCGAGAATAGGACTGTCAAACTCAGGTTTTGTGTTGCTAGATATCACATGTTATATATATTTCTTCACCAGCCAACCTGAAAATTGTGAATTTCCCAGGAATATAAACTCAAAATTTTGTTTGGAGGAAAAAGTTTTTGCCTTCATTTTGTATTATTTCTTTATTTTTAAACTTTAAATTTCCCTCCAAACACCAAATGAGCAGGAATAAGGTTCCCAAATTCCCCACTTTTTCTAGGCTATGGGTTGTTTGAATAAAATAAATTTGCAGTGATAAATACAAAAATAATGTAAATCCAGTATTTATTCCTTGTTGGCCAGTAACTGGTATTCACTAAGATTGCATGAAGTTGTTATATTCAAACTCAAAGTCGTAATTATACAGAGGTAGCTCTCAACTATGACCAGGTCATGGTCAACTTTCTTATGTCTCTTCCAATTTTGATATGTATGGTACATAATATGGGACATGATACAATCAGTCTAAAGTCAACAATTATGAAATCAAGATACAGGCAAAATTAAAAGAGCAAAAATATGATAAAAGCATAAGAAAGTGAACTTAGTTGCAAAGTTATCAACTTTTTATAAGGATGTGGGATTGTTTCAGTAAACATAGATTGAGCAAGTTAGATATGGTAATAACAAAATGTTCAAAATTTGGGTTCAAATATGTGACATGATCAAGGGGAACGAGTCACATGTCGGCAATTTTCAATTACAGGTTTTTTACATCATTTTCTGGCAGTTACCGAATGCTGCATTGTGATGCAAACCCCATCAAAATCGGACATTTGGTTACCGAGTTATGAGCAATTTATCAATGGCTGAAAACAAAACAATTTGAACACTGTTTTTGCCAATATCTCAGAAATAATATTAGCGACATCCGACTCATTCCTCTTGATCATGTCACATATGGCAAAAAAAACAACCCAAAAAACCCAACATTTTCAAGTATGTTTTTCTGCATGTGTTAGATGCTTGCACAATGTTCTGTACAATATTGTCCTTCAGCCATGCCACACATGTTTTAAGGATTTATAAAGCTAATATAACCTGAACCTTTTAATTTGTTGTTGGCATATATTTGTCATAAGAATGTCAAATTTGATACCTAATCAACTACATAAAAACTTAGTACATCCACAGTATTCATGCTAGACTTGTGTCTTGTGTGCTACCTTCCGTTGATGAAGGAAATATCATACAGGTACATAAAAGTAACTACCCCCCCCCCCTTAAATAATGACCATTATTCAAAATGGGTGATTTTATTACAAATCTGTAAAATGTGTTGCAAGCAGAATTTATTTCTGCGCATTTTGACACCTCATTTGTAGCAATTGACTAAATATTGACATCACAATGCACATTTAAATCAATGTAACCCAAGATTTGAAAGTTGCAGTAAATTGAATTGATATAATGGAAGGAATTCTGTGTAATGATATCTTAGTGTTTTTGTATTGTATGTTTAGTGCATTAAATTGACCGGTATTTTATTGTTTTCTGGGCTATCATATCAAATGAGGTGTCAAAATGCGCAGAAATAAATTCTGCTACCAACACATTTTACAGATTTGTAATACAATAGCCCCTTTTAGAATAATGGCCATTATTTAAGGGGGTTAGTTACTTTTTTTGAGATGTTTATATCGAAGGTTCATTATTTCGAGCGTTCATGCAATGGCGGAATATATTGTTGGAATAGTGCATATTTGAAAATATGGAAAAAGGCCTACATATATTAAAAATAAATTACTTATAGCATGTGCCGTCAAATGTTTTAATTGTATGTTAATTTACAATATAGAGCTCTGTCATCATTTGAAATAAATGCAATGACAAAAGTTTAACACAACTGTTTGTTAATTTGTTTGTAAGCCTGCTTTCCACAAAGTGTAAATGTGACAAGATCTGGTCCCTGGGGGCCAAATGCAGCAAATTTGAAATTGAGATGAAGGCAAAAATATGGAGTAAAAAAAAGCAATAAAATGCATAACAAAATAAACATCACAAAACATTACACAGAACTTTAGAACAAGTATGTTAGACCTTTGGTGTTTTCAGTATATGATAGCTTAATGTTTGCATATAAAGCTAATAATAATAATAGTAACTCAATTTCAAAATTGTCTTCTCTGGCCCCCATGAGCAGATTGTGTCACGAATGTCGTATAAGAATGCTTCATATCTATGGTGTATGTCATCGTTCTAAGTTCATAAATTGGTATCAGGCAGAGTGATAGTGCCACAAGAGTGCAGTGTAACCCAGGTTCTGGTTAAGGTCTTTGACTCTGATGTAAGAGGTCCCAGTTCAAGAGGAGGAAAACATCAACAATTTACATGCATTATTTATCATTATCATCATAAACTCTCTCCATTACTGCATTTGAATTGTGTGGCAGATGCAGTGAATGACAAAGATCTCGCCCAGTGGATCATGGGAGAACAGTGTCAGACATCGAATGATTCACCCAGGTTAAATAAGAAATTTAAAAAAAGAAACCTGCAATTGGCCAAATCTTGGTGCTATCCTATTTTTCACCTGACAAGTCAGTGATGTCAGTGCACATTTCATTTAGCCTCAAAGATGAGTTTTTTCTCAAAGCGCTGGCATACAAGGGGCAGCATAGATGCACGCAGGAAACAGCTACCTCAACACCTTGACGTCACTGACTTGCAAGACAAAAAATAATATAGCTCTGCTTCTTGACAATATTAATTAGGTAATCACAAAATCTGATTGGTCAATTGCACCAGTATCCAGGTGCAGTATTTCCTTGTGTGTACATAATCATGCAGATGTGGGAAAGTAGTAAAAACTGTTACGCACCTACTACCCCAGGGTGTCACAACCCTGTGTGTTTTTTAGCCGGATGAGGTGCTACACTCTGACGATTCTGTGAATGCGGCTTGCAAAAATGGTGTTCGGTTCAATTGTTTTGTCAAGGTCACCGATGGATTATAACACAGAAATTTGATATGAAACAAAGTTGTTTACACTAAGTGTTGAAAAGTAACTAGAAATAGCATAATTTTATATTGATTGACCAGATATCCTACATAGGGTCAAGTACATGTAAGCCATGATCCTAATCTTTTAGTTACCATACTGTGCTGACCAGTACACATAGTCACGTATTGTGCAAGCATGTGTGTGTGCTAACTGTGCTTTGTTTATGTGGGGCGTTTCCATATTAAAGGTGACCCACTTTTTTTCTTCACACCTGACACATGCACTTATATATTTAGTTGGTGGTCTGTGATATAATGTTATGTGATAAAAATCATCCTGTGCATAATTTTCAGCTCTAGTTTATCATACCTTTCTCAAGCTACAGGAGTTGTTCATTCACATTAAAAAACTTTCAGAAGAAAATGGGAACACCCATTTATGTGATAGTAAAAATATTTATGAGGTATAGTAAAACAAATACAACATGTTAATATTTTGGGAAAGTAATGAAAACTGCTGTTCCGTCAGTGTTGGCTGATTTTGACTAGTATTCAAAATCAGATAACACCTTGGGACCAGTAGTTTTCACTATTTACCTCAAAACATGTTGTATCTGTATATTTATCTACTCAAAAATTGAAATAAATTAATTTTGGAAGAAAGACATGGTTGCCCTGCAAGATAATTAATCTACATTTGAAATATAATTTGAATATATAATTGCAAAATTGCAATAAAACTTCACACCACCTGAGTTGCATCAATGTGACCTTTATTAGATTTATATAAAATTGTATTAATGGTGGGTCTTCAACTCACCTCAGTTGCATCGTGGTAAAAATTATTTAAATTAAATACAATATTGTTATAAAAGTTGGTGTTCAAACCATTTCAGGTGCTTCATGGTGATATTTATTAAATTTTAAAAAAAATTGCATTAAAACTTGGCCTTCAAAATATATCAGTCATATCATGGTGCAATGTATTAAATGAAATACAAAACTGGCAAAACTTTTATTTTCAACCACCTCAGTTGTGGTGAAACTAACTAAATTGAATAACAAACTTGTGATAAAACTTACATACAGGGAAATTATTGAATTTAATACAAAATTGTATTAATTGAATTAACTTCAACCTTTTTGAGATCACACAGAAATATTGCACTGGTGGATTGGCCATTATCCATGCTTTTCAAAAGGAAATCTTAAAATTCTTTAAAAGAGTAGATACTGTTGAACAATTGCTACAAAACTAGACTAAACATCTCAAAGAAAGTAACTGACCCCCCTTAAATAATGACCACTATTCAAAAAACGGGTAATTGTATTACAAATCTGTAAAATGCGTTGGAAGCAGAATGGGAGGGCGGGTTAGTGTAGTGGTCTTCTCACTCGCTTCTCACCACTGTGGCCGGGGTTCAATTCTCTGTGGCGCCACATGTGAGTTTGGTTGCCGATCCATGCTCGTCCTCGCAGGTTTTTCTCCGGGAGCTCCGGTTTTCCTCCTGCATCTAAAATCGGACCTCTTCCCATATCCCTGTCCTGTCATATCCGGATGGTGTCCCTTAAATTTAGTAGCCTCTGAGCACTATTGGGATTAGCCTGGCTTTGGCCGAATGTTATAAATAAAAAATAAAATTTATTTCTGCACATTTTGACACCTCATTTGTAGCAATTGACTAAATATTGACGTCACAGCATACATTTAAATCAATGTAGCCCAAGATTTGAAAGTTGCAGTAAATTCTATTGATTTTGCATTCAGTGTAATGGAAGGAAATCTGTGTAATGATATCTGAGTGTTTTTGTATTGTAAAAATTTGTATGTAAGTGCAACTTTCAAATCTGGACCTCACTACATTAAAGTGACCGGTGTGTTATTGTTTTCTGGGCTATCGTATCAAATGAGGTGTCAAAATGCGCAGAAATAAATTCTGCTTCCAACGCATTTTACAGATTTGCAATACAATAGCCCCTTTTTGAATAATGGCCATTATTTAAGGGGGGTTAGTTACTTTTTTTGAGATGTTTAGTTCTCTTTATAGAATACCCGTAAGAGGTTAAGTAAGAATTTAATTGATTATGTACAGCTCTTTCAATGATGTTTGGAATTTGAATTTGCCTATATTAATCCATAATTTATCACCTGTCTTGCCATCCATATTACTCTAATTAAATTCTAAACGGTATTTTTTTTGAAGCAGCGCCCCCGGGCGATGCTTCCCTATTTAATTTCACCGAAATGGCTTACATACGATTTTGGCTATATCCCGCAACTTTTTGATACACCATTGGCATTGACAATGCACAGCGGCGAGCTTTTAGCACGATCGGGTACCTTATGCAGCGTAGTTGCATGCCCACTCTCTATTTGTCATGGGTTTGTTTTACATGTCAGTAACTGACTGAGAAAGAGATTACATGAGCTTACATGAGAGTGAAACCCCCATAATGCATTGCGAGTCAAGCATACTAGCGACTGAGCAACAGCTGTTGCATCATCATTTTCATGTTGGTCGTCAGTTGATATAAACAGTCTTATCTCTCACAACTCCCGTATTTTGCGTGTGAGTATAGGCCTAGATATATATAGTGTTTATAGTTCACAGTATTCAGTGGAATAAACGAATTGGGAGTCGACAATAATGTATGTTAGCGATTGAGCGCCAAATAAACTAGTTCTGCATAAAATGTTGTCAAATAGGTCTATACAAAACAAATGCCTTGGTTATCGATTGGCAAAGCATTCTTCAATCTTCGGATGATTGATGTATATGGTGCTCATGACGGGGCTCATGATTGTAGTTTGATGGAGACGATGGGGTCAAAAAACTAGGTTGAAAATGTTATTTTATCGTGCCGCCAGTTCATGTCATGTCATGATTGTACTTTGATAGAGGACAGGAGTAAAAAACTTTGATTAAAAAGTGTTATAAACACAAGGAAAAGCAAGGTTATCAGAAATATTCAATTATTCTCATGATCATACACGATACAAAATATACGTGGGGGAGTCTCCCTGGTTGGAGGTATACGGGAATGTGCCACAGTTTTAGGGTACCTTTTCAGCGATTTTGGTATATGGGTGGGTTTTAAGGTTATTAATTATTTTAAACTGTTGTGATTTGGTAGTTCACAGCATCTTACGAGTGGTAGTGAGCTTTGGCAAAAACTGCATAGCTCAATTCATAGCGAGCGTTTAGAAGAATTAAAATATCACAGATATACTTTTATAGGTGCTGTGGTTCTTGAGTTACGTTGTAAAGAGGTCTGAAACAACAACACTTTTGTAAAACGTACATAACTCATTAACAACAATAAATTAAGCAAGTTTGCAAAGTATACGATTTGTAGAATGGACTTTTGCAAAACATGAAGGTGTTAATTTTCAATAATATATTAAACTAGATAATGACAATCGATTTTTAGGTTGCTTCGACCAACAATACCTCGTCTACCCTTAAGTGCACTGGACCAATATTTAAATGATAAATCCTTGGCGCTGCTTAACTCTTTTAAAGGTTTTTTTTATTATTACCAAAAGTTAATCACTTTACAATCACTAAACATCTTGCCATGTGTCTTGGTACCAGGTGGTAGGAGAGCCACATATACCGGTGTCTTCGCTCCTTCATCAGTGGTTTTATTGCCACCTCCACTAGTCATCTCAGTCTGCACATACCCCGGATCAACCTATTGAAATAATTATGAAGAAAACATTGAATATGATAATTAGCATTAATCAGGGCCAAGGTATAAAACAGGGATTCTCAGTTTTATCCTTTAGTTGATAAAAATTTTGCCAAACTTCACTTGTCAAACACCAATTTGTATTACCTGCATACTCCTCATAACAGGGATGTGATTTAAAGCTTGTTAAATATCCTGAAAGTAGTAGACAATTCTGTAAAACAGCGTGAAATAACACTTAAATGTCCCAAAACAGGCTAAATATTAATAAAATTGCGTTAATTTTGGCCAAAAAAATCCAGAAAATCAGGAAAGATCCTAAAGAATCCTTGTTGTGCCCTTGAGTAAGGTACTTTTTCTCGATTACTCCTCTCCACCCAGGTGTATAAATGGGTACCGGCATTTTTTAATGCTGGGAAGGTAACAGACTCGCTGTGGAGGAGGTGTAGCGATCCCCCTACAGCAACATTATATTGAGGAGTCTGGCCCATTAGCCAATGAAAGAGAGATGGGCACTGTTCACTGTTTATTCAGGTTTGCCTCCCCCACACCCCACATACTATATGTAAATGAGATGTCCTTTACACACACCTGCTGATCCTCTTTGCATGATAATGTTCACATACATTTTGCACATGTAAATACTTACACAATTGACAAGGATGTCGTCTCTGCTATCAGCTAACATAGCTTCACCTTGAATCTTTGTAAGAGCACACACACCCATCTTAGTTGCCCAGTAGGCACTATCAATCCAGCCTTTATCTTTGTGCTTGTGACTCTGAGCAAGTCTGAAATTGACATTGACAAAAACATTGAAAGCAACAACGATCCACTCCTGAAAACAAAAACACTGTCACTCTTCCAGGAAATGTCAACATAAAGTTTCATAGGAAAATCAGTGGACCAAGTCACTTGTGAAGCATTGGAAGCATAATGTATTTCTGTGCATTGTGTCCAGATGGGTACTCGCATGTAAACGTGCTATGTATGGGCAGTGGTCAAGGGTCCCTTTTCTGGCTCTCCGGCAAATCCTTAACCCAACATTTGGATCATGCTCCAGTTCTTTTAGCCTTATACCGTAAAGATTTGCCTAATGGAGCACAAGGGTTCCTTTACCTTGGGATAAATATCATGATGTACAAACAGTGAGTTCCCTTTGAAACTTTAAACAAAAATGTTTCAATTTGACATTATAGTGAAGAATGAATGATTATCAAATGCATGAAACAAACAAGAATAATCCAATGAGAGCCAAACGGATTTCCTTCAATGGAAGCTAATGGATATGGAATACAAGGCAATAGGATTTTGCTGCAAGTTTCAAATCCTGGGTTTCATTTACATGTACTCTGCAATGTTCATATTGGGAGCATTGCAACAAATGGTCAAATTGCACTAGGGGTTTTGATATTAGTATTAGAAGCACAAATATGTTTCATAATGGCCCAGGCCCGTATGCAGGTGGGGGGCGACAGCTTTTTTGGACCAAAATGTCCAAATTTTGTCCACTTTTCACAAAATCAGCACCCCCCAAATGAAATCCTGCATATGGGCCTTAATGGCCCACAGAACAGTATGTGTGATGACCATCAGGGGGGATGAGGCTATCACTTTGTCATACATAACATCTAAAATGGAACCAATACATGATATATCAGGCCTAAATTTTTCAGTGGGATTATGAGGAAAAATGTGAGCTTTCCTGATGCATGCAGAATCTCCATTATGATAGGATAAGTGGGAGCATGAGGTTGTCGATCTCAGATCTGGTCACATCCCATAACCCCATGAGAACTACCTGCCGATTGGCCAAAAAGAAGTTTTCATTATCAATTGGACCAATCTGCAACATTGTTAGAATAATTTCACCACACAAAAAAATTGGGGTGAATTATTTGCAAAGCTCCATTCTGATTGGTGATTAAAGTGAAAATATCATGTAATTGACCAATCAGAGAGGGGGGGGGGGTTCGCAGGGGGGTTCAGGGGTTAAGTCATCACCACTGATTTTCCAGTACAAAAATAAGCACACACAATAATACTTACTCTACAAATTCTGCCATTAATTTGATGACATCATCTTCTGTCTTTACTGCGTTGAATCGCTTTTTCAAATCTTCTCTTATTTTATCCCAAAATATTACGGCCCCAAAACTAGATAAAGATGACACCCTGCAATGAAATATGTATACTTTTTTAAAGGCTTGCAGTCACCCAGCTTTGTACAATATATTTTGTGGGACCTGAAAGCTCATCAGACACACCAAACTGACAAATATCAGATAATTTTAATTTTTTTTTTTTAATTCGTAAAATGATACAGGTTTTTAGTTTAATTTTTGACATTCAGTCTTTGTAGTATAGTAAACTCAATTTAGACTAAATCTAATGCTATGTAGCTGGAATAAAAAACCAACCATCATATTTTGACCTTTCGTATTGAAGATATAAATGAAGTTTCCCAAATTACTTGGAGCCACAAAACTAGCTACAGAAGACAACCTGTAACAAACCCTAACCTTTTTCGAACTAATGATGAACAAAGGATGAAATCAAAACTCAACCGCCAGTTGCCAGGCGGCTGAACCGCGTTGCACTGTTTAGAACAATAGAAACTGGCTCAAACCACCCCGAACCGGCAGTCGACTGCCGGTCGAGTTTTGATTTCATCCCTTAATCACATTACAAATTCTAATACTATTACATCAAAATGTACATGCCAGCCAGACTAGTAAATATTGAATATTGCACACCCGACAGCAAAAGCACATATCATTGGCATTCAGCCCCTGGTTGTGTGTGGGGTGTGTTTACCTTGCACCAGGCTTGAGTATTGGAAACAAAGTCCTGCAAACATTGAGATGAGCGGTGAAGTTGGTGGCCATTGTAATGGTAGCTTGCTCTGCAAATGGTGTAGGATCTTTATTCTGTAAAAATTGGAAAACAAAAACGTGTGATCCATTAAAATGCAAACATGTTACCACACCAACAAATACAAAAATGTTTTTAAAACATTATAAACATGTTATAGCCTAAACACGTTTTGGTTTTGGTCAAAACACTTTTAAAACGTTAAATCTTGGCAGTATCCATAGCTATCCATGCTGCTGTTAAATCTTGGGTTATATAAAAGTCACAAAAACATTTTATATGAACACGACAAGAACAGTTTTTTAAATGTAAAAATGTTAATGCAAAATATTGTTTGGCAAAACCATACAATCGGAACATCCACCTTTCACGTGAGGAATACAAAAGTGTGCATTTTTGGACGAGAAAGAAAAGAGGCAAAAAAGTTCAAAATTTGGTCTTTTTGTTTTGTTGTTTTTTTTTTGTTTTGAAGGAATTTAATTATAAGGCAAATTTTGGACCCGAAATATTTGTTACAATTGTCAATAATACAAAAAGGCCCGTAAAAAGACTCAGAAATGGAAAAAAAAAAAATAGAGGGGTTGTGATTCTCTCCCAAATAGCTGATTTTACGCTAAACCAGTTTTTATATTTAAGATTCCACGACTCTTTATTTTTTTTCTCGAAAAATGTTTACATTTCAGTCTGTATCGTGTGTGAATAATTAAGAAGTTACAGGACTTTTCCTTAATGTATTTCCGCTGGGAGATATCCAGTGACGGCACCAGGAAATTTTTTTTTCAGGGGGCATTGGGGGCAAAGTGAATTTGAGGGGGGGGGAAATTGCTGCAAAAAGTGGAAATGTACGTGATTTGGGGATTTTGCCTCAAAAGTGGGGGGCAAGTTCCCCCCCCCCCGACGTAAGCGCCGCCACTGGAGATATCCAGCTGCCTTAATCTTGTACTTGAAGAGCGAGTCTGTGTCAAAGACTTTTATTGCTATTTAAACCAACATGATTTCAAATTTTAAAGATTTATTTGAATATTTCAAAACTCACCTTAAATGCAATGGCAGCATTTTGAATAAGTATATCCAGTCCTCCATGTTCTTTCTGCAGATCATCTCTGAGTCTGTTGATGCTTTCCTGATCATTAATATCCAGTTGGTGGAAGCTAGGATTCAATCCTTCTTTCTTCAACTCTTCTACTGCGGTTTTTCCTCTTCCTTCATCTCGCGAAGTCAAATATACAATTCCACCATTAAGTTGTTTGCAGAGCGCCCTCACACATGCAAAGCCAATGCCTTTGTTGGAACCAGTTACCTACAAGAATTATAACGAATGTTATAATGTGCATGATGTCTACTTCTAAGAACACAGTGAAGTCCAGCATTACCTGCATTTAGTAGATGGATTCAGGATCAGATGTGAGGTCCATGGATGCAATGGTACTCAAAATAAAACTGATGCTCTGTGTTTCTGTGTTACATACACAAGGGTATATGGAACTTGACGTTTCTACTAAACAACTCAAAATCCATCAAACTAATACACCGTGGATTACCCCACTTAAACGGAAACTCATCAAAACGTCAAGCAGCATTTGAAGCTCATGAAACCAAAAAGATAAAGGAGCTAAAGAAAAAGTGCTGGCTAAATTCATACTCCCCCTGTGAAAGATATTTCCAAAATCTTCTACAGGGGTAGTATGGACTTTAAATGGAATAGCCCATTCTCCTCAGACACCCCCACCCCTTGCATATGTTATGGAAGTGTGCATTTTGGCTTCTGGTTTGGATCTTTTTTGCTGCAAAGAGAACAACAATACTGTGTCAAAATGGTCCACAAAACGGTGTCAAATATTTTACAAAATACTGAAGGGCACATTCTGTGTATGGACCAAGAGGTGTCTGGTTTGGATACCTGTACACTTTTTGTTTTATGCAATAATAAGGCCATCTTAATTAATAGTTGTCTAAAAGCCCTTCCAAAGTTGAAGATCTAATGTGGAATACTTTTTTTAGGTATTCTTCTCTATTTATTTTTTATCTGTTGGACGAGACCAAGACATGAAGAATTTTATTATGAATTATTTTGTATTAACCCAAAATGGAACATAATTCAATTCAAATCAAGGAACATTTATTTCACAACTTCAAAAATACATATAATGACAATGCCAGAATTAACAAAACAATTGCATATTACACAAATAGCTAAGCAAGCAGTGTATCTGATCACAAGCCCACTGCTGTTGTTTTATTTTGTTTTACCGACTTGCTTAAATTGATATTTGGATGTTACCATATTCAACCTAATTACCACCCTTCCCTAAATTACCCCCCCGGGGTTAGAGCCCCCTGTGAACGTTTCTAATTCTAAAACGACACTCACTTGTGAAAATGTTTACAAATGAATTACAAGCTGATACAATGTAAAAGGAAACTGAAACTTACCAATGCAACTTTTGCCATGATAACAGACCTTTCAAAAAACCAGACTCAGTAGAATGAGCTAGAATGCAAGTCAGAGTGGTGCTATATCAGTGTAAGGAATACAAAATATACCTGTCGATGTCCACTTAATCTTACACATGCACTTGACATGTAGATATAGTGTAGTGCATAGAAGGCTAGGCCTGTATGAATGAATCAGCAAATAAAATGCAGTGTTTACCATGCTACAATCGATCATATTTGCCTACCATATGATATAGTAGAAAATAGAAATTTTGAACCATTCAACCATTCAGATTTCACACTTCACCAGTAGATCGGGCATAATTTTCAAGTGTGTAATTTTTCATGCTTGACAATTTTGACCTACTTGCTTGTTTTTATTCTGGATACAAAGAATGTATTTGCAGGTTACTATTTATGCTGTGTTGAGCAATTAAATATGCACACTATATTATTAGATGATTGTACTTTATAGAGGGCATGCCATACAGTTTGGCTTATGTGTGTGTGCAGTGGTGGTGCGAGGAATTTTTTTCGTGGGGGGCATTATGGGGGAAAAGTAAATTTCAGGGGGGGGCAAAATAAACAAATTTTGCATAAAATTGCCACAAAAAGGGGTTTTGTAACTTCTTATGGAGATTTTATTCCTTGTGGAGACACAAAACAATGCACTCCATAAGGAAAAATGCACCACAGGGCATTAGAAATTGCTGTAAATTGATTGCAACAATAATGAGAAATTTGATACACATGACGAGGTCCCTGGGGGGGGGGGCACATCAAAAAATGTTGGTGGGTATGCTCCCCCGGAATTTTGATGGTGGTGGGTCTTTGTGAGCTAACGGCGTGCGGTAAAAGGGGTCTTTGGGAGCTGCGAACAAGTAAAATGGGGACTTTTGGAGCTGCGAACAGTCAAAATCAAGGGTCTTTCTTGGCTTTTTGGTTGAAAATTGTGTGAAAAAAACAGAAATGTGAGGAATGAGCAGTTTTGGGGTCTTATTTGTATATTATCTACTCAAAAATTGAAAGAAGATTCATTTTGGAAGAAAGTCATGTTTGCTCTGCAAGATATTTAATTTATGTTTAAAATCTAATTTGAATACAAATAATTTGGTGTTCAAACCTTTGCAGGTGCTTCATGGTGATATTTATTTTATTTTATTAAAAATTGCATTACAAAATATCGGTCATATTGTGGTGCAATAAAAAAAAAAAACTGTAACAAAACTTTGTTTTCAACCAGCTCAGTTGTGGTGAAATTAACTTTATTTAATACAAATTGTGACCATTAAAGACAGCCTCAGTGGCAGTTGAGATTGGATTTAAAAGCACTTCCTTCTCTTGACTCCTGACAGTAAAATTGTTAACTTTATTGTTGGGAGTGGCCTTCTTTTCCGCCTGGTATTTTGTCTTCAAATCTGTTTCTCACTTCTCTTTCCATACAGGCCAGCATGCTTATATAGGCATATTAGCCTGGTTTGAGCATTTTGTTTGAGCCTGGTGGCATCAGGACCCAAATGTGTCTCCACACGGAGCAACCATTTAAACAAACAACCAAACAAATCATCACTGCTGCCATACAGGGAAGTTATTGAATTTAATTTTATGTGGAAAATCATTGACCCAATGATGTAATCGCTGGATTTATATTGATAAATAGAGGCCTTGCATGTGACGTATCATCCCGTAAATATGGCGGACTACTCAAATGCATTCAACAAAAGCATGATTGCAATCTACCGTGACAGTTCGTCTCACACACATAACCCTGCACTACGATCAAATAGGTTGATGACAACATTTGATTGAATGGACTGCACTCCGCCATAACTACGGTGAAAGACACCGGCTCAAATCCTTTGTTTGGAGCCAATCGATAATTTCATGCAGGGCCTCTATTTTGCAGAATCATTCAAAAACATGAGTTTTAATTGCAAATATTTAATTGTCTTCGTTCAACAGAAATTGTCTTCGTTCAAATTTTCAGTGAGCAACAAAGGACTAGAATAAAAGGATTGTTCACACATACATTGCTAACACTTCTAAATAACAATGAGATCCGAAACCGAAAACTGAAACAGAACCGAAACTGAAAAGATAAAACGACCCTTTGTCCCCATTCACAAGGGACATACCACTGCCAATACAGGTGTCTTCAAACAAAGAACATCAACTCAACACTTAACCAGGCCTGTACGCAGGATTTCATTTGGGGGGTGCTGATTTTGAAAAAGTGGACCTTTTTCCAAGGGAGGGGGGCAATTTTGTGAAAAGTGGACAAAATTTGGACAGTTTTTTGTCCAAAAAAGCGTAAAAAACCTGATTTTTTTGCTCGCTATGCTCGCAAATTCTTAAATTTTGGGACTTTTTGTATACTTTTGGTACACCCCCCCTGCGTACGGGCCTGCACTTAGCTATACTAGCTGCCATTCATATTCCTCCAAATTACCAAAAGTCATTTACTTTACAATCACTAAACATCTTGCCATGCGTCTTGCTACCAGGTGGTAGGAGAGCCACATATACCAGTGTCTCCGCTCCTTCATCAGTGGTTTTGTTGCCAGTTCCACTTGACAGATCAGTCTTCACCCACCCTGGATCAGCCTATGGAAATAATTATGAAGAAAAGATGACAACACATCATTGAATACAATGATTAGCATTAGTCAAGGCTAAGGGATACTGAATGGAGCTGTGTGTGTGAGTCTCAACTTTTGATTGAGCAAGTTAGCCCTGTGCCTAATTCGTGTTTGGATTCACCGAAAAAGTGCATTGACTGAGTTTATGTAATTAAAGGCTAAAATTGAAGAGAACTGCAACATTTGCTACTAATATACCAGTGCTAAGGTGAGTTTATGACCCAAAATGTGTGTTTGAGTGAAAGATTCCATTTAGTAGAGTGACTTAGGCCCATGCAATGTAATCATAATATTTTGTAAGCTTACATCATCAATGGCATGCAATGAATCGGTGCCAGATAGACAGTCAGAATTAATAGGTAAATTTTCACGGGAAAATTTTCTGGACACGTGACACCCATGGGCGCAGACATATTAGCATTCTGGAATGTGACCCCGAGCACAGCGGGTGTTCTTCCAATGTATTTGAATAGGAAGAATTCTTCATTTGAGGCAAAATAAGTTACTTGTCGCAAGTTAATAATGTTATGGTAAGAGTTTCCGTAGATAAATATTTTTTTCCGTAGATAGATATTTTTGAAATTACGTTTTGATGATATTGTGAAAAATTAAGATAACATTATATTCAATAAATTTGCAATGCACAAATTTCTATCAAAATTGCGGTCAAAAATACTATTCCAATTCAAAATTACTAAGACTCGAATAGCGAGGTCACCGCCGGGGGTCAGAGATCAGGCTCGAGGTTACACTCACATTGATACGCATTGGTCACGTGTCCAGAAAATTTTCCCGTGAAAATTTACCTATTAATGTTGACTGATAGAGAAGACATTGCAGTATGGTGCTAGGGTACTGATCGGAACTCATGAAATAGGCGCCTGGATCAGGTAAGCTTACGGTTTGTGTGTTGGTGGGGGGTAGGCTAAGCTTTATGATTCCACTGCTGGTAACCCAGGTAATGTTTACAATCATGATGGTATGCAATGACTCAGTGCCAGATGTAGAAGACATCAGTATATGGTGGCACGTGGGCTAGGGCACTGCTTGGAGCTCATAAAATGTGTCCATGGATCAGGTAAGCTTATGGGGGGTAGACTTAAGATTTCACTAACAGGCCATATAATTCAACACTTATAATTCAGACATTGTGGTCATGTTCTTCTTTGTTTTTGTGTGTCTGCCTGGTTACTTGTCCCTCTTGACTGTAAATTGCTGAAAGCCTAAGTCTTGGTGAATTTTTAACATTGTAATCACAATGCTATCTTCAGTAGATAGCAGATGTCACAGACACAATGATTCTGCTTGAAATTTTTTTTTAACCAGCTTCTTGCTCAAATTATGCTAAAAATAAGTTAATTAGATTAAAATAGTCTGAAATTAAGGATAATCAGAAACATGTTGCATCATTCAGATTTCACACCACCAAATAGTATATGTTGTGCGCCCTTGAATTTCACTTCTCAGAAAAACCCATTGATTCTGAATTTAAGCATCAGGATTGGTCATGATTAGTAATATTAATTCCTGCAAGTGTACCACAGATGGGAGAGATCGAATAACTTTTAATGATTTTAAGCAGCCTTTTCTTTACAGAAACACCGGCATGGTTTTGCCTGAAAAATAGGAAATTCCCAGACATTTGACGCTTTTCTTAAGGCAAATTTAGCACATATCTCTATGGGACTCTGATTTGGTGGTGTGAGATCAGCAGGGATTCTCAATTATATCCAACATGATCAAGGAATAAGTCGCATGTCTGCAATTTTAGAAGATTTTACATAGGTTTTCATTGTGTGTGTGTGGGGGGGAGTTCTGATCGACCTGGGGTCTCCCCCCTATGGTCCCACAACTGCTATTGAGAAATCCTTGTATAAAGGTAATAGGTCCATGCCAGTGTTCACAGGCCGGAAACTGGAATGCCCATCTCTTTTGAAGTGACTTGCAGCCAGACTCTGCTTCTGACTTTCACCCTACCTGAGATCTTACCAGCAAAAGTATCTCCCAAACGTGGCAAGTTCATGTTAAAGTGTGCGCTCAAAGCAAATTTGTTGGTAAAACAATGTGCTCTTTGGGCTCAATTTACACATATTGGGAAAACTATACCTTAGCAAGTGATCATAATTCTATTTGTCTTGCAAATTAATGTTTAAAATCCTAAAATGTGTTCAGTTATATATTGTGAGTTACTTGCTTGGTTTAATACAGATATGCAGGTGTACAGTGTATCTCCAGTCCACCCATGCCAAATGACAGGTGCAGGTGCAAACCGGTATACTAGTAGTTTTACTCAGAATATGGTAAATCCAAAGTGAACACCTACACACACACAGCAGTGGCATAGTATCATAGGGGCAGGGGGCACATGCTCCCCAATTGATCTGAAAATTTAGAAAATCCCATAGGAAAACTGCCAAAAAATGGCTTGTGCCCCCCCATCAGGTCCGGTACTCCCCCAATCATGGTCGCCCACACCACCCCCCAGGATGATTCATCTTGTTTGCATGATATGATATGCTTGCATTATGTTTATGCCCATAACACTTACACAATTGACAAGGATGTCATCTCTGCTATCAGCTAACATAGCTTCACCTTGAATCTTTGTAAGAGCACAAACACCCATCTTGGTTGTCATGTAGGCACTATCAATCCAGCCTTTATCTTTGTGCTTGTCAGTCTGAGCAAGCCTGAAATTGACATTGACAAAGAAAACATTCAAAAACAAAAATACACTGCTGAAAATAAAAACGCCATCACTTCCGGGTAATGTCAACAAGAAGTGTCACGGGAAAAGCAGTGGACCAAGTCACTTGTGATCAAGAAAACTAAAGTTTGAATTATTGAATTTTTTCTTCGTTTTAATAAAATATGGGACAAAAAGGATCTAAATTTGATTTTTTTTTTCAATTTTGAGCAAAATTTGGGATATTGTATTGTAAGCTGTAAAATTCATCAGAAAAAGTAACCACCCCTTTAAGGGATCTAAAATGAGCGTTTATTGCGTTTCGACAGTATTTTTGTGGGACATGAGAGCACCTCAGACCTATCGAATTGCATTCTGAATACTGAAGCATGTCTTTCTGATATCAAATAATTTTCATTTTTGAAAATCACAATATAATACAAATTTTATGGTAAATTATAAAAATTTGATATTTTTCAAATTTTTGATATATAACAGTCCTCGAAGTAAATTATATAATTCTAATGACATATTCTTAAAGTGTATGTAGCAGGGAGGAAAAGCCGACGGTCAATTGAAAATTTTGACCTTTCATATTGAAGATATGGATTTTTTTCCCCAAAAGACCTAATTTTTTTTTTTTTTTTTTGGGAAAAAAATCCATATCTTTAATACTAAAGGTCAAAATTTTCAATTGATCGTCGGCTTTTCATCCCACCTACAAACACTTTAAGTATGAATCATCAGATTTATAAAGTTTACTCAAGTACTGTTAAATATCAAAAATATCAATTTTTAATGATTTTCCATAAAATGTGTATTAAATTGCTAATTTCAAAAAATCAAAATTATTTGATATCAGAATGACATTCTTCAGTATTCATGCAATTCGATATGTCTGATGTGCTCTAATGTCCCACAATAAATACTGTCCAAACGATTCATACCCCAGCCCTTAATGAATTACATATTTTTTACAAACATATGCTCTGTCACCTGGAGACCCCCTAGTTTTCCATTTGATCTGTCACCCAAAGACCCTTACAAGTTCAATTTGAACAGCAACTTTCATTTACCACTGATTTTGTTACTTATTTTGAAAAAACAAAGAAATTTGAGGGCATTTAGAACTAGAAATTCTATTTTCGAGGTTTCTGCAGCGCTGTTTTGGCTCTCACCCAAAGATTCCATTTAAAAAACGCTCATGTTCTCACCCAATGACCCCATAATTTTTACCTTTCATATTGAAGTGCCCCCCCCTGGGGGATAGGATAAGTGGGGGGGATGAGGCTGGCCACACCCCTCAACTCATCACCACTCATTTTCCCCCATGCCATTTCCGCTGCAAAACTAGACAATGATGACACAAAGCACACACAATGTACTTACTCTACAAATTCTGCCATTAATTTGACAACATCATCTTCTGTCTTTACTGTGTTGAATCGCTTTTTCAAATCATCCGTTATTTTCTTCCACAACATTGGGGCTACAAAACTAGCTACAGAAGATACCCTGTAACGAAATATGTATAATTTGTTAAACATGTTAAAGGGGGTCAGATGTGAGAATTGGATTGAATCATTATTCCAAAAACCTAATAAGAGTCGTTATAAACCCAAATCCTAACCTTAACCTCACCCTAATCTATAACCTAAGACCTATAATCCTACATCTAAACACACTCTCCATCCCACAGCGTCATCATCCCAATATCTTTGTGTCAAACATTGCCGTGATGATACAGCGAATCCACTCATTCTTCAAAAGCTAAGGAAGGCGATTTTGTTCGACGTCAAGATAGGCCGAGCGACTCAGGCTAAGCAAATCACTTACACGATATGAGATAACGCAGCATTTCCATTCCCATATGGCGATGCCATTACAAGAAAATATGATTTGTTGCCAAGTAAAACGCAAGTTTTGTTTTCAATACAGTAATTTACTGGAAATTCAATACATGCACTCAGCTGCGATTGCTGTTTTCTTTATACACATATATTTAACTGCATTTTCACCAAAATGTTTTTCAATCATACGATAATAAAGTGATATATTCAACTGTTTAAGAATATTATTTATACATCTCTACATCTGAGTTTGTACACTCATCACTGAGCGATCTAGCGATCGGATAGGACTCCTTTTCTTGTGTTCGGAAAGGCGAGCTATCTTATTGGTGAATACCAATCGCTTATCACTCAGTATTCATTTAAGGGAAAACATAATTATTTAGAGGCTGTCGACACTGTGCATTCTATTCTTAAACATAACCTTGACTCTAATCCTATCTCTAACAATAACCCTAACCTTAATCCTAACCTAAAATGACATAAACCCTAACCCGATCAGACTAACGACAAACGACTCAGTTAGCTTGATCACATCACAAATTCTAATACCATGAGCATTAAAATTTACATGCCAGCCCGGCCAATAAAAAAAATTGAATATTGCATGCCCGATGGTAAAAGCATATACCATTGGCGTGATAAAAGCGCAGCCCTGGTTGTGTGTGGATGTGTGTTTACCTTGCACCAGGCTTGAGTATCGGAAACAAAGTCCTGCAAACATTCAGGTGAGCGGTGAAGTTGGTGGCCATTGTAATTTTAGCTTGCTCTGCTAATGGTGTAGGATCTTTTTCCTGTATACAATTGGAAAACAAAAACTTGCAATTCATTAAAATGCAAACATGTTGCCATACTAGCTAATATAGATTTTCTCAGTTAATTTAACACATTTTTAGTTATATTTAATATCCTGTTAAGTTTGAATTTGTCTGTAAAATTTGGAAGTGTCTGTTTGTAAACTTAAATTTCGTCTTTGTTCAAAAAAACAAATTGGTCAAAAAACAGGTTCTTTATTTTATTTATTAATTCTCTCCAAAATAGTTTATTTTACGCCAAACCAGTTCTTATATAGGGGAGACCGGGGCGTGTTCGCCCTATTTTCTTTAATCTCGCCTAGAGAGGACAGTTCTCATGTTAGAAGGCTATATAGTTTTTACATTTTTAAGCTGTATGCTATAGACGAATCCAAGTAGCCAAGTCATGGTCAGGATTTGGTCGGACATCTTTGGGTAGCCGCTAGCACCAACCTGGTGCTTTGAGCGTCCAATTGTGCAAATAAAAGCCGCCTAACACCTAGAGAAGATGCAAGGACGAGGAGGGTTAATAGAATAATAGCTAATAATATATATAATGGAGATAATTCCGCAGGTAATCCCGTCGCATCTA
Organism: Amphiura filiformis; assembly: GCF_039555335.1. Lineage (NCBI taxonomy): Eukaryota > Metazoa > Echinodermata > Ophiuroidea > Amphilepidida > Amphiuridae > Amphiura > Amphiura filiformis. Next base: position 51,291,310 of record NC_092631.1, on the reverse strand, counting down.
TTCATACATATAGTCCTTTTGTTCGCAAGTACATCAATGCATAGATACCGCGTGTAGTTAATCCGATTATTATGTCACTTCAACAGCGAATAGACCATGCTGTGTGTTTTGTCGAAAGGAACTGTATTGTGTTATTCTTTTGTCTGCCTGTGTTTTCGCGGAAGGTGTAAACGGGTGATGGAATGCAGTTTAAAATTTCGCCAAGGCCGAATCATTTCACATTTTGAGTGCATTGTAGCCGACGGCTACCCAACTAAAGGCTGCTAGTCAGGTGTAGGAATGCGTGTATTTGGATTCGTCTATAGCTAAATACTACCACATTTGTAAGGACATTGAGCTTTCAGTAACGGCAGGAGAAGGGAAAATAAAAATCACGATGACAGGGCGGACTTGCCCGTGCTGGGGCAAGTCCGCCCCTATGGTGGGGTAAGTTCGCCCTGATAAAAAGAAAAGGTTATAATATTGCAAAACAATTATAAATTTAATGCAAACGTTTAGTAAAGGGTATATTAGGCACTCACTCTCTTCCAAAGAGTCTACTAAATTTATTGGAGGGTATAATGTAAGCTAATAAATGTAGGGGTCCAAAATGAGCAAAACCTTAATTTACAACTTCGGCATTTATAGTTTTAGGGCATAAACGGTGGTATGAGTAATACTGATACCATTTAACTTTAAAAAATATGCTTGCATGTAGTTTTACTCTTCTTACAAAGGTATTATTATCAATATTTTGCATAATTAGCGATGGGGCGAATCCGCCCGGGAGTCTGGGAAAACACAGGGCGGACTTGCCCTTCACATACAGGGCGGACTTGCCCCAACGCTGCTTTTTTTCTTTACCTCGTGTTATGCCTACTAAACACAATATGTCGATCTTTTAATTGCATAATATGTTGGGCAAAACGTTCACCTTCCAAATAAATATAAGAACGAAAACCGTCTCTGCAAGGTCTTGAGATTATTACAATATTACTAAATTCAAAAATGTAAACTTCCGTGACTCAAAAACGTTTTTTGACGATAATTTCTGTGGCGAGAAGTGTCGGACTGTCTTGTTTTCTTGGGTACTTAGCTATGACGTGTGTCAGCTAATTACATCATCATTGTACTTTTCCAGCAGTCACGAGATCAGAAACATGGGGTGGGCGGACTTACCCCGAGGGCGGACTTGCCCCGGTCTCCCCTATAGATTCCATGACTCTTTTCCTTTTCGAAAAAAGTATACTTCAGTCTGTATAAGTATCATGCGTGAATAATTAAGAAGTTACAGGACTTTTACTTAATGCATATCTGCTGTGAGAATCCCCAGCCACATTGATCTTGGTCAAGGTTGTTGACATTTTGTACTTCGAGATCGAATGTTTGTCAAAGACCATTATTTAACCAGTCTGATTTCAAACTTTAAAGATTTACTTGAATAATTCATTATTCACCTTAAATAAAATGGCAGCATTTTGTATGAGTATATCCAGTCCTCCATGTTCTTTCTGCAGATCATCTCTGAGTCTGGTGATGCTTTCTTGATCATTAATGTCCAGTTGGTGGAAGCTAGGATTCAATCCTTCTTTCTTCAACTCTTCTATTGCGGTTTTTCCTCTTCCTTCATCTCGTGAAGTCAAATATACAATTCCACCATTAAGTTGTTTGCAAAGCGCCCTCACACATGCAAAGCCAATGCCTTTGTTGGAACCAGTTACCTGGCAAGAATTATATAATGAATGTTATAATGTGCATGATGTCTACTTCTAAGAACACAGTTACATCCCGCAGGATTACCCAGCCTTTTTGTGATGAAGATGGATTGCCAGCACCTTTTCTGAGGGTGGACAAAGGGGGAGGGGGAGCCAACTTTTAAGGGAGCAAAAAGTACACAAAAAAATCTTAGATATTAGGCCAGTCAGCATCCCACAGTGGGGGGGACAAGAGAGGGAAAGACTTCTTACAGGGGAAGCAGCTGTCCCCATTTGCCCCCTGGCTATGCCACTGCAACTGCCAAAGTCCTGGGCATGCATACAACAAGATCGTAAATGGGATGGTCCACGAAATGACCTTAATTGGGGCTTTATTTTGATGTTTCCTTAGCTACATTCTCCTCAGACACCCCTTCCTCCTGCATATGTAAGTGTGCATTTTGGCTTCTGGTTTGGACACCTGTGCTCTTTTTGCTTTAAGCAACAACATAACTGTGTCAAAATGGTCCACAAAATGGCGTCAAATAGTTTACAAATACTGAGGGGGCACATTCTGTGTATGGATCAAGAGGTGTCTGTTTTGGTACACTTTTTGGTTTAAGCAATGATAAGTCTCAAAGCCCTTCCCAAGTTTCACTGGGGTCAAGATGAAGAATTTTATTATGAATTATTTTGTATTAATTGTGGGAGCACAAAATGGGACATAGCCTAATTCAATTCAATTCAAGAAACATTTATTTCACAACTTCAAAAATACATAATTATAAATACATATAATGACAAATGCCAGAATTAACAAAACTATTGCATACATAAATATCTAAACAAGCAGTGTATCCGATCACAAACCCACTGCTGTTGTTTTTATTTGTATTGCTGACTTGTTTATTAAATTGATAATTTAGATGAACTTCAACCTAATTACCACCCTTCCCTAAATTAGAGCCCCCCCTCCAGGTTAGAGCCCCCCTGTGAACTCTTCCAATTCTAAAATGACATTCGCTTGAAAATGTTTTAAAATGTAACAGGAAACTTACCAGTGCAACTTTTGCCATGATAATAAACCTTTCAAAAACCAGACTAGAATGCAAGTAGAGTGCTGCTATATCAGTATTATGAATACAAAATATATCTGTCTACTTTATCTTACACATGTAGATAAGGCCAGGCCTTTGCAGATGGTCGCTAAAAATAGCAGAAATAATCAATAGTAGTTGGCCTATCAAATGACAAGAAACTTTGTATGAGTTATGTAATACATGAAGAAAATAGAAATTTTGAACCATTTTTAAATGGTTCAATCACAAATCTGATCACATTTTACAATATCAGCAGATAAGCACTTGTTCAGTGCCTAGTATATCAGTATAATGGGACCATGACAACCCCTCTCTGACATTACAAAATCCACCAGGCCATGCACGCACCCCCTCTTGAGGAACTAGATCTAGTTCTACAGCAGATCAGGCTATAGATGAAAGTGCATAATTTTCAAGTGTTATTTGTCATGTTTTGACGATTTTGAACTACTCGCTTGTTGTTATTTTTTTTCATTCTGGCTAAAAAGAATGTATATGCACGTTACTATTTAGGCCTATGCTGTGTTGAGCATACATGCAAAGCATGAAAATTAATTTCCACAAAATGTGCACTTTATCAGTACCCTCCTACTATATTATTAGATGATTGTACTTTGCAGAGGGCATGCCATACAGTTTGGCTTATGTGTGCAGTGGCGGCATTAGTATTTTTCTTGCCCCCCCCCCTCGGTTTCCCCTCCAATTTCAAGGCAAAAACCCCCAAATTACACAAATTTACCCTTTTGGGGCAAAATTGGTTGATTTGCCCCCCCCACTGTGTGTGTGTGTGGGGAGGTGAAGTATGGTCTGATCGCTATGCCCTGTGGAGCCAATTATGGGTTTTGTAACTTCTTATGGAAAAATGCAACATAGGGCATTAGAAATGGCTGCAAATTGAATATAGGTTCAAGCGGGTCACCTTATGGAAATGCACTTTACATGATGGTTATTTTAAAAAAATATAACATATTTATGGCCGATTTTGGCTATCCACTGGCGCATCAGGATGTATAGTCAAAATCAGCCAACACCTCAGGACCAGTAGTTTACACTTCTTCCCCTCAAAACATGTTGTATTTGTATATATGTGTACATCCATATCAAAAGCGATGCACTTGTCGGCTGCTACATGTGTCTCATTTCACATAATAGCTAGGAATAAATACCAGACTCATCTCAAGTGGATGTAACTTCAAATCATCCCCAGGTCCCATGATTTAGGAATATGTTCTCTGTATTCCTAAATCATGTGACTTCGGTATGATTTGAGGTGACCTCCACTTGAGATGAGTCTGGTATTTATTCCTAGGTATTATGTGAAATGAGACACATGTAGCAGCCGACAAGTGCATCGTTTTGATATGGATGTACACATATGTGACTTGTCATGTCAAAAACAGACACTTTGGCCAGGTTATCAATTTTGAAGTTTTTACATATCGTCACTGGGCGGGGAAAACCTCATATGTCCTTTTTGCCCTTGAACATGGATGGAGCAAACCATTCAATATAAAGCAGGCTTCCTCAAATAGATTTGTTGAAGCGCCACATGAAATAAAAGAAAAATGCAAAGCGCCACTCAATGCTTTAGCACCGCTTGGGAGTAGGAGGGGTGTCCCCCTGTGAAGCTATCGATTTTTTTTTTAATTTGAGGTGCAAATGACGCCATTTGGTGCAACATTTTGTACCATTTTAGCCGCCGGTCGAGGCAGATTGTAGTGTTTTAAATATTTTTAAATAATTTAAATGTTTTTTTCACAAATCTACACGGCGCTGCGCGCCACTCGGGAAGCCACGGCGCGCCACAAGTGGCGCGCGCGCCGCTATTTGCGGAGCCCTGATATAAAGTCTCCGCCTACAAGGCTTTATCCATTTTCAAGGGCCAAAAGTAAATATGCGGTATTTCCTGCATGAACTTTTGGCCCTTGAACATGGATGAAACAACCTCTTCAATATAAAGTCTACACCTACAAGTCTTTATCCATGTTCAAGGGCCAAAAGTACATACAAGGTTTTTCCCGCCCAGTGATGATATTATTAGCATCACAATTTTGCACAAAAAAAACAAATTATGAAAAAGTCACCCCAAGCATATTTTTGGCTATTTCTCCATTTATGATCCTGCCCAAAAGCTTTCGATATATATACCTTGTCACATATTATCTACTCAAAAATAAAAAGATTCATTTTGAAAGAAACACTTGGTTGCTCTGCTAGATATTTAATCTACATTTAAAATACAATTTGGATACAAATATAAATTGCAAAATTGCAATAAAACTTGGCCTTCACAGTCACACCATCTCAATTTATACATTAAGGCGACTCGGGGGGGGGGGGTACTCAGTACAAATGGCCATACGTGGACGTGCCGCAAACATGGGTAGCATTTTCAGCCTTCTGATATATCAATGACCCCCTTTTTCAAAGCCTATTTTGGTATATGAATGGGTCCTTTTTTCAAAATTTTTTCAATTTTTTCGGAAAACATCCCAATTTTCCTTTTAAAATCCCAAAATTTTGGGAAAATTTGTAAAAACTAAGACAATTTTGGGTAAATTCGGCCGAAAATTTTGACTTTTGGTAAATCAATGGGTCCAAATTTCTTGAAAAATTGGTATATTTATGGGTCTACTTCCAAAATCTCAGCGGCACATCCCTACCAAAACCAAACTTGAGTACCCCCCCCCCCTCCCCCGGAGGCGACTCTTACATAGATTTAATATATTGTGATAAACGTGGGTCTTTACAACCCATCTCAGTTGCATCATGGTGAAAAAAATATTGCAAACAAAATTGCAATAAAACTTGGCCTTTACAGTCGCACCATTTCAATTGTGATAAACGTGGGTCTTCACAACCCATATCAGTTGCATCATGGTAAATATTATTTAAATTTAATACAAAATTGCATTACAAAATATATCAGTCATAAATATGGTGCAATGAATTAATGCAGCATTCAAATAAGGTGCTTCCTTGCATCAAATACCTGTGAAAGTATGGGTACGGGTCCGTGTGACCCATAAAAATTGAACCAAGCAAAGAGCAGAAAATCCTAGTTTTGTTGTTTCACTGGAAAATCTGGTTCACATAATATGTCCAGCTCCTTAAAGGCCAATATTGGAATGTCATCTTTCCCTGGGTAAGATCTGACACCAGGCCAGCCCATGGCCAGAGGGTAACATGAGTAGGTTTGTTTCAGCTTGAAGGCAAGGATAGTCTTGCAAATATGGGCCAACTTTCCCCTAGGCCATCTAATATGCCATGAATTAGTTGGACTATAACTGGTATCTACTGGTCAGTTTATACTCCTATTTCACATCTGTTATTTTTATATGGGCCTTTAAGTACACTTTCATTTTAGTTTCCCATCAAGTTTTCAACCCGGGTTTTCAATTTTCTACAATATAATTGTCCGTTTATCTTAAACAATTTATCAAGATGCGTATGAATGATGATGACCGATGTTTGAACAAATATTTACACTACAAGGTACAACATTAAATGATGACGATTTCAACTTTCAAGTACAAATCGTACATCACTATTGTCTTATTGTCGACAACGGCATATTGTGACTTGTGACTGTAAAGGTAAAGGAGACGATCCTGTTTAAACAGTAATCGGAGTGCCCATCTCTCTTTCATTGGCGATTGGGCCAGACTCCTCCATGTAATGTTGCTATAGGGGGATCCCTACACCTCCGCCACAGCGAGTCTGTTACCTTCCCAGCACTTAAGAATGCCGGTACCCATTTATACACCTGGGTGGAGAGGAGTAATCGAGATAAAGTGCCTTACTCAAGGACCCAACACGATGGCGTCGTCGGGGCTCGAACCTGCAACCTTCCAATTATGAGTCTGAACCCGTTCCTCTCGTTCATCTTAGTGATCCTATTGTTTCTATAATCTACACCAACATCTAATATTTCATAATAGTCGGACCCTGGAAAATTAGTGAGGACCCTTGAAATTTCAAAGGCAAGGGTCCAGAGGACCCTTGGATTTTTTTCTTATTTCAAAGCTTGATTAAATGTAATACAAAACTGTGACAAAACATTGTTTTCAACCACCTCAGTTGTGATGAAATTAACTCAATTTAATAAGGCCCCTTAATTAAATCCTGAGTCTCATAGCTTGTGAGAAATGAACAATTAATGCAAAATGCTTTTTTTCATCCTTTTTTGTCTGAACAGGCTTTGGGAGAAGCATTTTGTGCAGAAAGTATCCAATGTCTGTTGCAAATGTTGGAATGGTAAATAAATAATAAAGTCACTGCTACAAAATAATTCATCTCTGTGTTGAAAACTTGAAATCAAATAGGAATTTTGAATTTTATTTTCACCTTTTAATAAAAAAAAAAGAAAAGAAATAAAAACAGAATTAATTATACTTGATTTTCAAAGAGGATTTTGCTAATGTGGGTGGCAGCTTTAAAACTCAGGTTTTAATTAAGATGGCATAACAACTTCTTTTCAAATCATCTCAGCTGCCATACAGAGAAGTTATTGTAGTTGAATTGAATACAAAATTGTAACTTGACTTCAACCATCTCAGTTGCCTCATGATTAACTTAATTAAATTAAATGTTACAGTTGATAAAATTATCTCGGTTACATTGTTGTAAAATATATTAAATCTAATAAAAAATTGCAAATAAATTTGTGGTGTGATCAAGCAAAATCAGTCTCAAGTCGGACATACCGTATTTCGTCAAATAAACGCCCCCGGGGGCGTTACATTTTCCAAATGGGGGGCGTTTATTCAAGGTTAATTTCAGAACGATAATTCCCGTTAAAATCATTAGGTAAACTTAAAACTCACGCTAAAATGACGAACTATGAACTAGAAACACTGACTTCTGGTTCACTTCCGGTTTCAATCCAGATTTTCGCCAAAAAGTGACACTATTATCGACCATGTGTGCAACTTGGTAAGCTTACTACACAAGATAGCATGAAAATATCGGCATTTTTGAAACATCTTGGTTGAAAAAAGTGGTGGGAGCATTTATTTGAGGGGGGGCGACTATTTGACGAAATACAGTATTCAATTTTCAGTTTTCCACATGATTGTATAAAGCATTTGCAAAGCTACATTTTGCAGAAAAAACTCATTGAAATTGAACATTTAGTTCCACAGATATGAAAAGTTGAAATATTTCCAAAACAATATGCAACAAAAGAAATTATTGTCTTTGTTTGGCTATATCTGGAAATCAATATATCCCAACTTCCGACAGATCTTGCTTGATCACATCACATTTGGTCTTCATTGTTAGATCACCCTTTCATTATTACATGCTAAATTTACATACTACAAATTTTTATGCTTCATGGTTTGGTCTGTATAAAATGACTACTGCAAGTAGTATTTTACTGCCATCCAAATTACTCCAAATTACCAAAAGTCATTTACTTTACAATCACTAAACATCTTGCCATGCGTCTTGGTACCAGGTGGTAGGAGAGCCACATATACCAGTGTCTCCGCTCCTTCATCAGTGGTTTTGTTGCCAGTTCCGCTAGACATGTCCGTCTTCACCCACCCTGGATCAGCCTATGGAAATAATTATGAAGAAAAAGATGACGACACATTATTATTGAATACAATGATTAGCATTAAAGCCATATTGTAACCAGTGTTTCTTTGTTTTTTACATTACAATCGTGTAAAAAAAAGAATTTCAATAAATATTGAGGGTGTCCTCCTCAGCAAATGTTACAATATGGCTTTAATCAGGGCTAAGGTATAAAGCAGGGATTCTTTTAAGGAAATTGCTTGTGGGCCACAGATGAGGGCCGAACTCATTTCAAAGATATATGTGTTTGAGAGCCCAATATAGAGGTAGTCATTGTGATGTCAACGCCGCCATCTTAACGCTTGACTGAAGAGGTGCATCATGCGCTGCGACTTCCGCGAAATCGGGTGCGTAATGTCTAACGCGATCGGCAGTACCCACAAGATGGCGGATCCCGCGCCTCTATACACCTTGTTTTGCTGTTTCCTGTATATTTCAGAGCTATATTCAAGGACCTGGCCCTCAGGTTGACTATTGAGCAGTCGTGGTGCCAGGATTTTTTTTTGGGGGGGGGAGGAGAGGGGCAGGTGGGGAAAAGTGAATTTCAGGGGAGAAAAATTAACAAATGTGGGGAGCATCTTTGTCTTGATGTGCGTTTATAATTGCCTGTTTTATTACAGAGATGCATGTGTACAGTGTATCTCTCCACCACACCCCCACCACCCACCCCAGGGCCAGGCGGCATTTACAGATCCTTAGCAAATGGGTGTAGTTTTACTCCTGAGTAATATGGTCAATCCAAAGCATGCACACACCCTCACCACACACACCAAGCAACACCCCATGTCCACACCCAACCCCACACATGCATCCACCTGCATTGTATACACCTTCATACCCATGCACCCCATATAGCATGTAAGTAGCTGTCCTTTGTACACCCCTGTTTATCTTGTTTGCATGATATGCTCACATTATAATATGTGCCTGTAATACTTACACAATTGACAAGGATGTCATCTCTGCTATCAGCTAACATAGCTTCACCTTGAATCTTTGTAAGAGCACAAACACCCATCTTGGTTGTCATGTAGGCACTATCAATCCAACCTTTATCTTTGTGCTTGTCAGTCTGAGCAAGCCTGAAATTGACAATAACAAAGAAAACATCCAAAAACAATGATTATGATACACTGCTGAAAACAAAACCAGTCACTGCAGGGAAATGTCAACAAGAAGTTTCTCTAGAAAAGCAGTGGACCAAGAAGTCACTTGTGATCATAATGGCCCATAGAACAGTATGGCGATGACCACCATGGGGGATGTGGCTATCACTTTGTCATTCATAACATTTAAAACCTGAGAGGGGGTCTTTAATAAATTTGTACGGGGATGTACCATGCAGACCTTCAGATGCTGATTTTCTCTATACCTACTTTTTGCTGTTTTTGCTACCCATCAGTATACCAATTTTTGACAAAAAACACCCAAATATTACCCAAATTGGGCACTTTTAAGGGCACTTTTGGCAGACATTGTCTTCTCTTAACTAAAAACCCACCCATTGATATACCAAAACCGCTGAAAAGGTACCAAAAACTGTGGCACATCGATTCCCATATACCTTCAACCAGGGAGAGACCTCACCCCCACCTAAAATAAACTTCATATTTCAGGCCTAAATTTTTCAGTAGGATTGTGAGAAAAATATAAGCTTTCCTGATGCTTGCAAAATCTCTATTTTGATAGGATTTAAGTGAGGGGATGAGGCTGTTGATCTGGTCACACCCCTTTAAGGGGGTACTTCACCCCTCGATAAATTTGTGTCTATTTTTGCATTTTTCTCAAAAACTAATAACACAGTGGTAACAAAAGTTATGTATATTATAGGGGCAATCCGATTACTGCACTGGAATTTCAGTGATCCAAGACAAGCGGTTCGTTATTTATGATGAGAAATAAGGTATCGTTAGGATGTACCTCATTTCCTATCATATATATATACTGAACTGAATACTGTCTTGAGTCACTGAAATTTCAGTGTAGTAATTGGATTCCTTGCCCCCAAAATATACATAAATTTTGTTACCAGTGTGTTATTATTTTTTGAGAAAAAATGAAAAAATAGTCACAAATTTACCACAGGGGTGCAGTACCCCCTCAACTCATCACCACTCATTTTTCCCTATACCATTTCCGCTGCAAAACTGGACAATGATGACACTAAGCACACACAATGTACTTACTCTACAAATTCTGCCATTAATTTGACGACATCATCTTCTGTCTTTACTGCGTTGAATCGCTTTTTCAAATCCTCACTTATTTTACTCCACAACCTTGGGGCCACAAAACTAGCTACAGAAGATACCCTGTAATGAAATAAATATGTATAATTTGTTAAATGGGGTTGGAAATGTGAGAATTGGATTGAATTATTATAAGTCCTTAACCTCATCCTGATCTAGCTATCCTTAATCCTAACCCAAAATGACATAAACCCTAACCCTGTCAGACTAACGACAAACGACTCATTTAGCTTGATCACATTACAAATTCTTATACCAAACATGTCAAACAGTGGCATAGATTTCTTTTTGACATTGGGGGGGGGATGGGTTTGGAAAAAAATTCTTGAAATATAGTAAATCCAGCACCTTTTGGCGATAGAATAAGTCTATGGTACAAATGCCATTTTGCCATTTTGAAGTTAAACTGATAAAATATTGTGCAAGCATGTTATAAATTTGAGCGTAGCATGAAAAAAATTGGGTTTGGGGGCTAAAATGACCAAATATGGGTTAATTTGGTCAGAAACCCACATACAAGCATCAACATTGGGGATGATTGTATGGACCATCCCCCCTGGCAAAATATTGGGGATTTATCCCCCCTGGGATCTATGCCTATGATGTCAAAATGTACATGCCAGCCAGGCTAGTAAAAATTGAATATTGCACACCCGAAAGGAAAAGCACATGTCATTGGCGTTCAGCCCCTGGTTGTGTGTGGATGTGTGTTTACCTTGCACCAGGCTTGAGTATTGGAAACAAAGTCCTGCAAACATTCAGATGAGCAGTGAAGTTGGTGGCCATTGAAATACTAGCTTGCTCTGCAAATGGTGTAGGATCTTTTCCCTGTAAAAAATTGGAAAACAAACATGTTACCATACTAGCAAATACAAAATGTTATAAAAACATTATAAACATGTTACAGCCTAAACAGTAAACTCGTTCTGGTTTTGGTCAAAACACTTTGAGAAAGATGTTCATACATTTGCTTATTAGTACTCTAGTTGGTTATAGACTCTCAGAAATGCAAAATATTATACAGACCTGCCAACCTACGGAAGTCAGAAAGAAGGACATTGAGACCAAAACCTTGTACATGTACACAAACCAGGTACCGACAATTTCAAAGTCTTGAGGTGTGTAATACTTTCAGAATTCAGAGAAGGTTTTGCAGGTCTGAATTGATCATATCAGACACTAACATTTTCAGAAAGCAGGACTGTCCCTCTTTTTCACTTTGGTAAACCCCAAATGAGGGACGTTCCCTCAAAATGAGGGACAGTTGGCAGGCCTGGATATATTTCAGTTGACCTATGAAGGCTATGATGTTACATGTTTACAATTCTTTGAAATCTTTTACTTGTTGTTGAAATATTGACAAAATTATAAGGCAAGTTTTGGACCCAAAATATTGTTAACATTATTTTGGTGTATCTGTTGTTGAAGTTTTTATAGAATTATATTTAAGCAAATTTTGGACCCAAAATATTTTTTACATTATTTTGGTCAATAATAAAGAAATAAGAAAGTATCAGGAATGGAGAAAATATAAAAGTTTACTCAAAAAACAAATTGGTCACAAAACAGGTGTTTTTTTTGTGTGATTCTCTCCAAAAATTATTGATATTACGCCAAACCTATTTTTATTCCATGACTCTTTTCCTTTTTGAAAAATGTATACTTTGGAATGTATTGTATGTGACTTTTACAGAACTTTTACTTTATGCATTTTTGCTGGTAGAGTCTCCAGCCACCTTAATCTTGGGAAATGTTAACATTTCCCAATTTCAAACTTTGCAGATTTATTTGATTCATAATTCATAATTCACCTTAAATGCAATGGCAGCATTTTGAATAAGTATATCCAGTCCTCCATGTTCTTTCTGCAGATCATCTCTGAGTCTGGTGATGCTTTCTTGATCATTAATATCCAGTTGGTGGAAGCTAGGATTCAATCCTTCTTTCTTCAACTCTTCTATTGCGGTTTTTCCTCTTCCTTCATCTCGTGAAGTCAAATATACAATTCCACCATCAAGATGTTTGCAGAGCGCCCTCACACATGCAAAGCCAATGCCTTTGTTGGAACCAGTTACCTGCCAAGAATTACATAATGAATGTTATAATGTGCAATAAAATCCCACCAGTGTCACCAAAAGGTGATGTTTTTTGAGCGCTATATACATGTAGCAAAAAGAACAGGTGTCCGCAGAACTCCCGGAGGTCTTTGGGCAACCTCCCAAAACCTTATCTTGTGAAGTATCCCAAAGTCTCCTGCTAGCAGGACACTTCTGTATGTATTATAGTCATAATCTGCTCTCGCATTGAAGTACATTGTAGGCCTTTATTGATAGCGGTATTATTTCTACATGCCACCTAGATCGTATAGGCCTACATCATCATGTAGCTATAGACAATTGTCGTAATTGACCAAATATTTTTCTTGCCCCCTCAGTTTGCCCTTCCCCCCCCCACGCTTGAGGTAAAACCCAAAAATTATGGTAACACCCAAAAAATTACAGAGACAGAGGCTTTTTTTTCACATGTATGCAAATTAGGTATCCACGTTGAAACCATTGGGAGTACGGAAGAAATATTCATTAATGGGAGTTATGTGGCCATTTCTATGTTTGTACCGGGCAAGTACCGGGCATTCTTTGACGTCTTGGAGACTGCTACAAATTCATCCAAGGTAAGCAAAGGGTTGGGTATCAGGGGATCGCATTTTTAACTATGACTAAAATGTTTCGGAGTTGAGGTCCGCTAAAAGTAGACCATTTCGGGGGCTGTTGTATTTGGTGTACATGTCACGTTTTGAACAATGAGTGAAAACCGACTTCATTCGCTGGTGAATTGTAGCGACGCTGCAGTAGACAGCCGTTCCCGGAGAATGTCTGTATACAAATAGACATAGTTCATCACTAGAATCAACTGAAATTTTGGGAACCACAAATGGTAGGTATGCCAGGTGAATTCAAATTTGCCATCAAACTGCATCATTTTATATTAAAGCCCTCGAGTAAAGAAAGCCAAAACTGAAAACCTTTTGTCATAGCACTTTCAGTAGCAAAGTTACATCTTGTCAAAGATTGACTTTCATCAAAAAGATCCAGCTAACAAAACAGCATTTCCGTGATGTTTCTAGATCTTAGTCTCATGATGATAGCAGCTTTTCTATGTGGAAGTGCTATCAAAATCCCTCTAAAATTCCATGTGCCAGTGTCTCATCACCATAAAAAATCATACATTTCGTCAAGTGAAGTATAGACAACATATTTATGTAGGTTTCCTTGACCTACCTGTTCTTTTAAATTTCTATGTAAATATGTATTGTGTTCTAGGTGAATTTGGCTGACTAGCAAATGTGTTAACTAAGGTTTGCCTAGACTCGCACGCCAGTCCTACGATACATACCGTACCTAAGGACTGGTTCACACCATTTTGTCTGTCTATAGAAAATACACACTTAACGGTTTGTGCAGGTCAGATATTCGACAAATTTCTTCAAAATTTCATCAAAGGTATATAAAATTGGTACCCACCTTATTGTGCTTGCTAAATCAAGACTTGGTTGAAACAAAATTAAGGATCGAATGCATTTTAGTGTCCAAAAAGGCAAAATTATCGCCAAAGTTCTGCCGAATTCTCCACCCTTGCGAAGAGGTCAGAATTGGAATCGGGAATAAAAATGTCCGATCTTTGCGATCAAAAACACAAAATTACAACTTTGGACGTACAATTGGCAAAAGAAATGATTGCCAAACAATATAGAATAGAACATTTGATGTCAACTTGTCAAAATATTGAAGAAATGTGCTTCCTAAACTTGTGGCGAGTATATGATCAGCTCTTTAATAGGTATGTTCAATTTTTGTTCATATGTAAAATTTTGAAGTTCAATATTTTTAAATTGTGGGATAGGCTTTTACGACGGGAATTCATAACAATTAGTAGGTTTTTTAGCGGGTTCGCCGTCGGACTAGTTTAGAACTGTCAAGCTTTCGTCAGGAGTAGCTCTGACTTCTTCAGGACAAAGTGCCTAAGATTGATACATGTAGACCGCCCTTGTCTACTGATGACTCTGAAAAGAGCCGTTCACTGAAGACTGCCCCTTGTCAACAGAGAACAAGCAGATCTCGCCTATCTGCTAATATAAAGGTTTTGGTGGCTCTGAAAAGAGCCGTTTGCTGAAGACTGCCCCTTGTCAACAGAAACAAGCAGATCTCGCCTATCTGCTAATATAAAGGTTTAGGTGGCTCTGAAAAAGAGCCGTTTGTTTACTGAAGACTGCCCCTTGTCAACAGAAACAAGCAGACCTCGCCTATCTGCTGAATTTTGTAAGTTTCAAACAACCAATCACAGAGCCGCTAATCTGTACCACGTCCGCAATTAAGTGATATAAACGCTCATCGTGCATACAATCAATCAATCGGTCCATGAGTGGCCAAACGGTTCCTGGTAAGTCGTATACTTCTACTACAGTATATGCAGTCTACTAGTTCTCTGTTGACAAGGGCAGTCTTCATTGAACAGCTCTTTCTCAGAGCCAACAAACCTTTAATTTAGCAGATAGGCGAGGTCTGCTTTAATATTTTCTGTAAGGGGCAGTCTTCAGTGAACGGCTCTTTTCAGAGCCACCAAAACTTACAAAATTAGCAGATAGGCGAGGTCTGCTTGTTTCTGTTGACAAGGGGCAGTCTTCAGCAAACGGCTCTTTTCAGAGCCACCAAAACTTACAAAATTCAGCAGATAGGCGAGGTCTGCTTGTTTCTGTTGACAAGGGGCAGTCTTCAGCAAACAAACGGCTCTTTTCAGAGCCACCTAAACCTTTATATTAGCAGATAGGCGAGATCTGCTTGTTTCTGTTGACAAGGGGCAGTCTTCAGCAAACAGCTCTTTTCAGAGCCACCAAAACCTTTATATTAGCAGATAGGCGAGATCTGCTTGTTCTCTGTTGACAAGGGGCAGTCTTCAGTGAACGGCTCTTTTCAGAGTCATCAGTAGACAAGGGGCGGTCTACATGTATCAATCTTAGGCACTTTGTCCTGAAGAAGTCAGAGCTACTCCTGACGAAAGCTTGACAGTTCTAAACTAGTCCGACGGCGAACCCGCTAAAAAACCTACTAATTGTTCAATATTTTTAGCTGAAAGTTCTTTCATTTGAAAGAGAATCAAATTACCTAAACAATAAGGGGTCAATCATGTTTCTAGTGCATATACTTTTGAAGTTACAGACAAAAATAGTGTCACCAAATTGTCCAAAATTTTGTGTGTGAAATTTTGACAGCAGGCACATGTACAATGTACACTACTGTATGTGACCCCAGATGATCTCCTATTCTTTACTGTAAGAAAGCTGTTTTGGATGGTCTTGATTTACACACAAATTGCTTTTGAGCTAAATCGAGTGTCGACTTGGTGGAACATGGATTGCACTATGTGATAGTTTATGAATCCATTATTATATCCCTCATTAATACATTCTCGTTCATTAAGTGGTTAAACGAGTATCATGTGACCAAAAATAGTTTTGCTATTTTGCAAACTTGTTAACAAGCCGATTGATGAGGACGGGTACTATTCAAAGTACTATCTCCGGGAAATAGTTTTACTATCTCCCTCTGAGCGTCCCGAGCGCCGTATGACCTCATAACCGCGTCGCAGTTCCTAGTGGTCAATGCAAATCGCCACATACGCGGGATATCAGTACCGGCTCCAAGGTATTAATGTGTAGCAATTCGTTTTTGTCTTGGGAAGCACACAATTAAGCAGCACAGACATGACAGAAGTGCAGCTAAAATACGGCGGTTTAATGGCATAATCTGAGTTACATCAGGATCAGTATCTCAATATTGATGGTGAAATAACAGGGAATATGTTTTAAACATGGTTACTCGTTTCACGGCGGTATTGTAGAGGTTGTCACACATTTTCATGGTAAGCTTTAGCCACTCAACTGTGTGCGTGCTTCGTGCATTCAATCAAAACAAAGCAAGGCCGGCGTAGCCTTGACTAGGCCTAGCCTACATTTATGCCTAGGCCTATGCCTTGTGTTTAATGAACAAAGAATATATTAATGAAGGATATAAAACAAATATTTACTGCTCTAAATTGGGATCTGGTGGAATCTATTGGTCCCCTCGGTGAACTGGAGACCGTGAGCCTACTATTTTCCTCGACCTGGCGGTCTCGGGAAAATAGTAGGCTCACGGTCTCCAGTTCACCTCGGGGACCAATAGATTCCACCAGATCCCTCATGAGCAGTAAATATTTGTATATTATCCCAGTACCAACATAAGTCAACATCACTTTTATAGGTTTTGGTTGTCAAAATTAATTTTTAGTAATTTTTTCCATTGAGCCCCTCAGTAAAGCCATTTTTGGACCGTACAGGCACATTCCACTTCCCTATGGACGAATAGCGCCACCTATAGTGTGAGATGTGAGCCTGGCTATCTTTAATAGGCAGGAATTATTCGGTTTTTGTTACTGCGCGAGTCAATAAAGTTCCAACTTACGCATGCGTAAATTCACAAAAGCATGTGTCATTCACGCAAAGCGCAGTTCGCGTAGGTGCTGCGCCTAGCTGTGTGTACGCCATTCTGTATCAATCCACGATGTTATGAGAGTATAGGCAAAATAATTCCCATTCAAACGCATGGGAAACTAAAAGTGCATAACACCGACTAGACCGAATAAATCAGTCCCCAATACAAAATTTACTTACTGACATTAACCGACTAGGTTTGCCTGGTATACCTAAAACGGGAATTTAAGCTTTTTTCGTGGATGGATTATATACTAAAAAATGTCACAAAAAATGTCACAAAAAAGAGGATGGTAGGATCACGAAATTTGCACCCGTCTAGTACTAAAATCTACATACTTACCACTGCAACTTTCATGATTTGATGCTTTTAAACCCGGGCTTCTAAATATAGCTTGTGTTTCTGAAGAAAAGAGAAAACTGCAATGTCACGGTTCGGGTTCGGATTATGTATGTACCTGTGTATGTATATCATTGTATTATTGCATAACATTCTTTGTTTACATGCATAATATTAACAGCCCGTCATACAATGGATTTGGGCGCACACCACTAAGTCCCATCATCCGTGAAAGTATTAAAGATTTGTTTTTCTACCCCATAACACCATTTTTCACATTTTGATACAATTGATTCTTAGTTTCCTGTTTCCCGCCCGCGTCCAAAGTAAAGAACCGCAAAATATTTAATTATTTTATTCATATTTTGGATTTTCTCTTTTAAATTAACTTTTAATGACTCACATTTGCTACTTTCTGACTTTGATCATATCAACTATAAAGAACATAACTGTACCATTACTTATAAAAATCAAACATAGTTGTAAAATAATTAAATGCCTGTTCCTTGTCAAAACGAGTTGATGTAGGTTGCGACCGCTTGTATTAAAGTTGTTTTAAAATAAAGAAAATAATAGATAATTAATAAATAAAAATCACCTCATCCCTTGTTTTCAACCATGAAACAGGAAACTAAGAATCAATTGTGAAGGGCCTAAAGATAAAAATTTAATTTTCAGAATTTGAAAGCTTAATAGAATTTGATGACTGACCACTGCACTGGAGGAGTGAGTAGTTGGTTTAAAAAAATAATAGGATTAGGAAGTTGACGGCCCAGGATTGACGGGCACAGGGAAGATGCCTCTGGACCCTGGAGTTCTACCTGCTGGGCCGGGGCATCATGGAAGCAAAAATTGACCTTTAGGCTGAAAAAAAAAAATGGGATCTTTGTAAAAGAAGAAGAACCTTCAATGAATCCTTATAAAGAAGGGTTCTAAGTATAAAAAAGATAATGATTTTTTAGAATCATAATGGGTTAACACTCTTTCTTTTTCACTTTTCTTAAGGGCTGGGGTATGAACGTTTGGACAGTATTTATTTTGGGACATTAGAGCACATCAGACATATCGAATTGCATTCTGAATACGAAGAATGTCATTCTGATATCAAATAATTTTGATTTTTGAAATTCGCAATTTAATACACATTTTATGGCAAATCATTAAAATTGATATTTTGATATTTAACAGTACTTGAAGTAAACTTTATAAATCTGATGATTTATACTTAAAGTGTATGTAGGTGGGATGAAAAGCCGACGATCAATTGAAACTTTTGACCTTTCGTATTGAAGATATGGATTTTTTTTCCCAAAACACCCAAAAAAAATTAGGTCTTTTTGGGAAAAAATCCATATCTTCAATATGAAAGGTCAAAATTTTCAATTGACCGTCGGCTTTTCCTCCTGCTAAATACACTTTAAGAATATATCATTAGATTTATATAATTTACTTCGAGGACTGTTATATATCAAAAATTTGAAAAATATCAAATTTTTATAATTTGTCACAAAATTTGTATTATATTGTGATTTAAAAAAAATGAAAATTATTTGATATCAGAAAGACATGCTTCCTATTCAGAATGCAATTCGATAGGTCTGGGGTGCTCTCATGTCCCCACAAAAAATACTGTCGAAACGCAATAAACGCTCATTTTGGATCCTTAACTTTGCGATGAGTCCCTGAATTAACAAATTAGGAAGTTCCTAAGCTTATACCTAATTTTAAAGGCAAAGTCCCCATGCCACACACACAAAATGGTAATTTTAAAACTGCAGCCAACGAGCTAATACCGTAAAACCCTGTCTACAAGCAAATAGTGTGCTTCTGATGAAAGCTACATTAATCCAGTCGCCATTATGGAGTTTGAGCAAATAAATTACGGATCCAAGCATATACAAACAAGTGATTATTTTAAGACCGATCAATTGTATTGGTACATTAACGCTTAATTGCTTCGAATTAATTAAGCTTTTATAAAAAACCTATATATGCTTGTAGACGGGGTTTTACGGTAGTTGAGACTAATTATGAGTTATGACTGATATTTGATTTTCTTACAGGAAACATTCATATTGTCCCACTGCATTAATTTTATTCATACGTCTCAATGTTTTGAATGTTAAATAATAGGATGAAAACACCAGATATTTTCACACAATCCCAATGCATTAAGGTATGGTCAACATGCAACATGTGTACAAAAGCCAGATATCATCCAAGGTCAGAAACCCCATCCCGGAACCCCATTGGGTTATGGGAATATCTGTAAACATCCTCTGTATAGGCCTAAATCTTAAAGGTTCCTCAAAGAACTTTTAAAGGTTCTTTATAGAACCTTAGCATTGCTTAGGGTGCCTACGGGACAAAAAGTTTCAAGTCACACATTTTTTTCTAAGAGCGTAGGCCTCCCACCCAGAGACAAGAATACCGGTACCAAACGTTTGGTATTATTGTCTCATGCAGCTCCCACACCCACCCACCCAACCACTCACCCATTGATCAACATGATCTTGATCAGTCAGTCGGCAACCCCCCCATGATATCTAGGCCTGGTAAGGGGTGGTGCAATAATTATGTGTACCCCGGGGGTGAATTCTCAAATGGTCTGCCAAAAATCGCTTGCCCCCCCTCTGGCCGTGCCAAAAAATCTTTGCCCCCCCTTTCGACGTGCCAAAAACCTTTGCCCCCTTTTGATGTGCCAAAAATCTTTGCCCCCCTTACACATGCAAGATTTTGGGGAACCCGAATTTAAAACCTTAAATTGTCTTATCATATAGTGCGAAAGCTATGAGCAGGAAATTTTGCATATTTGAACGTGTTCCTAACGTTTTCCGAAGCCTTTTTAGGGCAGAATATAGAAACGGTGCCCAAAATATCTGTGCCAAAATTGCTTGCCCCCCCCTTCGACCTGCCAAAAATCGCTTGACCCCCCCCTTTTGACCTGCCAAAAATGCTTGCCCCCCCCTTTGGCCTGCCAACAAATCAGTGCCCCCCCCTATAATTCACCCCCAGGGGTACACATAATTATTGCACCACCCCTAATTTAGTATTCCGGGACATCTGGCCATGTAACTCACTAGTCTAGGCCTACTGAAACTCACTCAAAATTAACTCTGCAAAATGTAAAATTGGGTTACGGGCTGTCTACACTGTGAGTAACAGGGAAGCGTAATATTTATTATTTTTCACCACAATCATGACAATCTTTTCATGCCCACATTTGTATTTGTTCTTGTGAAGGCAGACTTTGCGATGAATAGGGCAATATTCAAGCTTTGTTCTGGATATGATATGCCGCTATTTGGATGTAAGTTCTGGTTCTGGTTGAGTCGGCATTGCCAGACATGCTGTAGGCCTACTTCACCAACTTTGCCTTGTGAATTGTGAACATGGTGTACTTCATGAGCATGATCAACAGAGATGTATCAGTTTTTAAAATGTAGAATCCTATGTCACGACTGCAATAAGACGGTTAGGGGCTGTGCAATAATTATGAGCCCTGGAGGGAGGGTAAGATGGCGGGGGTTGGCGAGCGGAAAGGTGGGGTGAGCAATATTTGGCAAGCCGAAAAGGGGGGGCAAGCAATTTTAGGCACATATTCTTGGGGTGCCTGTTAAATAAAACGCCCTAAAAAGGCTTAGGAAAACCGTATGGAAATGCTTAAATATGCATATAGGGTATAATCTTCTTCCACGGTAAACCAAACAGCTTCCGTGGTAAACCTTATAGCGCCATCACTTGATGAAAGTACGTTATTAGTAGGCGTGAGTTAAAAGCTATCTGGGCTAGAACTATTGCGAGTGTAGGGGTGAGCTTGCCTACAGGTAAAAAAATACTCGTGGCGGTTATATTACACGTCTAGTTTTAGCATGGAAGTAATATTACTTCCATGGTTTTAGCAACGGGGTGGAAAGGAGGGTAGGCCTACTACGGGATGTGCGACAGATTCGGGTGCATTTTGGTTTATTGATGGCCCTCAATTTCATGAAAATTTGGTTTAAGAAAGATTGTAGGGGGCCTATTTATTTATTTTTTTTAAATTAATTTGTTTCCCAAATTTTCATCGGAAAGTCTGCCATTTTTTTATTGTTACCATGGCGTGCGATAATAAATAGGCCTATTAATATAATTTTTAAATGCTATTTTATTATTTTGTTATTAATTGAAAATCTAAAATAGGCCTAGTAGTATAAAATCGTATATGATATCTTATAGGCCTATTAAAGTTTAAAACGTTCTTCCAATATTAATAACTATTATTAAATCATTCCTAACATCTCGGACAACACGCCCCCCTCCCCCAATACACACACCCACACCCCTACACCAACAACCATATACTTGTTTGTCTGGGCCAACAACCACATGCCAAGTCGTTGGCGAAAGTCACATCGTGCACGCGCGCGTGCACCATCCAGCATTGTCCCGCTAAAATACACTACCCTATCTTATAAAAATAAAAAACACAGAAACATAAAAAAAAATACACTACCCTATTACGAGCAATGGAATAGCCCGTCAATCATGCACAGTGGTTGCTCCTGGAAGGAAGATTATACCCGATGTGACGCGGTTGCTCATGGAAGACAAGAAGGATTATACCCCTTTTCTAAATATGTGAATTTTCATGCTCGCTGCGTTCGCAACATGTATGTAGACCATCGGGTTTGCAAATTGGGATCCCAAACAATTTGGCATATTCCAACCCAAAACCAGTGGCGGCTGGTGGTAGTTTTTTACTTGGTGCAAATCGGTAAGCGCCCCGAGCGCTTGTGCGGCGTGAGGGGGTGTCTGAGGGGGATGTGCCCCCTGAGAAATTGAGAAATTTTGAAAAATGAAGTTAAAATGGTGCGATTTGGTGCATACTTTTAGGGCAAAATAAAAAAACTCCTCATCTGGGATATGACAAACACTGAACATATAGGTTAAAAACAAGAGCCTTGATTCTTCAAATAAAACTTACCTTATTATATTGTCATCATGTGAAGAAATGTGATTTTGAAACAAATAGTTGACAGTAGTCATCTTGAAATTGAATAAATTTGTAATTTGGCTTGCAGAATACTAGTATATCCTGAGCTACACACTAGTCATGCTAGCTGGTATATTACTAGTTTCAATAGCATTTTTGGTGTATATTGTATGATGCATGCATTAGCACACCAAAAATATATAGGGTGCAATAAGTTCTTGCTTAGTGCTTAGTAGGTCTGCATGAGGTTACATTATTATACAGGTTTAGTTTGAACAATATTTTGACATAATTGTGGCACTGACTCACCCTGAATGATCACACACCATGACACTTCCATTAAACTTAATCCAAAAACCTTGAAACCACAATAACTTTCTTACAATAAACCACAGATATTCCGATATCTGTGGATAAACAAGCTGCAGATGTCTAGACTCCACAGAAACCTCAACTTTTTGACTATTGAGTAAGAAAAGTCTTCTTGACTCTGTGGGTCACACTGTGTTGAAGATTATGAAAAAGAGGAGCGAACCTATTTTCTGCACCACGGTGTAGTGTAGGGGCCGCATAGAAGCTAATGGAAAAGCTTTTATAGTCATTGCATAGTGGGTTTATGTGGGAGAGATAGCAACTGGAGGAGCGAAACTGGAATCTGAACCATTTTGAGGTTGCCAGTTTACTTCTAATTATGCACGGGACAAAAACCTATGATACAAGGTTAAGACTCACAGAATAAGATAGAATAGCCATTTTTAGTGGAATTTGTAGGGTTTTATTGTTTTTTAAGTAACATGATAATTACACATATTTGATCACACTATTTTTTGGAATTCTAGGGTGGTGCGCTGCACCACCATAACCATATCAAGATCCGCCCCTGCCCAAAACTACAACGCCATATCCTGACCACACATTAAATCTGCAGCTGATCCAAACGTCTTCAAGTCGCTGCTTCAATCAACAAATTTAATACCAACTGCATGTATGAGGGACTGCATGTTATAGCCCAGTGGCGGCGGTTGGTGCAGTATTAACAAGACAAGACAAGACAAGGGGGGCAAAGATTTTTTGGCGGGCTGAGAGGGGGAGGCAACCAATTTTTGACGGGCCGAGAGGGGGGGGCAAGCGTTTCTTGGCGAGCCGTCCCGGGTCGGGGGGTGAGTGGCTCATAATTATATTAGACAGCCCCTTAATAACTTGCATATGATATAAGGGGAATGAGTCACATGTCGGCCCTGGTCGAAAATGCGTTTTACATGTTTCTTGTTCGAGCATATGTCAATTTTATCACTAAAAACAATATAAATCAAAAGAATTTGAACACTTTCTTTGCCAATATCTCAAAATCAATATTAGCAAATTTTCCTTGATCGTGTCGCATGTGTAGGCCTATCATATTCATTATTATCATACATCTAGTATGACTACGGCAAAGATTAGACATCCACCCGGGGGGCCACTGGTCATTGACAAGGGGTTATCATGTGTGGCGACGAAGTCTCAAAGCACCCTAAACAAGTATTTACGAGGTCTGAAAATGCACCCCTAAACAAGTATGACAAGTGCAATTTTACGGTACCCTAAATAAATATTGACATTATTCTTGCCCCCAAAATTAGAAGCAAGTAAATCAGTCATATTTTGACTCTAAAACCCTTCATTACAAATTGAAAAGTTCATAATTTTTAACCTTTATTCCATACTACATTCGTCTCAAAGGACCAAAAACACTGTGATTTATTGTCGGATTTAGAGGAGAGAGCACCCGGCGCACGCCCCCTCTATTTTTTGCAGATCGGCGTCTGACTATGTGTATTTTTGCAGGGCGGTGGCAGTGATCATCTTCACTTTACAATCTCAGGGGAATTCCCATATGATCCAAAATTAGAAATGATTCAATTTGTTTTTGATCAAGATGATTTCTTCTATAGAGAATTTGTTGAATACCAGTTCATTGAATAGATTTTTTGTTACATAGTAAATTTATATAAAACTAGGGGCATTGGCATACTAGGGTCAGGCATATTACTTGGGCAACATTATATCATTGGAAAACTAATAATATGAGGACAATGAAAATGACTGCTTTTTATCGCCCTGGCTTAGCCAGGGGGTGTTGCGATAGTGTATTCCTTCTGCATGTATGTGAAGGGGTGCGTATACATGTGTATGTTGCATTTTGGTTAGGTTTTGGTTTTCGCCTATTTTCTCAGAGACTAGGGGTCACATGTTCCTCAAACTTGGTGGGTGGGTGCATCTTGACCTGAGGCAGAACCAGTTTGTATTGGTTAGTGGGTCAAGGTCACTGAGGTCAAATTAGTAAAAACTATCGTTTGGGCATGAAACTTGGTGGATACAGTCAACATTTAGAGTCAAATTTTTGGAAGGTCATTTTGCAGTCATCTGAGGTCACCAAGGGGTCATCTGAGGTCAAATTACTAAAAACTGTCGTATGGGCATGAAACTTGGTGGGTTCAGTCAACATTTAGAGTCAAATTTTTGGAAGGTCATTTGAGTCATCCGAGTTCACCCAGGGTCATCTGAGGTCAAATAACTAAAAACTTTTGTATGGGCATGAAACTTGGTGGGTACAGTCAACATTTAAAGTGAAACCTTTGGAAGGTCATTTCGAGTTCGCTAGGGCTCATCTGAGGTCAAATTAGCAAAAACTGTCAGATGGGCATGAAACTTTATTGTCGGATTTAGAGGAGAGAGCACCCGGCGCACGCCCCCTCTATTTTTTGCAGATCGGCGTCTGACTATGTGTATTTTTGCAGGGCGGTGGCAGTGATCATCTTCACTTTACAATCTCAGGGGAATTCCCATATGATCCAAAATTAGAAATGATTCAATTTGTTTTTGATCAAGATGATTTCTTCTATAGAGAATTTGTTGAATACCAGTTCATTGAATAGATTTTTTGTTACATAGTAAATTTATATAAAACTAGGGGCATTGGCATACTAGGGTCAGGCATATTACTTGGGCAACATTATATCATTGGAAAACTAATAATATGAGGACAATGAAAATGACTGCTTTTTTATCGCCCTGGCTTAGCCAGGGGTGTTCTGATAGTGTATTCCTTCTGCATGTATGTGAAGGGGTGCGTATACATGTGTATGTTGCATTTTGGTTAGGTTTTGGTTTTCGCCTATTTTCTCAGAGACTAGGGGTCACATGTTCCTCAAACTTGGTGGGTGGGTGCATCTTGACCTGAGGCAGAACCAGTTTGTATTGGTTAGTGGGTCAAGGTCACTGAGGTCAAATTAGTAAAAACTATCGTTTGGGCATGAAACTTGGTGGATACAGTCAACATTTAGAGTCAAAGTTTCAGACGGTCATTTTGCAGTCATCTGAGGTCACCAAGGGGTCATCTGAGGTCAAATTACTAAAAACTGTCGTATGGGCATGAAACTTGGTGGGTTCAGTCAACATTTAGAGTCAAATTTTTGGAAGGTCATTTCGGAATCATCCGAGTTCACCCAGGGGTCATCTGAGGTCAAATAACTAAAAACTTTTGTATGGGCATGAAACTTGGTGGGTACAGTCAACATTTAAAGTGAAACCTTTGGAAGGTCATTTCGAGGTCGCTAGGGCTCATCTGAGGTCAAATTAGCAAAAACTGTCAGATGGGCATGAAACTTGGTGGGTACATTCAACATTTAGAGCCAAATTTTTGGAAGCTCATTTCGGGGTCACCAGGGGTCATCTGAGGTATAAGTTTACTGACCGCCCAGCCAGGGGATCGCGTGGTTCGAGAACCACCTAGTTTTTGAGAAAATAAGTACATGTAGTTTAAAATTGATATACCGTAAAAACAAACTGTAAGTGAGTGAGTTTCTTCGGACGAGACAGATTTTTCCTTGAAACTACAGCCAACACTGTCGATGCACAGAATGTATTGTGTTGTTTCCGAGTGTTGTTACCATCCTTTTCCATATCCTGTGACCAGTGCCGCAGAGAGCCATTACGGGCCCAGGGGTAAAATGAACGTCAGGGCCCCCCTTTTTTACGGGCCCCCCTGAGGTCTCTTTTCTTTACTTTTATGGGCCCAATAAGGTATGTTCTCTTTATTTTTAACAGCTGCCCCCAAGCACCCCGGGCTCAGGGGTAACACACCCCCTTTCCCCAATTGACGGCAACACTGCCCATGACAGCTAAGGGCCAATGCATG